>NC_064634.1:374289266-374956052 GCF_023864275.1 Schistocerca cancellata
AAAAAATGTCTTAGGTATTTTTGCAAGAAATAAACATAATGGCAAAAATCATATCGACAAGTGACATAACTGTACTCGCACTGGAGTTCAGCGAATCAAAGAAAAATGTATAACCCAAGAACATAAATAATGTTAGGAAAAAAATGATTTTCACTATGTGACAGAATTAGGATAGGAAAGGGAAGGATTGCATCATGGTTGTAGCACTTTAGATTGCACACAGCTGTTCTGAAAGTCCATATCTTTCCACAGAAGTACAACACCAAGTGACACAATTTGCAGTTCTTTTCCCATCAGAATTCATCAGTGTAGCCAAGACACTGAACTCTCGTAGTAATATTTCATGTTCTCATTTTGGCAGTACATTAGGTACACCAAACAGTGGGACCATAATAACGTCTTCATCGCTCATGGTGGTGGACAGCATGTCGTGTCAACACCACGCTTTTACAAGGCACACCAACGTAGAAGTAGTGCAAACCCAAAGGTAGTGCTCCATGATCACTAGGATAGACAGGACAAATGGACATTGCAGTAATTCAGGGTAGTTAGCTCATGAGGTGAAGGACATTAAGTCACATAATATTGACAATTACAGTTTTCATTTGGGGCATTCATAGCCCAGTGTTGAACATTTCTGTACCATGAATGTAGTATTACAGAAAAATGTTCACAAAATTAAATTATTGGCATCATGGGTAATCGTATTACAATAAACAGTGGCAGTCCTTGGCCGGTTACAAAGCATATTTAGTATGACAGAATAATGTTCATCATTGGCACTCAGTGGCCAGCAAGTATTGAATATTACAGAACATTACACTCATTCTTGGCACTCAGTGGCCCAGCAAATATTGAATAGTACAAAACATTGTTCCTTATTCAGTATTATTCAGATCATTAAGAAGTAATAACAATTCATTGAGTGACATTCAGATCATTACAAAGTCATTATTAAAAAATCAGCTAATTACAGTCATAGCATTAATAATCATGGACATTATAAGTAGTCTCATTACAATAAACAGAGGCAGTTATTAGCCAGTTATAAAGTATTATTTTATATATATATATATTTTGTATCATTACGAAGTCATTACTGAAGTGACATACTATTCAGAGTTGATCAGTATTATTCAGAACTTTCTCAAACTGGTATCACTATTTGGGACTGGTAATACATTTTTTGTTAGCAATGCATTGCGTTTGGTAATTGTAAGAGAAAGCAAGAAGAGAAAAAAGAGAGAAAAAAAATTGGTAATGGGTTGTTCCTGTAAATCAAAAATGTGTAACGTCATTCGTCATGAGTCAGCTGTAGCAAGGTTATGTAACAAGGCAGTATATGTGATCACATTTATAAATGATAAACACAAATGGGTAAAAAAAATGCAAATACTAGAACAGGTATAATAAGTAACAGGTTTAGTAAGTATCATGAAAAACTTCTCCTGGAAAAAATACAAAATGGATTATTGACTTGAAAGAAGAAACGCACACTATGCTGACAAGTAGTGAACTTCGAATTAACAAGTAGTGAAATGTGTATAAAATGTGTTCCATAGCTGTCCTTTCCAAAACTTTCCGTCATCCTACTATGCAATATAACACCTGCTGTCAGAACAAACTGCAACAAATACTTAAACAATTACGTAGCATAAATACATAACTTCAACATTATCCTCATCTGCAAAGAAAAAACTTCATTATTCATCACTTCATTATTCGTAACTCCATCATTATCATCACCTGTAAAGAAAAACTTCATTATCCATAGCAGCACACTCTTCATCATTATTCATCATCACTCATTATCATCTGCAAAAAATCACTTCATTACTCATTACACAACTATTCCTTATCTCTAGCATATTTCATCACTAAAACTAAGATGTGTAGTTCTGTCCGACAGCCTGCATCAATCACCTTGTATTCTGAAAGAAAAAATTAGTTAAGACTGCTATTCTACGATGAGTATAGTATATTCTTGTTAACGCTTGTTAATCCTGATCCATTTACTCTTCCTCATAAGGTTTTTGCATCTTCTATCGTTTATTCCGTAGTTGAAATTCCGATTTCCGTTTAATTTATTTCTTACACGCATCATTTCTTTCTGAAATTGATGAATAGAGAATAACGTCTTGCATTTAAATCATATACCCACTAAGTAATTACTGATTAACGGTAACATACTTAAGCATACAGCCTAACATGACAGAAAACGTAATATGTCAAAAGCATAGACAGTGTTCAAAGGCAAAAAAAAAATGTACACGGAATATCACAATGCAGCAGCAAAAAAAGAAAAACGTAAAATAGTCACGATGTTGAGACATCATAGGGCAAAAAAATGTCAAAGTCAACGGGTGTGTTATACCTTAACTATTTCACAGTGCATATAGACAAAACAGGAAAATAATCATATATACATAAAAAATGGAAAATGTGCACGGTCTGACGTGTAACGACAAGAAAAGCGACCTGCTAACCTTACCTTGCCGGGCACTTGCCAAGAAAAAATACGACAGTCATCAGTAGGTAATCATATAATTGCATAAGTGGTCATAAAATGTGTAAGTTCGTCTGGAAAAATATGCACGGTCTGATGTGTAATCGACAAGAGGAGCGACCTGCTAACCTTTCCTTGCCAGGCACTTGCCAAGAAAAAATACGATAATCATCAGTAAGTAGTCATGTGAGTATAATTGCATAAGTGGTCATAAAAAAAATTAAGAAATGGCATTACTGTGCGATAAATCATAAAATATGTTCATTGAATAAAGGGTTTGATGTTCGAGACGTGGTGATTGCCTTTACTTTTTTTTTGTTCTCAAAGTTTCGACGTGTACAACATTGGGTGAGGAATGATCCGAATCCGATATGGACCTGCGTATAGAAGTTCAAATTTACTGCACTTACCTTTTATTCTGCTGGATAAATAGTGTGTACGTACTAATATCTTCCTTCTGACGTGAAAGTCTCGGCGTGTACAAACCTGTTTTTGCTGTCTTCTCCGGCGCTCTGCGGCACGTTTGATGTTGTTCAGCGCAATGTCAATTATTTCACGGTGTCGTGGTCGATGATGTCTCGGAAAATTTACTAATTCTTTAATCTTGTTAGGTGGTTCAACGTTTTTCAGTATAACAGACGGAGATAGCATAGTGGATTCATTTGGAATGGAATTAATTACATCTTGGAATGAGAGAATGTTTGTATCCCAATCAATATGTCTTTTGTGGCAGTATTTTCGGCACAGCTTACCAATTTCTTTCATTAATCTTTCACAGGGGTTCGAAGAAGCGTGGTACTTGGATATATAGATCGGAGAAATGTTTCTGGCTCGTAACATGCGTGTCCATACGCTACTACGAAATTGAGATCCATTGTCAGAAATTACTTTCATCACATGCCCTACATGAAATAGAAAATGTTTTACAAATGCTTTCGAAACAGTTTTAGCAGTAGCTTTGCGTAACGGAGTGAAAGTAACAAATTTTGAAGTGAGCTCAACAGCGACAAAGATGTAGCAAAAACCTCTGTTAGTTCTCGGAATCGGACCAAAAATATCTACTGCGGCCATGTGTCTTAATTTAGGAGGTACAATGGGATATAAAGGAGGAATATGTGAAGTGGTGTCTGATTTAGCTTTCTGGCAAATTTTACAAGACGCTAAAACTCGTCGTATACGTTTCTCCATGTTGTTAAAATAACAGTTCTGTCTCAGTATAAGAAAACATTTTCGTGCTCCGTAATGTGCGTAACTTAAATGAGTGTACCAGATTAATTTGTTAACCAGTTCGTCAGGAATACATAATAACCAATTGTTGGTGTCAGGGTGAGAGCGGCGAAACAAAATGTCATTGCGTACAGTGTAATGGTTTCTAATCGTAACATTATTCTTATCTTGCCAAAGGCGTTTAATTTCTTTCCACACGTTGTCTTTACTTTGCTCTTTTGCTATGTCCTGTAATGACGACGAAATAAAATTTTCAAATGCAACTTGCTGGATGTACATGACGCTGAAATTTGCTTTGCAGAAGTTGGTTGCTACGTCTTGCTGATTGTTGCTGAGAGAACGCGATAGTGCGTCTGCTACAACATTTTGTGTGCCGGGAATATGAACAATTGTAAAATTAAATTCCTGTAAATAAAGCTTCCATCTGCTTAACCTGTCGTGAGTGAATTTAGCTGAAAGTAAAAATTGTATCGCTCTGTGGTCTGTGTAAACTGTAGTGTGTCTTCCATAAAGAAAATGTCTAAATCTCGTAAAAGCCCAAACAACACATAATGTTTCCAATTCTGTAACGGAGTAATTTCGTTCAGCAGGTGACAAAATGCGGCTTGCAAATGCGATGTTTTTAATTACTATTGAACCATCTTCTTCAATTTCCTGGAAAATGTGTACGCCTAAAGCTGTGTTGGAACTGTCAGTAGCAATGGAAAAATTTCTGGAAAGATCTGGGTGCGATAAAAGTGGAGCATTCAACAAAGCGTATTTCAAATAACATTTTCGTGGACAAGATTCTGCGTGTCTAAGGTATTGCTTACATTATTGGAATATGCAACCTGTACTGTATTTAATCATATTCTATCTGACGTGTTATTGAATGTACGCTGAAAATTGTGCTAATTAATTTTACGTATGTCGTGATAGTCATTTCCATACGGCGCATTGCGATAGAGATTGAAATACTGTTTTTTCTGTACATAGTTATTTCCTCGTGGCTGCCGTGCGTTACTATTTGTTGTACCAGGGACTATACGTGCACGCGGCGAAACATTAAAGCTTGGTTGACCTTGTAGACTGCATTGTTGGTTAGGTATGCAAAGCGGTTGACTTTCATGCTGTTGCGGAGAAAACCTGTATTGTTGCCAAAATACGTTTGCTATTGCTGATAATTTTTACACACACTGATGATTACGATTTTATCTGTTATCAAAGTTACGGCGATAGTTCTGGAGTGCCTAATGAGAATTGTCACTTTCGGTATAAACTTGTCTTATCGGGTTTTCATTAGTCATTCTTCTTAATTCTAGGTAGAGCAATAGTTGAAGAGCGGTTTTGATAGATATAAAGGATAGTAGAAGAGAAGGCAGCAGTGCAGAAAACTAAAGATGAAACAGCACTACTACAGCTCGGGGCCCTATGCTCGCTACGGCACATATTCATTAAAGCATAATGAATCCCCTGAGGTCAATTACGCACTGCAAATAATTTTCAGCTTTTGCCTTACAGGTAATGCCGGTAAAAATTCAGAAACAAATTGCTGTATCCATGCTAATTCAAGTTTCTGCATTATACGTAATGCTAATGAAAATACAATAGCAAATTGTCGCATCAGGTTCAAAGCTAGCTTCTCCATTACAGGTAATAGCGGTGAAGGTACAAAAATAAATTGTCGCATACAGTTCAAAGCGTGTACCTGTACGCTGTCATTATTAAATTCCTTAGTTTTTCTTACGGATAAAAATTGCTCGTAATCAACGTTCCCGTCACTGAATTTGAGAACACGTTCACGTTTGTGTGAGAATCTGTTCGTCAGTGTCATTTCGGATTTCAAGTTGCGTAGCTTTTCAGATTTTAAGTCGCGTAGCTTTTCGGATTTTAATTCGCGTAATCTCTGTAAATTGTTCACATTATACGCGTTGCGCGAGTCTGACAAATGCTCGCAACGTGGCGGGTTCTGTGACGTATTGGTGACTGAAATAGCTTTTAATTCTGTTACTTTAAAACTTTCGTCAATTTGGTTGTTGTGTCGTGCAAATTTCTCGTCAACTTCCGTATTCGGAGTGTGTAAAACTTCCACTGACTCTAAATTAAACTCGTCGCTTATCTGTACTGTGTTTTTACGGCATTGTTCAGTGACTGCATTAATTTTGTGTATCTGTGTTGCGTTTGCTGAACATTGTTCAGTGACTGCATTAATTTCATGTATCTGTGTTTCGTTCGCTGAACATTGTTCAGTGACTGCATTAATCTTGTCTTTATGTGATTCTGTTGTGTCTACACGTGTGCCACTTAATTCTTGTGCAACAGTGCCAACTTCTTCATTACTGTTATTAGCACAAGTCTTAGTATCCACACGTAATTGTCCTCTATTATCATAATTTTGCGCGGCAATGGCTTCAATCTGTTCATTAATCTGTTCATTCCGTTCACTAAGTTGTTTGATTTTTTTATTAATGTCGTCTTGATCTTCATTCGATTGTTTATTTCTTTCATCAATTAATTCACGTTGTTTGCGCTCGTTTCTCAGTATTTCAGTCATTAGTTGTACTACTGCCACAATTTGATCCAATGTAACTTTCTTTACTCTATTATCTGTGCTGTTTGATTGCGTACCTACAATTGTTACGTTTTGTGTGACCATTTGGTCATTCTGTAATTTACAAAAACGTTTCTCACTCGAGTCCGTCGTATTTTCGGTACACTGACCACTTTCATTAGACAAATTTGTCTGTTCGTCACGAGAATTTTTCAAACCGGGTGTGTTAGGCTGGGCATCGCTCATTACAATAGAGCGTTCCGCATCATCGATTGTCGTCAAATCAACAGAAGACACAATCGAGTTCGTTCGTTCATCATTAAGACAAAAGTCATCATTAGTGGTTGGAATACACTGATTGTTAGTGAACGCACGATTATCATCATTACACTGCGTGTCACATGTCCTATCGGTAAAGTCGTTTGAGCCGGTAATTTCGTTCGTAATACCTCGCGATACACTTTACAGAAGTTGGTTGCTACGTCTTGCTGATTGTTGCAAAGAGAACGGGATAATGCGTCTGCTACAACATTTTGTGTGCCGGGAATGTGAACAATTGTGAAATTAAATTCCTGCAAGTAAAGTTTCCATCTGCTTAACCTGTCGTGAGTGAATTTAGCTGAAAGTAAAAATTGTATCGCTCTGTGGTCTGTGTAAACTGTAGTGTGTCTTCCATAAAGAAAGTGCCGAAATCTCGTAAAAGCCCAAACAACACATAATGTTTCAAGTTCAGTAACGGAATAATTTCGTTCAGCAGGTGATAGAATGCGGCTTGCAAATGCGATGTTTTTAATTACTGTAGAACCATCTTCTTCAATTTCCTGGAAAATGTGTGCGCCTAAAGCGGTGTTAGAACTGTCGGTGGCAATGGAAAAATTTCTGGTAAGATCTGGGTGCGATAAAAGTGGAGCATTCAACAAAGCGTGTTTCAAATAACATTCTCATGAACAAAATTCTGCGTGTCAAAAGTATTGCTTACATTATTGGAATATGCAACCTGTACTGTATTTAATCATATTCTATCTGACGTGTTATTGAATGTACGCTGAAAATTGTGCTAATTAATTTTACGTATGTCGTGATAGTCATTTCCATACGGCGCATTGCGATAGAGATTGAAATACTGTGTTTTCTCTACGTAGTTATTTCATTGCTGCCGTGTGTTACTATTTGTTGTAGCTGGGACTATACGTGCACGCGGCGAAACATTAGTTGCGAGTCTGTAGCTCTGTCTAGTTGAGGGCTGTACTCTGTTAGTAGTCGTTGAGAGCAGTTCAGTGGTAGTCGTCGTGGAGTACGCTAGTAGTCGTCATGCAGAGCAGTCTGTGGGCAACACTGGTCAAGATGCTGAATGAGGTATATTGTTAATTGAGTGAACTAACTTTGTATGAAAGTAGTCAACGAACCAAATTGAATGATTTCTAACAAATACACTTCTTTGCAGACAACATATGAAAACGGTTGTGTGTTTCAATGTAGTTGACATTCATGCTCATGTCATATTCTTGCCAGGCAATGCAGTAAATGAATAACAGTTTAGAACTGTAGACATTGTTAAATATTTATGTTGGACTCTGCTAAATTCACGCATTCACAACACGGTCTAAAGAAAACACATCATGAATTTCGTCTTTCAGTATCTGTTGTTGTACCAGAAATATTTGCACTGAAACGTTCAAAAAATGGCTCTGAGCACTATGGGACTTAACATCTGAGTTCATCAGTCCCCTATAACTTAGAACTACTTAAACCTAACTAATCTAAGGACATCACACATATCCATGCCCGAGGCAGGATTCGAACCTGCGACCGTAGCAGTCGGGTGGTTCCGGACTGCAGCGCTAGAGCCGCACGGCCACCGCGGCCGGCCACTGAAACGTTAAGTAGGCCCTAATGTATATATATATACTCAAGAGCCAAAGCCGCGCGGGGTTAGCCGAGCAGTCTAGGACGCTGCAGTCATGGACTATGCGGTTGATCCCGGCGGAGGTTCGAGTCCTCCCTCGGGAATGGGTGTGTGTGTTTGTGCTTGGGATAATTTTTAGGTTAAGTAGTGTGTAAGCTTAGGGACTGATGACCTTAGCAGTTAAGTCCCATAAGATTTCACTCCCCCTCCCCCCCCAAGAGACAAACAAACAGGTACACCTTCCTAATATCATGTTAGGCCTCCGGGAGCACGCAGATGTGGCGCAGCACGACGTGGCACGGACTCTACTAATATCTGAAGCATTGCTGAAGGCAATTGACATCATGAATCCTGCAGGGCTGACCATAAATTCGTAAGAGTAGGAGGGTGTGGAAATCTCTTCTGAGCAGCACGTCGCAAGGCATCCCAGAGTCTATTCATGTCTTGGGAGTTTAGTGGCCAGCGAAAGGTTTTAAGCTCAGAAGAGTTTTCCTGGAGCCACATTATATCAGTTCTGGACGTGTGGCGTGTCGTATCGTCCTGCTGGCATTGACGAAGTCCGTCGGAATGCACAATGGACATGAATGGACGCAGATGATCAGACAGGATGCTTACGTACGAGTCACCGGTCAGAGTCGCATCTTAACTACCAGGGGTCCCACATTACTCTAACCGTACACGCCCCACACTATTACAGAGCCTCCACCATCTTGAACAGTCCCCTGCTCACATTCAGGGTCCATGGATTCATGAGGTTGTCTCCATACCCGTACATGTCCATCCACTCGATACAATTTGAAACGAGAGTCGTCCGACCACGCAACATGTTTCCAGTCACCAACAATCCAATGTCAGTGTTGGCGGACCCAGGCGAGGCGTAAAGCTTTGTGTCGTGCAGTCATCAAGGGTACTCGAGTGGACCTTCGGCTCCGATAGCCCATATCGATGATTTTTCGTTTAATGGTTCGCACGCTGACACTTGTTGATGGCCCTGCACTGAAATCTGCTGCAATTTGCGGAAGGGTTGCACCTTTGTCACGTTGAACGGTTCTCGTCAGTCGTCGTTGGTCCCGTTCTTGCAGGATTCTTTTCCTGACATTTATGTTACACTCGTGAAATGGTCGCAGAGGAAAAACCCCATTTCATTGCTACCTCGGAGATGCTGTGTTCCATAGCTCGTGCGCCGGCTGTAACACCACGTTCAAACTCACTTAAATCTCAATAACATGCCATTGTAGCAGCAGTAACCGATCTAACAACTGCGGCAGACACTTGTTGTCTTACATAAGTGTTACCGACCGCAGCGCCGTATTCATCCTGTTTACATATCCTTGTATTTGAATACGCATGCCTACACCAGTTTCTTTGGTGCTATATATATATACTGTGTGTGTGTACATATGTCCAAGTATGTTGGTAGGTATGTTTTTGTGCAAGTGTATGTAAGTATATATGCCGTATGTATGTAAAAGTAAAAATTTTTTTTGAAGATTGTATTTTAATATTTGATCTCTACTCAGCTCGTTAGAGGCTAGTCGAATTGGTTTTCATCCTCCACACAATATGACCGCTTTTCACATGTTACGTGTGAGTTGTGTGTTAAATGTATCTGCTGAATGCAGTCCATTGAATGGTTTTCATCCTCCATGCACAATGACGGCCTTCTTCACGTTATTTGTGAGCTGTGTATTAAGCATTGTGTGTGGTTTATTGAATGAATATGTGTGTATTGTACGGTGCCATGTTCGCTTTCTGTGATGATGAGAGAACGGGGAGGTTGAAAGCTGGGGTTAGCACATAGCCTACTCCTCACGATTAGCACCAAGAAGGCCGCCGAACTTACCGTCCCCATCCGAAACTCTCTTTGCTTTCGGGCCAGATTTATAAAGCGACAGCTTTGTTCAGCACGTACCTAATTTTCTTGAACCCTTGTCATCTGTATTTAACGTTTTCAATCTCAGAGATGAATGTTTGGTGTGATCTGTTTAGGTAATCTAAAATATGATTCTTGTCGCAATTACTAACCAGAATCATAATGTTCCACCATTTTTTATATTGCTATTGACGCACATAATGAGTAGTTCTTTGTACGGACATAAGAAAGTAAGTTACACATGACGTCCTACACTAATGCTGCTGTACAACGATAGTAGCGCATTGTCAGAAGACAATGTATAATCTGGATGACTTGCAGACTCAGGTCTGCTGCAGGAGAGTTAATGGGCGCATCACAGTGTGCGACGGAAATGGAGCGACATCTGGAAACGTTCTCGGAAGTTGAAGTACGTGGGAAAGTACGATTCTTGTGGGCAAAACATCTATACTGCATAGAGATTCACTATAAAGTTCTAGACGTATGTGGATCAAATGCTGTGTCACGTCCAGCCTTGGGCAAACGGTGCCATTAATTTGACCAACGCTGCACAGACGTGGATGATGCTGATCAGGAGACTCAAAGCTTGCATCCTGCTAGTTCCATCTTTTGGGCAAGCTGCAGGAACATGTGGAGGGGAAAGGTGTTTTAATACACCAATTGTCGAATAGCTCCTTGACAAAGGAGCGGATTTCTAATATCGAAGAGCTGAACGATTAGTAATGTTGCAACCACAGTCGACAAAGACTTAGTGACTATGTTGTGAAATAGTGTCATGCCACTTTGACCTTTAGTTCAGTATTCAATAAATAGTTACTTGAACGAATGTAATAATATGTAACTTACTTTTTGAAGCGCACTCGTCTAACGAATTTATGATGCCGATTCACTGCTACACATTAACAGATTTGAAAAGATGTGGTCTGTTTGCAACTAAATATCTAAGATGTTAGCCTCACGAGTTGGTTTTCTGATTCATCGTTTTAAGGTAAATTTGGGATAATGCATATAGGACAATATCTCATATATTCCTGTCTCACCACCTGCCCTATTCACTTGTCTCCAGGTCTGATAAGGTGGCATCTCCCCCTAATACTGTAACATAACCACTAAATTTAAGTGCGGCCTTCTACAAGTTTTCCCATTGTAGTTCTGCAACTATGGCCCCTGAGGCAAGCTGTCTTTAAAATATAGCAGCACCACCGTTAAAGGTAGGAAAAAGTTAGTTTCAGTGCAATATTTCTGAGCGTATAAGCTACAGCTAGGTGCAGGCCTGTTGACAGTAACTTACGCTTACCAGCTGTTGCAAAGTAGAATGGAGGCCACAGGGCTGTAGAATCACGGAAAAGACTAAACGCAGCAGTTTTCATGGCGCAAGTTACAGGCAGAAGGGGCCAACCTACGTGTTGTGAGTACATGACTCAGAGTGGCGCGTTAGCAAAACAGCTGCATATTGTAACGGAACATATTAAAGGCTTTACTGTACCGAAGTATGCGATACCCGCCAAATTCAACCAGTTTAACGAGTATTTATGGTTATAGAAAAGTTATTGTGTATGTTAACAATGATTGCGTAACATGTCTCCATAAACAGTCAACCCATTAAATTATACTGAATAACTAACCCACACAAAAGTTAATATCACTTGATCACTGATACAGCAAATGTCATCATGTAAAAACACTGAGTTCATCTTAAATAATTAATATGAAGTACGAAAAATAGTGTACAACTTAGGTATTTTGGATCTCCTTAAATAAAAATCACCCAGTGAAACCTATTTGTTCACTAGGAGCGGTTTCACTTAGTATTCACGAAATCAATCCTGTTTTAAACGAAAACCAATGTATTTCTTAATAATTCATGTTAATTACTTATTTATGCAAATTAGAGAAGTCAATTGACAAACTTCTAGAAAACGGACTTTTTGTAACAAAGAATTATTCTGTCAAGTCAACAAATCTGTCTGTCATTTTAATAACATGTTAAATTATGTCACTCGATGCAAATTAATAACTTTTCTGCACAAATTATGATAACAGATGTGCATGTGACTTGTAAACTATGTCTCTTTTTAGTAGTTCTTTGACAATGTTATAAATACGAGCAGCAAGAAGGGTCGAGAGGCAGTCGGAATGTCAATTTGGTACAGTGTGTTAGTGTGTTATTGTTTGAGGTGGATAAACAATGCAAAGAACATGTAAAGGAAGTTGTGTTGTGTCATAGTCTTTGGTGGACAGTGGAATTAAGATGGCCACCAGAGTAATAAATATTTGAAGTTTACATATTTGATGGTTTCGTTCATTCTTTATCATCAAAAGCACATAAAAAACACGGGACCTCATGTTTTTAACCCTAGACAACCAGATTTAGAGCCAGCATCAACATCGAGACACAGCAGCGATCCAGCAAGCAGCAGTGATTACTACAATGCATTTTAATGGTGCCAACCTAACATCAAGTGCTAACAAGCTCTGTAAATGGGAGTGAAATGCGATTATAGCAATTAGCAATATCTACGACCAGGCGACCATTACAATATGAATAGGTGCCGGTTTTCTAAGGAGGGTATTCAAGTGTGGCAGCTCTCCTGGACAGCGGGGCGTGTCACACCACCGGCTACACGCAGCAGCAAATGGGGCGCCAGCATTCCAGTCCACGGTGGGTCGCTGGCTCGACCCTCTGAGGCCAACGTGGGGTCCGTAGCCAGCCAGTGGTGGACCACTCGATGGCTCGATTTGGCTGTCGGATTGCATCAGCTTGGTGCAGAAGGGCTGCCTCAACGACCCGTGCAACGTATTGTGGCGTTCTGACGACATCAGGATGCGCTGGCAGCCAACTCGGCGGCCTTCGTCCCCATTGTCTCAGCGCCGATCACTGGGAGCCGCAGCGTGGCCTGCTGCATGCTTCTTCACCATCGTGGTTAAGATCACGGGCGACAGCAACCCGACTTAACATCTGAGGTCATCAGTCCCCCAGAACTTAGAACTACTTTAACCTAACCTAACCTAAGGACATCATACACATCCATGACCGAGCCACGATTCGAACCTGCGACCGTAGCAGTCGTGCGGTTCCGGACTGAAGCGCCCAGAACCGGTCTCTCACACCGACGGCACGATATTCAATAAGCACGCAATGTCACTATAAGCCGTTTGTATGGTACAGTGTCAAAAGCCTACTGGAAATCCAGAAATACGGAATCGATCTGAAATCCTTTTTCAATAGTCTTCTTCTGCTGATGAGACTCCAAAAATCTTCCTCGAATAAATGTCGACGTCATCTAGAGGAATTTTAAGCGTTCTTCTTTTTCCCCAGTTTCTTCCGCTTTCGTATAGTCTTTTGAAATATATTTTAGTGTTCTTTCTATCTTGCTCACTTGTAAGTAGGCTGTTTATGTTTTCTTATTGGCACGTAGCGCTCTGTATGAAAATCACTGGCTGTGCTGTGTGTAGTCTGTGGCTAGTTTGCATTGTTGTCTGCCATTGTAGTGTTGGGCAGCTGGATGTGAACAGCGCGTAGCGTTGCGCAGTTGGAGGTGAGCCGCCAGCAGTGATGGATGTGGGGAGAGAAATGGCGGAGTTTTGAAATTTGTAAGACCGGATGTCATGAACTGCCATGTATATTATGACTTTTGAGCACTAGTAAGGTAAATACATTGTTTGTTCTCCCTCAAAATCTTTCATTTGCTAACTATGCCTATCAGTAGTTAGTGCCTTCAGTAGTTTGAATCTTTTATTTAGCTGGCAGTAGTGGCGCTCGCTGTATTGCAGTAGTTCGAGTAACGAAGATTTTTGTGAGGTAAGTGATTTGTGAAACGTATAGGGTAATGTTAGTCAGGGCCATTCTCTTGTAGGGATTTTTGAAAGTCAGATTGCATTGCGCTAAAAATATTGTGTGTCAGTTTAAGCACAGTCATGTATAATTGTTCTAAGGGGACGTTTCATATAGCGACACTGCCAGGATACCTCACTGGAATCTGCTGATTTTTTCTTGTAGTTTGTGTAATTAGTGTAGCTTTTGTTTATCGCTGTGCGTAATTGTAGAGAGAATCTCCTTTGTAGTTGCAGTCTTTCACTGTTGTACAGTAAAACAGTTGTGGCATGCATGTAGATTTGCACCAAGTATTTCGCAGCTGCACTTGCAATTAACGAGATATTATTTTCAGTGCTATGTTAATGTGTTCTCTTACCTTTGCTCTTCAAATTGTGCTTTTCTGTGTTGTCGTGTGAAATATTGTGACAATAATGGCGTGTGAAAAACGTAACACTAGGCTCCAAAGTAAACTGAGAAATAATAGTGACGACGAGCGTAGCTTATCAGCGCCGCTGAATAATGAATTAACTAATGTTCAAAGTAGTAATTTGGTAATTGTGCATAGGGAAATGGAGCGGGCTGCAAATAATGGTGTAGGCAGTGAAACAAGTAGTGAACAGGGAAGCATTAACGATCGATCGGTCGGCAACAGCTCGCCTCAGGAATCCGAAATGACAGAACACAATATTGCAAATACTGTAGACTCAGGTTTTGGGTCCTCACCGTTTTCTCAAATCAGTCAAGACATATTTTCTGCTTGTCAAAATGTGAATGTTGGCGGTGCAAATTCACTGCCGAAAAGCACTGAGGAACATGTTTTAGACACCAGTGCATTGTTATTACAATTAATACAACAAATGGGACAAACACAGCAAAAGCTTCAAAAGTTAGACACAATGGAACAAAATCAGAGACAAACACAGCAAAAACTTCAAAAGTTAGACACCACACGAACAAACAATGTATTTACCTTACTAGTGTTCAAAAGTCATAATATATATATAGCAGTTCATGACATCCACTCCTACAAATTTCAAAACTCGGCCATTTCTCTCCCCACATCCATCACTGCTGGCGGCTCACCTCCAACTGCGCAACGCTACGCGCTGTTCACATCCAGCTGCCCAACACTACAATGGCAGACAACAATGCAAAAATTCACAGACTGCACACAGCAGAGCCAGTGATTTTCATACAGAGCGCTACGTAACGTTGCCAATAAGAAAACATAAACAGCCTACTTACACACTGTTTTTGTCTCTCGCAAGCTTGCTTGCTGTAGACTTGTCACTACCTGATACTGCCTTTTCTTCTTCCTGGCAAAATTTTAAAACTTCGAACATAAGATTTTTTTCACCTGAATGTTTCGACATCCATCTCTGCATTACACTCCAATGGTACCCATAGTTATGCCGTACTGCATTACCACCGACGATATTTCACGAGAAGACGCTGAACAACTTGACAGCATAGGCATAACTGACGTAAAAGCGTTGACTGTGCGATGTGTTTTTCTTGGTCACCAGTGTATTTGTTCCCTGTAACGTTAGCGCTTGTTACCGACAACGATCATGGATGGCCACGTGCAATAATATCGTTGTTAGGTAGCATTTTGTTACGTGCAAATAACAAACAAAAGAATTAATAACTATTGCGAAAGAAGAACAGAATAATTGGATTAAACGTAAAGTTATTAAAGTAATATGATGTGGAATGAATCACACTCATTAACCCCGTAGTATAGTTGTCCACTGCAGTGAAAAGTTGTTAATGACGCTTCTCTGGCGTTTGTAATCAATCCTGAAGCTGCAAATGCACGCAGTTCACTTCAGTGGATTCTCGCTACTGATACTGTACCCTGAGTGTATTTGCGGCCTCGGGACTGATTACAAACGCCAAAGAAGCGACATTAACAGCTTTCCACTGCAGAGGACAACTGCGCCACAGGGTTAGTTTCCGTTTCATTTAGTATCTGATTACAGACTACAACAAGAGTATGTTTCGTGTTGCTGATAAGTCATATGTGAGGAAACTGCACGTGACTGTTAGCAGTCTTGAAACCTGCTTGTGATAGAAAAGTGTGGACGTTCCTTTACAGTGCCACTCATATGGAGTCAGATTGCTTCAACTTTATTTATCAGGGTCAAAGCAAAATATCTGGAGGCAAAAGAGTGGTATTATTTTTTAAGAAGTTCGATAACCAGCTGAATAGTAAGGTATCGTTTCCTATTGCTGCGAAAACAGGGAAAAATCATCAGGTCCACCCAAAAAAGAATTTCAAGAATTATTCGGAAGATAAAAACGAGTGAGAGCTGAGCAACTATGTATAATCACAGACCTGCTGATTTCCCTAGCTTTGGGTAAACTCGGTACTTCATATTTTGGGATGTTTCATCCTCCAAGTCCAGACCCAACAACGATGTAAAGGAAGAGCGACTCTACCTCCAGACATACTTGACGGCAACGATGAAGTGACTGTTGTTTTGCACTGGAAATCGAAAGAAAAGAAAAACTGAGAAGTCGATCCAAGGGATAAATTTCATATGTTTGTTATTCTACCCGCTGTACTGCACCCATAATTTTGATCGTTGCAATTTTTACGTCAAGTAATATGCACGATCGAAATTAAATATTAATCATCGTCATAATAATTATTTCTATCAGATTGCTTGCGGCATATTCGAACTGCCTTTGAGAATTTTTCGGTATTGGTGTCAGGTTCGTTATTAGCAGGATCCCAATCATATCGGTTTCAGTCTTTAGAGACCGAGGTTATCGACGATGGCCATGTTTCCGTAATTCTGGCCCATCGTGCCGTTCGGTAAATTAGTCTTCCTTAAAATTTTATCAACTTTTAAGAGTTCGAGTGAGGTACTTGATTAAAGCAAGCATAAGACATCTTTCTCTCAGAAGAAGAGACTACGGAGGAAGCCCGTCAGTTAAGACGAAGGTAGGAGTGAAAGTGTCGGAGGTGGCGCCGACCTTTCGCACTCCATGACGTCACGGAATCCCTCGCCAGGTTGGACCTCCTTTTTTCATGCATTCTGTATTCCGGGCCTCGTCTCAAAAATTGTAGTGCCTGAAGCTTCGCTGATGTAAGGCACAGTGTCAGTCTCGGAGTTTAGAATTTAACTCCTGAAGACAATGGCCGTGACAACCATCGAAAATGTTACCTGTTTGATGCAATTTGAAAACAGAGGAGACTGTATTCAGTCTAGATATATTAATGATTATGTTGCATATGTGTATACTGAAACAGAAATATTGAAAAAATCATGCATACTACTTAAATAAAATCATCACTTTAACAAAATCACATTTTTATTTAGTTGATGACAAAATATCAGGCACCTTCAAATTGGCGTAGCCAGGATTTTTTGTCAAAAACAATCGAGGGGCCCGATTTTTTAAAGAGAATTTTACAACGACATCTCGCAAACCTTTATTAAATAAATTTTCTTCAGAACTCTGGTCATAGATTGTAGATTTTGGACAAATGGTGGCACTGTCGGCTCTTACGAATTCAAGCAGCCCGCTGAAAAAAATATTTTAGGAACGAACGAACTATGGAATGTGCTGTTGTCACATATCCCTTCCACTCTCCACAACACCCTCTCCTTCTCCCTCCCCATCGTTCCGTAACGGAATTGATTTTCGTAATTGATACCACCCAGGTGGCCAGGTTGGATGATATTTTGTCATTTCAGCTACTAATGATAGAATATTGAGCAAACTTTTTAAAGAGAAGCAGCCATCGCCATTTAGGCGATATTTTTGTTGAACAATGCAATTTTTTGGCGACACATTCAAATGCAAGTGTATTTTTGTGCACTCACTTTAATTTTTTTGTTATAAAATTTACCGCCTCGCTGCTTTGTGAAATACTGAGATATTGCAACCCTAAAGTTCTACCAGCTTCAACATAACGACTCCAGCGCTAACATTAAACTGTTACAGATAGGTAATTAGCTATTATAGTAGTGCGTACATGTTTTTAACATATCATAACGCTAGCAGACGAAACTATATCTGTTTTCCTCTTCTTTCTTGTTACAAACTTGTCCATAATTAGAAACTGTCACAACAGCACACAGTACAAAGAAACTAAACGGCAGCACCTATATTAAATTCAACTGCAAGTAAAAACTGAACTGATTTACAACTGAGCTCAATCAAAGTCAAGAATTGCTCCTTGGTAAAATAGGGATGGGCGACAGCCGATAATTCTATGGATGTACAGAGAGTTCAAATCTATCGTTTGATAGTGCGTATCCCTTTTTCGTGTGACTGAAAATCAAAATATCTTTCACTACACACCAACGACGTCACGTGTACTTTCATTTAGGTGACAGGAAGGGTCCGGATCCCTTGGGCTTCCCCCGTCCCCCCCTCCCAACTCCTCCCTCCCATTTGGCTACGTCCTTGACCTTGAGACTGCTACATTTAGACTGCTACATTTAGACTGCTTCATTGCACAGTGCGTGCGCCCTCTTCTTTGTTGTAGAAGTAGCCATTTTATGTACCTGTCATTTTAGATCGGTAAGAAGAGAACTGATTTGCTGTTCAGTTTCATTGCATTCCAATCACATAAAAGTAACCCCTAAGCGAGATAATATCTGTTGCACTGCACCACACACCATAGCTGTAGACGTCAAATTGCTAATACCGAGCACTGTGCAAGGAATCGTTATCAGCCGAAGACCAGAGTGTAACCTTTTATAGACGAGCCTAGATAACTAAAACCGGTCATACAGGGTGTTTCAAAAAGGACCGGTATATTTGAAACGGCAATAAAAACTAAACGAGCAGCGATAGAAATACACTGTTTGTTGCAATATGCTTGGGACAACAGTACATTTTCAGGCAGACAAACTTTCGAAATTACAGTAGTTACAATTTTCAACAACAGATGGCGTTGCAAGTGATGTCAAAGATATAGAAGACAACGCAGTCTGTGGGTGCGCCATTCTGTACGTCGTCTTTCTGCTATAAGCGTGTGCTGTTCACAACGTGCAAGTGTGCTGTGGACAACATCGTTTATTCCATAGAACAGAGGATTTTTCTGGTGGTGGAATTCCACCACCTAGAACACAGTGTTGTTGCAACAAGACGAAGTTTTCAATGGAGGTTTAATGTAACCAAAGGACCGAAAAGCGATACAATAAAGGATCTGTTTGAAAAATTTCAACGGACTGGGAACGTGACGGATGAGCATGCTGGAAAGGTAGGGCGACCGCGTACGGCAACCACAGAGGGCAACGCGCAGCTAGTGCAGCAAGTGATCTAACAGCGGCCTCGGGTTTCCGTTCGCCGTGTTGCAGCTGCGGTCCAAATGACGCCAACGTCCACGTATCGTCTCATGCGCCAGAGTTTACACCTCTATCCATACAAAATTCAAACGCGGCAAACCCTCAGTGCCGCTACCATTGCTGCACGAGAGACATTCGCTAACGATATAGTGCACAGGATTGATGACGGCGATATGCATGTGGGCAGCATTTGGTTTACTGACGAAGCTTATTTTTACCTGGACGGCTTCGTCAATAAACAGAACTGGCGCATATGGGGAACTGAAAAGCCCCATGTTGCAGTCCCATCGTCCCTGCATCCTCAAAAAGTACTGGTCTGGGCCGCCATTTCTTCCAAAGGAATCATTGGCCCATTTTTCAGATCCGAAACGATTACTGCATCACGCTATCTGGACATTCTTCGTGAATTTGTGGCGGTACAAACTGCCTTAGACGACACTGCGAACACCTCGTGGTTTATGCAAGATGGTGCCCGGCCACATCGCACGGCCGACGTCTTTAATTTCCTGAATGAATATTTCGATGATCGTGTGATTGCTTTGGGCAATCCGAAACATACAGGAGGCGGCGTGGATTGGCCTCGCTATTCGCCAGACATGAACTCCTGTGACTTCTTTCTGTGGGGACACTTGAAAGACCAGGTGAACCGCCAGAATCCAGAAACAATTGAACAACTGAAGCAGTACATCTCATCTGCATGTGAAGCCATTCCGCCAGACACGTTGTCAAAGGTTTCGGGTAATTTCATTCAGAGACTACGCCATATTATTGCTACGCATGGTGGATATGTGGAAAATATCGTACTATAGAGTTTCCCAAACCGCAGCGCCATCTGTTGTTGACAATTGTAACAACTGTAATTTCGAAAGTTTGTCTGCCTGAAAATGTACTGTTGTCCCAAGCATATTGCAACAAACGGTGTATTTCTATCGCTGCTCGTTTAGTTTTTATTACCGTTTCAAATATACCGGTCATTTTTGAAACACCCTGTAGCTTTAATGGGAAAGAAATTAATGAAATAGTGTATGCTGATATTTAGACAGATGATCAGAAAGCCCCGACTCTAGAGCGCACTGCGGTATGTACTAAATGATATTAATAATGTGTAGAGTAACATAGTGCTTGTTTGTTACATGGTGGCGAGAAAGCAAACACATGGGCGACGGAGTTCCCGGTGCGGGTGCTGCAAGTTAAGAAGGCGGACAGCATTGTCACACCCGACAGCCATGCGTCGGGAGAAGAAGCGGTCTTCACTGTGCCTGTTTGCTGTGCCTATTATTAAAACGTGAAATTACGTTGGCATTACTGAAATGAAAAGTGTTACGTTATGTAAAATGTAGTCAGTCTCTGTTAGTATTCAGCCACAAATATTGCATATAAATGTGAACGTTTGAAGTGGTCTTCGGTAACAGCACACAACTGTTGTGAAATAAAACATGGAGGCGGATTCATTAACACAGATGTATGCACCCGAACTGTGAATTTTAATTCCAAAATATTTACTTGAAGAGAGAATTAACCCACACTTCTGAAGCAAGAGGATTTAAACTGAATGAATGATTAACATTTTGACTACAAGAAATCATCACGACATAACATCTTTGAAAAATACTACTTACGAAAATTGAAAATTTGTGCCAGACGGAGTGATATTTGCCTAGTGCGAATATTTTGACTGAGAGTTACAGTGAAAGATTTCTTCCTAATATAAAATACTATCAGAATCAAGAGACAATGTTCTTTAAATCGTTGTAATAGTTACACTCTTTACTAATTTCGTATAGAGTTTTTGATTTGGTTCAAACGGTTCAAATGGCTCTGAGCACTATGTGACAACTTCTGAGGTCATCAGTCGCCGAGAACTTAGAACTAATTAAACCTAACTAACCTAAGGACATCACACATATCCATGCCCGAGGCAGGATTCGAACCTGCGACCGTTGCGGTCGCTCGGTTCCAGACTGTAGCGCCCAGAACCGCACAGCCACTCCGGCCGGCAGTTTTTTATTTAAGGGGTCCATAGCAACAGAAGGAACACTGAATTTAGATAACGATAATTTCATGAGATTCTACTTAAATATTGCTCATTAACATCATCAGAGGTTGGCAACTGAAATAATAGAACAGAATAATAATGACGACAGAATTGAATAATGGAGACGACAGATATTGCATCCAGGGGTAGAAACTATAAATAAGCTACCAAGGCTTAACGTTTTGCTATTACCCCTTGAAGACGTAATTAATACAAAACGATCGTGAGAAGTTACTTGATCTGGTTATATACACTGATGGCCATTAAAATTGCTACAGCACGAAGATGACGTGCTACAGACGCGAAATTTAACCGACAGGAAGAAAATGCTGTGATATGCAAATGATTAGCTTTTCAGAGCGTTCACACAAGTTTGGCGCCGGTGGCGACACCTACAACGTGCTGGCATGAGGAAACTTTACAAACGATTTCTCATACACAAACAGCACTTGTCTGGCGTTGCCTGGTCAAACGTTTTTGTGATGCCTCGTATAAGGAGGAGAAATGCGTACCACCACGTTTCCGACTTCGATAAAGGTCGGATTGTAGCCTATCGCGATTCCGGTTTATCGTATCGTGACATTGCTGCTCGCGTTAGCCGACATCCAAAGACTGTTAGCAGAATAAGGAATCTGTAGGTTCAGGAGGGTAATATGGAACGCCGTGCTGGATCCCAACGGCCTCGTATCACTAGCAGTCGAGATGACAGGCATCTTATCCGCATGGCTGTAATGGATCGTGCAGCCATGTCTAGATCCCTGAGTCAACGGATGGGGACATTTGCAAGACAACAACCATCTGCACGAACAGTTCGACGACGTTTGCAGCAGCATGGACTATCAGCTCGGAGACCATGGCTTCGGTTACCCTTGATGCTGCATCACAGACAGGAGCGCCTGCGTTGGTGTACTCAACGACGAACCTGGGTGCACGAATGGCAAAACGTCATTTTTTCGGACGAATCCAGGTTCTGTTTACAGCATCATGATGCTCGCATCCGTGTTTGGTGACATTGCGGTGAACGCACATTGGAAGACTGTATTCGTCATCGCCATACTGTGTAATATTCCCTTGAGAAACCATACATGAGCTTTGTTTATCCATGCCGAGACGACTGGAAGCTGCTTTGACTGCAGGGTTCCTACATCTTATTAGACACGATAACTTGTTGTATTTTTTGAGTTTCCAAATTTTCGTCCGTGGAGCTCTCTCATGAATCAAACACACCTGTGACTATTCAAATGGTTCAAATGGCTCTAAGCACTATGGTACTTAACATCTGAGGTAACATACACTTTATTTCCGAAAACGTAGTTCAGGAGGAATCTCAGATATACCGTACGTTCAGTAGTCTCGAATAACAGAACAGAAAAAGTTCACTCGAGCGTGCACTGTTGAATGCGTAAATTCTAATCTCTTTCAGTGTTACCTAAGATAAAAATTCATTAGTTTCTTTTTTCTATTTTTAGGTAACGCCATTGAGAAAATGATACTTTCCATTCAGTATTGAGACTTGCCTTTTCTTATTTCCTCACGTTTGCGTACACGGCCTTCAAGTTATAAATGCCAGCATAGGGAGAGAAAGAATGGGTGTGCTCATGCGACTGTATAATAGAGGTAAAGGGAGTAACAAACGAGGTAACATTAAACGGACACAGAGCCGTATCTCACTTCTATACCCGGCCCCGCTAAACGAGAGAATATCGCGCACACAGTATGACAACAGCGCTACAGTGAACGGAGCAAGAAATTTCTGCCGCTGTGCCACCACCGACGTTAGCGCTATATGCAAAGCTTGAATAATGCAAAAGCACCATAAATACTGCTGCGAGATGTACACTGTGCAGCGTGGAGCAGCGGTTAGCGAACCCTGGTTGGCATGTCGTGGGCTGGAAGTTCAAACCCAATCACCAGCAAACATTTATTATTTAGTATTTAATTCAGTGCTGAATGCTGTATGTGCTTTCAGATTTGGACTTGATTGTGGCTACGACGTGGCTATATGCGCATTAAATGAAAGATTCCAGTACACTATAGTAGGGAAAATTTAAGAAGAGAAGTTTCTCTGAAGAAGTGACGTTCAGACACGATAAATGCATAGGAGAGTGACACACGAAAGTAAAGAAGCTAGGAAATGAGAATTAAAACGTCGAACCCATAACAGCCGTACAATTTTAATAAACATTTTTGGAACAACTAATAAAGGCTTATTATTAAATATTTTGGAGGAGATCGAGATATATGCCCATTATAGAGGTGAACCGTCAGTGCTTCTCAATGAATAGTTGGATTTTCGTGAAAAACATTTTTATGATCTCTTTGACGAAATTCTATGAACACGTATGTACTCTTTTGTTTAGAAAATCATAGGACCCAGTTGTATCCATGGCAGAAATGTACCTTAGAACAGTACGTAAATATTTATATCACAATCCTAAACCTCCAACTAGAAATATTACGAAATATGACTCCATTTTTATAAATCCGTGATTTGACATTTTAAAATGTGTATGTAATATCATAGCACTCTGTAGCTGATCATTCCATTATTACATATATCACCAGCGGCAAATAAAGTTAATGTAAGACAGACAGACTGAATCTAGCATAGGTGTACACTTGCAGTCGAGTTACAACTCACATATCGATATGATGCCGCAATGCCTAAGACCTTCACAGCAAATGTTGACTTTGAAATCATTGTGGTAGTACCACCTTAGCCCATAGAGAGCACACTGAGTATACATCGTCTGTACAATTATTGTAAAGCTTTTAATTGATTTTTATACAATATTTAAGTAGTTCCATGGTTGTAAAGAGATATTTTATAAATAACTATTTTTTTGTTATTATTGTACTTTGTTTTTTTACGTTTTGACAATTATGTGAACCCGTTTTACACTGATTTATTGACGTGAGGTACAGGGAGAAGAGGTAGGCGGAGCATCTTCGTATTTAAGCGTATGCCCGTCACTTGCTGGCACCAGTTGACATCACAGTAGCTGAGAAGGATGCCATGGGTATAACAAGTCTTATTGTATTTTATCCTTATAACCATTTTGTCATATTTTATTGTCAGTCTAGTAAGGTTTCTATTACTTTCTAAATTAAATGACAGGTCTGATGATGGTCATGTGATATGACCGAAACTGGTCACCTATGTTCTTGTAGCATAACAGCTGTGTTCTTTATTTTTATTTTTTATCTTGTTTTTATTTTTTATCTTAACTGTCAAGAACTATGTACAAATATAAAAAAAATCTGCAAGGAAGTGCCGCAATGAAAACAGCCCGCACAAAATTTTAGAATAGTTTATAGTGCCACACAAGTTCATAACTACAGCTGGAGTCTTGACGTGACACCAAGTGAAGGTGGATGGCAATACGAGAAATAGGTGGCAAATATACACATGATGTAACAACTGATAATACACCAAGTACCATAAACACATGTAAGGAGGTGGTAAGTATATAGCTAATGTAACCAATGATAATATACCATGTATCATAAACACTCGTTATTGTCTCTTAGAACATCAAAAAGGCTTTATGCGTTCGTGAAACCCTAGGGCTGAGAAACTTTTTTGAGAGCCCGTTCATTTAAAAAATATTTAATAGTAAGCGTTTTATATAACCTCCGAAAGAAACTGCTAGTAAACAGCAAGTGCGTTATGTCTCCTGTTTCCTTGTCTGACATTCTCAGTGTGGTTTGCCCTTAACAGGAACTCGATGTAAGTAAGAATAAACCGTTCCATGGTAATTACACATTCTTACTACAGTAGAGTCCCGTTAATCCGAACTAATTGGGACCGTACCTTGTTCTGATTAGCCGGAATTATGGTGACGAGTTTCTAGAATGAAGTATACCAAGCAAATAAGTAGGTACACCATGGTAACAAATGGGAACAAGTGTGGGAGCAATGGCTCACACTCACACCCTGCCCCTGTTGTTGTGCATTGTTGAGACCTTTGTAGTGTCTGAGGTCAGTGCACTGCCAGTTGGCTCGCAAAGTGCTTGGTTATGTTAGATATCGGTCGCTGGCACCCGTAACAGTTGTATTGTATTCGTTCAGGTGTAGTAGTGTTCGTATTTTCGTCATGAGTAAACGTAAACATACAACGTTAACTCTCAAAGAAAAACTGAATGCTTTGAAGCAGATAGACAATGGTGAGAATGTATCTAAACTGGCAACGGAACTGGGTGTTGGTAAAGCAACAATTTGTGATTGGAAGAAGAACCGAGTGAAACTTCGGGAACAACAATCGAAATTCGGCAGACTTTGAAACAGTCCCAGTACGATAGTGGATGAAGTCTTTTCCTTTGGTTTACGCGGGAAAGAGAAAGGGGAACTCATCTGAGTGGAGCACTGGTTCAGGAGAAGGCTTTTTACCTGAAAAAGTTAATTAATGGCGATGAGTCTTTTAGTGTGAGTATGGGTTGATTGCACAGATTCAAAAAACATCATGGAATCCATCAGCTAATAATTACTGGAGAGAAGCTTTCTTCTGACCATCATGTAGCGAAGGAATACCCGGGCGAGTTTGAAAAATGATAACAGGGGGATAGTATTCTCCCCAACAAATTTATAACGCTGACGAGAGTGGCCTTAATTTTAGGGCAAATGCAACCAAAAGCCTGGCATCAAAAGCAGAAGACCATGCTCCTGGTTTTAAAATGTGCAAAGATCGTGTGACTTTATTAGCGTGCAGCAACGCTGCTGGTAATCACAAGCTGCCTTTAATGCTGAGTGGCAAATCTGCTAGGCCCAGAGCTTTTAAAACCTACAACATGAGGTCCCTGCCCGTATGTTATCGCAATCAGAAAAAAGCATGGATGGATGGTAAGCTGTTCAAAGAATGGTTTCACGGCCAGTTTACTTCCTCTGTTCGACGGTTTTCTAAGGAAAATCATTTGTCTTCCCGTGCAGTTCTTTTGATTGGTAGCGCCCCATCTCATCCCAGCATTGAGGGATTATGTGATGGAGAAATTGCTTTTGCCGCCTAATGTTACACCACTTCTACAGCCGATAGACCAGGGCGTACTGCAAACATTGAAACTGATTTACAGAAAAAAATTTTAAGGGTGCTGATCCAAGATGATAGCATTCCTTCAGTGGAAAAAATAAAAAAAATCAGTGTGAAGAATGTTGTTTATTGAGCCGCTGAGGCATGGGAGAATATTTCAGAAAATACTCTGAGAAAATCATGGAGAAAACTCTGGACATCTCTTGAATTTCAGGACAACCTAGTTGAAAATGAAGAGGAAAATCTACTACAAATGATACAGAAATCCCTGGATGTGAAGAAGCAAGTGAAGGAGACGTAGAAGAGTGGATGGCAGCAGATGGGGCATGTGCGAAGAACCTTATCGTCGCTGATTTAGTTGCTACTGTGACTCAAGACCAGGAAGAAGCCGACTGCTGTGACGGAAGTGACAATGAGGCTGAAAGCGACAAAGTAGAGCTGGTGCCACACTGTGACGCAGCAGAAGCCCCTGACCGCGCGCTACATTATTTGGAGCAACAGCCCACTGCTACACCTGCTGATTTGATGTTTATGAGACGATGGCGCAACTATGCGTCATATAACAGCCTGTCTTCATTACGACGAAAAACTATGACTGAGTTTTTGCCATCTAAAAAGTTGGGATAAAATATCCGCTGTATTTTAGTAAGTTTGACAGCTTTTCTTTCATTGTTATGCATTGTTTAAACCTAATGGTTTCTCGCCAATTTTTCTAATACATGTTTACTGTACTGTGTAAATTAAAATAGTGTATATGTACAGCCGGCCGCTGGTGGCCGAGCGGTTCTGGCGCTACAGTCTGGAACCGCGCGACCGCTACGGTCGCGGGTTCGAATCCTGCCTCGGGCATGGATGTGTGTGTTGTCCTTAGGTTAGTTAGGTTTAAGTAGTTCTAAGTTCTAGGGGACTTATGACCTCAGCAGTTGAGTCCCATAGTGCTCAGAGCCATTTGAACCATTTTGTATATGTACAGCAGTTTACCGCAAAGTTTTCTATACTTGGACTAACATTTTTCATGTTCAGATTAACCGAACGTTCGGATTACTGGGGTTCAGATTAGCGGGACTCTGCTGTATAGGGTAGGTATCACTTTACTGGTTACCTCAAATTCTGGAAACCAATCATAATTTCTAATGACAGGTTGAATTATAAATTGATATTGGTCCTTACGGCAGTTTGAATGCCGTCAGTCTTCTGGCCATTATTCATTTTCAAATTTGTGCATCACCTTAAAATCAGACAGCGGTAGAGTGGTACTCATTACAGGATCTGCCTTGTCACTGTCAAGACCTAAATGGGCTGAGGTCCACAGAAAGGAGATTCTTCGATCTCTGCTTTTGTTCTATAGTGTTTTCGTAAAAATTCAAAGGTTTGGAAGTTCATATTAATTTCCCACTTTGCGGGGCCGTGGGGGGGGGGGGGGGGGCGGATGGGGAAGGGGTTGTAACGGCGCTCAACCGCGAATTTACCAGTACCAGCTTTCGCTAGCTCGCAGATTTCAATGTACTTTATTTAGCCTGTAAGTAGTTACGTAAAGCCATCTCTTGCCAACGCTGCGTTCGCCAGGAGGCAGAGCTTCTTTCCACTACGCAGGACTGTCGTAGAGAAACGTGATAGCATCCACTGCTGACGGAAACTGCCCACTATTAGCAAACACGCTCGGTCGGGGTACAGCGGTACAAATATAGATAAAAATTCCAGCGTTCGCAGATGCCACCGATTTGTAGCACACAAAATTCATTCTACACGCTTTTCTTCGGATCAGCTAGACAAATCGTTTGACACACTCAGGAAAATATTCATAGCTGACAGACTCAAAGCACGCATTATCAAGAATTAAATTTTTGTTGATACTAATTTTTTGTGTATGTAAATAGTATGAGTAGCCTTGGAAGCGCTGCAAAGCATCTGAATTTAAAGTCTCACATCCAAGCTGTGCAGAATGTCTACTGCAGTTACATTTGCCTTCCACACCATATGTGAGTGGTAAAGCAGAGAACACGCGGTCCGTCCTGAAGGAAAGGTGACTGATATCAAATGAAATACAGGACGTTTAAATTTAGTTTACATTAATTTTCATTCAAAAGGAACTCCTTGTGAGCAAATACACAACTGAAGGATTTAGAAAAATTGTTCGGAACAATCTGATATTCGAACGATGAAACTGCCTGCAGAACCTCGGGTGTAGCTTTATAGATATCTGAAATATTGTAGAAACGCTTTCCATTCATTGCCGTTTTCATTTCTAGAAATAACCAGAAAGAAACAAATCAGGTGTACGAGGGTGGTTTGAAAAGTTCTCGGCACGGAACAGAAAAATGTAGTTACGTCACTGAAACCTTTTTTATTTTTCATTGTAGGTTCCTTGTAGATTAATGCACTTGGTCCACCGATGTTCCAATGCCTTGATCCCATTTCGAAAATGAGTTTCCTCCAGGCCTGCAAAATATTTGTCAACTCTGGCTATCAATTCTTCGTTTGAAGAAAATCTTCACCCACCAAGAAAAATTTTCAGTTCTGGGAGGAGACGGAAGTCAGACGGAGCCATATCAGGCGAATAAGGCGGGTGTTTCAACAATTGATACCTTAGTTTGGGTAATTCTGCCATGGCAAGGGCACATACGTGCGGGCGCGCACTGTCTTGGTGGAAGATGACTTTCTTCTTTGCTAAACCCGGTCGTTGTTGCAATTTGTCCAGGAGGTTATCATAGTATTCTACAGTAATTGTCTGCCCAGAGGGGAGATAATGTACAAACAGAATACCCTTCGCATCCCAGAACACTGATGCCACGACCTTTCTCACCGAAGGAATTGTCTTTGCTTTCATTGGTGGCGGAGAATCAGAATGTTTCCAGTGTTTTGACTGTTGTTTGCACCCAAGTTTCATCTGTGGTCACAAAGCAGCGCAAAAAATCTTGTTCATTTCTTCTAAAATGGGCCAACATTGTTCTGATATGTCCATTCTCATGCGTTTTTGTTCCAGCATCGAGAGTCGCGGCACCCGTCTTGCAGATAATTTTTTCATTTCTAATTTTTCAGTTAAAATGTGATATACTCTTTCAGATGACATCTGGCAAGCATGAGCAATTTCACGCACTTTCAATCGGCAATCCTCCATAACCATTTTAGGCACTTTTGCAATGATTTCTGGAGTAGTGGCACATCTTGGCTGACCACTGCGCAGATCATCATCTAAGTTCTCCTGACCAAATTTAAATTCATTTGTTCACTTGGCAACAGTTGGATATGAAAGAGCAGAGTCGCCCGATGTATTCTGGAAATCGGTATGATTTGCTTTCATACCTCTTTTTACGAAGTACTTAATGACTGCCCGAATCTCGATTTTTTACGCCTTCGCAAATCACTACGCGGGAGCAACAACAACGCCACGTCACCGCCACAGCTCTCTTCTAAGAGCACTGACGTGACACGTGTTTACAGACAATAGTCCGATGAATATCACGTGAACAACACGTTGCGCTAGCGCTGACCTCTCGTGGTGATTCCGAGAACTTTTCAAACCACCCTCGTATAAGGAGGGTGTCCGAGCACCGCGAAACATTTTTGAGCCAGGAGATCGCGTACAGTGTGCGCCGGTGCACCATCATGTAACAAAAGCTTAACGATATTCAGAAGTAGCCCGAGTAGTCCTCGCCCATCAACGATTTAAAATACCCAAGTAGTAATCTGCAGTCAACGTTTCACAATCTGGAACGAATTCTTTGTGGGTAATTCATTTTGAATCAAAGAAAACAGTGGGCAGTATCTTGACACGACTCTTTTCCACGCACCATTTTTTTGGGCTGGTCTTTTCCATTGGCGCTTTGAAAGTGGCTCATACTGAAAACAACATGCTTCATCACCTGTTACGATGCAAAACATAAAGTCTGTATCCCTAGCAGGCAATATTTTCATGTCTCTGCAGTGTTCCCCAATTAACCTGGTAGATGCAAAACGATCGTTTAGAAGAATTTCAACACTGTTTAAACATTTTCTGCGACTCCAACTGTCGACGAGGCTCCTGGACATGGCTCATCTTCAGTGTTCTTCCTACCATGACGAAATCGTGCATACCACGTAACAACGTTTGTATGACTTATTGCTTCACTGCCATAAACAGTTAGTATCATTTCAAAAGTGTCTGTGGCACTGTTACCTAATCTAAAACAAAACTTTATGTTCACACTTGCTCCATTGATCGTTTCACGACCAAGTTCAGAACATACTGTTTAAGTTTCGACTATTACGAATAGTCTGCAACGCCAGCGCTGTTAAATTTAAAACGAGAGGTAGTCGAATAACACGCTAGTTAATTCATGCATTCGTCTATAAATGGCATTAGTGTATACATGAGTAAACATTTTCTGTGGGACAGACTGACTGTGTATACAGCTCGAGCAGAAACAGTCTGAAAAACTTGAAATGGTGTTGCAGGGTAGGCCGTGCTGGGAAATAATTATTAAGAAAACAATTCAGTACGTTGCGGCATTTCACAGTTAATTAGCATTGAAGTCAGCCAATCAGGCCTTGAGTGCAAATTCAAGTGGCCCATCAAAGACGGTGTTGCTAAACGTGTTCTTCTTTTAGTTTCCTAAAACTGAGCAAGGGAGCGATACAAAAATTGTATATGGAACGGTAGCAACAGTCTGTGAGTTAACGAGCATTGCAGAGTCATTTAAATACACTCCTGGAAATGGAAAAAAGAACACATTGACACCGGTGTGTCAGACCTACCATACTTGCTCCGGACACTGCGAGAGGGCTGTACAAGCAATGATCACACGCACGGCACAGCGGACACACCAGGAACCGCGGTGTTGGCCGTCGAATGGCGCTAGCTGCGCAGCATTTGTGCACCGCCGCCGTCAGTGTCAGAAAGTTTGCCGTGGCATACGGAGCTCCATCGCAGTTTTAACACTGGTAGCATGCCGCGACAGCGTGGACGTGAACCGTATGTGCAGTTGACGGACTTTGAGCGAGGGCGTATAGTGGGCATGCGGGAGGCCGGGTGGACGTACCGCCGAATTGCTCAACACGTGGGGCGTGAGGTCTCCACAGTACATCGATGTTGTCGCCAGTGGTCGGCGGAAGGTGCACGTGCCCGTCGACCTGGGACCGGACCGCAGCGACGCACGGATGCACGCCAAGACCGTAGGATCCTACACAGTGCCGTAGGGGACCGCACCGCCACTTCCCAGCAAATTAGGGACATTGTTGCTCCTGGGATATCGGCGAGGACCATTCGCAACCGTCTCCATGAAGCTGGGCTACGGTCCCGCACACCGTTAGGCCGTCTTCCGCTCACGCCCCAACATCGTGCAGCCCGCCTCCAGTGGTGTCGCGACAGGCGTGAATGGAGGGACGAATGGAGACGTGTCGTCTTCAGCGATGAGAGTCGCTTCTACCTTGGTGCCAATGATGGTCGTATGCGTGTTTGGCGCCGTGCAGGTGAGCGCCACAATCATGACTGCATACGACCGAGGCACACAGGGCCAACACCCGGCATCATGGTGTGGGGAGCGATCTCCTACACTGGCCGTACACCACTGGTGATCGTCGAGGGGACACTGAATAGTGCACGGTACATCCAAACCGTCATCGAACCCATCGTTCTACCATTCCTAGACCGGCAAGGGAACTTGCTGTTCCAACAGGACAATGCACGTCCGCATGTATCCCGTGCCACCCAACGTGCTCTAGAAGGTGTAAGTCAACTACCCTGACCAGCAAGATCTCCGGATCTGTCCCCCATTGAGCATGTTTGGGACTGGATGAAGCGTCGTCTCACGCGGTCTGCACGTCCAGCACGAACGCTGGTCCAACTGAGGCGCTAGGTGGAAATGGCATGGCAAGCCGTTCCACAGGACTACATCCAGCATCTCTACGATCGTCTCCATGGGAGAATAGCAGCCTGCATTGCTGCGAAAGGTGGATATACACTGTACTAGTGCCGACATTGTGCATGCTCTGTTGCCTGTGTCTATGTGCCTGTGGTTCTGTCAGTGTGATCATGTGATGTATCTGACCCCAGGAATGTGTCAATAAAGTTTCCACTTCCTGGGACAATGAATTCACGGTGTTCTTATTTCAATTTCCAGGAGTGTATATGGCTGAAAGAGTCACCCTACAGGAATTGTGAAACAAACCCTGTTGTCCAGGTCCGTGTGCCACAAAGGACGCAGATTAACCACGAGATGGGGAAATTCACAGGTGTCTATTGTATATTTGGGCCTAAGCGCTGTAGTGTGCGAGTGAGACAGACAGACGGGAACCTACGTCATAGGGAAACCCAGTAGAAGGCTTTTGTGGCCGAGGAGACGTAGCGGTGTTAAATATGGCGGACCTAAGATCAGCCATAAAGGGAAACATTTACGAAAACTATTTAATTCTGTAGCAATGCAGGCAATCAAGCCACAATAATTTTAATCTGCCATCCTCCATGAATTTTCATGGTGATCCCAATAAAACTTGAATTTTGATCATATCTGTAATAGTCTAGGATTTACTATTAAAGTGAAATTAACAAGCTTTGTAACAAAGACCTGAATGCTAAAATCTGAACACTCTGGTCGATCTTAACGATCGACATTTCCTATAGAAGCGCATCATTGAAATGACAATGAAGTGATAGTATTACTTCTGTGTTGGTCACCATGCCGTCGCGGGCATAGATGGACCCACTCTTTGAATAATAATAATAATAAAAAAATATATATCGTGGCACAGACGAAAATGTCTTGGCTCTAACTCGTCTAGGGGCTGAACCGCACGTGTCGCATTACACGCCCCAAATTAGACACTTGTGACCCTTTGGTTAAATTATTTGGCTGATGGCAAGTTTGCGAAATACAAAGTTAATGTAACATATAATAACAGTGATAACAATATCGGGAGCTAAATTAACGAACCATAAATGATGTAGGCAACACAGTTGCCGGTATTGTGCAATGGTAGGTGCAAATTTCGTAGCTAAGGCTCGTCATAATAAGTATCAGTCCGAAACGATGCTTTTGCATCACACGTAGCTCGTTCAGAAAAATTATCCTGTGTTTAAGTTAGGAATTTTCACCACTCTGCTGTAATTAGAATACTGTTTTAGGTGAGAACGAGAGCATTTTATGCTTTCTGTCTGGTCACGTAAGAAGCGTGTGTTAGTGCTGGAGTTTTGCCGTACATTATTTCATTCTCTTTAAAAATTAAATGACATTCGAAGCTATATTATTTCTCCGTTAGTCTCTTTTTACGTCTGAACTGCAAATGGTCACATCATTGCAGCTTAGTTGGATCAACTGGCTGGCACGTGCTATCCAAGCTTAATGCGCCGGTAAATCTGTTGTCGCGCGTTATCGTACAGTTTATGTATGAGCATGAAACGTATCTTTATGATCGTGCTTGACTGTATTGGACACAACTTGACTTCTGCTCCATTAAGATTCAAGCAATGGCGAAAGAACACATGGCGTAATGTTTACTTCACGTTTATTCTTATGATGATCAGATTATACTGCCAGTCAACCTTGCTGAGATGTAGGGGTTTATCAATTTTTACGTTATTTGCTTCCACGAGAGCCGTTCTGAACATCATACAAGATCTAGTTCCCGGAAAGACACACATATTGTTCCTTCGGCTGTGGAGAATCGTACAGCCACATAATGCTACAGCTTAAAACAAGAAAGGGCTTGTTCGCGTAAAGAAAAGTATCCACGCGAACAGTGCGACGATGGTGGAGAACCCAGTGTGCAATTTGTGCTTTTACCAGTGGGGGGTGGGGGGGGGGGTGGGATGTCTTAGGGGGTTAGTATAATTACATATGTTACTAGTTTGGACCGTGGCGTTACCCATGGTTAAACAGTTATTTATAAAGAGATGTTAATGCCGAAACTCACTATTCATGCGTATGCACTATCAAAAAAGCCATCCCTTGTTATATCATTAAAAGTACATTATAGGTAAAGCTTATTTACAAAATCATCTACATACAGGTGTACGACGGGAATTCAAAAAGTAAAGGCACATTTGTGAAAAGCTGTACTTATTATGATGATAGAAAACTGAAACATGCATTATTTTTCTACATAACCTCCCTGGACTTCAATGCAGTTTTCCCGACGTTTTACGATTTTTTTTTTATTTCATCAAAAAATACGTTTTTCGGTTGCATTTGTAACCAATTTTGCGCCGCAGCAATGACGTTTTCATCACTTTCAAATCTTCTTCCCTGTAGTGCTTCCGTTAAGGGTCCAAACATGTGAAAATCACTTGGAGCCAGGTCTGTACTGTATGGTGGATGTTCCAGCACCTCGAATCTCAACTCCTTTATTGCGTCGGCTGTCCGTTTGGCAGAATGTGGGCGAACGTTATCTTGCTGCAGGATGACACCTCTTCACAGTTTTCCACGACGTTTGGATCTGATTGCAGGTTTTAGTTTCGTACGCAACACATCACATCCATCATACAATACAGACCTGGCTCTAAAGCCTCGTTTACGCTGGGGCGACATCTTGCAACATTGTGGCATGCTACGGAAATGTGGCATGTGTCGTCTTGTAGCATGCTACAACAGGCAACATCTTGAGGCGTACGTTTCATGCGGCAGGTTAATTTATACCAAAGCAACAGAATTTGTGCCACACGTATGTCGGTCTTGCAGTATAATGGATGATAAAGCGATCGCAGCGGCGGCCTACTTGGTACTTGCACATGCAGCTAACAACGGAAATGAAAACCAAAGGAAAAGAAAACGATGGTGGAAGAGAAGCGTATTTAAAGAAGGTCCACGAAATAGTATCCTAGGAACTAGAAGCAGACGATGGTGCGTTATTTAGTAATGTGTGCTTTCGTCCAAGGCGCGTTATTCCGCTCCATACCGTTGCCAAAAGGTGGTCTAACGGTAAATGTTCGCACAGGTACCGGGCCGGTCACCACCCTATGGGTGGGACTTTCAGCCCCCAGCTCACCCAACTCTGCAGTACGACTGCTGCGGTATGACTGCCAGATTACTTCCCTCGCAAGCTCGCAAGTTAACGGATGACGCACCTTAGACGAAAGCAGCAAAGGCAACATGACAATGATGATTTAGTTCTAAGTGTTTTGAAATGCTTAACTACTACCTAACACTTTTTCAAAATTAATAAGCAAACATATTACTAGTATTAATAGTAAGACTGTATTAAAAACTTTCAGTGTTCGGCTCCACAAATTTAAATTATATGTAAAGTTTCACTCCAGTGTGTGGGAAATAAACATCCCAGGTTGGGATGCATAAACTACAGCGAGAGGAGGGGACAGTTTGATGCAGAGGGGGGGAAATCCCCCCCCCCATCCTCCCCTGCAAATCGCACACTGGGAGAACCACGGACCACCATTGCGGTAACAGTAATGTTGCTGCTTCCGTCAACGCGACATAAGAGAGATATGTACCGACAATAGTGCTTCTAACGATAACACTAGACACAGGAGTTGCACCACATCGTAGTTTAAGACGATTTCCGGTTTTTCATATACTTGTGTGGAAGCTCCGAGGAGAACGACCGTTGCCAAAATACATCGTCATCGTCACATAGGCCCACCACGTGGCATAATTCTATCGCGTGATTTGGGTATACTGCATGATTATCTCTGATTCGCATGCCCAGTAATTTCTTGAACGGCCGGTGTATTTCCGACATGTAACGGCTGTGTTCTGTCTTTGGGGTCTCCGCGACGTTATTCTTCTACAGCAGAGTTGGTCAAAAATACCACCCGCGGCCCGTGACCTGGTACAAGGATCAGGGAGCAGGACTGTTCAGATTTTTAAGAATATCGGGAATCCGATATATTGGTATGTAAAATATCGGACTCCGATACATCGAAATATATAGATATATCGACGGAAGAAATATCGACGTACAGGCCTATAAAAATATCGGCTGCACATTGCTAACGTAATTCCGGTTTTAGAGTTTTATATTTAAGTATTGATTTATTATTCGATATTCTGTACACCAAAATCTAGCTGCCTGCTTAAGTCCTTAGAGTATGAATTGAAAGGAAAACGATACACGTTCACCCTTGGCGATAACCACTTTGCTAACAATGGTAACTGCATGAAATGGCACAATAAAAGGTGTCCGATGGGCACATAGTTTGGTTTCCTCACGTATCGGAATTGTTCACAACACTGTATGTCGACTTATCTGTTCTTTTTTCTCATTTCTGCAAACGCTAGTAGCAGTTGTAATGCCAAAATTGCGTGGTGGAGTTAAACGTTGCACCATCTGTCCGTAGCGCCTAGCGCCGACTACGTCATAATTTCCCCTAAAACTTCTCCATCCACCGCAAAGACCAATCTTGTCATTTAGATTTTCGTTCGTTATTTGCCGATAGAAGAAACAGCATACTGGATGCTTTAAAATTGTTATTTAGTGCAACTGCTGTGCTATTTCATCACATCGGAAATCTTGTTATTCCATTCGACCCCCCCCCCTCCAAGCGGAGTGCAATCTGCAATCGGACGTTTTCTTTGTGCCGCCTGTGCATGCTTCACAGGCACAAAATATCGGCTCTCGATTGCCATTTCGATACCTTCATATCAATACAGCGATCATAATATATGTCGACATATATCGATACATTCCGGGCGTGTTATCGATATATTAGCCATGCTTCCGCCACGCCATGCTCTCTGTACGAGCGTGAGTTGGGGGAGCTTTTTATTTATTTATTTACATTTTCTTTGCGTGGAGCCATCGTAATGATGGCTTTTTCAAACTTCAGACTTAATACTATGGTTATATTTATACTTATAAAATACACTATATTCTGTAGCTGTTCCTTTTTATGTCTATTTTTTACATTTATCACATTGCAACTGATATGCTAATGCCTCATGTTACAATCACTATCTTAAAATTCATTGAAAGAATATAAACATTTTTCTATTAGAAAATATTTTAATTTTGTTTTAAAAACATTTCCCGTGTACGTTCTTAGAGAGTTTGGTAGCTTGTTATACCAAATCAGACCACTGATATATGGACTTCTATCAGTCATTTTTAACGTTGTTATGTTACGGAAATAGTTACACTTTGTTCTAGTGTTGTGATCGTGTACATCACTGCCCTTGATTGCTTCTGTTGGTTGTGTTATAAAAAATACAACTATTTTGAAGATGTACAGAGGATATATTGTCAGATATTCGTGCTGCACAAACACTTCACGACATGAATCTCTATGTCCCATCCCATGTATAAGTCTTATTGCTCTTTTCTGTAGTAGCAGTATTCTTTTTAAATGTACAGCAGCTGCACAGCCCCATAGTTCAATTCCGTAATTGAGAAAGGGGTAAAGTGTTCCATAATATACTAATTTCAGTGCTTGGCCAGGAACAATCTTTGCAAGCTGGCTGGGGAGACATATGCCACTACTGACTTTTCCGCATACGAAATTAATGTGGTATGTCCACTGCAAATTTTCATCAACATATACACCCAGGAATTTACAGTTACCGTTTTCTTGCTGCAGAGATATTACACACACTATTCATATTGTTGTGATGAGAACTGCCTGTTTTAAATGTCAGTAGTTGAGATTTGGTGACATTCACCTTGAGTCCCTGATCATTGAAGTATTTTGTTACTTCTGTTACACCACTAGTAGCAAGAGATTCCAGCTCTTTAGATTCGCTCCCATAGAATAAGACTGACGTGTCATCTGCATAGCTTGCAATATGGGAGTTAATGGTTTGTGCAATGTCGTTAATATGCGAAGGCGCCGCAATTCAGTGGCAATGCAGTCGCAGTGCGTGAGGTTTGATTTATATTTCATATTTTTCAACAACACACGTATTATTTAATCAGTTTTGCCGCACTGAAGGCATATAATTTTTATCTTGTACAAACTGTCGGCATATGAACAGTCGCAGATAATTTCACACATTTTTGCGCTCAAGTTGACACGTAACTGTGACTTATTTAATTTCGTAATAGAAAATACGTCTTTCACTCACGTATGGTGATCAAAATATTACAGCACTTTTGCAATCTTATTGTGGAGACGTGGAAACTCTAGTCGAGGAAACTTGTGTAGACCTCATGGATAACGTTAACGTTAAAGGTATTCGTCTTTAAAATAGGTCTTGCCTCTTACATCCTCTAATGCACAGGGGCACTTATGGCAAACGGTCTCGAAAACAGACGTAAGGTTGGCATTGTCCTCAAAACGAGTAATCAACTAAACTTGTAATTTTTTCAAGGCCACAATGAGTTCAAATCTCGCGTATTCTTTAACACCAGTGAGCTTAGGGAACTGCACTGTGTTAGTCAGAATGTGTCCGTATTACACGTGATTTTCTCTTTAAATATATCCCCAACAAGTCAGAAATAAGTTGTATCTCTAGTTGTGATGCCCTGCTGTAGGCAGTGTGCAGTCAAATCCACTTACAATGTGATATTTACAATCTATTCCGGATGTTCTAACATTCGTTCCTGCAGTCTTTTTTTGATTCGCAATTTCAGCAACAGTGAGTTTTACATCGAAAAATCATTCCACGTATGGTCCTTGATTTAGCCAAAGTGCTTTGCAGTAATATATAGTACAAAATTCCTTACTTTATTTATTTATTTATTTACACGTGAAGTTCCGTAGGACCAAACTGAAGAGCAAATTTCCAAGATCATGGAACGTGTCAGTACATGAAATTACAACTTAAAAGTAGTAACATACAAAAATAGAATGTTTATGAACCCAAAAAAAGTCAAGCCACAAGTTTAAGTAAAGTCAATCAACAACATAACATAAGAATCAGCTTAAATTTCAAGGAACTCGTCAAAAGAACAGAAGGAATGACGCATGAGTAAACTCTTCAGTTTTCATTTGAAAGCGCGTGGAATACTGTTAAGATTTTTGAATTCTTCTGGTATCTTTTTAAAATGGATGCAGCGGTATACTGCACGCCTTTCTGCACAAGAGTTAACGAAGTCCGATCCAAATGCAGGTCGGACTTCTGCCGAGTATTAACTGAATGAAAGCTGCTTCTTCTTGGGAATAAGCTGATATTGTTAACAAGAAACGACGGTAAAGAATATATATATATATATATATATTGAGAGACCAGTGTCAAAATACCGAGACTAGTGAACAGGGGTCGACTAGAAGTTCGCGAGCTTACACCACTTATTTCCCGAACCGCTCGTTTCAGAGCCAAAAGTATCCTTTTAGAATGGGAAGAATTACCCCAAAATATAATACCATATGACAGAAGGCTAGAGGACAAATGTAAGGATGTAGAGGCTTGTCTCACTAGGGGTAAGATAGATACTACCTACAGGAAAATTAAAGAGACCTTTGGAGAGAAGAGAACCACTTGTATGAATATCAAGAGCTCAGATGGCAACCCAGTTCTAAGCAAAGAAGGGAAAGCAGAAAGGTGGAAGGAGTATATAGAGGGTTTATACAAGGGCGATGTACTTGAGGACAATATTATGGAAATGGAAGAGGATGTAGATGAAGATGAAATGGGAGATAAGATACTGCGTGAAGAGTTTGACAGAGCACTGAAAGACCTGAGTCAAAACAAGGCCCCGGGAGTAGACAACATTCCATTAGAACTACTGATGGCCTCAGGAGAGCCAGTCTTGACAAAACTCTACCATCTGGTGAGCACGATGTATGAGACAGGCGAAATACCCTCAGACTTTAAGAAGAATATAATAATTCCAATCCCAAAGAAAGCAGGTGTTGACAGATGTGAAAATTACCGAACTATCAGTTTAATAAGTCACAGCTGCAAAATACTAACGCGAATTCTTTACAGACGAATGGAAAAACTGGTAGAAGCCGACCTCGGGGAAGATCAGTTTGGATTCCGTAGAAATGTTGGAACACGTGAGGCAATACTGACCTTACGACTTATCTTGGAAGAAAGATTAAGAAAAGGCAAACCTACGTTTCTAGCATTTGTAGACTTAGAGAAAGCTTTTGACAATGTTGACTGGAATACTCTCTTTCAAATTCTGAAGATGGCAGGGGTAAAATACAGGGAGCGAAAGGCTATTTACAATTTGTACAGAAACCAGATGGCAGTTATAAGAGTCGAGGGGCATGAAAGGGAAGCAGTGGTTGGGAAAGGAGTGAGACAGGGTTGTAGCCTGTCCCCGATGTTATTCAATCTGTATATTGAGCAAGCAGTAAAGGAAACAAAAGAAAAATTTGGAGTAGGTATTAAAATTCATGGAGAAGAAGTAAAAACTTTGAGGTTCGCCGATGACATTGTAATTCTGTCAGAGACAGCAAAGGACTTGGAAGAGCAGTTGAACGGAATGGACAGTGTCTTGAAAGGAGGATATAAGATGAACATCAACAAAAGCAAAACGAGGATAATGGAATGTAGTCAAATTAAGTCGGGTGATGCTGAGGGAATTAGATTAGGAAATGAGACACTTAAAGTAGTAAAGGAGTTTTGCTATTTAGGGAGTAAAATAACCGATGATGGTCGAAGTAGAGAGGATATAAAACGTAGACTGGCAATGGCAAGGAAAGCGTTTCTCAAGAAGAGAAATTTGTTAACATCGAATATAGATTTAGGTGTCAGGAAGTCGTTTCTGAAAGTATTTGTATGGAGTGTAGCCATGTATGGAAGTGAGACATGGACGATAACTAGTTTGGACAAGAAGAGAATAGAAGCTTTCGAAATGTTGTGCTACAGAAGAATGCTGAAGATAAGGTGGGTAGATCACGTAACTAATGAGGAGGTATTGAACAGGATTGGGGAGAAGAGAAGTTTGTGGCACAACTTGACTAGAAGAAAGGATCGGTTGGTAGGACATGTTCTGAGGCATCGAGGGATCACAAACTTAGCATTGGAGGGCAGCGTGGAGGGTAAAAATCGTAGAGGGAGACCAAGAGATCAATACACTAAGCAGATTCAGAAGGATGTAGGTTGCAGTAGGTACTGGGAGATGAAGAGGCTTGCACAGGATAGAGTGGCATGGAGAGCTGCATCAAACCAGTCTCAGGACTGAAGACCACAACAACAATGACAGAAGCGAATGAAAATAAGCAGAGGATACTAATTTTCTTGTCGAACGATCACTTACTTCGAATAGTAAAAATGGCAGCGTTAAGTCTTTGAACAAGATCCTGAACGTGGGCTTTTCACGACAGTTTGCTATCTATGTGAACACCTAAAAATTTGAAATGTTCAGCTTCACTAATCATATGCCCATTCTGAAAAATTAAAACGTCGGATTTTGTTGAGCTGTGTGTTAGAAATTGCAAAAAGTGAGTCTTACTGCGATTTAGCGTTAGTTTATTTTCTGCATGCCATGAACTTATGTCTTGAACTGCACTACTTGAAACTGAGCCCGTGTCACACACAACATCCTTTACTACCAAGCTAGTCTCATCAGCAAACAGAAATATTTTGGAGTTACCTGTAATACTAGAGGACATATCACTTATATAAATAAGGAACAGGAGTGGCCCCAACACTGATCCCTGGGGTGCCCCCTCCCCCTCCCAATTTGATTGAACCCCCATTCAGACTCCACATCACAGCCGGCCGCTGTGGCCAAGCGGTTCTAGGCGCTTCAGTCTGGAACCGCGCGACCGCTACGGTCGCAGGTTCGAATCCTGCCTCTGGTATGGATGTGTGTGATGTCCTTAGGTTAGTTAGGTTTAAGTAGATCTTAGAGGACTGATGACCTCAGAAGTTAAGTCCCATAGTGCTTAGAGCCATTTGAACCATTTTTTTGAACCCCATATCACAGCCATTCTCTACACTGTGAATAACAACTTTTGCTGTCTGTTGTGAAAAAGAATATAGAGTTTTCAGTTGTTAAATGACTTCTTCAGCTGAACTGTACATTTTATAGCAAATTATGAGATATAAAATTTCCAATTATCCTTATAAAACACAGGCTTTTCAATAACTTCAGCAAACACTGATGGCATAAAAATAGGTCTAAAATTGTCTACATTATCCCTTGCTCCCTTTTTATACAGTGGCTTTACTACTGAGTCCTTTAATCGTGTAGGAAAAATTACAAATATGACTAAGGACAGGGCTAACATGTGCAGTACAGTAATTAAATATTCTGATAGGCACGCCATCATATCCATGAGAGTCCTTAATTTTCAGTGGTTTAAATATTGACTCAATCCCTCCCATGTCTGTATCACAAAGGAGTACTTCAGACTTCAATCTCGGAAAGGCATTTCCCAAGAGAGTTATATGATCCCCTGTAGAAACTGAATGCTTATTTTATTCACCAGCAATGCCCAGTAAATGATTGTTAAATACTGTACATATACCTGATTTATCAGTAACAAAAATATTTTTGCTACGAACTGACTTTATATCGCCGACTTTGTGCTGCTGACGTTTGAGTTTTGTCCTGTGAATTAGCTATTGTATTTGCGTATCACGTACTCTATTCCTTTCAAATAACATTTTTAAGAACCTTACGATACTGTTTGTAATGCGCTTCTATAGCTTCATTGTGAGTACTTCTACCACTTTGATATAATTCCCACTTTGTCTGACATGCTACCCTTCTCCCACTAGTCAGCCACCCAGGCTGCCTTTTACTGCTAGAACCTCGTTTAGAACGTTTTAATGGGAAGAAACTCTCAAAGAGCATTATACTTGTCATCTATGTTATCGGCGCTATAAACATCCTTCCACTCTTGTTCCTTGACGAAGTTTAAGAAACTCTCTATGGCAGGGGCGGGCAGGAATCCTGCACGTGTGTGGTGCACTTGCACGCGTGCAGTTAACAGGTGTTCTGCGTGCACACAGGGGCAAGCTGGTCACCCGCTTATCTCCCCTCCCCACCATACCTTCTATCCGGTCCTTCCTCTGCAATGCGTTTTGTTTCCTAGCTTGCTTTATTGAATGTAGGAATAAGATTAGTAGTAGTAGTGCTTGAAAGAAATCGTGGTTTGAAAGAGTACCTATTACCTAAGATACGTTTTATTTAATTATCACAGGTGGAGTGGAACAAAATAAGGTTAGTAGGAGTGCTTGAAAGATGTCGTGTTTTTAAACAGTACCTATTACCTACGATACGTTTTATTTAATTATCACAGGTGGAGTGGAACAAAATTTCTACATACAGACAAACGCATGCAGTTACTTAAATTTTCATCACTGATGTTTGCTCTTAACCGACACTTACTAATTCAGCAAATGGTTTTCCAGCTCTCGCTATATTAAGCTCGTACCGCTGGGCTATTATTGTTTTCGTCCTGAAAAATTGAAAACGGTGCTCCATAAAATGTTAAATCAGTTACATGAGAGACATGAAAGGAGGTCGCAGATCTCTCGTGACCACAGCAACTACGACAGATTCATCTAGTATCGTCAGATCGCTCTTCTTAAGCTCAGTCAATTTCCCCATCCGCTCAGAATCCGACAATAAATTGTACTCGTCCTTGTGAAATTTGTTATAATGGCCTTCAATACTAAGCTTCCCCTGACCAGCCAGAATACTGCCACATATTAAACATTTTTGCACAAAGAAAAAATGATTTTCCCATTACATTTTAAAAGATAGCAAATCTCCACTTCTCCGTTTCCTTGTTTCACTCTGCATTTTCCGGTTCTTGAAATACAACGTTGACTACTTAGTGGTCGCTACGCATCAACGTCCGCAGCTTAGCCTGATACTACACTGCCGCAGCCTGCCGGCTATCGCCACTGCCCTAGTCGACGATTGCACGCGAGCAGCACACGTGCAGCGCTGTGTGCTCATGAGCCGCGTGCAACGTTTGCCCGCCCCTGCGCTATGGCCATTGGATTAACTTTCCTACAAAAATGTTCAAATGTGTGTGAAATCTTATGGGACTTAACTGCTAAGGTCATCAGTCCCTACGCTTACACACTACTTAACCTAAATTATCCTAAGGACAAACACACACACCCATGCCCGAGGGAGGACTCGAATCTCCGCCGGGACCAGCCGCACAGTCTATGACTGCAGCGCCTTAGACCACTCGGCTAATCCGGTGCGGTAACTTTCCTGCATAATTTGTAATTATATTTGACATTTGTTTCAGTACAAAAGCATTTTAGTGTTAAGATTTGTGCATCATGGTCTGAAAGGCCATTTACCCTTTTACTAACAGAATGCCCGTCTAGTAATGAAGAATGAATAAAAATATTGTCTATGGCTGTGCTACTGTTCCCCTGCACCCTAGTTAGAAAAAACAGAGTCTGTATCAGATCATATGAATTTAGGAGACAAGCCAACATCATTTTTCTTGTACAATCATATACAAAATTAATACTGAAGTCGCCACATATAACTAATTTCTGGTACTTATGAATTCTTCTGGGGTTATTAGCCGAGTGGTGGCGTCGTCTTCTCGCAACGTATCAATGGGTTTCCTACCCATCATCTTCTGGCGAAGTGTCGGGATGCTGACGCTGACGCTGGAATGACGAGCCTGTCCTTGGCTCGTGGTGGTGCAGTTTAGACAAAAATTTGTCTTCCTGCGGTTCCGGTAAGAGAGAGAAAGATATATTACCACTCTTGTCGATTGGTCCTGTCTGGTGTAACCTGAAAAAGAGAAAGACACCCTCTGTTGAGGGATTAGTAAAACTTAATCAGTCAGCAGGTCAGGCCAACGCGTGGTTGGCCTGTGATGAGGTTGTTGGCCCAGCCCACGGATGAGCTGGTTGCGTAAGCGTCCCGTCTTCTCGTAGAACTTCCTGGCGATGGCGCGGAACCTGTCTCGGAGAGCAGGATCCCGGTGTCCTCGTGTAGTTGGCGCGTCGAAAAGCGCCTCGGAAGATGCATAGCAGTCTTCAGGGCGCGGTTCTGTATCCGCTGCAGAGTCACAATGTGAGCATCTGCGGCTTTCCCCCAGACCACGGCCGCATTCTCTAACAGTGGGCGAACCAATGTTAGGTAAAGCGAGATCCCATGTGTTGCGGTGGCAATGACGACTGCGGGTTTAGTAGCGGATACATGGCGATGTGTGTGTGTGTGTCGGGGTGCTGCTGCTCTCATCTATTACTTTCCCCTCTTTGGGGAAGTGTGAGGGGGAGTTTGTAGCCTTTCGGCTTTTACTCCCCAGTGTACTTGTGTGTGTGATTATTTCTGTACTTTTTGGTGTCTGTGAATGTGATGATTGTTCTGTGTGTGTCTGGTACTTGCCTGAGGTTTGGCGAGATAATTGTAGTAATTTGGGTAGGAGCAGGGTTTGGGAATGGATATTGGGATTTTCTCTTCGACTTAGTCGTCAAAGATCGTCATGGTCGGGATGCTGTGTTCTGCATGTCTATATAGCTGCTTGGCCGTCGTCCACTACTGTCGACCGGCCAATCACGTTCCTCTGGAAGGGGGTACCGCGTCGGTGGTGGTGGTGGGGGGTGGGGAGGAAGGGGGGGGGGCGCTGCGCGGACGAGCGTCGAGACCCGGTGGCTATCCAATCTTTCTGCGGACGCCGCTGCCTTTTTGATTGGAGCGTTCTTGACGTATTTTGTCAATTGTGGGATTCCACGCTGCACTGAGCTGAAAACCGCTATCCCTGTTTACTAAATTGTTGTGCAGACGTATCTCCACTGCCTCTTTGAAGATCGAGTCCCAGAAACCCTTGGCGCTGCACAGCTTCTTCGTTTTTTCGAATTCTCCTGCTTCAGGCAATACATTTAATTTCGTCTTAAACATTCTGTCATCAGTTCTCAGTACATACCCTGGCTACTTAATTCTTTCTGTCTAAACGTAGCTGACATCATATTCTTCTAACTACCACAGCCATTACGAAGTGATTGTCTCGCCGTGCCTAACCTATCTGCACAGTACAACGCGTAACGCCAACACTGCTTGACAAAATGACGACTAGATCTACCATTACCGCCTCTCTTCCCCCCCCCCCCCCCCCCCTCCGGCTGCCAGCGTTCGGGTACTTTATAGGCGGAGCTTGGCGTGCTTCCTTCGCTACCCGCACCACCGCCTCCCCCCCTTGAGATTTCGTTCAGGATGCTGTGAACATGCTGCACACGAATCTCATCAAACATGCATCAGTCATCTGTTTTACATGAATTCCTTTCGTCTGACAATCTTCAAATGAATAATGAAAGTTTGTTTTTCTACATTATTTTTAGCGACTTTACGACTGGTTTGTAATTGTGACTGAGATTGGCAACGTCCTGTATTAACATAGCAAATTCCACGTCGTTTTCCATAACTGGCCGATATACACTAAAATCAGTGAACACTGAAACATAGTGATGATTATATGTGATTAAAGTGATCTTTACACTACGCATAACCTGCATGAAAATATACAAACGATTATGGTTACAGATTATTACATTACGATCTGATTTTAAAAATTCACTGCAGTGTGCCACCAGTTAAATGCGAGTTCCATAGGACATAAATGAGTATCTCGTTACGATGTGGCACTTGTCAGTTAGCTTACAAATGTAATATGCTATATCATTAATATATTCATTAATCTTAACCTATCTTCTTTTTACATGTGGTGATTTATTCTCCTATAAAGATATTATAGAACTACATATTTAGAAATATACACACACGTAAATACAGAGTGATTTCGTGATGACGTTAACAAACTTTCAGGGATGAAGGTGATGGATAAATGTATCAACCTGCGGTAAGGGACCCTCGTCTGGAAACGACCAGGTCGAATTTTATAGGCGGAAATCGTTCTGACAGCTGTTGCTAAGACTGTAAGGTACTCAAGGTGGCAAAATGGACAAAAACAAGAAAAATATCTAGCAAAAATGAGCCCCAAAAGACACACCTTAGGAACTATGATCTCTGTTCATCTTCGCTAATTTAAGTACATCATACCTTCAACTGAACAAGTGCACTCGTCCGTCTATTTTACTCTGTCTAAATACAGTCCGGTATCGTGGCATCTGTTTGGCCACTACCACTTTCTACAGTAGCCCAGTTGAGAGTCTCTCTGCAGACGCTGCCGAACAAGCCGAACAACCATGTCATACCGACGTGACGTTCTCCTCATCAGATATGCATGCTGTTTATCTGCCATGCCTGGCTACCTGTCTTATGCCTCGTTCTTCGATGACTCCTTTGACCCCAGTATAGAGCGCGTCTACATCTGCATCTATATCTACGTGATTACTCTGCTACTCAGAATAAGGTGCCTGGCAGAGGGTTCAATGAACCACCTTCAAGCTGTCTCTCTACCGTTACACTCTCGAACGGCACGCGAAAAAACGAGCACTTAAAAAATTTCTGTGCGAGCCCTGATTTCTCTTATTTTATTGTGACGATCATTTCTCCCTATGTAGGTGGATTCCAATAGAATGTTCTCGCAATTGGAGAAGAAAACTGGTGATTGAAATTTCATGAGAAGATCCCGTCGCAACTAAAAACGCTTTTGTTTTAATGATTGACACTCCAATTCACTTATCATGTCTGTGACACTATCTCTCCTATTTCACGATAGTAAAAAAAGGGCCGTCCTGCTTTGAACTTTTTCGATGTCATCCGTCAGTCCCACCTGATGCTGATCCCACACCGCAAAGCAATGCTCCAGAATAGGGCGGACAAGAGTGGTGTAAGCAGTCTCTTTAGTAGACCTGTTGCACCTTCTAAGTGTTCTGCCAATGAATCGCAGTCTTTGGTTTGCTCTACCCACAACATTATCTATGTGATCGTCCCAATTTAGGTTACTTGTAGTAATAATCCCTAATCATTTAGTTGTATTTACAACCTTAAGATTTGTATGACTTACCGCGTAATCGAAATTTAGCGGATTTCTTTCAGTACTCATGTGAATAACTTCACACTTTCCTTCATTCAGGGTCAGTTGCCACATTTGGCATCATAACTCTTCTGTGTTACCTCCTGGAGTTCGCTTTCTCCTATTGCTCCGCTAGATTAACTTCACGCTACCTCCCACGTTCCCGATGTCTGGAGTCCCTTCACCACCTTGGCTTCGTGCGGCGGCCATTGTTCACCTTGGACTTCATTCGCTTCCTGAAGACACTACTCCAAATTCGAGATATCACTGTAAGTTTCTCGATCTTTGCATGGAACTTGGCGATAGTACCATCGTGCACACTACTGGTTCTCTGACTGAACATGGTTTCGGGTGTGCCTTCGTCATCCACACCGACCATTTTATTTATCGGTTTCCGGAACAGTGCTAGTTGCTTACAGCAGAACTCTTCGCCCTGTATCAGGCCACGCAATGCATCTTGTACACAGGCTTTTCAGTTGTGTCTTCTGCTCCAAGTGGCCTTGAGAGCCCCTGTGTGCTGTACACAGCCCATCCCATAGGGCAACAGGTCCAACAAAGCGTCAACTTCCTCACTCTTGAGGGAGCCATTGTGATGTTCATGTGGGTCCCTCGTCACGTCGGTCTGACGGACAATGAGGCTGCTGACGCTGCTGCCAAGGCTGCAGCCCTCCTATCTCTGCCTGCTGGTTCTTCCAATCCTTCCGATGATCTTCGTGTTGCCGTCTGTCAGCAGGTTGCGCCAGTTTGTCATAACCACTGGTCTCCCCTTCATAGGAACAAACTCCAGAGAGTTAAACCTCTCCCAGCTGCCTGGATGACTTCCTCTCGGTCCTCTCGCCGCGAAGAGATCATTTTAGCTAGGTTCAGTGTTGGGCACTGTCGTTTTAGCCATCGCCACTTGTTAACTGGTGATCCCCCACCACTTTGTGCTCCTCGTCAACAACCTTTCACAGTTCGCCATTTCCTGACCGAAGGCCTTTTTTTCAACGACTTACGTTCTAATGTATGTCTCCCGTCCGAGTTGTCAGTCGTTTTAGCGAATGACGTGCGGGCTGTCGACCGCGGTTACATTTTATCCGTGTTAGCAATGTGACGAACGACATTTAATCTTCATTTCGGGACCTCCGTTGTCTCTACGGTGCATTTTGGGAGCCCTTCTCCAAGAGGAAGTCTTTGTTTTTAGCTCTCTTTCCTTCCGGCGATTGGGGTTTATGTGTAGTCGCTTTTAACTCCTCTTTCGTCTTAGTGTTCTAAGATTCAGACATGGTCGCGCATGACCTTAGTTGTTTCTGTGCCCTAAAACAAATCAAACAAACAGTTGCAAACATGGACAATGGTCAGCTGTATTATGGAACAACGACAATAAGAATCTGTGTCGGATCGGGCTCGAACCCGGGTTTCCCGCTTACCACGAGCGGTTGCCTTTCCATTTGGCTGCGTGTTGTGTTGTCCTAATCATCATCATTTCATCCCCATCGACGCGCAGGTCGCCGAAGTGGCGTCAAATCGAAAGACCTGCACCAGGCGAACGGTCTACCCGACGGGAGGCCCTAGCCACACGACATTTCCATTTTTTACCCGAGGACGACTTGTGGCCACATCAAAAGATCAGTATGTCGTCAACCATTTGTCTATATCTTGTTCTCGTACATCTTTCTTTCTTTCTTTCGCTTACGCCATAGTCCCACAGCGATCGCAGGGTCGGCGTGGTTACAACGGATTTGGCAATGTTAGTGTTAGGGATGGCTGGATGCCCTTCCTGCCGCCACCCCGTACCCCCCAGGACGTAATCTGTGTCTGCGTCTAGTGTAAACCGTGAAATAGTGCGGACGTGTTTCAAATGTCTGCGGCGTATGTAACTGAGGCGGAACTAGGGACCATCCCGGTATTCACCTAGCGGGATGTGGAAAACCGCCTAAAAACCACATCCAGGTTGGCCGGCACACGAGCACTCGTCGTTAATCCGCCAGGCGGACTCTATCCTGGGCCGGCGCGCCTACCCGAGTCCAGGAAGCAGCGCGTTAGCGCTCTCGGCAACCCTGCCGGGTCATCTTGTTCTCGTAAATACATATATATATTCCCGTATAGGGGAGACATTTTACTCGAAAGTTGCCTGCCCCGTGTCTGTGTTTTTCCGAATGCTAAGTTCCTTTGGACACGCATACGTGACGGACGTACAAGCTATACACACATGTTTATCATCATGAGTAACTGTGCAACTGGCCGTGAGCCGTGCTGCGATAGCCAAATCGTAAGGCGACCACTCGCGCTAAACGGAAAAGCCGGAGTCACGTCCCAGTCCAGCACAAATTTTCATTGTTGTCATTCCATTATTTAGCTGGTGGTTGTCCATATTCGCAGCTACGAACACGCTTCATGTATTTAATAACGTCTGTAGATGCCCCAGCGCCTCTTCCTTCGGACGTGCATACATCTCCGAAGCAAAATTACACTCTAATTGGAATAATACAGGCACTGCAATTTCGTATTTATCCGCCGACACCTGGAAAGCGACCTTCAAGTAAAATGCCCCTCCGGTATGGAAATATACATAAAGGATGTACGAGTGCAGATTGCAGACACATGGTTGACAACATACGTAACTTTGGGTCGGACCGGGGGTCGTACCCGGATGGCCAAATGATAATGCGCCCGCTCGCTATAAGCGGGAAATCCAGGTTCGAGTCCCGAAATGGCACAAATTTCCATTATCATCATTGAGTTATATAGTTGATGTATTTCACAACGGCTGTAGTTTCCAAAGCGCCTATTCCTTCAAACGTGCATGCGTGTCCTAAAGAACTTCACGTCGTAATCGGAATAACTCAAGCACTGCAATATCGTATTTATCCGGCGACACGGGGCAAGCAACTTTCACGTCAAAGTCTCTCCTCTACGGGAATATACATAATGGATGTACGAGTACAGGTTATAGACACGTGGCTGACGACATAGGAATCTTTGGGACTGGTCGTGAGTAGTGCTCGGAAAGCAAAATGGTAAAGTGGCAGCTCGCGATAATCGGAAAATCCGGTCTCGACTCCCGGCCCGGCACAAATTTTCATTGTCGTCATTCCATTATTCAGATGATGGTTGTCTGCATTCGCAGCTGCGAGCACAGTTAATATATTTGATAGTAGGTTACCTTGGTAAACAGCTGTTGTTCTTATTACGGTCGTTACACACACACAATGAAAATTAAAGACAATGGCTGAAGCTATAAAACTCAGAGCAATAGATATTACTGTGTAAATTTGCTCGTACTAGAAAGCACGATTAAAATAAAAACAAAGTGTGTTAAAGCTAAGCTGAAAATTCATTACGGCACTTCCACAGCGGCCGTGTTTCTGCTTTAACAACGCAGCAAACAGGACCTGCGGAGTGCCATAGAGTGCCGTTACCAGAGCAGATAAAAAGTTCTCCACCATTTATTTCCGTAACGTGAAGCTTATACTTTCCTACCACTGTGAGGTAATGTCCGTGCACACCATCTCGCTATTATTTAGGTGAAACGATACGGCGACTACGCTATTCATCATGAAGTCTTTTCCCTGAAGCAACAAACTGCGGTTACATACCTAGCTATCGGTTACCACCAACGTGCGCAACGTTCGGCTTGTGTCACAGAGGCAAAATATTTCTCCTGTGCTCACACCACTACACGTGGGTCATTTTTTACTATACTTTATGTACGCTGACGGGAAAAAGACGCAACACCAAAAACACCAAAAATAAGTGATGTAGGACAATGAAATATCGGGCGCACATTGTTCTAGGTAACATTGCAAGATCACAGCATAATGTAAGCGATAAGCCATTACAAATGTGAAATGTTAATACATTAATAATCAGTGCAGCCGCCAGAATGTTCAACACAAGCATGCATACGACCATGCATTGTGTTGTACGGGTGTCGGATGTCAGTTTGTGGGATGGCGTTAAATGTCTGTTGCACATGGTCGATCAACACAAAGACGGTTAATGTTGGTTGTGGATGACGCTGGAGTTGTCAGATGATGTCCCATACGAGCTCGATACGAAACGCGTCTGGTGATCTAGTATGTCGAGGCAACATGTCGTCACACTATAGAGCATGTTCGGTTACAACAGCGACATGTGGACGAGGGTTATCCTGTCGGAAAACACCCCCAGCAACACTGTTCACAAATTGCAGCGCAACAGGTCGGATCAGCAGATTTACGTACAGGTCTGCAGTCAGTACGTGTGGGATAACCAAAAGAGTACTCCTGAGGTCATAAGGTATCGCACCGCAGGCCATAACTCCAGGTGTATGTCCATTGTGTCTAATCCACAGACAGAGTGTGATTTTCACTCTGCAGCGGAGTGTGCGCTGATATGACACTTCCTGCCAGATTAAAACTGTGTGCCCGACCGAGACTCGAACTCGGGACCTTTGCCTTTCGCGGGCAAGTGCTCTACCAACTGAGCTACCCAAGCACGACTCATGACCTGTCCTCACAGCTTCAATTCTGCCAGTACCTCGTCTCCTACCTTCCAAACTTCACAGAAGCTCTCCTCAGTGCACATTCTGCTGCAGAGTGAAAATCTCATTCTGGAGACATCCCCCACGCTATGGCTAAGCCATGTCTCCACAATATCCTTTCTTCCAGGAGTGCTAGTTCTGCAAGGTTCGCAGAAGAGCTTCTGTGTGAAGTTTGGAAGGTAGGAGGCGAGGTACTGGTAGAATTGAAGCTGTGAGGTCGGGGTGTCAGTCGTGCTTGTGTAGCTCAGTTAGGTAGAGCACTTGCCCGCGAAAGGCAAAGGTCCCGAGTTATAGCCTCGGTCTGGCACATAGTTTTAATCTGCCAGGAAGTTTCGTAGTCCACAGACAGGTTGGTTGCAGGAGCTCAGCTGGACTCCTTCTAGCCAACACACGGCCATTACTAGCACCGAAGCAGAACCAGCTTTCAACAGAAAACACAACACACCTCCGCCCTGCCCTTCAATGAGCACCCACTTGCCGCCACTGAAATCGCAAATGGCGGTATTTATGGTTATTGGAATGCACGCTACAGCGCATCTGACTCGGAGCGGTCTTTTAAGTAAACCACTTGTAACAATTCGTTGTGTCACTGTGTTGCCAACTGCTGTTCAGATTGCTCCTGCAGATGCAGAACGATGAGCCAGAGTCATACGCCGAACACGACAGTCTTCCCTCTCTGAAGGGCCACATTGCAATCCGGGGCCTGGTCTTCATGCAACGGTACATGTCAGTGATCACTGCTGCCTGCAGCCATTCCTGCCAAGTCTTTCTGCAGTATCGCAGGAGGAACATTTTAAGCTTCTCGTAGTCCTATCACGGGACCTCGTTCAAACTCAGTGTGGTATTGATAATGGCGTCTTTGTCGCCTTAAAGGTAGTCTTGACTAACATCAACCAGCCACGTCCAGTCTCAGAGGTAAGAAACGCTCACGACAGTTACAGCGTGTATTTAAAGAAAACCTTATTTTTAACCTCATAGTGGCGCTAATAGCGCTACTCTATCATAGCTGGCGCAAAATTCGAATAGAGATCTCTCAGATGTAGGAACACACACCAATTTTCGTTTATGCCACTCAGCATCTTATTGCGGTTTTTTCCCATCGTGTAAATCTGAATCTAATTTAGTTGTAGATTTTATTAAGAGACATAAGCACACACACAAAAATTTTATAAACCGGTTAATTCCTCTATAAAACATCTTGAAACAGAAATTAATTTGTTTGTTTCTAAACCTATACTGTATTTAGAAGTCTGATTCGAAAGAGATCAGTCAAATATCGTTATGAATTTAACCGTTACTACATTTGTGTAAGCAAACGAATTTAGCAGTGATAGTGATTTTTTTTCCTCCTATCGTTGTGTAAAATCGAAACCTCCAGAATAATTCACATACTGTCTGCCAAAAAAGACTATACACGTAATATGGAACGACACGTTTCCATTCACGGGTAGGAGAACAGACAAAACGCAAACAAATGCGAAAATATTGTAACCCTTTGTTAGTTGCATACAACGTTTCTTAAGAAAATTCTCAAAAACGCTCTATGAAGATGCATTGTAACTAAACAGCGTGAAGAGTAAGTTGGTTTAAGAAGTGGTTGGTAGTATATCACAAACGGGCCTCTGAAAACTATAACACTACATATAAAACAAATCAAGGATTATCTATTCAGCTTTGTCTGGGGTTTGCATATTCCAAGAAACGTTTCAACACCGTGTCGACAGAAGCAGTCTTAACAATAGCTGAATGAAAAGGAATCGAATCTAAATATGTCATTTATTTCAACATTCTAAGCAGTGGACTTTGTCTTGACCACTAATGTTGTCAGGATCTCCTAATTGGTCTTTATTCTCCCAACAGTTATTTCTGCCTCCCTCTGCTCTGAGAGGCAATAACAAAAGATAAGAGAATAAGAAAGAAGAAGGTTTCGCCCCTCAGTAGGGTGGTACACATCTTAATGGATACCAAATAGAGTACAAAAGCCACGCTCTGAAACGTCTGTAGAGGGAAATAGTTTCTCATAAGACTGAAAGACACGTGAATAAAATTTTACAGGTCACTACGTTGTGTCGGCCAGATCTGTTACAAAATTAAGTGTTGGTAAGATGGGAAGTTGACATTCATTCTAGTTCAGATATTGGTATTTAACGAGTTATTTACAGAACGTGAGATAACTTCTTTTGTTAGGCTCCACACACGTGTAGTTTATGACGTTATATAGTAATGGTGTTCTTGCTACCATGCTGATTTTTCTGTGATAATCATGTAAAGTTACTGGACAAGTATTAGTAATTTTTGTACAAAAGTGTTTGTCGAACTAGCAGTGAGAGAGGGCGGGTCACTTTCTCACTAATTTTCGTATTCAAGGGTACTCTTTAGTGTTGTTATTACACCCTACCCCTTTAACTGCTCTGAACGTGTTAACTCGGGCGCCTTTGTACCTGTCCCTGTGTGCTCTGAACGTGTTTACGCACGCCACCAGTCCTTCTACCTGGTACTCTGAACGTGTCTACGCACGCGTTAACACGTCCAGAGCAGTTAAAGGGCTAGACATCGTTTTGTGAGACAGGAAGTTATCAACATGAGCAGGCATTGATGGGAGCATGTACATTGTTAATGCATGTGGGATCTTTATGGTGGCGCTCCTTCGAGAGGTATTTTTTAGAGTTGAGAACAAGCAAGCAGTTTAGTCATTTAAAGTAAATCTTGCAGTAAACATTTAGGGCTTAAACCACATGCATCTATTAGGGAAATGAACATCTTGAAGCTCTTACCACGGACAGAATGCTGGTCCCAAGAATTTTCTCGCACCATTGTGCAGACAGTGCTTTCGGTCGAAGAGGCGAAAAACTGCCTATCTGGATTTATCTGTTAAGCGCCTGTGGCCACGGCATGGACAGGTATGCAAGAGAGAAGTTGGACGCCCGCCAAAGGCATTTTGACAGTGTTCTAAATGCCCATTGCCAAAGGGATGGTGGCCATAAAAATTCGCGAGTTTCCATGTTCGCCTTGGACAGCTGCTGTCGTGGGTACTGTCAGGTCGTGTCGTCCCTCTCCCTGCTGAGTTTTTTGGGAAGCCTTGGGGCTTTGGAAGAATTTTAGACCAGAATGCAACATTTATGGCGGCTCTGTATGTTCTGTGTTGGGACACAAAAGCAGTTCTCTTAGTTTAGCCGAGGTCCTAGTCAGACATGCTGTAACGTTAGACTCATTCAGAGAATGATTTCTGTGATAAATGTGTTATTCGCTTTAGACTTCAATGGAAACTCAAAACACGCTGCCTAAAGTGGCTGTGGAAAGAAAAAGGTCAGGAGCTACGCAGATGAGTGGGAGCATGGTTTCAAACCATTTCAGCGTTGGATGACACCGCCGCCAGAAGTATTAAGAACAGGAGAACGTAGCACAGTCAAAATCTAAGAGTAGACAGCGCTTAGAGAACAGTTGACAAGTGTTGGGAAAAGAAAATAAGTTAATGCTAAGTGTTGCGTAGAATGAACGTGTTGGTTGATGAGTAGATGCAGTGCCATCCTATCACAGCTGTGTGCGCGAAGGTATATGATACTAACGCAACTCTCACACACAGTCTAGCGACACTTCACACTAATTTTTAAGACAATTGTAGTTGTTAAGGATGTCACGTTAAGTCAATACGGTACCACTTACTTCTTCTTTTCGTTTTTATGACGATCACTCAAATAATCATCTATACTTTCATACTGTGTTTTTCTCAAGAAACTTGTGTTTGTGTGGCTGTTTTATTCATAAGAAACTATTTGTAAAACCTTGGCACTGAAGCATACTATGAGGGCAGTGAAGATCTTGGGAGCTGTCAGACGCACTATCGATGCATCCTGTGGGGCCTCATGAGGCCACACCATGTGGCTGGTGACGGCGACCACATGGCAGCTTGAACGAGGACGCATGCAGCGCAGGTGGCCCAGAAATCTACCAAGTGGAGATCCAGTCGGCAGTGGTCAATGAATGCCAGGACAGCTGGGGGTTAGCCGGAGCCTTTGCAACATAACGAGAATGAAAGTAGAGGGGGAACTGCGCCACATACCACAGCTGTCATAAACCAGCCCACTCTGGGAGGCTATGAATGGAGGTCGCCCATTGAACAAGAGCAGCCTACCATTGATGTCACATCACTCCCTCAACAGCCTCGCAAATGGCCTGGTGAAGAGCATCTAACAGCTGACAGCAACCACCCACCGAGCAGTTGCGAATGGGATCCACTGGACAAGAACCTCCTTCCTGACATCACGCAGCAGCCTCAAAAGGTCTGCAGACATGCTGACGCTCCAACAAAACCTGGAGGAATCTCCCAGTTGTGCACACACCTCTACAGATGGCGTTCAGATTTGGACGGCAATGATACAGATGATCTGCTCCTGCAGTCATGCACCTTGATGGAGATTGGCACTGGCGACTGTGGAGACAACTTGCTAAGCAAAGAGCGCCTTCAAAGACAAGAAATCATCACGAAGAGAGGCGTTGCACACCAAATGCAATACTGTCTCACCACAGAATCCAAGGGAAGACGACACTCCTTCAGCTACTGGGTCAATAGACGACAAGACAGAGACAGAGACGTCACTTCCTGAGCTGTAGGTGTTGGGCGCCATCCATCAACACCTGTGTCTCGTTTCCTCTCACCAGATGTCCTGTCCATCACACCTGGCAGTGCCCCAGATAGTCAATCGCTGCCAGGTCGAGATGATGCCAACAGCCCAGCTGCCTTACTGATTTCGCAATGCACAAGATGAGGCACCATAGCCATTCGCCACTGCTCCTACATCAAGCACTGAGTAAAGGGCAACCCTCACTCTGGCCCATCGTCGCTGCACCTTGATGCTCCAACCAGTCCAGAGACCGTTTGTGTGTGTGTTTAGTGCCTCGTTCTATCTGTGTGACTTTGCGGATGTATATTGTCTCCCCAGAGACCCATGTAGAGGGAGCAATTGGATGTTTCGTGACTCTGATTCTCATGCAATTCTTTATAGTTTCTTGTGGAACTGATTTAATTTTTTGATACAGCTACTCTAGTGATCGTAATTTGTCAAGCATTTATGTAAAAGTGTGATGTGCCAATGACTTGATGGTAGTTGAAAATATTTTACGCTGCCCTCGGGAATACGCACAACACATGACGTGTGTTACTTGCTTCTTTAGACTTTGAGAATGAATGTGTATCTTAAATTATAAATATTGTCCATTTATGTATTATGGATGACTGGAACCTGGTGGATGACTGAGCATGGCAGAGAACAGTTCGAAATCCACAGAATTGTAATAAGATTAGCGACATTAGTTGTATCCGATCTCAGAAATTGTGTGAGTGAGGTAAAAAATATTGCTGCGAGACCTTTTTAACCACTTATTAATAGTTAGCTGAAGACTGTGGTGCAGGAACGTCCCTAGGGTCCACATGAATCACACTACACTCAGCAATGTTCATGTGTTGTTCTTGCGGGCCTGCAGCTTTGTGCCGGCCCATGTGGCCGAGCGGTTCTAGGCACTTCAGTCTGGAACCTCGTGACCACTACGGTCGCAGGTTCGAATCCTACCTCGGGTATGGATGTGTGTGATGTCCTTAGGTTTAAGTAGTTCTAAGTTCTAGGGGACTGATGACCTCAGATGTTAAGTCTCATAGTGCTCAGAGCCATTTGAACCATTTTTTGCAGCTTTGTGTGAGTGAGTGATCCCTGTGCTGAATGAAGTCAAGTTAGGACGGTATTTCATATGTGACCTTGGTTGGTAAAGTCGTCCCCCACACTTCCACACTTCCACTATCATTGCGAGATCTCAGAACTATTTCATGATTTCCTCTATTCCATGCCACATCATAACATTTTGAAGTGAGACGCTACACATGCGGAAATCAACCATTGGTGGTGGTGATGGGGGGGAGGGGGGGGGTCGCAGTGAGGGAGGATGAGTCACTCTCTCGCTTATCTTCATATTCAAGGGCCTCTTTAATAATGTTATTGCGCCCTAGACATCATTATTGTGAGACAACAGAATCAACATGAGAAGGCACTCATGGCAGCATGTACGTTGTTAACACATGCAACATCTTTATGGTGGCTCTCCTTTCAGTAATATTTTCTGGGTTGAGAACAAGCAGGCTGTTTCGTCATTTAACAATAAATCTTATAGTCGACATTTGGGGCTTAAGCCACGTGCAGCTATTAGGGAAAGGAACATCTCGAAGCATTTATAAAGGACAGAATGCTGGTCTCAAGAATTTCTCGGAATGGTGTGCAGACAATGCTTTTAGCGAAAGAGGCGAAAACACTGTGTACTTAGATTTACTTCTTAGGCTTCTCTGGCCGTGGCAGGGACAGTGATGCAGGAGAGAAGTAGGTAGCCTGGCCAAGGCATTTTGACAATGTCATAATTGTCCATTGTGGAACGGCATGGAAGCCATAGAAATTCGTGAGTTTGCTTGGATCAGTCGCTATCGAGGGAGCCGTCACGTGCTGTGCTCTTCCGCCTACCGCGATTTTTGGAAAGCCTTGGGTCCTTGGAAGAATTTTAGAATGGATCGCAACGTTTTTGACAGTTCTGAAATGGTCTATGTTGGGACATAGAAGAACGAGTCATAGTGTAGCTGAGGCCTTTGGTCAGACATGCTTTAACATTCGGCCCATCCAAATAATAATCTCTGTTATATATGTGTTCTTCACTTTAGGCCTAAACAGAAACTCAAAACACGCTGCCTAAGGTTGCCTTGGGAAGCACAATTCGGGAGCATATCTTCTCCTCTCTGTGCGGGAATTTACGAGTCTGGGATTTTCTGCTTCTCCAGAAAGGAAAAGAATACTATCAACTTTGATTAGGAGTGGTAGAGCAGATGAGTTAGTAGAGAGACATGGCGCTCGTGGAGTCTTGTGATTGGCACAAATCTCTTGTGTGGGCAGTTGCATGAGTGTGTTTGGTGAGTTTACCGAGGTTTTATGGGAAGAAAGGAGTGGAGAAACTTGGTCTTTTGATTCAGACTCCGATCTGGAGAGGAGATTCTGGTCTTGAGTCTAGTTATGAGTAGGTTGCTCTTGGGACACTCGCCTTGAGCGTGACTTTGCACTGGCGTTGGTCTTGACTGGGGAGCCTGTGGTGAAGTCTTAGCTGTACCAACAGTTTAGGCCTTTGTCATCTGAGATAACTCACTGTGCTGCGGGCTATGTTATTTGTATGAGGTCTGTCGCCTTGACATTTGATCTCCTTAAGAGCACTGCCATATAAGTGAGTCAAATTGGTCCATGGTATGACAAGTACACGGGAATGTCACACCCTGAAATCTGCCGAGATTTCAGGGCTCCATCAGAGAGTAAATGCAGTGTGTCTAACAGATCGCCAGCCAGCGACTTTGCATATTTCGTGCCCACGCTAACGAATACCAGGCGTCACACATCGCTATGTTGCAGACTGTTGCACCATGACCGTTGCTTGAGACAGTGCTATGCATCAAGGAAGGGGTACAGTACTGCTGCTCTGGCTTATTTGGGCAGACAGAATCACGGTCTTGCCACTTGTTCTCAGTTGCACCAATGTAGTATAACGTCTGTGTAGAATAAATCCGTCAAAGTCTATTAGTGTTAGGTAACTTCCGATTTCGTTATCCATGTTTTGAAGCAGAGTAAACCGATCAAACAGATAAACCTCAGTCTTTGCCAACAAGTCACCACCCAGTGAACTGCCGATTATTTGTTGCGTGTGTTTGTGCTGCCAACAGTTCACGATGTGCTTGTCATCCCGCTTAACTTGTGTTGTTGTCCTATTTTATGATCAATAAACTTTTTCCATAATATTTTATAAAAGATTAATCTTATGTTGATACATTAATTTCCCATCAATAACTGACTACATTGATGAGAGGAGCACCATTTCATTAAATTATTTTAGTATGCAAGTCTTATTTAACATTCTGATAAAACTGATGACCTCCGAAGCAGGCTAGCGATAACAACCACTCTCAAAGGGCAAAGTCAGTTAGCAGACGCATGGGCCTGGTAGATAAATGGAAATCTTATAACTTAAAGAGATATGCTGTCAAAGCGTAAACTTATAGTCGCCTGTAGCCTTTCAGATCAAAATGCAATACCAGTGTAGTCTTGCAGTACACATGCAGTAACTAATGGCTAAAAAAAAAAAAAAAACAGAAAAAGTAATAAATGCAGAAGACAGGAGACAGATTGTAATTCATTGACGAATGTCTTGACGCGACTGATTTTATCATGAAAGGCTTCATATTTAAAAAAATTATTCCGCCTGCTCTTAGCTACTGTTAAAGTATTTGAGATATTTATGATCTGAAGATGTGCAAAGAGCAATGTGATAGGTTACGGAGCTTTTCACGTTGATATATTACTCAGATAATCTGCTGACATGGTGGAATGCATTATAAGAATGCAGCTATGCTTAAAATACAAACTGATGTAGTGTCAAAATCGCTGCTGTGCCATCAGCTGCTGTGAAATAACTTTTGCCAGTGGTGGCACAATATGCTCAGCGACAAGTATTTATAAGCTGTTATGTACCATCTACTGAAAATATTTTTGAATTAATGTTTCGTGTGGCGCACAGACGTCCAAACTCTGCTACAAAACATATTTGTGAACGCACGAGGCTCACAGGGAGTTCTTTAGAAAGTTCGAAATGGACGCAACAGGGGAGATAACGATCTTTTTGTAGAGGGCTGCGGTTCCATCCAGGTCACGCTTTTAGCATAAACACGTGGGAAAGAGGCCATGAAACTGAATCTTTCTTTCCTTTTCTCCCAATTAATTTTTAAAGTCGCTGGTTGGTCAAATCTGTGTATGTAGAGCAAGGGGCGGTCTCCCAGCTTCGAATGCCGGGCTCCAGCTCATGATTGGCTTGCACTAGTGAGAGTAGTCCAAGATGTAAATGCGCTATGCTACCGAGCTGGCGAACGCCCCCTGTGCTTGTGTTTACAGGAAACGCATTTAAAACCATCTGATGCTCCTGTACTAAGGGGCTATACGTTATATCGCAAGGATGACCTGACTGGGTAAAGGGCCAAAGGCGGAGTCGCCGTGCTTGTCAATAATGACCACCACTCCTCTGCTCTCCCCCTGGATACTGACCTGCAAGCAGTTGCAGTTGAAATTCATTCATCTCGGAGGCTTACCGTTTGCTCCCTTTATTTACCTCCTCTGGATGCAGTGAACTTAGAGGCTCTCACAGATCTTATCGCAGAACTCCCCCTCCCATTTTTCTTCCTGGGCGACTTCAATGCCCATCATGTCCTGTGGGGCTCCACTTCTCTTTGCGCTAGAGGTCGTTTTGGAGAGCCTCCTAACATCTCAAGTGTTGTGCATCCTCAACACTGGTACTCAGACTCATTTCTCTACTGCTACTGGGTCATTCTCGGCCATTGGCCTATCTTTCTGCTCTCCAACCCTCACCGACTCTGTTTAAATGGTTCAAATGGCTCTGAGCACTATGGGACTTAACTTCTGAGGTCATCAGTCCCCTACAACTTAGAACTACTTAAACCGAACTAACCTAAGGACACCACACACATCCATGCCCGAGGCAGGATTCGAACCTGCGACCGTAGCGGTCGCTCGGTTCCAGACTATAGCGCCTAGAACCGCTTGGCCACTCCGGCTGGCGTCTCTGTTCACTGGGAGGTCATTGACGACCTCCATTCCAGCAATCACTTCCCCATCCGCATTCATCTCCTGGATGGTGTATTGATGGAGCAGAGGCCGCCATCATGGATGATTGTCAGGGCTAACTGGCCACTGTTCAGTCGGTTGGCTGTCGTTGAACGCCACAACAGCGTACAGGAATGGGTGGATCACATCATACTTGTGATCCATCATGCTGCTGACCCGTCCATACCAAAGTCTTCTGGCCCTTTTAAGCGGCGCCTTGTGCCTTGGTGGACAGAAGAGTGCCATTCAGCCATCCGGGACAGGCATGCGGCTCTTCGACGATTTAAATGCCGCCCAACAGCGGTCAATCTTACCGCCTTTCGAATCGCGAGAGCCAGGGCACGCCGTGTCATTAAGGAGAGCAAAAAGAAGGTCATGGCAGGAGTTTCTGGACTCCATCAACCGTTCCACTTGTTCCACAAAAGCATGGGAAGCCATCCAGAGGATTTCCGGTAAACGCAGCCATTTACCAATAGCTACAGTCCTGAACCAGAGTTATTGCTCAGACGCTGGCAGAGCATTTTGCACAAAGTACTGCCACTGCAAATCAGGATCCAGCGTTTCGTCGCTACCGTGCGACTGTCGACAGAGCAAACTTGGACTTTCGGTCGAACAGTTCTGAGCCCTACAACTCCCCTTTCTCCATGTGGGAACTTGAATCGGCACTTACTGTGGCTTCTGATACTGCGCCAGGTCACGACTGCATCCGGTACTCCATGCTTCGTCATCTGCCAGCGGCATCAAAGGAAATCCTCCTCGAATGCTTAAATCTCGTATGGCAGACAGGAGTGTTCCCCACCTCGTGGAGGGAGGCAATTCTCATCCCTCTCCTCTGACCAGGAAAGGACCGCACATGTCCCAGTAGTTATCTGAGCACCACGACTATGTAGCTGTTTTTACGGATGGGTCGAAACAAGGGAATTCCGTTGGTTGCTCTGTTGTTTTTCCGGACCGTGTCCTCAAGGTCCGACTCCCTCAGACTTTTACTGTCTGATGCAGAATTGTCTGCGATCTTGAGGGCACTGGAGCAGATGAGACATTCTTCCTGTCCTAAATTTCTTGTCTGTTTATATTCACTAGGTGCCCTTCACTCTTTACAACGTTTGTACCCAGCAGATAAAATAGTCCAGACCGTCCAGGATGCCCTCCTTCACATACACCGATTGGGGAAGGTGGTGGCTTTCTGCTGGGTTCCGGGGCATGTCGGCATTGCTGGGAATGAAAGGGCAGATCTCGCAGCCAAGGAGGCGTGTCTCGATCCACAAGTATCTGAGTGTGCTATACCCCTGCACGCTCTCACCTCGCTGTTGAGCTCATGAGTCATGCGTCGGTGGGAGGATGAGTGGCTAGAAGTCATAGACAATAAGCTCCGTATAGTCAAGCCCACAACGCGTGTGTGGTGTACTTCCTTTCAGCCCTGTCGACGGGACGAGGTTCTCCTCACTCGGCTTCGGATAGGCCACAGCCCTATGACGCATTGCTTCCTGCTCCGGCGGGAGGACCCTCCAATGTGTGGTGCTTGTGGCGCCCAGGTCACTGTGCGCCACGTTTTATTGGATTGCGTTTTATTTTCTGACCAGCGGGCCACGGCTGACTTGCCAGCGGACCTGCCATCTCTTTTAGGCAACACCCGGACGAATGTGGTTAAACTTTTAAAGTTCTGTGCCATGTCAAATGTTTTTACAAAGTTTTTAGGGAGAGGATCTTAATTTGCTCACTGTGTGACAAGCTCGCCCATATTTTATGTAAGTGGCCAGCCAATGACAATTTACTGTGGCATTCTTGTTGCTACGTTTTCCCTTTCCTTACGTTCTACTTTCTTATGTAGCATTTTCCTTCTTTTCCTGCTTTCTTTGCGTGTGTGTTTCAGTTTTATTAGGTCTGTCCACATTCGTTCCCTTTAATGTGTGTCAGGGCGCTGATGACCTCGACGTTGAGCGCCCGTAAGCCCCAACACACACACACAAACACACACACACACACACACACACACAATACTGAGAAAATGAGAAGAACAGCCGGCCGGTGTGGCCGTGCGGTTCTAAGCGCTTCAGTTTGGAACCGCGTGACCGCTACGGTCGCAGGTTCGAATCCTGTCTCGGGCATGGATGTGTGTGATGTTCTTAGGTTAGTTAGGTTTAAGTAGTTCTAAGTTCTAGGGGACTGATGACCTGAGTAGTTGAGTCCCATAGTGCTCAGAGCCATTTGAACCATTTTTTTGAGAAGAACACATTCTTGTACTGACGCTTTGTTAGTAAAAAACTGCAGGTCTTCACCTAAACGGTGAGACTTGTGTCCTTTGCTAGTGTGCCAATCACCATCTGAACTGTCAGATGTGCCTCTAGCATCACGCACACAACGAGTGATGCATAAATGTACTTACCTGTCTTGAGGCAGCCGTTAAAACGTTTGACATATTCCGTCACGCATAGTCGTGGCATGGAGTCAAATTTGTTTGGCAGACCTGCACACTGGAATACACCATCTGAACTGTCAGAGGTGCCTCTAGCATCACACACACAACGAGTGATGCATACATGTACTTACCTGTCTTGAGTCAGCAGTTAAAACGTTTGACATATTCCGTCACGCATAGTCGTGGCATGGAGTCTAATTAGTTTGGCAGACCTGCACACTGGAATACACCGGGATCTCAGACACTCATATGGAAGCACCTGCATTCCGAATTAGCTGAATGCGAGACCATATACTTGTATTTTTCTGGCGCACACCATTAATAACGGATTGCTGCCGCCCATGACTCCAGTCGCTGAGGCCTTTGTGGTGTGCTGCCCTGACCTTCAGAAGGGTAGAGTATTCACTGCTACGGTGTAGGGCTCCAATGTATGTTTTTCAGCACCATGTTCTTTGGAACCATATTTTTCTTTGTGGAGTAGTAAAGTATAGATGCTTGACAATAGCGTAGTTTTTGGGCCATGCCGTGAATTCACATGTATGAAGGCAGGTAAAGCGATTAGTTCTGGTCAGTGTCGTGTGATGATCCCCAGCTTATCACTTTGCTCACCATAGATCGCATATTAGTGAAAGCGTTTGTCAAATAAAAATGTTTCTGTGACGTTTCTTTAGCCATTTTTTGTCTTTTGATGCCAAGAATGAATAAATCTATTGTTATTTAGACAACAACTCCTCCTAGTGTTATGATTAACATAATCTTTGCCATTTTTATTAAAGTCATGATTGCAATTGAAAGCAGGAAGCTTGCACATTCGCGAAATGCTGCCATGATCTAGGTCCTTGGCACTTCTGTGATGCTGTCATTTTGCGTCCTTGCCAAACATGTCCACATTATGATGAAATAAAAAAAAGGAAAAATATGATTCATTAGTATGTTGTGGATACTTAACTCTCTGATCGTGTTGTTTATGTGATTATTTGTTTTATTTGCAGTGTATTTGTGTCAGTGACTTCAGTGTCAGATGTCGTCCGTTTTCCCCTTGTTGCTAACAGCGTGGTCGTATTATTATTGTGTTGTTTGCTATTGTATTTGTTTTTTATTTGGTTGTTTTTGATTCTGAATTTAGTGTACTATTCTCGTAGTCTCGAACTGCATACGGTTTTGCTAATATTTTTCTATCTCATTGTATTGTACTGCATATATCTTGTGAGCTAGGTAATACGGTTGTCCACGTGTTGCACGGATAATTAAAGGTTGATGTGGATAGAGAATTTGAATGAAAACGAGAAGTAGGGCATGGAGACAAGTAGACTGGGAGTGGGAAAACAAAGCGTACGTCATGGAGAAAGAGCGCAATGAAACGGTAGACGGACAGTTTGAACGTAGGGTGACGTTGCTGTTGAACGGTGTTAGCAACAACGATGTTGTGCAGGGAAATTCAGGAGACGAAAGCGATATGGCTTTTCTTGAGGGTACTGACAGTGTCAGATCACGTGTGATAGAAGATGTGAGCGTACCGCAACACATCGAAGCAGAGGTGTTCATTAGAAATCCGGAAAGAGAAGACAGGGCGGTATCAGAACACAATGATGCGGATACAGTACCGCAGAAATCAAGTATGAATTCGGTCGCTCACTATACGAGGTGCATTCAAGTTCTAAGGCCTCCGATTTTTTTTCTCCGGACTGGAATGAGATAGAAACATGTGCATTGTTTTAAAATGAGGCCGCGTTCATTGTCAATATGTCCCAGAGATGGCAGCACCGTACGCCAGATGGAATTTTACCGCCAGCGGCGAGAATGAGAACTGTTTTAAACACTTAAAATGGCGACGTTTTCCTTACTTGAACAGCGTGCAATCATTCGTTTTCTGAATTTTCGTGGTGTGAAACCAATTGAAATTCATCGACAGTTGAAGGAGACATGTGGTGATGGAGTTATGGATGTGGGTGCGACAGTTTAATGAAGACAGAACATCGTGTGACAACAAACCGAAACAACCTCGGGCTCACACAAGCCAGTCTGACGACATGATCGAGAAAGTGGAGAGAATTGTTTTGCGGGATCGCCGAATGACTGTTGAACAGATCGCCTCTAGAGTTGGCATTTCTGTGGGTTCTGTGCACACAATCCTGCATGATGACCTGAAAAGGCGAAAAGTGTCATCCAGGTGGGTGCCACGAATGCTGACGGACGACCACATGGCTGCCCGTGTGGCATGTTGCCAAGCAATGTTGATGTGCAACAACAGCATGAATGGGACTTTCTTTTCGTCGGTTGTGACAATGGATGAGACGTGGATGCCATTTTTCAATCCAGAAACAAAGCGCCAGTCAGCTCAATGGAAGCACACAGATTCACCGCCACCAAAAAAATTTCGGGTAACCGCCAGTGCTGAAAAAATGATGGTGTCCATGTTCTGGGACAGCGAGGGCGTAATCCTCACCCATTGCGTTCCAAAAGGCACTACGGTAACAGGTGCATCCTACGAAAATGTTTTTAACAACAAATTCCTTTCTGCACTGCAACAAAAACGTCCGGGAAGGGCTGCGCGTGTGCTGTTTCACCAAGACAACGCACCCGCACATCGAGCTAACGTTACGCAACTGTTTCTTCGTGATAACAACTTTGAAGTGATTCCTCACCTGACCCGGCTCCTAGTGACTTTTGGCTTTTTACAACTACGAAAGACACTCTCCGTGGCCGCACATTCACCAGCCGTGCTGCTATTGCCTCAGCGATTTTCCAGTGGTCAAAACAGACTCCTAAATAAGCCTTCGCCGCTGCCATGGAATCATGGCGTCAGCGTTGTGAAAAATGTGTACGTCTGCAGGGCGATTACGTCGAGAAGTAACGCCAGTTTCATCGATTTCGGGTGAGTAGTTAATTAGAAAAAAAAACATCGGAGGCCTTAGAACTTGAATGCACCTCGTACTGAGGAAAAGGATAAGGACTTCAATCTGGTGGAATTTTTAATGGGAACGGAGAAGAAACTTGATGGACTAAACAGAAAGGAGGAGAAAATTAATGAGACGAGGACGGACATTAAAAATATCGGTGCTCAGGTAAAGCAGATGCTAGAGGAACACAAGTCATGGGCAAATAAACTCCAGGAAACCCTACGTAAAGTAGACACCAAAGTAATCAAAAATTTAAAGATTCCACACGATGCTAAGGGGACGGCAGAGAGCGCCAAGACAGCAGCAAGTTTCACAAGATGAGTAGCAGTTGAAGCATGGAAAGCGAGTAAACGCACAGAACATCAAGGACGAGAGGCAGTGGTCAGTTTGAACAAGAAAGTCGAAAGCGTGGGAAAGCGGCACAATGCCGAGGAGCAGCGCATCGACACGAAAATACACAAAGCTACGAATCTTCATGCGACAGCGGCCATGGACAAATTAGAATCTGGGCTGCGCAAATTAGGGACTGGTTCGGACGTGACATCTGCAACTCCAGTGAACTAGACTGAAGAGGTCCGGATTCCCCTTTCGTTGAAATCTCAGCAGGAAGCTATCAACATCCATATGGAGAAGAAATAGGAGGAGGCGCTAAGAAAACAATTTCAAATGCGGCCAAGCACGAACGCAACAGAGCCAAAAACAAATTCGGACGGGACGGATAACTGCATACCGTTAGTAGAGAGCAGAGGACATTGTTAGATGAACGTCGCATTTTCTCGAAGCAGTGGAGGGAGCACAAATGAGGGGACGCCGAAGGAGTACATCCGAAGGACTGATATTTCTCGTAGGAAGGAAGTTGTCGACGAAACGCCATTTAATTTTCCACACTCCTTGGAAGTTCAACAATTCGAAATTTTCCGAGATTAAGGTAATTTTACTTACACACTCACTTGGATATCACAATTTTACCTCTCTTTACCTCCGAATTGATCGTTAAAAAAAATTATACTTTGTGCGGACACTTGCGTCGGTCAGTTGCGGCGAAAATGAGCAGAATGTCAGCGACTTGTAGAAGTTACCAGGAGTTCAAGGACAGCTTCCTAAATATCTACTGGTCCAAGGAGACACAAGAGTGCATAAAGTACGAGATGACTGATGGCAAAGATTTCGAGAGTTCAGGCTACAAAAGCCCAGTCAAGTTCCTTGATGCAAAGACTGACAAGAACCAGTATCTTGATGTACCGTGCTCAACCGGTGAAATCATACGTCCCTGTCACACCAAACGTCCGTCAGCATGTCAACAAGTATTAGCCGGCAGGTGTAATGGGGAGCTCAGTACTTTCCGTAACACTCTTTACGAATTACAGTACGCATTCCAAGGAGAGAATATCAGAGAACACGGAAGAAACTCTGACAGATACGTCGCAGGCCCTATGTCGCGTCCATAATATAACCATTAAATATTAGGAACGGAAATGCGAGGAAGGGAACGCCTCACGGGAACCATTCACGGTAGGGAAATTTCGGGGATAATGAAGTTGAACAACGAAGAGACTGGTATGGGAACCGCAATAGTTATATACTATACAACAGAGGCTGGAATGGAAGAAGGAATCAAGGATACGGACCACTAAACAACGGATGGCGAAACCATGGATCCGGTTTCAGTGATAATGGAAGATGTGCGAGAATGAACAACGGAGGAAACGGAAGTGGAAGCCAGGTCGAGGAAATTGAGATTCGGCGACCGAACCCAGGCCGAGGGACGCGAGGAAATGACAGCCAACGCCACTGACCTTCTCGACAAACCACAGATAGTATAATGGTCGGTGACAGCCGAGCATAAACATAGTAGCATAAGTTTTGTTTAGTTATAATAGTTTTAAGGACAACAATCATTGCTTTAGATATTTCTGTGATTCACTAAGGTAATTAGCATAGTAACGTCTCCCATTTACTGCAAGTCGTAAGAGTTAGGCATTGTTAGAATTTCACTGTACAAGTATTTCTTCGTAACATGTCTCAAGTTTATAAATGTACAGTTGGTCATCAAAGAGCTCACTAATTACAATTTTTGAGTGTAGAAATGTGCCGATTTCACGACGGGAACTTCTTTGTTTATTTGAGTTCTATTTGGCGCGAGTGTTCTCATAACAGTTTTGCTGTTTGCACGGAACGACCGAATCAGGTGTCACAACAACGATAGAATTTTGTCTTCGTATCCGAAACAAGTGCACGTGCATTTGAGACGGAATTCTCCTCTTAACATCGTGGAGTTCAGCTACAATCATATTTCTTCTTGGGTTAGATAGAGCAGCAATCAGTTAAGGAATTAAGTTGCTTTAAGTTGCTTTAACATGACATTTATAGTCACAACGCAGATCAGATTTCGACCTGTGTCAGGTCATTATCAATGCAGTGCGGAATTGTAGCAGTTGTTCGTGCTCAAGTGAATGCTTACTATTATCAATGCAGTGCGGAATTGTAGCAGTTGTTCGTGCTCAAGTGAATGCTTACACGTGTAAGCATTCACTTGAGCACGAACAACTGCTACAATTCCGCACTGCATTGATAATGACCTGACACAGGTCGAAATCTCATGTGCGATGTGGCTATGAATGTCATATTAAAGCAACTTAATTCCACGACTCATTGCTGCTCTATCTAACCCAATATAACCACAGTCGTTGCGTGCACTCACCCCATGGAGGACAACCTGATCATATTTCTTCTGTTTATTGTGTGTCCATTACAGTAAATGGCCTTGTACGATCCGGTGTATAATTCGTGGTATAGTGTGTGAGAGGGGCGTCGTTGAGATTAGTTTGCGATACCCATGGAGGTATTTTGCAAAATGGTCGTGTATCGTCCAAGCGAGAGGCGTGTTGACTTTCTTGTTGTTTCGCCGTGATTTGTGGCCAATACCCAGTGCAATGTGTCTTCTCTGTGGCTGATTATTATCATCGCCAATGGCGCGATGTACTTGTGGTGTGTTTTTGTCTATGGATGCCGCCTTTGGTGCGATGTTTCTCGCGAATGGGAGATTTTATTCGAGTGTGGTTACACAGATGACCTATCGCTTCTGATGCGATTGTTCTTCACTGTGATTATTCGCTTGTGGTTTTCGCACTTGGTTTTCCGCACTATTGTGCAATGATATTCTGAAGTGGGCGAGGCACACCATCAATTTGTGAGAAAGAGAAGAATGGAAGAAATGTAGCTTTGCAGTCAAATGTTGATAACACCTAATGCTTTTTTATTTTTGTTTCAGGAGCTGGAGTGGAAAATTTGTATACCAACCTGAGAAAATTTTGTGTAAGTTTCAGCAAAAAGAGAATTTTGCAGAATAATTATTTTGCCACACAGGAGAGTGAGCAGACTGGTGACATCAGCACTCATGGAGATTCACGCCATACACCAGCATTAGTGTCCCCATAACGACAAAGTAATGGAAAGTATAGTACCTTCAGTAGTTAATTTTTTTTTTTTGTAGTTGGTTTCAATGAATAAGTAGTAGACTTAGATAGTACGAGAGTGACTGAAGCAAATGTGTAATCTAAGCCGGTTTCGTACTTCGAGTTGCACGAAAGGTTGTGCGAAATTAACACTTCACTATCATATATTACAACACCTCACCAATACTTAAGATTATAAAGATTTAGACACAGAAAATTAATCATTTAAAATTAGTGCTGTAATAAAATCAAAGAATACTTGTATAATAGAATATTTTACTTTTGTCAAAAGAGCTCTGAAAACCATTTTATTTTTTATTAATTCATGGAGTAATCATGTAAGGCAAACCTTTACAATTTCGTTATAATTCCGTCTGTATTTATGCTGTAAACATATTTGTAAAAACATGGCACTAAGTCCTCATGTAAGCACTGTGTAGACTATGGGAGCTGAGTGGATGATGATGTATCAGGCAGTTGGAGAGGTTGTAGACGCTGGGGAGCAGCTGAGCAGATAGGAAGCCAAGGACTGAAGTGGCACTTAGTGTCGTCCACCAGTCCTGCGAGCTGGGGGTGGCGCAGCAGGCGGCAGTGACCCACATAGTGACCGCAGGGCAGCTGGGCGACATGATGTCATAGGGCTGCGTGAATGGAGGCAGGGGTGGATTAGCCTCTTCGCGCCAAAAGCTGTCAACAAAGTGCTGAGCCCTAGGCTGGCAGTACACGAGTACTTTCACCGCCGCTTCCGACTCCAGGGTCCTTAGGGACCTACCGCTGAATCGAAGGGCGAGCGCGCGCCACTGGGATAGGGCTGCAGAGTGCTGAATGGGGGTACTTGCATGTCTGGAGGCATGGGTCAACACAGACGGCAATGGCGGGAGGTGGTTCCCCTCAAACTTGTGTCCATATGCTGCCCAGGTCATCCCATGAATGTCTTCGACAGTGGCAACGCATTGCCGCCTACCACATCATCCAAGACGGTCAGCAAGCGGGATGCTAGTGATTGCTGGCCACAGAAAAGGTCCTGTCACACCGAGGGTGCTGCCTGTACTGTATATGCCGAGTAAAAGCGGTAACCCACCTTGGCAAACGCATTGCCACATCTAACCTGTTACATGACATGTGTCGTGCTGTGTTTACTCGTGTGGCAATTGTAAATTTAAAAATCAGACACCCTAAAGACTTTTGAGAAGGGAGATGTATGAGGTATTTGTTGTTTTCAATTCATTTGTTTTATAAGTGCCTTGATGATTTCATTTTTACAGGATTACACGTATTTTCTTTGTTTTCTTACCAAGTTTTGTTTTTTCTTAATGAACTCAAGTATTATTTTTCATTTTGTGTAAATATTCACTTGTTTTATGTCACTTATATCCTGTTTTTTTGTGTTGACACTTACGTCTTTGTACTAAAGGAATACTAACACAAGTTAAAGAAATAAGGTGACACATGGAAAATGAACAATAAGAATCTTTAATATTGAGTGAATGTGGGAACGTTTGTGATCGATGTTCTGTCAAGGTATGAATGCAGCCATGTGTGTAATTGAGCAGTGGTAGTAATTTTCCATGGGGCAGAGAACCCTCAAGACAACATTATTATATTCTGGTTAGGGAAATAACCTTCTCTGGCCCCAATTTCAGGATGAATTAGTAGATAAATGTCTGCACGACCCTGTAACCGTTTAGTAATTGTCATTAAAGTCCGGGTCTACAAGAATATGACCCGGTGGCATGCCCAGCACATTTTTATTTCTTGGTTAAAAATGTTGTGGACTGCCCAGTTCCTCGGTCTCATTGTGCAAATATGTTGGATGGCGTCGGTCGGTCGGCGGCTGCTTCCACATAGGCTGACTGGCGCCAAAAAGTCGCTGCTGCTATGGGCAGAGCATTGATGACTGGCAATAAAGCAGAAGATGGGCCCTTGTTAGGCAGGAAGCCGAAGAGAAGACTGTGTGTTTCTGCGAATTTCCGTTGGACAGGTCAGTGACGTCCAGACTCTGCTGCAAAACATATTTGTGAAGGCACGAGGCTTTTAGGGAGTTTATGGCCGTTCTTTGGAGAGTTCAAAATGGACGCAACAGGGCACATAACGAACTTTTTATAGAGGGCTGTGGTTCCATCCAGGTCATGCTTTTAGCAAAGACATGGCATAAACACGTAGGAAAAAGGCCATGAAGCTGAATCTTTTTTCATTTTCTCCCAATTAATTTTTAAAGTCGCTGGTTGGTCAAATCTTTGTATGCCGAGCAAGGGGCGGTCTCCCAGCATTGAATGCCGCATTCCAGCTCATGACTGGCTTGCACTAAAGTGGGAGTAGTCTAAGATGTAAATGTGCTATGCTACCGAGCTGGCTAGTAATGCTGAGAAAATGAGAAGAACACACTCTTGTACTGTCCTTTGCTATTTGCCACTTACAGCCTGTGCCAGTCACCATCTGAAACGTCAGAGGTACTGCTTCTAGCATCATGTACACAACGAGTGATGCATACATGTACTTACCTGTCATGAGTCAGCCGTTTAAAAGTTTGACATATTCCGTCACGCATAGTCGTGCAATGGAGTCAAATTGATTTGGCAGACCAGCAAACAGGTCCCCCTGCACACTGGAATACACCGGCGTTTCAGACGCTCATGGGGAAGTACCTGCATTCCGAATTAGACGAACGCGAGACCACATACTTGCATTTTTCAGGCGTGCACCATTAATAACAGATTGCTGCCGTCCGTGACTCCAGTCGCTAAGCGCTTCGTGGTGTGCTGCCCTGACCTGCAGAAGGGTAGAGTATTCGCTGCTACGGTGTAGGGCTCCAATATATGTTTCTCAGCACCCTGTTATTTGGAACCATAATTTCTTTATGGAATAGTAGAGTACAGATGCTTGATAGTAGCGTAGTTTTTGGGCCATATCGTGGATTCACATTTATGAAGTCAGGTAAAGCGATTAGTTCTTGTTAGTGTCGTGTGATGATCCCCAGCTGATCACTTTGTTCACCATAGACAGCATATTAGTGAAAGCGTTTGTCAAATAAAAATGTTTCTGTGACGTTTCTTTAGCCATTTTTTGTCTTTTGATGCCAAGAATGAAAAAATCTATTGTATTTAGACAACAACTCGTCCTAGTGTTATGATTAACATTACGTTTGCCATTTTTATTAAAGTCATGATTGCTATTGCAAGCAGGAAGCTTGCAAGTTTATAAGTTCTAAAGGTTTAACCGCTGCTTGAATTAACAATAACAAAGCATGTTCCGAGCATCAATGAGCAGCGGAGAATAACGGTTGTGTTCAGTACTCAGGTTGGCAGAGTGAGTGGCACTCTTTATTTTTACAACACATTAGTTTTTTCTAGTAATAAATCGTCAGATGCAAAATAAGAAATAAAAATTGTGAACGATCTATCTTGAGTTACCTTGGAGCACTACATATTGCCCTGCTTTTTGTAGCTACAACTTTGCAGACGGTACTAACTCGTTAGTGAAGAAAAATTGTAGTAGCGGAGATAGCAACGGAAAAGAATTACTTGTAGGTTTAAACTGTGAAATAGAGTCATATGGTGCAATACTGAAGACACATCATTTTAACGTAGGTTTCTTGAGATTTGCCTAAAATGAACGGTGAACTCAAGAGCGCTTTTTCTGCAAGTACTCTTGAAATTTTGAAAAAGAAAACTACTGCAGTACCTCAGCATATGATTTTCTTCAAACAAAGTTTCTTTTAAAATATAAAGGGGTATAAACATTTATTTCAGACCAAAAAAATAATCCAGATTGATTATTGTGTCTAATAACACTCATTTTAATCCCTCGCCCTTGACCATTTATGTAATATATGTATGTATGTATGTATTACACCGGGGAGCTGGAAACGACGGAGGGGCTTCATCCCCCTCTAGCCCTCAGTGGTTCACAACACCACAACAGGCCACAGCAGTCTACCCACCCCACCGCCGCCCCACACTGAACCCAGACTTACTGTATGGTTCAGCTCCAGTGGACGTCTCATACCAGATGAGTGTAACCCCAAATGTTTGCGTGGTAGAATAATTATGGTGTACATGTATGTGGAAACAGTGTTTATGCAGCAATCGCCGACACAGTGTAACTGAGGCGGAATAAGGGGAACCAGCCCACATTCGCCGAGGTAGATGGAAAACCGCCTTAAAAACCATCCACAGGCTGGCCGGCACACCGGAAATCGACACTAATCCGTCGGGTGGATTTGTGCTGGGGAAGGCACGACTTCCTGCTCGGGAAGCAGCGCGTTAGACCGTTTAATGTAAGTTTTATACTGTAGTAATGCGTGGTCACCCACATATTAGCCTATAAAGTTAGGCTGGTTGGATCATTTAATATAAAACTAACAGTTGCAGCTACAAGTTTAGACATTCAGGATGCTTCCCCTATATTAAGCACCAGCATGGGAAATACGTTTTCGTCAGGGTCAGGGATGTAAAAGAAGGGAATTACGTTGGCGACTTATCTGTCAACTTCAATGACATTTAAATCAAAACATCTTGATATGTTCTCACTCTTTTACTAGCTATTACTGGTCCCATGTCACGCAATTTAATCAATTGTGTCAAGTAAAGTACCATAGTATATGACGTCATGTCGTATAACATGACACACGTCATCAGGTCTCCAACATGGCATTTGTCATGTCGTGCAATGTGACACAACATGTCATTAAAGTTTAGGATACACGTATCCCCGCTCTGGGATACTTCCTATTTTAGATGGATACTCTCAGTTACTTCCTGTTGCAGGTTCATCCCACTCTCTAGTACCTCATAAATTTGTGTCTATTTGTCGATACACCCCTCACTATGCATGTGACAGGGGTGTATTTTGAGGAGAAATGGTCTCCTCGGAGAAAAAGTCAACCCCCTACCCAGAAATCAAAACACTATTTTAGCGTCTCCCCAGCAACAAATCAACCTCCACAAATTTTGTTTCCCCCCTCCTCCCTCAGAAAACCTTTGTAACTAAATAAATGTATGCTCTTCAGCCCTAAGATTTTATATATTGTTTACTATAGCTCACGAATCTTCACGATTCTGGACACAGTATCAAGGGCTTCAGCCTCTAACTTGCAAGATGCAGGTGTGGCAATGCATTGCGGCTAAGACAGCTCACTGTGTAAAAAAGCGTGAACATATCAAGATGGTTTGATTGCAATGTTTTTGAAGCTGCCAGGAAAGTCGAAAAGCTAGTTCCTTATATTTACATCTCTAACTCCGCCGAGGACATACTCGCCTTTTTTTGTGCTCTAGGAAGCGTTTTATTCATTCCAGCTCCCAACGTTTACTATACCATAATTTTGCCATTAGACCGCCATAGCTTGGCAGCCTATGTTGATTTTGTTGACTCGGGAGACGACTAATTCGGTGTAAGGTCTTTTTATTGTTTTTCGAACCATGTTGGTTGAGGTGGGCATCGTTAGCCTGGCTCCTCTACATTTACCTGCCTGGTGTGGCTGAACGTGTCCAGCACAGCCTGCTGTATCCTAAGAGCACGCAAGCCCCACCACCACGTCAAGATTATGCCCGCTATATTGTGGCAGCGGGTAAAGCTTTTACAAAGCAACAGTACAGTCTCTAATTAGATGTATTTGTCTGTCATCTTACAAAATTTGAAACGATTCGCGCAAGTCTGAAGCACAGATGTCGCGTGCGCAAAAAATAAATAAATTAAAAAACTGTTTTTTTTTGCACTTGAAATGCGAATGAGGATAGATTTTTAAAAGCGAATTTTCAATTTTATTGTAATAATGCACTTTTTATTTATTTGATTCACTTTATACCATTCCCAGGCATTCAGTTCACATAATATCGAATTTTACGTGCTACATTTTGCTCAACCTTAACCCGTCTTGACAACGGTTAAAGATTACTGGATGAAAAGATTTCGTTTCGGCTTTATCCATTTATCTCCCTTCGTGCAAAATTTGAAGCGATTCCTACAGGATTAAAGTACAGAAGTGGCGGGCTTCAAAAAACTCCTACAAAACGCGTTTTTTTGCGAAGCAAGATTTTTTTCAAACGGTGAAAACTAATCTTAGGCCAAAGTTTGACACATTGTTGGACCAAATTTTAAGCATCATTCTCGCTCCAGTACAGAGCTATTTAAGAGTGGCCGTTTTTGCACATAAAATCCGAACGAAGGTAACCGTTTTACGCGTTAAATTCGAACGGTGCAAACACAGATGGTGCCATTAGCTGAGCACTAACTTCAGCCCAATTAAAATATTTTACGAAAGGAATTAACCAATTCGCACAATCTGCCTGGACGCGTAGCTCCTGTTCGTCGCTCAAATGTTGCGTAACACACTGTAACATAGCTGCAATAAGACAGATGTTCGAATGGTTATACAAATGGCTGCTGATCCGGACTAAACCAGAAACCTTTTACCCTTTGTCCATAGCTCAAATAGGAATCGAGCATCGAAACCTCCCAAAAAGCGATTCTGCGCGCGGCCTTTTCATGCGTATGCGCTGTAACGATTGTTTCCTTCAGATCGGACCGGAGCACAAGGTGACCATTCCCAACTGTATGTGGACATAAGAAACGAATCGTCGTAGCCTGTGCAATGTATCGTCTTTTTATACCGAGGCGAAAATAAAACTGCGTGCACTTTCACTGATAGACCTCTGTAGGGCACATTCTCTCCCTGACATGAGTGATTCTCAGATCGTTTCTTTTTGCTAAGTGAAAAGATATCAGAACTGCTATTTGAAACGTGAGGATACTAGATTAAAATACAGGGTGGCGCACGAAATGTGTTACCATTTTGTTTTTGGATATAAACTTTATTGTCAATACAATCTGATGGGAACATATACTACAATGAAGAGCCGTCCATGGAGATTTCTTCTAACTCAGCACATGCTCAATATGTCCACCATTTCGTTTCCTAACTTCCTTCAAACGAACACTTAAGTTAGTGATTACCCTACGGCACATGCAAGCTTGAAGAATAAGTCTTCTGAGCTCCATTAAATCACGTGGACGTTTCGGAAAAAAATTTTCCTTTAGGTACCCCCAAAGAAAAAAGTCACATGGATTGAGGTCTGGACTATTGGGGGGCCAATTTTGTCCATCATTGAAGCGACCTGGAAACCTGAGTGAAATGATCCGCATGTCGAAATGCTCGTGTAAAAACTCCAACACAGTGTTTGCAGTATGTGGCCTTGCTCCATCTTGCATGAACCACTGCGTGTTGAAGGGCGAGGCAGTAGCAAGAAGCTGTGGAAATAAAAACTCTGGGTTTGCTGGCGACATAGTATTCCTGTCGAAGACAGCAAGAGATTTGGAAATAAGGTTGAACGGAACAGCTAATGTCTTGAAAAGCGGATATGAGACGAACATCAACAAAAAAGGATAATGTTTAGCTGAATTAAGTAAGGTAATGCTGAGAGAATTACATTAGGAACTACTAAAAGTAGTAGACGATGTTTGCTATTTGGCAGAAAAATAACCGATAATGCTAGAAGCAGAGAAGATACGAGGGTGACCACGAAAGTCCTGCACGCTGTGCATGCGTGACCGTTACCGTGGCGTGATCATGGTGTGAGGGAGATTTGAGGCGTGACGGTCCTATTAGGTGTTTGCCGAGTAGCAGCAGGGTTGCCATCCGTCCTGTTATATCGGGACCACCATCGTTATGGCCCTTCTTGTCCCAGCATGACCCAATTTTGTCCCGATTTTGCAAATTACTCTTACGAGTTAGGCTCAAGTACTCAAGTAATGCCACCTGTTAGGGCAACATGTAAATGCACCCTCAATTAATATTATTTACGTCAACAAATCTCTGTTGGTAAGGTCCTCTCACAGATGGCGTTGCACGTTGCATATCCCGTTTCGACAGTGCAATCACCTTCTAGATCTAAGGCCATCATTCCAGAAAATACCAGACTTCTCCAGCAGCCTAGTACGCGGCTGGAATTATTTTAAGCAGCGCCGGGCGGAAGAATCGCACATTTCCCATTTGAATAGCGATCTGTATCCCGGCTCTTTTCAAACATAATACGAAGTCAGTAGTGTCTAAAGTCGGCGTCTCGTAGTCTTGCGGTAGCGTTCTCGCTTCCCGTGCACGGGGTCCCTGGTTCGAGTCCCGCCGGGGTCAGGGATTTTCCCTGCCTTGAGATGACTGGGTGTTGTGTACCTTTCATCCTAATTCAATCGTAATCGCTTCAAAGAACTTGTGGAGCGGCGGCCGAACCCCCCTGCGAGGAGTCTCCTGGCCACCAATGCCACACGCTCATTATTATTATTAATGTCTGAAGTGGTTACTTCAGGCTTGAACTGTATATTGCGGTGTACTTCTATGATTAAAATGTTACTGTCGACTGTTTACCGTCTAATATCTCATTGCCGGCCGGGGTGGTCGTGCGGCTCTAGGCGCTGCAGTCTGGAACCGCGTGACTGCTACGGTCGCTGGTTCGAATCCTGCCTCGGGCATGGATGTGTGTGATGTCCTTAGGTTTGTTAGGTTTAAGTTCTAGGCGACTGATGACCTCAGAAGTTAAGTCCCATGGCGCTCAGAGCCAATACCTTATCACAGATTATAAAAATGCTTAAGGATGGAAAGGGAAAGTGTCACTTTTCGGATGATTACACAAAAGAATGGTCTATTGTCAAGAAAAGACGTACGGATCGGGAAGCATTGTGTGAGATTTGTAGTTGTTTCATTTCAGTAGCAGACAGGAAGTAAGGCAAATCTGAAGCATAAAATTTTTACGAAGAATCATACAAATAGATTCGCGGTAGCATCAAAATCAAACATTCATGATTAAAGAAGAACCCAGGAAGAATTGCTCGTTGTCGCTGAAGGACTAACAACAGCTTATAAAATCATCAATCCTTCACTTCTCTTGTCTGTACCATAAAACTGAATACTGCAATGTATACCGACTGCAAGTCGCCGCAAAGCAGTCTGCAACCAGGTCCAAAGCTACAGCGACTGTTAAAAATATTTTCGCACCACCCTTCGCGTCGGAATGCATAAAACAGTTGCAAAAAGTTTCATTTTTCGGCATACGCACCGACACGTCGAACCACAAGGCTGAATCGATGTTTTCTTAAGTTGTTCAATACTTTACTGAAACTTCCAGAATCCAACAGAAGCTGTTGAAGTTTGTTTCGCTGAATAATAAAACTTCTGAGACTACTGAAAAGTTTTGTCTAGACGCTTTAAGAAAATTGCAGACTCCATTACATAAAATAACTACTTTTTGTGGAGATAATGCCAGTACCAACTTCGACGGCTTCATCGATCCGGCCGGCGGAATGTGTTTCATCAAATGTAGAAGGAAACGGATGCCCTGTCCATATTCTCCACAACACTGTCCACACTCAAATAATCTCACGAAAATATTTGTAAGGAGAGGAAAGCTGAAACAGTTCCGTTTATACGTTGATGTCAATCATAAGACTCTTCTATCTCATTCAAAAACAAGATGATTGTCGTTAATGCCCGCAGCTGAGAGAATTCTTAAGCTTTAGATTCCATGAAAACAACTTTTTTTATGCCGAAGACAGGACACCTAAAATAATTTAAGATTTTTTCAGTAGTCAGATCAATGAAATTTTCTTCATGTTTCTGCAGTTAAACTTGGCTCTGAAAAAATATGCAGAAAGTGTGGAGAAGAATAAAGTATCGATAATTGAAATAAGAAATGTATTAACCGTCACTCAAAGATGTCAGAATGAATGGAACAAACCTGGATGAATGAACAGGTTAAAGAATGTGAGCCCTAGCCAGGAAATAATTAATATGATTCAGAAATGTGGGGAGAAGACAATGGCTTTCTATACATAGCATTTGATTACTTAGAGAAATGGCCTATTTCTTTCAGTAAATATCATGTATTTGATTCGATGATGCTATCTGAAACCCCAGGTTGGGGATGATTGAAAACACTATTATATACCTGACTAGAAATGGTGCGAAGATTTGACGCAACAACTGTTGTCAGCGATATTTGTATCTAAAGAGCTTTTTAGAAACAATGCGTCACTTCGAGGAAGAAAGGTGGATTTACTTTTTAAGGAAACCGAAAATCCTAAACGGAAATGCTAACTGGTAAAATTATGCGAGTATTTGTTTTCTATTCCCTCGCAGAGCGCCACTGTCGAAAGAGTATTTTCGCCGACGTCGACCCAATGGACAGGCGAAAGAAATCGACTGATGCCATGGACTGTGAAATCAGACTTACAGAGCCTGTTTAACTACAGGCTGACCTGCATGGAGTTTTATAAAAGCGTAAAAGGGAAGAAAGACTTGCTGATAAAGGTGAAATCTTCCAAAATATATGCTGTATCAACTACTTCTGCCTCAACAGGTTCCAGGCAATTGTGTTCTAAATAAAAAGTAATCAAATTAAATAAACTTTTTACTTCATTTCTACACCCTCATGTCAGGGAGTCCCGACGAGGTCCCAGATAGATACGGCAGAGCTAATTCGTGTGGCATTGTAGTGTGTAATTCAGTTTTAAAATGGAAGCTGATACCGAATCAGGTCGTATTGCATCAAAATAGAATTCCTACGTGGAAAGAAGCCGAAGGAAATTTACAAAGCTCTGCGTGACATGTTTGGAAATAGTGTGGTGGATCGTAGCACTTTGTCCCGATAGTGTACTCGCTTCAGTGAAGGTAAGCACTGAGGACAATGCAAGAAGTGGAAGGCAATCAATTGCAGCATACTACACTTCTCAGGTTATCGTTAATGACATTATGAGAGAGAAGGGACGAAAAGCATGTGAGGAAATTGGAGAAATGTCTGTCACTTCAGTTCACGTAATCATAACTGACAAGATAAAGATGAGAAAAGTTGCTGCAGATGCGTTCCGTGTGATCTGAGCAGAAATCAGGTTGCAAAAGAATCGCCGAAGAATTTCTTCAAGGTTATCGAACAAAAAGAGAACAGTTTCTGTAAATGATGGCTGTATTTGATGAAACCTGGATACGAGGTTTTGAGCCGCTGCTAAAGGCTCGGCTGTCACATTGGAAAATTTCCGACTCTCCACGCCTGAAAAAATTCCGCCGGCAATAGTCAAAGGTGAAATTGATGATGGTCTCTGCGTATTACGTCAATTGAGTCTCCAGGTGATGACCGTAAACAGACGCGTACTACAAGCTGTATCTTCAAAATGTTTTGCTCCAGAAAATTCGTCAAAGATGGCCTGATGATAATGTGAGACCGCTTATTGCTCTACCAGTGGGAGAAACGCTCGACGAGAATGGATGGTAAATAATTCCCCACCCGCCATACGGTCCTGATATGAGCCCACCAGACTTCGAGTTGTTTCGAAAACTGAATGAGCAACTCGGTCAAAAACGTTTTACTACTACTGATGAAGCTTTCAGTGAAGTGACCCTAGTAATCAGACGGCTCAAAAAATAAAGGTGCCCTATCTGGTATATGGAAATTGCCAAAAAGTTGGGAAACTGTCATAAGCAAGAACGGAGGTTATATTGAAGTCCTGAAAAGGTATTTCGTAAAATAAATTATATTCTTCCACAAGAAAGTGTAAGCCGTTATCTGTATGAAATAGAAGACATTATTATAAATATATTTTTACATGGAAATACATGTTAGCTATAGCTATTATCGATTATAACTTGGCACCTTAGCCCTTTCTCCGGTAAATCATCCCCTTTTCCAAACTATAAATATTGTTTGACCCACTTCGCAGTGAATGTCTTTGACTTTCTAAGAATTTTAGCAGCAGCTCCATATTAAAGCTTTGATTCCTTTGGATGATTTACGAGTAACACTGCCTCGTGATGCTTCAGATAATTTGCACCCATTTTCTACTGCAACCGACAAAAAAAAATCTACCCTCACCCTGTTTATCTATGCTCTGTGCAAAAGCGCACTGATTACGGATTCGAGACCAGTACCAGAGATGTCGCTGCGAACGTTAGATTTAAAATTATGGCGTGCACTTTCTTGTGGAACTGACTGTATATCTTACAGTCTGCAGAAGTTTTAAAAAGGCCCTTGTAGAAAATGCAATCTGGCAACAACAAGAAAAGCAGTTCTGGAAAAGAGGAACTTGCTACCATTTAATACAGATTTATCTGTTTGGAACTCGTTTCCGGAGGTATTCTTCTGGAGTGTCGGAAATGAGACGAAGACGATAAAGAGGGAAGACAAGAAGAGAACAAATGCTTTTCTGATGTGGTGGTACAGGAGAATGCCGAAAATTAGATTGATAGATGACTAGTGACGACATACTGGATCACACTGCTGAAAAAGGTCATTTACGCCACAGCTTCACTAAAATAAGAGATCAGTATAATACGACACGTTCTGAGGCATCAAGTAATAGTCAGTTTGCTAATGGAGCTTAATTCGAGGGGTAAAAACTGTAGGAGACATAGGCACGAAAACAGCAAGCACCTTGTAGGTTGTAGTAGTTACTCAGAGATGAAAATGATTGCATAGGATAGACTAGCGCGAACGGCTGCATCAAAGGAGCCTTCGAACTGAAGAGCACATCAGCGGTAGAACCCAGAGCAGATTTTCCATTGTGGGGAACATTGGCTGTTCTCATACACCTTAATCTGCAGTCATGTGTTCAAATGGTTCAAATGGCTCTGAGCACTATGGGACTTAACATCTGAGGTCATCAGTCCCCTAGAACTACTTAAACCTAACTAGCCTGAGGACATCACACACATCCAGGCCCGAGGCAGAATTCGAACCTGCGATCGCAGCAGCAGCGCGGCTCCGGACTGAAGCGCCTAGAACCACTCGACCACAGAGGCCGGCTCAGATGTGATACTTTTTGTGTTTATCTCCAACAGCTTCATCTTTGGGCACTGTAGCTCTGTGATCGATCGACACAATAGCCTTGCGGTGGTATATATCATCGATCTCAGACCCACTGTGGCCGAGGATGAAGCCTTAGTTGCCAAAAGCATGCCTAGGATCTTAGCAAACAAAAAGTGTGTGTGTGTGTGTGTGTGTGTGTGTGTGTGTGTGTGTGTGTCGAGAGGGAGGGAGGGGGGGAAGGGTGTTGGGGCATAATTTCTTGCTGAATGGCGGAATAACTACCGATTTCACGACAAATAGGTCTAGCTACCCTACTACTAGATAGTTTGTCCCGGCTTCTTCGTATCCGATGGGTACGAAATTAGTAAAAAAAAAAAAAAAAAGTTGACAATACAGATGAGTAGAGATTTTTATTTTCTATAATAATTTAAAACCGATGTCCGAATTCGCATTGTTATGGGTAACAGGAGACAAACAGAAACGGACACGCATCTGAGAAGTGAAAACTTTTAGGAAAACCGCCTACAGCTGTTCTCGTTTGTCTCGATTGCTGTCGACAAAAGCTAATTAATACGCAACTCGAAACGGGAGGTCTTGGTCTCGACTACCACACCATATTGATTCTCGAGGACAGCGAGAACATACCACACTCGACAGCTCGGTTCTCGGATTGCCCGCTCCCAGCCCAGAGACGTTACTTAGGGCCAGTGGCGGACTTAAAAATTCTGCGCCCCTAGGCACACCATACTACATGAGCCCCTCCCCCTCCTCCCGCAAAAAACAGATATTTTTCATAATAACTATTACCTATTACCCGATCACTTCACAACTGTCTTTTAGGGTGTGAGCGCTGTGAGCTGTTTCCGTACTCTGCTATTCGTTGATCTGATGGACGCGTCAGCGGTCTAGTCGCGCTCAATCAAAATGTAATATGGTTCCTGAACTGTACTTAGTGTACGGCACCGGATAAAACAAACTTAAAACTGCATTGTGCTAACACATTCTTCTGTCGAAAGACAACAGAAACGAACACAAGGAAAATAACTTTTCTTTTATGGCCTAAAAATTCAGCAGAGCATGTAGGAGACAACGGATTTTTGTTGCACATTCACTTTTGATTTGTTGTTTTACGCGAAACCGTTGAAAATGAAAATAAAAAAGTTGTGCTACGATCTAAAAATTGAAGCGAACGTGTCATACATTAGAAATTAATACGTACGTTTACAGAGATGAGTTCCAAATTAAAACTAAACTGTCGTTTTACGAGCTAATAACTTGAATGTGTAGCAGATAAAAAAAACACGTTCGGAATTAATACGTAAATTTATAGGAAGGCGTAAGCAATGAAAATGAAATAGAGATTTCAGTGCACGAACTAATAACTAAATAGAGACGAACAAACACAGAACTGGATTTTCTGTTACATAATTTTACAGACTAGTGTGGAAAAATTAAATTTGTTTTATTATCTAATAGTTAACGTGTAAAGCATTAGGGTCTCTGCAGCTAGATGCTGCATAATAAGTGTAACAATACCTTTAATCCATGTAAGGGCTGAACAGTTTTGTACTGCAGCTACTGCTCTCACCATACTCTTTCTAACCGTATTAGAAAAGGTTACATGTACCTATCGACAGAACTGAACTACGTTATTTATTAACACTTTTTCATCTGAGCGTACTTCCGATAACGTATATTTCCGCGATAACTATAGATTTCAGCAGACGCCAAGAATCCGCATCAGTTGTAATACACTGAAGTATCAGTATGGCTTGACTGTACAGCGCCGAGCGACCTGCGTCACTCGGGTATTGTTTAGTACTGTCGGGCGTCTTGGGTCACGTCTGAACGTAAACGAGGTTTAGTTCAGGGTTCTGCCATCGGCAATTGTAAAATGAACAGGTAATACGTAGTTTGTCAATCCAACGAATATGATCTAAGTTATAATAAAAATCACATAGACAACGTAGAACGTAGGTACAATTTCAGTCTTTTAAGAACCGAAAACTAGCGTTCTGCAGAACAATTTGTAAGTGCCATGTATAGAAATATTCTAAGAGAAATGTCAACATTCTGAAACACAGACTGTAACCTCTCTTTTCGTAAACTACTTTTTTCCGACTGGTATATCACTAATCTCGGAAGGTTTCAAAAGTTCCGCGAAATGTACACATTCACTAGGGAAGGAAAGCTATAAATCTGTGTCATTTGACGCTTGGAGTTTTGCTGCACTTTCAGCAATATCGTCAGGTGAATAGTTCAGAAGGTTATTGGAAACTGTGAAGGAGTCCAGCAATGTTCTATAGTAAATTTTTCCCTTCAGAAAAACATCTTCAGAGTCCGCTTCTTTGTCATCATGAAGTTTGCGTTTTCGTGATCTTTTATAGGTACGTTCATAGTCTATATCAGTCACAATCTCCATATATTTATTTTCATAATAGTCGAACATGCCACGAATAGATGCAATAAATCCTACAATTGATTCATATAAGTCATGCACTATTTTAGTATCAATGTTTACGCTTTGCAATTTCAGATTTACACTATTAAATCTCTGGAGTATGTCCTTCCAAACAGTCATCATCAATACTGTTTCTAGTTTGCTGATTTGATTAATTCAGTTGAAGCCTCATTTTACACAAGTGGTTTTCCAAACGTTTTATTGGCAATATGTGTTAGGGCATTGATAAAGCTCTCTCGGTTTTCATATAGACTTACACATGCTTGCTGACCAACGTGTTTTTGATAAACTTTTTACCGTTTTGCTTCCCGGTTTCACGAAAGAAAGAAGTTTATCCCAGCGCTGTGTAGAAGCATAGAAAAAATTATACAGGTTTGACAGGACACTGAAAAATGAACATTCTTCCCGACAACAGCTTGCAGTAAATTCAAACAATGCGGTGCACAAGGCACATAATACGCTTTCGTATTTCGTTCTTTAATACGTGCCTGCAAATCAGTGTAGGTTCCTGACATACTGTTTGCGTTGTCATATGATTGGTCTCTACAATCAATAATATCAATGGAACTTGTAGACAGGACTTTTAGTACGTGCTCAGCTAAGTTTTCGGTCTTGTGTCCCGGGTTTGGTAAAAACAGAAGCAAACGTTCAACAAGTTCACTATTCTCGTTCTCATCTCTTAATATAAAAGATAATTGATCAATGTGTGAAATGTCTGCAGTAGAATCTCCTATTGTAGAGAAATATTTGGCATGTTTTATTTCACTTATGACAATTCATTTTATTCACTCAGAAAGCAGCTTTATTATTTCATCACAGATTGTTGAAGAAAGATAACTTGTGTGTCCGTGTCCTGGATTTCCATATCGTTCATTGTGCTCTGCAAGAAGAGGATCAAACTCGGCTATATGTTCAAGAGACATCATAAGTTGACCATTATGTAATGATTCGAATCTTTTAACGTGTCCACGTAGGGGAAGTCCACGACTTTGTTAGCTTTTTCACTACTGTAAACACCCTTTTCAACACACTGCCTCAACATATGGCTCAAAATGGTTATCTATTGTTCCAAGTGACTTTTTTCTTGTTCAGAGTGATAACTCAGAATTTTTGTGTTGAAGTGAATTATCATGATGAGATAAAATTAAGAAATACTTTTACGATTTGCAATGCCATTAGCAGCAATCACAGCCTTACCTCCGAACAATTTACGTGGTGCACAAGAAACAGCACCGGTGCTACAGTGGTAGTTATACTAGAAAATCACGCAAAGTTGATCCCTCATTTAAAAGTTTATAGTAAAAAATATTTTTCTTCAAATACCTGGTTTTATCGCCTATCGAATTCTTGAATTAGAAAAATCATCGTTACATCTTTGGTTAATGCTACGTTGTAAGAGAATGTCGATGATTCATTCACACTCCATTCTGCAGGACCATCACTAACGAGGTTATTTCTTTTTGTAATCTCTGACTCGACATTTAGTTTTCGTGAAACTCGAAATGGGGAACAATTTGCTTTTCTTCATTTTTAAGTTTTGTTTTGTATTTATTTACTTCTTTTCAGGGGCCCGTACTGCGGGTCCTGCTCTGGGAAATTTTCTAAATTTTAGTTGAAAAATAGTGAGTTTTAAAGTTTTTGAGAATTTCAGAGTCATATGATCAACATCATAACTCCGAAAACTGGACTCTCGATAACTCGCTACTCCGGGAAAACTCGATAAGCCTGATATTTTTTGGCTTTGAAAAAAGAAACAAAACATAAACGGTATTTTCGTAAAAAGCTAATTTAATTTACAGTAATAATCATACTTATAGCCTATACCTATGAAAATACTGATATTATATTTAAATAAATCCTAAACTGTCATTAAAAGAATAAAACATAAAATATTGCTGTCACACTGTAATATCACTTTGATTAATAAGTGAAATAGCTAATTTAAGCTTACTTTGAATAAGGCTCAGGGTTCATTAAATAAAAACAGTATCTCAAAGTTAATGCTCTAATACAATTAATAAAGTTAATACAGTATGTATAATACTTTTAGTAAAAAATTATGTAAACAGCGCGTTTTAATTGGATCTTACACTCCAATAATATTTAAGTATTGGAAAATAACTAATACAGTACTACAGTAATCTAGTAATACAGAACTAAATTAGTACTAATATTTCGAAACTGAAAATTTAACGTTATCTATGTTCATAAATTCAGTCTATTCTATAAAGATTTTTAATATTGATCTAAATGCCAATATTAAGGCTAGAGTGTCTTTATAAAGGTGCAAATGTCAACCGTCTGACTGGATTACTGAATATGAAGTCGTCGATGACTGGTCGGATATCCAAATGATCCAAAATATCTCGGTGGGCATGAAGAACAGCCAAGTTGTTCAATGCCTTCTGTCCCATTGTTGATCGGATGTATGACTTCACATGTCTTAGGGCGCTAAATGACCGTTCTGCTGTTGCTGTCTTGGAGAAGCTTAATGCACTTCACTACTTTACATAACATTTCTCCAACTGCAGGTTCCTGTGTAATGTACTTCCTTACATCACGCATGTTTTTTTTTAAATCAGTTGTTTTTTATTAGCGGTATTGGCTAACATATTCAAGTGTAAGCGCAGTCTCTCAATGTCTAGGTCATTTTTGAAAAACTCAGTTGATTTTTCCAAATCTGTTTCACCTCTGTTTACTAAAACCAAGCACTCTTGTTCAACTGCAATGACCTGTGTCAGTCCAGTTGAAGCAGACCACTCAGTAATGCAAGATTGCACCGTCTCAGAAACTTCAATGTAAACAGCTTTGTAGTATTCCTGTGGGGTACTGAAAGTGTGCAGTGAGCTGGCTTCGTTGTTTTCATACTTCTTTAGTATACAACGATTCTGAGGAAGCGAAGGATTATCAGCTTGTGAAGGTTTTTCTTATAAACACAATTCCCAAAACTGTTCAAAACTATCAGGCCTTCCATTCAATATACAAATCAACCCCACATAAAAAATGTTTTCTAGATCAGCAACACTTAGATAAAGAGCATTGAATTTTTTCATTGACATCCTCTGCTGGGTTCATTGCATGGCAGTAATGACGTAAAAAGGAATAAGTCTTGAATTGTAACATTGACACAAGATAGCCTGCACATTTGTAACCTGCCTCTGTTTTGTCCTCTGCAGAAAATGTTTCAAAAAACTCTAGAAGTTCTTCAAAGCTTTTCATTATTCTCAAGATACTAGCAGCTCGCATAGTTCATCGAGTCGGGCAAAGGGGTCAAAGACCAGCTTGGTCGTTGGCGCTCTCACGGCATATGCCTTTGTGAAGTCCCATCTTTTTGTTGGATCCCTTTCGGTGTTTATTAAGTCCTGGGCTAAAGCCATATTATCCCTCAAACATGTAAGACGGCGGAGACTGTCTACAACTGCCAAGATTAAACTGTGAGCAGTGCAGTGCCCATAACGTGCTTTTGGTTGTATATCCAAAACTAACTTACTTAGTCCTGTAAACCATCATCTTAAGTTATCCATTGACAGATGAAGACGAGCAAAAACGTCTTTTAAAATACTAAACAGAGTTAGTGATTTAGTGTTGGGGGTCTCGTATAAGCGAATAAAGTCTTCGTTGATGATCAACAGTACGAATACAAAATGACACTTGTTCGTGAATTGAAGAAGCCAACCATAATAGAAAAATATTCAGTCTTCTTGATTGAAGCCAGTTTCTTGTTGCCCTCTAATCGCTAGTCCTTGCTGGCATAGAAATTGCACAGTAGTAAAAATTGACTCAAGAGCCAAACGGCCTTTCTTCATATCACTATCTAACCGTTCATCCAATTGCGAGGCCACTCTTCGGTTAGCGACAGAATTTAGTTTCAGAATACCTTCCTTATGCGTAAATGTATTTTCACGAAGACGTTATTTTCTAAAGCCTTTTTCCAGTTAGAAAACCCTACGGAAGTAAATGCATCTTCCTTTTTTTGAGGAAAATTTAATAGATTTTTAGCATCTGCCTCTTTGCAGGTTTTGCAAAAAACTTTTTCGGTAGATGCTTCATACTCTAGCCATGTATATTTGATCAACCAACACTTTTGAAATGATCTTCCCTTACCAGATTGTCCAGGTTTCGGCTGTGAACGGTTCTTGTCTGAAGTCAACAAAGCAATTGACGACATAATAATTGTTGGAGGTTGACCTTCAGTATCATCAACTTCCAGGCGGACCTTTTTGGTAACAAATTTATCCATTGCAGACTTAATTCACAATACACTAAGCGACTAAAGTAACTGAATAAAATGTAGTCATATAAAATAGTCCGCCAGACAGTCAAGTCTAGCTAAACATGCTTGCAGCATGCACTGAATGAATCTGACCACACTGAATGACTGCGACAGCAGGGTGGGCTTTATCTAGCCGCGGTATTGTAATGTCTCAAAGCGTCAAGGCCACGCGAGTCGGAGGGTTCCAGGCACTTCTGCTCCAGTCCTTTTGATGTCGCCGCGGCCGCAGCGCTGCCCGCCGGCGACAGACTTTACCTGAAACTTCGCGCACCGGGACATATTCAGAGTGTGCCAGCAACACCGTAATACTATCATGATTCAGTTTTTAAGTTAAACTGCTTACTACCGTAATAATTACTTGTTTTAACTCATTACTGAATGTACACTCCTGGAAATTGAAATAAGAACACCGTGAATTCATTGTCCCAGGAAGGGGAAACTTTATTGACACATTCCTGGGGTCAGATACATCACATGATCACACTGACAGAACCACAGGCACACAGACACAGGCAACAGAGCATGCACAATGTCGGCACTAGTACAGTGTATATCCACCTTTCGCAGCAATGCAGGCTGCTATTCTCCCATGGAGACGATCGTAGAGATGCTGGATGTAGTCCTGTGGAACGGCTTGCCATGCCATTTCCACCTGGCGCCTCAGTTGGACCAGCGTTCGTGCTGGACGTGCAGACCGCGTGAGACGACGCTTCATCCAGTCCCAAACATGCTCAATGGGGGACAGATCCGGAGATCTTGCTGGCCAGGGTAGTTGACTTACACCTTCTAGAGCACGTTGGGTGGTACGGGATACATGCGGACGTGCATTGTCCTGTTGGAACAGCAAGATCCCTTGCCGGTCTAGGAATGGTAGAACGATGGGTTCGATGACGGTTTGGATGTACCGTGCACTATTCAGTGTCCCCTCGACGATCACCAGTGGTGTACGGCCAGTGTAGGAGATCGCTCCCTACACCATGATGCCGGGTGTTGGCCCTGTGTGCCTCGGTCGTATGCAGTCCTGATTGTGGCGCTCACCTGCACGGCGCCAAACACGCATACGACCATCATTGGCACCAAGGCAGAAGCGACTCTCATCGCTGAAGACGACACGTCTCCATTCGTCCCTCCATTCACGCCTGTCGCGACACCACTGGAGGCGGGCTGCACGATGTTGGAGCGTGAGCGGAAGACGGCCTAACGGTGTGCGGGACCGTAGCCCAGCTTCATGGAGACGGTTGCGAATGGTCCTCGCCGATACCCCAGGAGCAACAGTGTCCCTAATTTGCTGGGAAGTGGCGGTGCGGTCCCCTACGGCACTGCGTAGGATCCTACGGTCTTGGCGTGCATCCGTGAGTCGCTGCGGTCCGGTCCCAGGTCGACGGGCACGTGCACCTTCCGCCGACCACTGGCGACAACATCGATGTACTGTGGAGACCTCACGCCCCACGTGTTGAGCAATTAGGCGGTACGTCCACCCGGCCTTCCTCATGCCCACTATACGCCATCGCTCAAAGTCCGTCAACTGCACATACGGTTCACGTCCACGCTGTCGCGGCATGCTACCAGTGTTAAATACTGCGCTGGAGCTCCGTATGCCACGGCAAACTGGCTGACACTGACGGCGGCGGTGCACATATGCTGCGCAGCTAGCGCCATTCGACGGCCAACACCGTGGTTCCTGGTGTGTCCGCTGTGCCGTGCGTGTGATCATTGCTTGTACAGCCCTCTCGCAGTGTCCGGAGCAAGTATGGTGGGTCTGACACACCGGTGTCAATGTGTTCTTTTTTCCATTTCCAGGAGTGTATTTTAAAAGGTAACTATCGTCAAACATGGAAAATAAAAAGTTCCAACATAATTTTGTGATTTTACAAAGCACAATATAACTAATAATTTTGAGGGGTCTCGGCCCCCCTCAGGCCCCATGGAGTTGGCGCCTGTGAGTTTTACTGTTATTTTGGCCATTTTCCTTCACTGATTCACTGTTGCCACGAATCCAGAAACGTTTTTCATTTAATAGTTTCGCGTTTTCTTGCTTCAAGGTTACAATGTCTTTTCTGAGAGTCTTAATGTCACCATTCAGTAACTTGTTACCTTCGTCTTTTGATAATCGTGTTGAGACGGTCACGTTCATCACTAACACAGTTACGACATGACCACCTAATATGGTCATCTATGAACTTGGGATTCACATTCACACACTTCTCGTGTAACCAGGAGCTACATTTCACACAGAGGATGCCTTTAATCACACTTTTTTGCATTCTTGACACGTTGAATTGTTATGAAACTTCTTTTTAACTGAGACTGAAGTGTCGTTGCACTATTTTACCGGCGCCATCTAACGCTTTTGGAGTTTTTTCCAAAAGATGACACAGCCAACGGGAGACAAGTATGCACTAGGCTCATTGCAGGTGAGCGGGCAACAACCACACAACCACATGTGCTCCCCATAAAACCAGAAATGTTTCAGTACACACAAGGCGACGTCACAGCAACAATTGTGCAGCAATACTTGGCCGAAAGGCAAACTGGTGTGGCTATAAGCTGAAGAAATCAGGCAGTGTGTCTGCTACACCATAAACCAATGATTGCATTAAAAGGCTGATATAATAGAACATATTTTACACTGTTATTACTGACTGAAGTTTTGTACAGTCAAATGAAAGGTCTCTTGCAGGACACAAAGCAACTGCCGTATGTTATTTCAAGTTTTTAATGACTGCATGTGAGCAAATATGCCTCCAGTGGAACACAAATGTAAAATAGTTTGACAGTGATGACACTTTATATCATTTCTTAGCTGATCCAATTGTGAAGCAAAACACTCGCAAAATTTTTCACACTCTTTTAACTATGTGGTTCTCTTCTTAATCTTACCACAGCACTCTCTGCAATTTGGATGTCATATTCAAGCTGTTTCTTCACCTCTTCAATAAACGGATCCACATTCAAACTGGCTTCATCTGTGGCAGCTGTTGCTAGGGTTGTAAACAAGTGTGCACTGCCCCATTCTCCCACAACAATTGCTGCTGCACTAAAAGTTAATGCTGTTAGTTTGTTAAGGTGATAAGCTGTACTGTAGGAAAAGCAGTGCACCAAGTAGACATGTTTCACTGTAAGGTGCAATGTCATTAAAAATGAAAATAAGGAAAACACATTTTCATTTGTGCTAATTTACAAAGAGAATGAATGAAATTTTAGTGGAACACAGCAGCCGCAGCAGCAACCTAATCCAATGGTTCCCAGGCTTCCTGAAATCATTACCCTTGATTAACATTATAGGGTATTAGTACAATAACAATTTCAGCGTACAATGTTATCCATTTCACAGGATTTAAAGCTCACTATTGTTGTATACTGCTGGAACTTAACTGGACTGTGCTTCATCACCTGAAAGATTACATATTAAAAGGATGCAGTAGTTATTCTTGTGGGAATTGAACCAATGGTAGGTTGTTGGCAAAGTAAAAGCTGTAATCATGAAAAAAATATGGTTGCCGGCCTAATTAGGCAAAAGTAATTTCAAGCAGATGAACAGAAAATCAGGTAAATTAACTGCTGTATTAAACTTTAGCGCAAATAAAAATCCATTTGGTAAATCAGAAATGAAATCAACAGCATGTCCTGTCATGTATTAGCAAAATGATTATTCATGCTGCTATCTGGTTAAGGTTAATGCCAACAGACTCCATCACACCAACACACATCATCTGTTTTAGTGTATGTAGGATAATGCTAATTACACTGTACCACTCAACATAAGAAAAGTACTGATAATTTTGAAATGATATGACTCTAACACTTTGCCACTGAAAGACAGTTAATTTTGAAAGAGTTAGCAGGCTATTATATGAGGGCATGCCAGAAAGTAACACCTCCAAATTTTTTATGTGACTACTCTTAAAGCTTTCGAAATAAACTTTATTAACATTCTGTATCTTTCCTCCTCATGTCTGCATACACACTTGTGAACCAAGTCACCCTGGTGATGAACACATTTCTTCCAATGAAAGACCAGTTTTTTTATACTGTCATAGTAGAATGACTTTGTTGATGGAGCCACTGCTTTCTCTGCTTCACCACCATCAAAGTCCAGTACTTGAAGGTGTTCTGTAAGCTTTGGGAAAATATGAAAATGGGATACTGACAAGTTGGGGCTTTATGGAGGATGGTCGATGACAGTCAACCCGAGACGTTGGATTATTGCGGATGTTGCAGCGTTCATGCTTGGTTTGGTATTTCCATGTCGGGGTACTCCATATGTGGACGAACTCTTTGAACCCAAAACTTGATTATAGCACACTGGTTCTCATGCACTGATGTAGTTAAATTACATGCCACCATGCTACATACTGCAATTCAGAGCCCTCTGCAAAACTGTGGACATGAATAATAAAGATACCGAGTGCTATAACATTTGTTTTTTTAAAAAAGCTTTAAGTGTTCTTACATACAAAGTTCAGAGGCATTTCTCCACAGCACACCCTCATGCTAATTAACTTGGCACTATTAGTTTGCCTGCGAAAGGCAAAGGTCCCAAGTTCAAGTCTCGGTCCTGCACACAGTTTTAATCTGCCAGGAAGTTTCATATCCGCGCACACTCTGCTGCAGAGTGAAAATCTCATTGGAATCCCATGTTTCACAGAAAACCTACAAAAGGTATGAATAACAACAAAAGGAATTCACGTTTGAGGCATATTTGTTTCACTTTTACTGCAACTCTTGCTTTGCTAACCACTCAGTATGTTAGCATATTCAGTGGTGGCCACAACATTGATAGATTGATTCACTTACTGAGAGATAGGTCAGTAGACCGATTGGTTGAATCGTCCATTGATCACGTGATCAATAAGTCTACAAAATAATTGATTGATTGGTAATTTGAAAGATCGATAAGCCAATAGATCAAATGGTCCATGAGTCAACAGATAGATCGATCAACAAGTCGACAGTTTATATATATGTCGACGGATCGACTGATCGTTAATTCGAAAGATCGATTGACATCTAAGCCTACAGGTCGGTTAATTAATGTGTCGACAGATCAGTTCATAAATAAGTAGATAGACTCATTGATCGATAGTCAACAGGGATACATATCAATAAGTCGACAGACATGAAGGCAGAAAACGTGATAAGTCGATATTGGTTGGTCTGTCAGTGGACTGGTCGATCGGCCGGTAAATGGATAGATCGATAAGTAGACACACATTTAAGCCGATAGATCAAGTGACAGAAAAGGCAACAGATAGATTTATCGATATGTATGCAGAAAAATTTGGTCGCCTAGTTGAAAGATCGATTGGTAAACCAATCGATAGAATGTTTGGTTAACAAGTCGACAAATTAACATATCAGAAAGCCAACAGATTGACAGGCTGGCAAGTCAACTGACCAACTGGTTGGCAACTCAACAAACTAAATGGTCAGCAGGTCGACTGACCGACTGGTCAGCAAGTCGACTGACTGACTGGTCACTAAGTCAACTGACCGACTCATCGGCATGTCGACTAACCGACTGGTCGGCAAGTTGACCGACCAACTGGTAGACAAGTTGACAGACCGTCTGGTCGGCAAATCGACAGCCTGACTGGTCAGCAAGTTGACAGCTCCATTCATCGGTAGGTTGACAGGTCGATTAACCAATAGGTTGACAGAACGATCGACTGACAGGTCGACAGACCTGTTGGTCGAAAAGTCGCGGAATGACAGGTCCATATGTTGGTCATTTGGTAGATAGATCAATAAGGTGATTGATAGACTGATGTGTCCATAGATGTATCGATATATGTGTCGAAGTATCAATAGATGGATCTATATATTTGTGGATGCAACGATAATTCCATTTATTAACTGATAAATCTGTTCATCAATAGGGCAATATGTTGATAGATGGATAGATCGAAAAGTTTACTGATCGATTGGTCGGTAAGTCGATATGCCAGTTGATCAACAAGTTGATTTGTCAGTCAATAGACAAGATGTCAGGTGAATGGATTGATTGGTCGAATGGCCGATTAATTGACAAGCTTGTCGATATATTGTTCAAATGATCGATCAGTTCTTCTGCTGATTTGGTTTCTTGCTTGACTGATTGATGGATTAATCCATTTTATCATTTTTGTGTGCAGTTACAAATTGATATTGGACAAACCAATTTTTGTGAGATGAGGAGATGAAACAATGTGAATTTGTGTGTGATAATTATGAATTGCTTATCTATGCCACATAGGCTTCTAGTATCACTTTGGATGGAAGCATCTTTTATACTCCAGACTAAACTTTTTAGTTGGAAAGCAGTTTCACTTGTCCACATGTGCAGGGTCCCCCAACTATCTCAGGATTTTGACGATCTGATGTACCAGCTGGACAGAATTAGGCACTATAGCCTCAGAATGACATGTAACCAATGCCAAGCTGAATAACAGATTGCATAAGAGCCAGAGATGGATCAACGCAATATCGAATCAGTTTGTGGAGTTCTTCCTCTTGAATAGATAATACAATTTTTTTTCTGAAATTATAATCATTTGGTTGTCCATGTACACACAGGCGCCAACTCCATGGGGTGTGAGGGGGCCCGAGCCCCCACAAAAATCTGTTTGGGAGGGTGGAGGCCCTCCCCCAAATAATTTAAGAAAATGATTAGTAACATTATGTTTTGTAAAATCACAAAATTATGTTGGAACTTTTTATTTTCCTTGTTTGACGATAGATACCTTTTAAAATACATTCAGTAATGAGTCAAAACAAATAATTTTTTGTAGTAGTAAGTAGGTTAACTCCAAACGAGTGGTGTGAATCATGATAGTGTTACAGTGCTGCAAGCACACTTAGAATTTGTCCTAGCATGCGAACCTTCAGGTAAAGTCTGGTGCCGGCGGAGCAGCAATGCAGCCATGGTCACATCAAAGGGACTGGACTTAATCATCAACAAAGACTTTTTGGCTTACGCGAGACCCACAACATTGAATCACAAACTCTGTTTGGTATTTTAAAAGATGTTTAAATCAACAAAAGGATGGGACGTTTCAGAATCATACATTGTGAGAGTGCCAACAACCTAGCTGGTCTATGACCCCTTTGCCCGACTCCATGGACTATGTGAGCTGCTAGTATCTCAAGAATATTGAAAAACTTCTAGAGTTTTTTGAAACATTTTCTGCAGAGGACAAAACAGAGGCAGGTTACAAATGTGCAGGATATCTTGAGTCAATGTTAAAATTCAGGACTTATTTCTTTTTACGTTTTTATTGGCATGCAATGAATCCAGTAGAGAATGTCAATGAAAAAATTCAGCACCCTCATGTAAGTGTTGCCAATCTGGATAAAATACATGAGGGCTTGATTTGTATATTGAATGGAAGGCCTGATAGTTTTGAACAGTTTTGGGAATTGTGTTTATAAGTAAAACCTTCCCAAGTTGATGGTCCTTCAATTCCTCCGACTCGAAGTATACCAAAGAAGTATGAAAACAACAAAGCAGGCTCACCACACACTTTCAAAACCCCATTGGAATACTACAAAGCTGTTTACATTGAAGTTTCTGAGACGGTGCAATCTTGCATTACTGAGGCTCTTGCTTCAACTGGACTCACACAGTCGTTGCAGTTGAACAAGAGTGCTTGCTTTTAGTAAACAGAGGTGAAACAGATTTGGAAAAATCAACTGAGTTTTTGAAAAATGACCTAGATATTGAGAGACTGTGCTTACACTTGAATATGTTAGCCAATAGCGCTAGTAAAAAACAACTGGTCTAAAAAAACATGTGTGATGTAAGAAAGTACATTACACAAGAGCCTGCAGTTGGAGAAATGTTATGTGAAGTAGTGAAGTGCATTAAGCTTCTCCAGAAAGTTCCAATCACGACAGCAACAGTCATTTAGCACCCTAACACGTCTGAAGTCATATCTCCAATCGACAATGGGACAGAAGGGTTTGAACAACTTGGCTGTTCTTCATGCCCACCGAGATGTTTTGGGTGAATTGTATCTCCGACCAGTCATTAATGACTTCATATTTAGTAATCCAGTCAGAGGGTTGACATTTGCACCTATCCAAAGACACTCTAGCCTTGATATTGACATGTAGAGCAATATTATATATCTTTATAAAATAGAGAATTAAAAAAATACATAGCATTAAATTTTCAGTTTCGAATTATTAGTACTAGTTTAATGCTGTATTACTATATTACCATAGTGCTATATTAGTTGTTTTCAAATACTTAAATATTTTTAGTCTGTAAGACCCAACTAAAACCCACTATTTACGTACTTTTTGACTGAAAGTATTAGGCATACTGTATTAACTTTATTAACTGTATTAAAGAATTAACTTTGCGATTTTTTTAATGAATCCTGAGCCTTATTTAAAGTAAGCTTAAATTAGCTATTTAACTTATTAATCAAAGTAATATTATTATGCAAAAGTAATATTTTATGTTTTATGCCTTCTTTGACTAGAACAACTTGCTAGTTTGCAAAATATTCAATTTGGAAAATTTAACTTTCTCAAAACTTTTTTCCAGTGTTTAGGAATCCACAGAAATTTACCTTCGCAAATAGTAGCTATTGTTTTTTCTATTTTTCAGCTGTATAGGTCATAGTTAAAGAGGCTCGTTTCTTTCTCCTACTCTATCTTTGTGTCCCAATTTTTTTTTTTTTTTTCTCTTACATCTACATTTGAAAGGTACTAATGACTTAATTTTTAATATAATGCACATCTACCTCATAGCATTTTTCCTCAAGTTTAATAAACACAACAGATATACATAACAGAGATTCTAGTTAGCAATAATATATTCTCCTTTATTGTTTATAATATCTGTCAACACTGTGATAACTTTTCAATTCCGCACTGTAGAAATCATGATTTTCAAGTGATAACTCATAAAGTCATTTTTAAGAGCACATTTTCATCGAGAAAGGAAGTTCCTCAAAGGATGTTCAATAGAGAGTGGAAAGGTGAAAATCTGAGGGCACAAGATAATGTTAATAATGTGGCTGCAGTACAACTCTCAAAGTCAATTATTCTTTAGTGTTTTCTGTCAGTCCAGCAGAATGCGGGTGGGCTTTCACTAACTGATTTTTGAGATTTTTCTTAAAGTATCCAACTTTTGAACCTTCCACCCTATATGCAGATGACAGATGATAGTGGAATGATCATAGTTCACCATATTTTCCATTTCTCAAATACAATGACATGGATCATTGTGGGTTAAAGTGTTTCAATGACCTTGATCAAATCCTAATGGTCTTCCTGAACATGATGAGTCATTAATGTCAAAATGATCCTCCTTAAAATAAGAAAACCATTTCCTTCCCATGTTCTGTCCAATGGAATTATCCCCATACACAGCAGAAATGTTTCTGGCTGCATCCATGGCTGTTACTCCTCTTTTGAACACAAATAGAAGAATATGTTGGGAAAATCATGATTTTTCTCTTGGTACTCCACATTATGTTGTCCACAGTTCCACTCACTATATCAAAGTCACAAAATGACAATATGTAAACTGTGATACCAACAGTGAATGATAAAGAAAAACTGACAACCAATAAATAAACTTGTAGAACTAGAATAACTACTGTACACAGCATACCAATGGCATTATCCCCATACAGAGCTTAAACGTTTCTAGCTGCCTCCAGTGCTGTCAGTCCTCTTTTGAACTCAAATAGAATAATATGTTGGAAATGTCCTGATTTTCCACTTGGTACTACAAATTCTGTTGTCCACATTTCCACTCACTATCTCCAAGTCACAAAATGACAATATGTAAAGTGAGATAGCAACATTGAGCATAAGTAAAAACTGACAACCAATAAATAAACCCAAAACAACCAGAATACCAACATGCAAAACAAAATTTCTACAAAGTTATGCACCAACCTAACACAACTAGGCATGACAGTCAGTCCTGTATTGCTGCCAGAATATAAACAGTGAGTTGTAAGTGAGTTCTTGTTAGGCTACTAAAACATATACATGGTGTTGTCAATGGTGAGTTCAAGTGTATATTGGGTTTGAGACAATCCATGGCCACATATTGAAATGTAAAAGTTGTGTTGGTAGTCAGTCAGTGCCAGGCCATAAAATGTGTATCTCCTTGATCTACAAGACTGTCAAACATTGTGTTAGCTTGCCACTAGAAAACTTGCTTATACACTGTCTATCAACATGGTTTGCCTAAGTGGTGCTAATTTTTTAGCTATCATTTGTGACAAAGCTCAGTCCCAAAAAGGGAGCACCAATTATAAATAAACCTGATGAGACTGCAAATGAATTACGGCACTTTTGTGTTGATTATTTGCATGTGGTCACCTGATCCTTTAGTAGATGGAAGACAGTTATCACTGTGAGACTACTGAAGACTAAATACCAGGTAAATGAACTTACAATGTGTGTAAATGAGAGTTATAGATGTTGGAAGTGAAGAAAGTGTAACGTTCAAGAAGGTACCTGAAATAAACCAATTTTTTATTATTTCATTTCTTTTTATTTATTTATTCTTTTTTTTTTAATTTCAGCAATATCAGCAAAACACTTTCCTTTCATGTCCATTTTCATTCTAGGAAATGAAAAGAAAAGTCACACGGGGGCAAGATTGCTGAGGGGGTCAACAAATGGTAATAATACCAATTTTGATCAAGAAGTGTCACACAGGTTGTGCTGTCTGAGCAGTTGCATTTTCACAATTGAAAAACCAGTCACCCAACTGTCACAAATCATGCTGCTTCAGCTGCATACTATCGATGCACAAGTCGCCAAAGTGGCGTCAAATTGAAAGACTAGCACTCGGTGACCTGTCTACCCGACAGTAGGCCTTAGTCACATGACATTTACATTTTTAGCTGCATACTGTTGGGCCATCTTTTCAAATCTTCCAATCAGAAAGTGTGGTTAACTGTCTGACTCTCTGGAACAGACCTTGCTGGGCAACTCTTCTCACACTGAAAACAACAAGCCAGCATTGCCTTAATGTTTGATTTCATCTGATGAGTTTTCTAGGGGCAAGGTGAATTTGAAGTCTTCACACAACATATGGTGGGAAGGGGGGAGGAGCACAAGGTCAACAGTCATGACATGGATTTGGCAGCCATACTTTTCACTCCTAAATCTTCTGTTACAATTCACTGCACTGAACTCCAAGTCACTCTCGACAGCTCCACAATTTCTTTAATGTGATAGCGCTGTGGTTGTGTTATTCAGAAATATGATGCAATGTACCTTCAGATGTGCATGCACATATTAAGGAATAGGCACTGTGGCCACTAAAGCCAATATGAAATACATTATATATATTTACTGTTACGAATATGGACAACCATCAGTGGTATAATGAAATGATGACAATGAAAATTTGTGGCAGACCGGGATTCTAACCCGAATTTCTTATCATGAGTGGTTGCCTTACTATTATGGTGTCTGAGCATGACACACAGCCAAAGTCAAACTTCTGTATGTCGTCAACCATGTGTCTACAACCTACTCTCATACATTCATATGTACATTCCCCAATAGAGGTTTCTCTCTCTCTCTTTTTATTGAAAGCTGCTTGGCCAGATAAATATGATATTGCAATGCCTGTGTTATTCAGAAATATGTTGCAATGTTCTGAATAACACAGGCACTACAATATTGTATTTATCTGCTGACACTGAGCAAACATATATTTTATTTATATATATGAATGTATGAGTACAGGTTGTAGATGCATGGTTGCTGACATATGTAAGTTTGGGGATGGCCGTGAAATGTGCTCGGATAGCCTAACATTAAGTGGGAAATCTGGGTTTGAGTCTCAGTGTGGTACAAATTTTCATTATCATCATTCCATTATATAGCTGATTGTTGTCCATCATTGCAATTGCAACAATGTTTATTGTATTTCTTCAATGGTCTGTTTCTGATCTTTGTTCATGATTGCACAAGTGTTTTCAACATTTTTGTGTGTTTGTACCATGGAAGAACGACCAGAACAAAGTTTGTCAGCAATTAATATGTCACCATTCTTGAAATGGGAAAACCACTCAACACTTCATTTTTCCCCACTTCATCATCATCATCATCATCAACAGCAACAACATTGTATGCTGGTTTTAACATTTCAAGAGTTTCTATTCCAGCAGAATTTTACTGCCACATGCTGTTCATGAAAATCAACCATTGCGAAAATGACAATCACACAAAACAGTTGTCATTATAAACTCAGCCACAATTAGTCCTGAACCTCCTTCAGTGAAAACACTCAACTTACAGACTCTGGAAGGTTTGCTGTATGTGTTCCTAGAGGTAAAATGTGGTACTACAAAATCTCAGCCCATCAAAAAATTAGTTCAGTTTCTTTTGTGTATCTCATCGTACATCATCAGGCCTTTCCTAAAGGCTAAAATGTAGTGAACAAACACAGTACATCTGTCAGCCCAAATACCAGTGGTTCCAACCCCTATCCTCACCTTGTGTGCAATGCTTGCCCACCCAGCCAACAGTGTAGTGGCATGCTCCATCGTTGCTGCGGCACTTCCCATTATTCTGGCACATGCAGTGCTGACTGCAGTCCATACCATACATGTACCAGCCGGGCGGGCATTGGCACTGTCCTGCAGTCAGAATTATTGCAATAATGTAATTCATGAACTGCTTCTGTGAATGTCCTAATGCAATCAAGACACACATATAGCAGAACATGATATATCAGTGTACTTAAGATAACAATATATTTCAAATTCCATTTTGCAAGTAAATTTATATGAACACACATTATTTTCCTTTTATACTAATTGTTATTAATAGTACCTTTTCCCAGCTTTTGTAACATCAAGAATATACCAGGTGCATTCAGTAAGTAATAAAACACTTTTTTTCTCGGCAAATTTTGGTTAAAAAAGTGTGTCATTTGTTGACAAACATTGTGGAGTATTCCTGTTTCAGCCCCTACAGCTTCATGAAGTTCTGATGAGTGCTGGCACTATATGTAGCATCAAAATAGCATCTCTAATGGAGGTGCATTCGAAGCGGCAAGCTGTCATTGAATTTCTTTTCGCACAAAACCAGAGCATCACAGATATTCATAGGTGATTGCAGAATGTCTATGGAGAGCTGGCATTTAACGAAAGCATGGCGAGTCATTGGGTGAGGCATCTGTCATCGCAGCAACTAGTTCACAGCACAAACCTGTCTGATATCCCACATGCCAGCTGGCTGCACACAGCTGTGCCTGCTGCAGTGTTAGAATGTGCGGGATCACCAGCAAATAGTTTGCTGCACAACTGAGCTTCTCTGTTTGTAGTGATGATTTTTTTGTCAATCATCATCATGGGTGATGTAACAAAACAAAATCCATGGAATGGCACCACATTACTTCCCGCCGAAGAAAAAGTTTGAAGTAGCACCAACAGCTGGTAAAGTCATGGAGACAGTTTTCTGGGGTTATTCTGTTTAATGTCCTCCATCATGGTGCAACAATCAACTGTGAAGTGTATTGTGCTACCTCAGGGAACTGAAGAAACATCTTCAGCATGTGTGTCACCACAAAAATGCAAATTAACTTCTCCTTCCCAGTTACAATGCAAGGCCACACACAACTATGCACACCCAAGAGCAGCTCACAAAACTTCATTGAACTATTCTTCCCCATCAGCCCTACAGCCTGGATCTCACACATTCCAGCTTCCATCTGTTTGGGCCAATGAAGGATACACTCCAATGGAAGCAGTACATGGATGACGGGGAGCTTATTGATGCAGCGAGACATTGGCTCAGAAGTCAACCAGTGGAGTGATACCATGTGGGCATATGGGCCCTGCAATAAGGTGGCATAAGGCCAACAAATCAAATGGAGATTTGTAGCCAGAAGAGTGGGGAATAATATGGTGTTATTGGAATCATGAATAACACCAACTTGCTTACAAAAAAATGTGTTGCATTACTTACTGAATGCCTCTCATAATTATCTGTCATAAACAGATCATGACCTCAATCTTTAATACAAATATAAGTAAAATAATGTATGTAAAAGAATGTTAACTGTTAAAGAAACTGATGCAAATGAATTAAAGAGAAAGGTCAGTTTCATTATATCCAGAATTAACAGTTCGTAATACTAACTGCTAAAAACACCCACAATATGAATTAGGTTTGCAAAATATGAGACTTTATTACACCTCACCACAGGGACTGTAACTGCAATTTGTGATGTGAATCATGGTGTGATTGTTTAATTTCATCCCTACTAACTGTAATTTTAAGTAAATTAAAATGGTATCTTTGGTCATGCCTGTACTTGTTGATGGTGTTGTACCAAAATACACTCTCTGGAGGGTGTGTTTGCACAATCTTCAATTATTTGTTGTTTACCTTAGTATTGGCGAAGATCTGATATGTGTGGAAGTCAATTTTATGAAATAAATGTGCACATTATTTTACACATGCTTTTTGAGTTTTACTCAAAGATTTTTCTAGTTAGATGCTGAAAACAGGTGCCAGCTTACTCCAAATAGGAACAGTTTAGGACTTTCTGTAGAGAGCAGATTAGAATGATAGCATTCCTCAGTGATTGAACACACAAAGCTAAGTACTGTTCATCATCATGTGATATCTCCTGTTCTAAAGAAAATTAGTATTGTAAATATGCTTCACCTTTACCTGAGGCAATAATTTGGAATGGCTAAACATTATAATAATTTTATTGATTTTTTGGAATATCCATTTTCCATCATAGTTGTATATTCAAACACTCCAGCACTGAGTTAATTGCTGCTGGTGTCACTTCTACAAAGTATTTCCAGGTCTTTATAGACAATTGTTCAAAATGTGCTCAAGTTTTTGTCCTGATGTTCTGCAGTCACACTTGTCATCACTGGTAATTCCCCCATTTGTGTAGCATTGCTTCTGGTCATGGTGTGACCAGTTTCACTGCAACTGAGAGAGCTTCATATTTTTCTTGGTTGGTTCACTCCTAGGAGCTACTTCTACTCCAAACAGGAGAACAGTATTCACTGACAGGATGCACAGCGGCTTGTACTGTAGTTCTTAATGTATCTGCTTTATACCCCAGCTAGCACCAGAAAGTTTTTTTAGTACATTATTTCTTAATTGTATCTTCTGTCCTGCAGATTCTATATGTTCCCTTGATGTCCATGATCTGTCAAGAGTCAGATCCAAATATTTGAGGAGTTTAATATGTCTCAGTGTTTTGTTGCATAAGATTACATATAATTCTCTGCTGCCGTTCTGTTGGTTAAGTGTAATAAGCTGACTTCTGTTTCAATAGGGTTATTATTTAACTAGTTCACCATCAACATAGTCACCACTTAGTCTGTAAAGATTTAGCTACACTGATGATCTAGCTATAGTAACTCAAAGCAACACATTCAAAGAAGGTCAACAAACACAATCAAACAGAAAAGCTTGACCAATATTACAAGCTTAACTTTGAAAAAGCAGTTTTTAAGCATGTTTTTTTATTAGTGTTGTGACTTTTGACGTTGAAAAAGTTTGGTTTAGCTTATATATTAATCCAGCCAGCTACATGGTTTCATACACTTTTGTGAGGCCAATAATGCCATTGAGGTTTTGTTTTTCTCTTGGAAACCTGTTTCTCTAAATGATGTTAGGATGATAAATTGCTCACAGCAGCTCAGATTTGTACAAAATTCTACTTGGTGTAAGGAGTTGTGGCATCAGTTATTGGATATATATTTTTCATAACATGAGCGGGTGCGTGGCGCACTTTGTACACATGTATAGAATAGCTTCATGTATGTTTCCAAGGTAAGTCATGTACAATCAAAATCACAGTTTAATCTTACTTTATGTAAACAACAAGAAAATAAATGTACATAATATGAGCTACACCACTGTTTTATCAAACAATAATTAAACAAATTTTCAGTACAACACCTTGCTGCCAAGGACAGGTGTTACAGAGACAGTAATAACCCACTCAAAGCATTAAGCAGTGCAGTGACATCAGATCCCATTCAGCTGCTTATTTGATCAGTAATTATCTCGTAGACAATTTGTAATGTCTCTTACAGTGGTCTCCCCGCAATATTTTCAGAAATTTTATAAATTATATAACTCAGTACATATCTCGAAATATCTCTTCTTATCTTACCAATTCCTAAACTTTAATATACGATGATTATCAATGCAAATTAGTTTCAAGCCCTATTATTCCTTGGAGCTTGCATTTACTCCATGGAATAGCTTCCCTGCTATCTATGTTTCCTCTTATGAAAAGAAGGAGGAGTGCTTGCCGATTAGCCATGAAAGAACGAAGATGTATGTATTGTATGTATTGTTGAGCTAGTCACCATCTTGATGAGATTCTGTATGAGAAGGAATTTAATACATGAATTAAACTAAAGTGAGTGTGTTCACGTATTATTTAACTGATTATTATTGACAGTATCTGCTTACTACGCTGTGTTGCACGGGATCAGTGGGGAACGTCTGATTTACACTGGACGAACCTGCCATTTTGTGTGCTCAAGATATCCAGTTTATTACTTCCAATAAATAGGTTAACACAGTCTTACCAGCAGATCTCCAGTCTTCCCCATGTGATCACCAAAAGTTAATAATTATTACAAATGTTTTTAGGAGATTGACTGACAATTTTCGTCGCACCGAGACTTCGAAATTGCTTCACTGCCTTATGGAATTTAAGTTAAGCTCAATTTAATCAGGATAGAACAGTATTGAACTGTGTGAATGTGATAAGCCTGCTTTGTGAATGAAAATTCCCTTAATATACGCATGTTTTTTACTATCCTGATCCGTGAAGCTAAATCAGGCCGGTGTGAGAGAGGTTTTTAAATTTTAGATCCCACAAAAAATATTAGAAATTGCCTCAACATGGCATTAGGCTGCTACTTCATCATCAAGGTAATTTTTTGCACAGATTGTAAATTTTTTTATATTACTGTTGCTCACTTAGACTTATGACAACATAGATTATCATTTTGTTAACTGAATCAATAATGAAGGAATAGGTATGGGTCTGCAGTTGTGAAACAAAAATGGAACCATGCAAAACCATTTTATTTTTTGTTGGTGCCCTTTAAACACAGGTGTGCCCACTCAAGGGTTGTTGTTGTTGTGGTCCTCAGTCCCGAGACTGGTTTGATGCAGCTCTCGATGCTACTCTATCCTGTGCAAGCTTCTTCATCTCCCAGTACCTACTGCAACCTACATCCTTCCGAATCTGCTTAGCGTATTCATCTCTTGGTCTCCCCCTATGATTTTTACCCTCCACGCTGCCCTCCAATACTAAATTGGTGATCCCTTGATGCCTCAGAACATGTCCTACCAACCGATCCCTTCTTCTGGTCAAGTTGTGCAACAAACTTCTCTTCTCCCCAATCCTATTCAATACTTCCTCATTAGTTATGTGATCTACCCATCTAATCTTCAGCATTCTTCTGTAGCACCACATTTCAAAAGCTTCTATTCTCTTCTTGTCCAAACTATTTACCGTCCATGTTTCACTTCCATACATGGCTACACTCCATACAAATACTTTCAGAAATGACTTCCTGACACTTAAATCTATACTCGATGTTAACAAATTTCTCTTCTTCAGAAACGCTTTCCTTGCCATTGCCAGTCTACATTTAAGTTAAAAATAAATCTTTTCAACATCTGGTAATAAATGTTCAGTAGTGCGAATGGACAATAGCTTACTGGGTTTTCTTTTAAGTATTCCTGGCTTGAGTATAACAAGTTTTTGCAATTTTAAATTTATGAGGACTTTTTCTGCTGTCCAGTATTTCATTGTAAAATTGTAGTAGTCATTGTCATGCTTTCCTTCCTAGTTGTTTAATTAACTTGGGATGTATACCATCCAATATAGTAGCTTTCCTGTTTTTGAGCAATTTGATTTCTACAAGTTTCTCCGCTTAAAGGGAGAGAGATTTGGGTAATCTATTTTTTCTCTTTTGTCCTTGAGCCAGCTGTTTTTTATTTTTTGAAAATGGGATCAACTCATACACTTTCTGCTTATTTCTTTATGTGCAACGCTTCTTGGGAAGGTATTATATAAGATTCTTGATTCAGAATGACTGCTGGTCCACCTAGTTTCTGTAGGTGGGGCCATGCTTTCCTACTGCTATTAGTAAAATCTAGGTTTTCTGCAGCTTCTATCCATCTTTTCATTAATAGATTGTGAGATTCTGTCTACCAGGGCTGGGTTGCCCATCCTTTGATATTATCTATGTAGGTATTTCGCCTCCTTGTTCCAAAAGGAGTTGTATTCTTTTTTTATAGCCTTGGTGTTGTTGTCATCATTCCAACAAGTCCTTTATAGTTGGATACTCTTCAGTGCTTTCCAGTGAGTGAGTCAATTTCTTTCCAATAAGATTCCCAGACTGCTTTCCTCAAATTCCAGCATGGTTTCTGAGGTGTTCTTATTAAGGGAATTTGTGTGCAAACACTTATAATAACTGGTCTATGGTGGGGATGCAGGAACCCAGGTAGGACTTTCAAGTTGTGTAACAGTATCTTTTGAATGTCAGTAGTTACTAGGCAGAGATCTGTGTTTGTTTCACTTTTCATCTTGCTGATAAGAATGTTTTTAGATCTTTAGCATTGTACACAAGGCTTGGGCTGTTTTCTTTCATCCAGTTCAGTAATATCTTGCTGTATGTGTTGTTTGAGATACATCTCCAGATGGTATGATGGCAGTTGAAATCTTCAATGTAAATCACTTGCTGCTTTAAAGTAGGCAATGGTGGGTTTGGCCAATCATTGTTAGGTGGTTTGTAAATGGACATTACTTTTAGCCCTGATAAATCAAGGGAGATAGCCTATGTTGCATTCTGTGTCAACATCAATAAATTTACATTGTTAAATATTGTTGTGAAGGTGTGTTATGCTGCCATCAGTTTTTGAGACTATGGTTCCAACAGTTTTGTATACAGGAAATTTTTCTCTGGAGGACTGTTCCTTCTTCAATATGTGCATTTACCGGAGTGTGATAACATCAGTTGTATTTTCTTTAGCAATTCTATTCAGCTGTTCTCCTTTGTTTGACATCTTTCTGCAATTAATCATGTCCTCTGCTGCATACTGTCTATTTCTTGTTCTTAAAAGCAACATTCTGCCAGAATTCAAATAATTTAGGAATAAAGTGGACCACTCACCAAATAGTAGAAGCATTGATTTTTCAACAGGTTCACAAAAAGGAATGAAAAGTTCACTTGTCAATGAGTTGTTAGTTCTACTATTTAGCAACTGATCTCCTTTCCTCCCCAGTTATTTATTTTCTAAGAAAGAAACGTTATTCTTCCATACATATTTGTAGGTCACAAGAAAATCATAACTAAACAGTCCTATAACATGCTGTTTGACATCTGTTGTGGTCCTTAGGCATTTACAGAATGATGAATGCTATGTGTTCTTTTCTTTATCGCTACAGTTTACTGCAGCTCTGTATGTTCCCTTCTTCATAAACCATGTTACAAATCGATATAAATGAGGCTGCACACTTTCATCAGATACTGTGTTTCAACAATGCGCTGCTGTCCCAGTGTTTAACAAGAAAGATTAGAAGTGTTGCGACAGTAAGTGTTGCAGTTGTATGTGTTACACAAACATACACGCTGATATCTGGAAACAGTATATACAGTAAACACACAGTGAAAGTGAACTGTGCTAAAAATGCCAGAAATTTAGTATCCTAATGTATGCAGGACAACTAAGTACATCTCCAAGAGGACACATGACATTACACCATCACAAATTAATAAAAAGAACCATACAGTAATTTAACCTTACAGAACTTGCACTGCAAAAGTTGTTTCTTACGTAAGAAACTAATAAAAAACTGTAGTGTAGTTACATATCTAGTAACATTATATGACATAATTATAAGGAGCATTCAAAAAGAAACTAGCCAGAGGCATAATTACAGAAACCAGGACCTTAATGTTAGAAGTATTGATCATGGCTGTTGAGACATTTGTCCCACTGTGACACAAGGCAGTGAATGGCTGTCTCCTAAAGTTCCTGGGGCTGCAATGTTAACCAGTTCTGTACGTACTGCTGGATGTCATTCTCCAAGGTGCCAAGAACACCAAATTTCAGCCATTACCTCTCACAGCACAATGGCTGACAACCTTCACTTAATGATCGAGAGTGGTGGCATTTGTGTAGTGTTTTCAGTGATAACAGACAACTAACACTATATGAAATAACCACAGAAATCAATGTAAGCCATATGACAAATGTATCCATTAGGATAGTGCAGTGATATTGGTGTTAATGAGCTGTGGCAGCAGATGATCAACACAAGTGCCTTTGCTAACAGCAGGACATAGCCTGGAGCACCTCTCCTTGCCAGCTGGCAACCATATCAGTTGGACCCTACATGACTGGAAAACAGTGGCCTGGTCAGATGAGTCCCGATTTTAGTTGGTAAGAGCTGATGGTAGGGTTAGTGTGTGGTGCAGACCCCACAGACCCATGGACCCAAGCTGTCAATAAGGCACTGTACCAGCTGGTGGTGGTTCCATAATGGTGTGGGCTGTGTTTCCATGGAATAGACTGGGTCCTCTGCTCCAACAGAACTGATTAGAAACTGGAAATGGTTATGTTTGGCTATTTGGAGCCATTCATTCATGGATTTAATGCTTCCAAATAGCAAAGGAATTTTTGTGGATGACAATGCACCATGTAACTGGGCCACAATTGCTGTTGATTGGTTTGGAAAACATTCTGGATAGTTTGAGCAAATGATTCGGCCACCTACTGAGCATTTATAGGACATAATTGAGAGGTCAGTTTGTGCACAAAATCCTGCTCCGGCAACACTTTCCCCATTAGGGAAAAGTAGTACTCATCTACTGCACTTTACTGTTACCATTTAAAATTTGAAATCGTATAAGTCTTGGGAAAGGAGGATATTAATGTCATTTTGGCATTACATATATTTAGAATAAATGATCAACAACATCAATAGAAGCATGAATGCTGAACAATTGGGCAATAGCACTAACTTAATTTCTTTAAATTTTGTATAGAAAACTCAACAATTCTTCTTTTTGTGGAGTTACGAAAATCATCACATTACAATTGTAAGCATATACACACATAAAATATAAATTATAATCTCACTGTATACTGACTCATTACATGGTGACATTTTAAGCTTTTCTTGCATGCACGTTTATTCTGGCAGTTAAGGCTGTATGTACTAACTGGGCACAGATGTTCACAGGTGAGTCCTGTAATGTCTGGACTGTAAAAGTACTGCCCAGTAATGGGGTCAAATGCACTAATTCTTGCAGAATAAAGACAGAAAGCTCAGTGCAACCAGAATCACCAGCAATGGTTGGCAAAACACTGAAGTGAAATCTGTATACTCCGAAGCTGCATACTAAACCAGATGTAATTTAAAACATTAGCTAATTACATTTTAGTAAGATTCATAAATATGCCCGAATTTCAGTGTGAAGTGCAAGCTATAATTACTCTCTTTGGTACAGCTTAAGAAATCAAGAAGGCACTGGGGGCACACAAACACAACAATGAGAGCAGAGGAGGACAAAACAATGAAAGAACAGAAGATTGAATTCTTGCCATATTTAGGTGCAACTTCTGCAAGAATCAGCTGAGCTCTGCTTAACATGAAGAGAGACATGCTGAATGAAACATACTTGGCTGTCAAGAGAGCAATGTATGATGCCTTCAATGACTTCCATATCAGAATATTGTCAAATGATCTTTCACAAAACCAGAAGAAATTCTAATCATATATAAAGGCTATTGGTGGAACCAAAGTTAGTGTCAAGCCCTAACAAATGAGACAGAAACTGAAATTGAGGATAGCAAAACAAAAGCTGAAATACTTAACTCTGTTTTCAAATGTTCCTGGACAAAAGGAAACCCACAAGAATTGCCACAATTTAATCCTTGCACTATTGGAAAGGTGAGTGAAATAACTATTAATGCCAATGGTGGTGAGAACAGCTAAAATCCTTAAACTGGAACAAAGCTCCAGGGCTCAGTGGAATACCTGTCAGATTCTAAACAGAATTTGGGCCAAGTTAGCCTCTCTTCTAACTATACACTGTCATAGATCCATCAAACAAAAAACCATGCCCAGTAGTTGAAAGACAGAACAGGTCACACCCATCTACAAGAAGGGTAGTGAAAGTGGTACACAAAACTACCATCCGATATCCTTGACATCGATTTGTTGTAGAATCTTTGAACATATTCTGAGCTCAAACATTATGAGGTATCTCAAACAGAATGACCTCCTCTATGCCCACTAACATAGATTCCAAAAACATTGATAATGCTGAAATCCAACTTGCACATTTCTCACAGGACGAACTGAAAGTTTTGGATCAAGGCATGCAGGTAGATGCATTTCTCGATTACAAAAGGTATTTGATTCAATACCACACCTAAGCTTATTGTCAAAAGCATGATCAAATGTGGTGTAAAGGAAATTTATGACTGGCCTGAGGACTTTTTATTGGAGAGGATGCAGCATGTTATCTTGGTTGGAGACTCATCATCAGATGTGGGAATAAGTGTGCATGTTGTATATTGATGACCTTGTGGACAATATTAGCAATACCCTCAGGTTTCTTGCACATAATTCAATTATCTATAATGAAGTACTGTCTGAAAAAAAGCTGCAAAAATATTCAGTCAGATACTGATAAGATTTCAAAGTGGCGCAATTATTACTAACTTGCTTTATATGTTCAGAAATGTACACTGTGCACTTCACAAAATGAAAAAACAACATCCTATGAATATAATATCAATAAGTCACTGTTGGAATCTGAAAACTTATACATATACCTCCATTTAACATTTTGTGGGGATTGGTAGTGAAACATGGACTGTGGGGAAAACTGGAACAGAAGAGGATCGAAGCATTTGAGATGATGTGCAACAGAAGAATGATGAAAATTAGTTGGACATATAAGGTAAGAAATGAGAAGTTCTACACAGAATCGTTAAGAAAAGGAATATATGAATAATGCTGACAACCTCTCCGGGGGACACCACCTTGACGAAGCACTGTCTGCGTGGGTGGAGAGGATTGTATATCCACGGGACAGCTGAAGGCTATGCCATAGATAGAGTACCTACAGTCGGAAAGGCCTCAGCTGATAGATCAGACTAAGAGTGTCCCACAACATTCCATCTTCCCTATCCATTCCTAGTCCTACCCTATTCCCTGACCCAACACAAAGTGTGATGCGATCCATGCCAAGGAGTGAATGGCACATGGAAATATGTGTCACAAATAGAGCCTCGGGGATACCAGATGACCTCCCTGAGTAATTAGCCTTACACCGCACATGGTATTTGTGGTGTGGACCTTCAAGATCCCCAAATCTCATGGGACCAATATGGACACGATTATAGAAAATAAAGAAAAACAAACTGCGGAGCAAATTGAGACCTCAGATACCCAAACATTGGGGACAGACAGAACTGATGGAAGGCATTCCCACTACTGAATCAGGGTCTAGACCTGATCCAGAAGTGAGAACTGTAACTGAGAAGCTAAACTAAATTGAGATCAAAGGCTTGTCTGGGGCCCAGATGAGGAAGCTACTTAGGGAACAGAGGAAAAAGGACAGGAAAGAATGGCTTCCTAAAGACAAGTGGAGGGAATTAAAGGGACTAGAACCTAAGACCCCCTGGAAGAAACTGTCTCAGGTTGGACATGCAGACCCACACATCATCAAAGACAGGTGGTAAGTGGATAAGGAAGGAATCAAAGACTCCCTCCTCCCTGGATAAGTGAGTCCAGGAAAAACCGAGACAAGAAATAGGAAAACAGACCTATAGTACTGCAGTCTCGATTTTTAGGATGGTAGTTATCCAGGAAGGTTATCCACTGGTGACCATCACCTCACAACAGGAGGACCTGGTACAGGTGGCCCTCTTTGAAAAGATTGGGGGGGATGCTGACCCAGGACCCAACTTCAGGAGGGTCTATCTAGGTCGTGGTGTCCTCACTTTTGTCGGTGGGGGTGTGCACATGGTAGAATGGCTCAAGGACAAGGTGCCCATGATATTCCCATGGGAAGATGTGAAGCTGCTGGGTAAGATGGCAGCGGGGCTTCTTAAGACTGCAAGGATATCATTATGGGTACCTAAGTAAGATCCTTAAGGAAGTCTCTCCCAAGACTCTGTTTGGGAAAATAGGGGCCCAGAACCCAAAAGTCTTGACAGAAGGCTGGAGAGTGATTAACCAGAAGGTTGCTTCAGAAGGACGAACCCTGGTGGTGGAGGTCAGTGAGAAGTCTGTGAAGGCGATATGGGAGCAGGACCTGAAACTGTTTTTAGGGTTCTCGCAGGTCACCATCAGGATTCTCAAGGACCTCAAAGAAGGCAACAAGACAGAGCCTCGAGGTGCTGCAGATTAATCTGTAGCACAGTAAAGGGACCTCTGCTGCCCTGAGCTGTTGCCTAAGGAGATGGGAAGTGGACATGGCCCTGATACAAGAACCCTATTCACACAAAGGGGGTGTATAGGGCCTCGGTGGCACTGGAGGTAAGCCGATCTATTCTAGGAATCTAAGAAACTCCAGAACATGCATCTATGTAAGAAATGGCATTTCTTTCATGCCAATGATGGATTTCTGCTCTAGGGACTTAGTGACCATTGAAATGCAGCAGTGTGAGGAAGGTACCACGAGGGAAATTATTTTGGCCTCAGAATACCTTCCTTACGAAGACAGCTCTCCTCCTCCCTTGGAGGTGAGGAGACTGGTAGAGACTTCGCATCGGCAAGGTGATCAACTGCTGGTGGGATGCGACACCACTGCCCACAACTTAGTGTGGGGCAACGAGGACACCGACAGTAGAGGTGAGTACCTTCTTGAATTTCTTTCAGCTAACAACTTAGAGGTCCTGAATAGTGGCAATGAACATAAATTCAGGAATAGCACAAGGGAAGAAGTAATTAACATAACCTTTGGTTCCATGATGATGGGTAGCTATGACAAACAATGGCATGTGGTGTTGGAGCCTTCCTCATCGGACCACATGAACATAAAATTCACGGTTGAAATGGACCTATAGGAATCCCAGGAAAACAGACTGGGAGACATATAGGAGGGACCTTGACTTAGGCTTATCAGAAATTAAAACCTTGATAAGGAATCCAGTAGAATTTGAAGATGTAGCAGAGGCTGTCACCTCTGCCATAGTGACCTCATATCAGGACAACTGCACAGTCACCAGGAAGTGCACAAATAGGAGTGTTCCTTAGTGGGATAATAAACTGGAAATGCAAAGTAAACAGGTAGGGAGACTGTTTAATATTGTGAGATGTAGAGGACAATGGGCTAAATATCGTGAAGCCCTTGTCAATTACAATCTTGCAATCAGACAAGTAAAGAAGGCATCCTGGAAGGCATTCTGTGAGGGAGTGTAGGGCATGGCTGCACAAGCCAGACTTCACAAGATTCTCACTAGAGTACCAACCAATCCAGGAGGTACATTGAGGAAGGAGGATGGGAAATACACAAAGACACCACATGAGATGCTAGAATGGCTCCTCAAAACTCCCTTTCCTCAATATGCTCTGCCAGACAACACAGACCAGTATGTGACCCCAAAGAGACAATGGTTCTCAGGCACTCAAAGAGAGGACTGTGAATCTGCCAAGGAGTGTGTGAACTTCAACAAAATCCAGTGGGTGGTGGGAACATTCCAACTGTTCAAGTCACCTGGCCCAGATGGAATTTTTCCAGCTCTCCTGCAACAGGCAGGAGGAAAGCTCATAAGAGTCCTATGGAGGCTATTCAAGGTTAGCCTAGCAGTAGGAATCATTCCCAATCCTTGCAGGGCAGTGAAGGTTGTCTTCATTCCAAAACCAGAGAGAACTGGTCATACCAAGGCTAAGGGTATGGGACCAATCAGTCTGTCCTCCTTCATTCTCAAACCATTGGACAAACTAGTTAATGTATATGTTTGGGAAAGAAGGCTCAATAGGGTCTTTCTACACCTGAACCAACAAGCATACCAACCAGCCAAATCATATGAGACAGCTCTCCACCAACCCATTGGGAAGGTGGAAAAAGCACTTTACTTCCAAGAAATAGCCCTCTGCATCTTCCTGGATATTGAGGGGGCCTTCAGTAACATGATCTTCAATTTCATGGTAAGGGCAGCAGAGGTGCATGACCTGGGGTCCACTATATATATGTGGACCAGGGCCATGCTTGGTGGAAGTAAGGTAGAGGCTACCATGATGAATGTAAAGATGGTAATTAAGACCACTAGAGGCTGCCCACAAGGAGGAGTTTAGTCTCCTCTATTGTGGAATCTAGTGGTGAACAAACTCATTGAGGAACTAAGTTCTAGACAATGCTTCTGCCAAGGATATGCAGATGACTTTGTCATAGTAATACTGGGCAAATTCACTGACACAGTCAAGAATATGGCACAAGGAGGACTGGATGTTGTGCAAAAATGGTGGATTAAACGGGATCTGAGATCTAATCCTAAGAAGACTGTTGTGAGGCCATTTACAAAGAGACATATTCAACACACAAGTTGGAATCTAAAGCTCTTCGATGAAACTCTACCTGTGAAGGGGATAGTGAAATATCTAGGGGTAACCTTGGATGATAAGCTAACTTGGACCCCACACATTAAGAGCATCTGCTCCAAGGCAAAAGTACTCCAGTGAGTACTAAGAGGGCCTGTGACAAAAACTGGGGCCTAAGCCCCAGGGGTATGCACTGGATATACATCACAGTGATTAGACCTAGGATTTCCTACATGGTCATAGTGTGGTGGAAGAAGGTAGAACAGCGGGTTGCTGCTAAGGAGCTTGCTGAGATGCAGAGATTGGCCTGCTTAGCCATAATGGGCAGAATTAGCAGCACACCAACCACTGGAATGGAAGCCATGCTGGATATGCCTCCACTTCACCTTTGGATCAAGATGGAGGAAGCAGCTGGGGCACACAGACCTTAAACTGGGAAAAACTGGGTCTCATTTGGATATCCAGAATCACACACTAACATAGTGAGTGAGGTAAATATAGGAATGACTGGGGAAATGCCTGCTGATTATATAATAACTCCCAACTGCTTCAACAAGTTTTACAACATAGTAATTGGAAGTGGGAAGCAGTGGGAAAAAACAGTTCAGCACCGTACAGGGGCATTGTTTGGTTCACCAATGGGTCAAAAACAGACCAAGGCATTGGGGCAGAGGTATACAGGGTTCAGCCAAGACTGGAGAGCATCATCTCTCTAGGGAAACTGGCCTCTGTATTCCAAGTGGAATTTACTGCAATCAGGGCATGTGCGGAGGAGAATATGCGTAGGTGCTACGATGACCATAGCATCTACATCTATTCAGACAGCCAGGCAGCCCTGAAATCATTGGAAGCTCCTGCATCAAGATCTAAGATTGTTGCAAATTGCCACAGGGCTCTGGCGGAGCTATGGCGAAGCAATAGGGTAAACCTAGTGTGGGTCCCTGGCCACTCAGGGATCTGTGGCAATGAACAAGCTGATAGATTGGCTAGGATGGGGGCAACAACTCCATTTTATTGGACTGGAACCTGCCCTGACAATCACCAAGGCTATGATCAAATTAGAACTATGCAACTGGCTTAGGAAACAGCACATAGGATATTGGACCAAGGTCCATAAACAAAGACATGGTAAGTTAATGATGCTCAAGCCATGTTTTAAAAGAAGCCCTGTAATCCTGGGATTGAACAGGAAGGAGATCAGACTCATGACTGGACTGATGGCTGGCCATGGGAATTTCAAAAAACACCTACACACAATGTGTATAATGGAAGAGGACCCTAATTGTAGGATCTGTGATGAGAGTGAAGAAACTGCATCACACCTAATATTCGAATGCAATGTATTGAAGAGTAAAGGACAACTAGACCTGAAGAAATTGTGTCTAACAAAAAACTGGTAGAGGGACTCTTTGCACCACTTAAGGGCACTGGTTGGCTTTCCTAGATATACAGGGAGTGATACCGCACAATAAACCTAGTTTCGGTGCAGGTAGTGGCAGGTCAGACTTAAGCTGTTGTAGCTTCCCTGTTAAAATCAATCAATCAATCATAGCGTGTAGGCTTTCATGGCCGGCATCTTCAGTAATTAAAACTTCTGGGCTAAGAGGACATGGTCCAACAGTAGAAATACTTCTCCCTGACGTTTCGTTGCCAGCTTCGGGCAACATCATCTGAGGTGAGTCTACGACTGGCTGCTAGGCCGTGGAGGTTCTGTTTATATAGAGCGTGTAGAGGGCGCCACCACTCGTCACGTGTTGTCAACAGTAAAACTTCTTGTGTCTGTGTATGTGCGGATGGATATGTGTGTGTGTGTGAGTGTATACCTGTCCTTTTTTCCCCCTAAGGTAAGTCTTTCCACTCCCGGGATTGGAATGACTCCTTACCCTCTCCCTTAAAACCCACATCCTTTCGTCTTTCCCTCTCCTTCCCTCTTTCCTGATGAAGCAACCGTTGGTTGTGAAAGCTTGAATTTTGTGTGTATGTTTGTGTTTGTTTGTGTGTCTATCGACATGCCAGCGCTTTCGTTCGGTAAGTCACATCATCTTTGTTTTTTATATAGTACATCAGATGAATGCAGCACTATGTCTCTCAATGTTACACTGAAAGTATGCACAATGTAAGACTAGTACTGGAAAATAAATCTTCACTGGATGAGCACAGCTTAATGGAAAAGCATATGCTCAATATCAAAAGACAACTGACATTGCTCAGCTCATGATTTATGTGATAGTATGATTAAAAATGCAACTGAGATACGAGTGTCAACTAATCTTAACAGTAAAATGCAATTGACATTGCCAGAATAAGATAAAGTGATCATAAACAGATAATCAAATGTAAAATTATAAAAATTTCAAAAACTTTCAAAATTTCCTATATATTATCTCAAACATATTTTAAATTAAAAAAGTTTTACAAAGTGATTATCAGTTTTGGTACCTTAACCACCATCTTCAAATCATGTGTAGTATTATAAATACACTTGCAACATATGGAAAATTTTGAAAGTTTTCAGAAGTTTTAAAGATGGTTTTTAAAAAATTTATAATTTGACATTAGCTTATCAATTGAGATAAGGATTTTGCCCTCAGCATAGCTTCAGAACCAGCATTTGAAGCAATAAGTTGGGGCAGGTAGCACACTGCATCACATAGGGTAGGAGTGGACAGCAGATATGTTACCAGCTAGGTAAACTATGGGCCAAACAACTGTTAAACTTTTGTGGATTGGCCATTGAGAGATTTGAATGCTTGCCACTGATACCTATAAAACAAGATGGAGTGTGATATACCAGCTGTTCACTAGTTGGAAAAAAGAGAGTAGCCCTTCCAGATCATTGCACTTACACTGCAGTATTATGTGATAAGACATCTGTGAAGATTTCTTTTGTCCTCTTTCATTGTTTGCCCACTCAAGTTTCTACTGCCGTAACTAAATGTCTTCACAGCTGACAACATCCACAAAAATCAAAAGTGATGCATTAGTATCATTTATGAAATATGACATGGACCTGGTCTTAGCAGCCAGAAAAACTCTGTGTGTGTGTGTGTGTGTGTGTGTGTGTGTGTGTGTGCGTGCGTGCGTGTGTGTGTGTGTGTAAGGGGGGGAGGGAAGTGTGGGCAACAAGTCGTATGCCAAGTTATATCAGATGGATTATAACTTACTTTATGGATGATTCTTCAACAGTATATAATGCCACGTAAGTTTCCTGCTTCTATGACTGCATGAAGTTGTCACAAAATACATTAGAAATAGTTTTTCACTATTTTAGGATCATGTTACTTTTGAGCAGTTGTTGCATAGCTCTTGTCCATAAGGTCAATGTTTTTAATGCACTTACACTAGGAAGTGTAGGTATATATGTCTGTATATTACATTTAGTTATTGTTCATCACTGATGGAAATATGACTGTATGTAATTTCTTTATAATAACTAGTAAATATTTGTTCTGTTTCTGTGGGAACACGCCATTTTTGATTGGATGTTATAAATATCTTATATTAAAGTCGATAACAGTACTGAAAACCATGAGAATTGAGTAAAACTTTTCATTACCTGCTTTACAGTTGTGTGATCTCTTACATTAGTCATATTCATTAATGAGCATAGTGATAACTATACATTCTATGGTTCTGTAATGCTTCATCACATAACTGATAGAAATTTGTCTAGGAATTTTCCATTTCATGTCTTTCTGTTGATTTAAAAATCTGTCGGATTGGTCTTTTAAGTGTATGTAGATTTCAGTTTCTTCCACCACATCCATGATTTTACCTTTCTATAACTTTCACAATATTTGTAGTGATTTATCTAAATTAGGTATTTTGTGGTTGGCATTTTAAGTGTGCAATAAAATATGGATGGATAATTTTTGCTTATTGTCATATGTACTTTAAATTGTGTACCAACTCTCCTTCCCATCTGTCCAATACAAAATTCTGTGTTTTCTATTCTGTGGATAAAAGTCTGTTCTGAGGTGGATATCTGCAGGTGTACCTGCAACGATAATTACTTTATGTTTATAAAGTTAAATAGTGTCAGTATTACCATTTCTTTTATTAGTATTATACATGATTACATGAAGTTGCACCACACACTGGTTGTAAGGGTAGATGGAAACTTGCAGCCTAAATGCATTCATGCAATTTTGCAAGGCCTGCATCACCTGGCAGTCACAGTTCTAACCTTTTTGGCTGTTATCATTTTAATTGCACTTACAGGCTGGGTGTTACCAAGACCTTCTCTTTCATGCAGTAAAAGTAATTACAGTCTGACTAAAATTACTTGCTCATTGACACTTCACACGTCCTCAAATCAGAGCCCTCAGCATGACACCTAAACTGTTCACTGTGCCACAGCAATTTGTCAATTCACTTACAATTCATTCGACATAAAAGTTTTCTGGGTATGGTACAGCATCACATCATATAAAAGTACTGTTAGAGAAAACCAACATTTTGACCACTGTTGCATCAGTCTTCTACTGGGTCTACTGGAGGATTCTAAAAATGCAATGTCCCTTACATTTTGTTGTTATTATTCACTGCACATGCCATTTGGTCATAATTTTAAAAAGATAGTTCTTTCTATTGGTCACTTAAGGAAGAAGGAGAGGGAACTTTATTTTGATAGGTTACTGCGGTGGAGGGAGAGCTTACTCTCTGTTGTCCATTGACTCTTCTATTATGTGCAATGATTGGTGGTCACCAATGAATGAGAAGTTGGCTCCTGTTTACCAACTGCTGGACATCAGTCAGGCAGAGGCAGTTATTCACTGATAGTGTCAATGCCTTGTGTTGACAGTGCGGTCTGTTGGGCCCCGATTGCTGGCAGCCAAGATGGGGCAGGCCTAACTATCCTCTCTATTCATGTTCTTAGGATGTTTAAGTATTTGAATGGCATTTCTGATTTTGCATTTCATCATAACCAGCTGCTTGGTTAGCACACAGGCTTTGCTGAATTTTATTTCTATTCCACAATCTTGCTGATATTCTGCCACTGCAGATCTGTTGTGTTGCTCTAGACGAACCTAGCTCTCACGTTCCCAAATGCGAGCTGCTATTGGCCTGCCAGTCTCTCCAATGTATCCCTCTCCACATTCCAATCCCACCTTGTACATGCCTGCAGTGTGTAATGGATCTACCTTGTCCTTAACGGAGCCTAGCATGTCCTGGATTCTGCGACCACTACAGAAGACAGACTGCACCCAAACCTGGTGAAGGTGTTTGCCTGTTTGGTCATTATCATTTTTCACATAAGGTAAGCACACTTCTGGATGCAGTTTGTCTATGTTTTGCTTATCTTGGTTACTTGTATTCATTGTCATGGCTGTGTGGATTGACTAATGGCTGTAGCCATTGGCTAGAAGTATTGTGTGTAACCTTTTAAGCTCAAGTGTTATGTATTGAGCATTACTTAGGCACTGCACATGGATTGGCAAAGAGCGGATGTCCTAGTTGTTCTGCACTGGGCGATGCAGTGTACTCTGTGCCCCAGTGTACCCTCCATTGCCCTGTATGCTTCAACGTCTAGGAATGGAATTGCACCGTTCTTCTCTACTTCGAGTGTGAACTGTATCTTCCCATGCATGCTGATAAAATATTCGTGAAACTTGATTTGCTCCATTTCACTGTAAGGCCATATAGTGAATGTGTCATCCACATAGCTGAACCAGCAACATGGGCATAAAGGAGCTGAACCAAGGGCCATTTGTAGTGGTTTGCATACTATTATTTTCTTCGTTTGTTGTCCTTGGTGTTGATGTACTGTGTTGTTACACTGGCTGAAAAATGGGGTTTGTAATTTGGACACAGTCTATGGTAAATGATGTAGCTGACAGGTGCACAGTTGCTTTTCACAGACGTTTTACTTTCACTTTTCACAACCCCCCATATACACATTTAATATGGCCAGTGCACTACTGTTTAACTTTCCATAAGCCTCATTAATAGTCTGCACATGAACATCCACATACTGCTACAATAGTTTACAGCTGTACATCTACAAGCAGTAAAAGCCTACCCACACAGTTCACAGTCTTTCATATAAATTGAACAGTCACTTTCATTGCTTTAACACAGGGCCTGTTGATGTAACACTTATTTCACTGTTACGTTGATGCATTGTTGTCGTTCTAACCAACACAGGTTCCTTGTCTGAAACTCGGCCGTGGACTGACTGTCTCATGACAAAAAATCGGGCCCTTATATATCCTAACAATAATAAGTACTGAAGCTACACATTGTTCTAAGTTAAATTTACAGAAATTACAGTTAAAACTTAACTCACTAAATTAATTGAATACATCGAAAAATTCATTCCTATTAACAGTTACTTCTACTACAAGTTATAAGTCAAATTATTTGTTTAGATGATGAAATTAATCAATACCATTATGCAAACAATACTGTTTACAAAACTGTTAATAACTATCAAATTAATTAAGGGCTGGATTTGCTAACATGTTTTCAAATAGAGCCAAATAAATACTTTCAGAATACTAGTAGTTGTTCCTCCAAATGTTCGTGATTATTACCAAATTTATATTTGTTTATATGTCAACAATAGAATTTACATTATGAAACAATTACTTGTTTCACCCTAGAATAAAAGATAGGAACAGTCGAAATAAATTAGAAAATCAATTACATACCCAAAACTAAGCACAAAAATAGATATGGTGCTGTATTCTTTAGAACTGAGGACCAACCTTTCTTTTTTATGAAAATGCACATTGCACTCATGTATGTTAATGGCAAAGAGTTAAAACTGAAAAAAATGAATTTAATGAGGCAGATGGCAAAACAAGATGGGAAGTAAAAATATCCCAGCTTGCTTCTTCACACGTTGCTTCAAAGACTTCCATGAATATGTTGGGTGCCAGCAGAGATAGGGGGGACCCCATTGCCATGCCATCTGTCTGCTTGTAGTATTCAAACGGCAAGGAAAATACTACGAGCAGACACATAAGGTAGCAATGGGGTGTCCTCTATCTCAGTTGGCAGCTGAAATATTCGTGGAAGCCTTTGAAGCAACGGCCCTTGGTTCAGCTCCTTTACACCCATGTTGCTGATTCAGATACATGGATGACACGCTCGCTATATGGTCTTATGGTGATATGGAACTACACCAGTTTCATGAATATTTGAACAGCATGCATGGGGAGATACAGTTCACATTCAAAGTAGAGATAAATGGTATAATGCCATTCCTAGGTGTCAGAGTATACAGGGCAATGGAGGGTACACTGGGGCACAGAGTATATAGCAAGCCTACACAGACAGACCTACCATCACCCAGTGGAGAAGAACTCAGTCATCTGCTATTTGGCAATCTGTGTGCTGCACCTAAGTGATGCTCAAAACATAACACTTGAGCTTAAAAGGCTACGCACAACGTTTCTATCCAATGGCTACAGCCATAAGTCAATCCACACAGCCCTGTCAACGAATACATTTAACCAAGATAAGCAAGACATACATAAACTGCAGCCAGCAGTGCACTTGCCTTATGTGAAAAATGTTACTGACCAAATAGGGAAATGCCTTCACCAGGTTGGGGTGCAGTCTGTCTTCTATAGTGGTTGCAGGATCCAGCACATGTTAGGCTCCACTAAAGACAAAGTAGACGCATTACACACTGCAGGTGTGTACAAGGTGGAATGGGAATGTGGAGAGGGATACATCAGCAAGACTGGCTGGCCAATAGCAATGTACATTCAGGAATATGAGCGCTATATTTGTCTAGGGCAACACTACAAATCTGTAGTGCCAGAACATCAGCAAGATTGTGTAAAAGAAATAAAATTCATCAAAGCCAGTGTGTTGGCCAAGCGGCCGGTTATGATGAAACAAAAAATCAGAGAGGCCATCGAAATACTTAAGCACTCTAAGAACATGAACAGAGAGGAAGGACTCAGGCTTGCCCCATGTTTGCTGCTAGCAATCAGAGTCCAACAAACCGTACTGTCAACATGAGGCACGAGCGCTACCTGAGAGTAACTGCCGCTGTGTGGCCGACATCCAGCAGTTGATAAACAGAAACCAACTTCTCATTTGCCAGTGACTACCAATCATGGCACATAATACAAGAGCCAATAGACAACAGAGGTCAAGCTCCCCCTCCACCACAATAACCTACCAAATTAAAGTTCCCTCTCCTTCTTCCTTAAGTGACCAATAAGATGAACTATCTTTTTAAAATTATGACATAATTCCATGAGCAATGAACAACAACAACAAAGTATAATTGACAGTGCATACCTAGAATGCACCAGTAGACCCAGAACAAGGCTGCTGCAATTATGGCTGAATGATTGGTTTTCTGCAGCAGTAGTGCTATACAGTATGACATGTTACCATACCCAGAAAACTCTTAATTTGAATGACTCTGGCTGTGGAAGCCTAGGCAATTATATTGCATTTCATTGTTCAACTTTATTCTTGTTTTTGGATCCAAAATCATGGGTACAGCACTTTTATTTTGTATTCATCACATATGGAAATCTATTCATGGAAATGGAAATCTATTCATCAAGAATCAGCAACATTAATGGGCATGGGTCCCTTTGAAGTAAAAGATTCCGGAGGTAAACTAGGTTCCCATTCGGATCTCTGGGTGGAACCTACTTCGAAGAGATTCAGGCCAAAAGGAACTTTCAGGTTGGGAACATGGAAAGGTAAAAGTTTGAACAGGCCAGGAACATTCCAGACATTATTAGACGAATTGATAGATACGAGGTAGACATTGCAGCTATTCAGGAAACTCGGTGGCAGGGGGAGGGTAGCATAAAGAGGGGTAACTATACATTTTTCTATGGAGGTTCGGAAGCTCACAGTTTCGGAACAGGTTTCGCAGTACAGGGAAAAGTGCTTCATGCAATCAGAGATATAAGGTTCACTAGTGACCGACTATCAGTTATAGTGTTGTCCGGCAGGTGGAATAGACTAGTAGTAATTAATGTACACGCACCAACTGAGGACACTGAAGAGGTTGTTAAAGATGGCTTTTATGAAGAACTAGATCAACTATGGGATGAGTTCTCCTCATATGATACAAAATTAATCATAGGTGATTTTAATGAGAAGATAGGAAGGAGGAAGCATTCCGGCTTACAATTGGGAAAGAAAGTTTGCATAACATTTCAAATGATAATGGCACAAGGGTGGTTAATTTTGCTGTTTCAAAAGACATGATAGTTCAGAGCACATATTTCAAAAGGAAGGACATTCATAAAGCAACCTGGGTCTCTCCAGATGGACACACCCAAAACCAAATTGATCATGTTCTTGTAGATCGGAGATGGCACACTAGTATAGAAAATGTTAGGACTTTCAGGGGAGCAGACTGCGATTCTGATCATTTTCTTGTAGTTGCCAAAGTTCACCAACGGCTATCTACAGCAACATCAAGGTGTCACAGTGCAGAACTTGTTAGGTTCGAAAATGACAAGCTAAATGATGAAAGCTTTAGAAGAAGGCATATGATAGAAATTTCAAATAGGTTTGATGCTCTCAGGACACACGAAGATCAAGACGAGGATGTAAATAAACAGTGTATCACTGTGAGGAATAATATCAAAGAGGCAGCGAAGGTCACAATAGGTACAATTAAGAAGAACAGGAAGAAACCGTGGTTTGATGAGGAATGCAAGAAATGGGTAGAGGAAAGAAGAAAAGCGTGATTAGAGTGGGAGACAGAAAGTGAGAGGAGTTCTTGAACTTGAGAAGGGAAGTTGGTCGTAGGCTACGAGCAAAGAAGAGGGATTATTTGAACAATCAAATTACAAAAATGGAAACAAACAGTAAAACAAAAAACATTAGGGAACTTTACCTAGACATAAATGGGTATGGGAAGGGCTTCAAGGCTAGGACAAATGCACTTCAAGGGAATGCTGGGGGAATACTGACAGACCCCAGTGCTATATTAAGTAAATGGAGGGCATATTTTGAGCAACTATTAAATGTACACCAGGAAGCAGGAAATGAGCAGGCGTACGAAATACATACAGCAGAACCCCAGATACTTGAGCCAACGTTAAAGGAAGTAAGAGATGCTATCAACAAATTGAAAAACCATAACACACCAGGATCAGATTGCATAACTGCAGAATTAGTTAGAAATGGGGGACAGAAATTGGTGGAAGTAGTTCACAAAGTGATAACTAAAGTATGGAACTCAGAGATGATACCTGAAGAGTGGCAGGAGTCGATTCTAATCCCAATTTTTAAGAAAGGTGACAAAATGGATTGTAGTAATTATAGAGGGATATCACTATTACCAGTATGTTCCAAAATTTTCTCGAATATTCTGCTAAGCAGGCTTACACCATATGCAGATGAAATTGTGGGGGATTACCAAGCCGGCTTTCAGAGGAACAGATCAACTATAGACCAAATATTCACCCTGCATCAAATTTTGGAAAAGAAATGGGAATACAATAAACCAGTTCATACTCTTTTCATAGATTTTACAAAAGCATATGATTCAGTATTGCAGTCAAAATTGTACAGAATTCTTTTGGAACTTGGAATACCAAAGAAGTATGTTAGACTTATAGAAGCGAGTTTGAAAAACACAAAAGGTAGAGTGGGCGTGGAGAAATTGGAGCCAGAAGAATTTGTAATAAAGAACATTCTTAAGCAGGGAGATGCCCTGTCTCCGCTACTTTTTAATTTAGTCCTAGAATATGTTGTACGAATGGCAGCAGATAATTCAGAAGGTGTGGAGTTAAATGTAAATATTAAAATATTAGGGTATGCAGATGATCTAAACATCATTAGCGATGGGAAAGAATCTGTAACAGCAAATGCGAATGCGTTAATCAAGGCTAATGAAGATGTAGATCTAAGGATAAGTGAAGACAAAACTAAATACCTGGTTACTACTAGAATGCCAACAGCAGTAGATCAGGAAATGTTAAGAGTTGGAGACATGCAGTTTGAAAAAAGTGAACACATTTAAGTATCTAGGCATGGACATCACTTCGAGAAATGAGATTGAATCTGAAATGAAGAAGAGACTATGGGCAGGAAATGCGTGCTACTTCTCACTGAATGGATTACTTTCATCACGGATATTGACTAGGAATTTAAAGATTAGATACATCTAAAAAGAAAGATGATGAGACTTACCAAACAAAAGCGCTGGCAGGTCAATAAACACACAAACAAACACAAACATACACACAAAATTCAAGCTTTCGCAACAAACGGTTGCTTCATCAGGAAAGAGGGAAGGAGAGGGAAAGCCACAGCCTGGGGGATGTTTCCAGAATGAGATTTTCACTCTGCAGCGGAGTCTGCCAGGAAGTTTCAAATCAGTGCACACTCCGCTGCAGAGTGAAAATCTCATTCTGGAAACATCCCCCAGGCTGTGGCTAAGCCATGTCTCCGCAATATCCTTTCTTTCAGGAGTGCTAGTTCTGCAAGGTTCGCAGGAGAGCTTCTGTAAAGTTTGGAAGGTAGGAGATGAGGTACTGGCAGAAGTAAAGCTGTGAGTACCGGGCGTGAGTTGTGCTTCGGTAGCTCAGTTGGTAGAGCACTTGCCCGCGAAAGGCAAAGGTCCCGAGTTCGAGTCTCAGTCAGGCACACAGTTTTAATCTGCCAGGAAGTTTCAAATCAGCGCACACTCCACTGCAGAGTGAAAATCTCATTCTGGATTTGTAAAGGCCTTTACAAACGTCTGCTTGTGTCTGTGTATATGCGGATGGATATGTGTGTGTCTTTCAAAGACATGTTGCAGGCAGGAGCTTGATAAGCAATGATCATTTGGTTCACAACTTCTTAGTAATTTGCAGCTCCTCTTCTTCCAATGAAATTTTGTGAAGCATTCTTGAAACACTGCCTTTCTCGCACTTCTGCGTCAGTCAGGCACATTTCAAAATTTTGATCTACTGAAGTTCCCTGGTCTGAGAGGGCACAAATACACCTTTTATTTTTGCTGCTGAAAGATGACAAAATTTTTCACCAAGAAATGCAGACCCTCTGCCAATTTCATCCATCACTTTTACAAATTGTTTAATTGAACTGAGTTTGATGTGAAGAAATGCAATGATATATTCACAAGCTACCAGACTTCAGTGCTGATTTTCCCCCCTCACTGTCACATTACATTTGGTTCACAGGGTTTTTGTATCACATTACCAGAAAAAAGTTAGTATGCCTGGAAAGACAAAGTAGTTTTTGAACTTATGAGAGCATACTGCCACCTGAGGACTAGTAGCTCTACTGATAATGGTTTCAATATTGTACATTAATAGATAGCATAGTGGCATAGCTGGCAGAATGCCATTGGTGTCTATACTTCAATATGGAATGCTTACTGCCAGAAGGCTCAGTGCAAACATGTGAAGCAAGTAGGCAACCATTCCACGGAGATGCAATAGCGCTCCCTAAATCCAAATGAGGGAGTTAGAAAGGGGTCATTCTGACAGACGAACTGGCCCTTTCAGACAAATAGCATGCAAGTTGGACTTGCTGCATCAGTTGTGCAATGATGCTAGTGTCAATTGTCACGTGAACATTCTCACACCTGTAGATGAGGTTCTGAGTGTCCACACAGCACAGACACATGTTGGGATCATCGTACTGTAAGGACAGCAGTGGCAGATTGTACAGCTACCACGCAGATAACAGGGCTTTTGAGTCAAGATGTGTTGGCACAAACTACTGCAACTGGTTATTTGCAGCGTGACTATGGGCACGCACACCTCTAACCCATCTTCCACTCGCGCAACAGGATTGATGTGCACAGCTTGACTGGAGCTGTCACTTGGAAGATGGAGTGGCATGCCATGGCATTCAGCAATGGAAGCAGATTCTGCCTGCTCCAACTGATTGTTGCTTGAGTGTGTGCTGTAGACGTCGTGAGTGCTGTCTTGCAGAGTGCATTTGCCCAAGACACACTGACTCCACACCTTATTGACTACAGTGCCATGTTACAACTGTGTTTCATCTTTAGTGTTTCTGGAGGGGACACTAATCAGTGCTCAGTTCAGGCAGAATAATGTTTGGCATATTCTTTGGGCATTCTTGCAACAGGACAGTAAAGTGTTGTTCCAACAGGATAATGCTCACCCACACACTGCTCGTGAAACTCAACATACTCTGCAAGAAGTGCAGTAACTTTCCTGGCCAACATGATCTTCAGACTTGTTTTGAATTGAGCATGTGTGGGATATGATGGGACAAGATTTGACTCATTTTATTTGTGCAACTTATCAACCAACAACTCTCACAGAATTACACAAACAGTGAAGTAGGCATGACATAATGTATTCCAGGACAGTATTCAGCATCTGGATGCCATCGACCATTCTAGAGTCAGCACCTGCACTGCCACACATTGAGGTAACACCATGTACTAATACAGGTATTTCAGCATGGATTGATACCTGGCACCTCAGAACTGCTTCTGCTATTGATCTGTGAATGTAATCATTTCATGTACTTCATATGCATGGCACATCAATAAATCTTGAGTGAACTGGAAACCTCTAAAGGGATTTGCTAATTTTTTTCCGGCACTGTGTATATTGGGATTTTCTATCATGACTATTCCACTTGCACAGAAAACAAGCATATTTTGTTTAGAATTGGTTTACTCCCAATAACAACATAATTACTTTGATATCAATATGAGTCTTCCATTTATGATCACTGTATGTAATTAATTTGAGAATATTGTAACCCTCTTCAGCCAATCTGGCATGTGCAATTTGGACAGTGAGCATTTTATTTCTTCTGTGGAGGCACCCTTGAGGCTTATTTTCAATGAATCTATGAAGAGTCTCCACTCCTGTGGATTATATTTGAATTCTAGTGCTTTCATTAAGTTCACAATATTGTTGCAAAATGTCAGTGCCGCCTCAATTGCAAAGTATGAAATACAAATTGTGCTATGTATCTAAACTCAATGAGTTGGTACTCTGGTGGAGAGGATTGTATTCCTATAACCTCATATCAAGCACTTCTGACTTTTGCTGCTGTAGTTCAATGTCACACACTAAATCATTTAAATCTGCCTGTATAGATAAGTGTGGTGTTGAACCACTACATGAGTCCTGCTACAGACGCTCCTTTCTTTCAGCAGATGGTGTGATTTCTTCACTGCCACTGAATTCACTGAAACTGTCATTTTATTTGTCTATTTCCTTGAAGGAACTATAGGACTTTCAGAGTGTGGGATGGGCTTTGGTGTACTAGGTAGGTTCAGATAATCAATGAGTTTCTTTGATTTCTTGTTTGTAAATCCCTAAATATTCATCACGCAAAACTAACAATTAGAGATATGGTTTTTTATTCTCTCCATACCGTAGGTACAGCAAAAAGAAAAAGATTTTTTTTCCTTTCTACTAGTTAATTAATTTACAAAAAAATGCGTGATTGTAAGTGGCACCCACTCTTAATCACAATGGCTATTTATTGCAAATGTAAAGTCCCCAAAAATGTAACAAATTGTCAGGAGTATATCAACAGTGGTGCTGATGAGGCATTTTTCTAGAAAAATCAAAAATATATCAGCATATGCTTTAACTGTTACTATATAAAGACATTCACATTTACTCCCTTCCTCTTTACTTACTTTCTTATTTACTTGTTACTTTTTGTATTTCAAAAACATCAAAATTAATCATTCCAAATGCAGTAACTCTTGAGACTTCCTGACATTGGCTGTCAAGTTAGATTTTATGAAATCCATGTTTATGGCAGTATGGAGTACTGACATTTGAAACACTATAACAGGTGTGATAAATATAGAAGTTAACATTTCCAAATACTATTTACAATTTTTTCTCTATTAACTACAAATCATGCTTTTCCTATTATTTTAATGTTAAAATTAGTGGAGAACTATCCCTGATAGTGAAAGTCTGATTTCAGAGTTGATTTTCCCATCAAAGATTCATATAGAATTTATGCACTTTTAACTAAGAAATAGAACACTTATGGAGCAGTGCTATAAACATAATACTGATGCAGCTGAAGTTCATAAATGGCAAGAACTTGCCAAGAGTGACTGTGCTACCAAGTTCCTTTTGGGCTCAACTTACACTCACAATGAAGAAACAAACAACAGTTCGAAGATTATATAAATAAGAGGCAAAAAGATCATAAGTTAACTATAGCCAAATTTTATAAGAAAGCATAGATCAAACAGTGGAAAATCCTCAGTGGACAGAGACAGTGATCATGTACATGCAAGCTGTGCTTGTGTGATTGTGTGTGCATTTTCTACTTTTTTCCTTTTTATTGCATCTGTCTGTGACTCATCATTTCTTATGGTGAGTAGAATCTATACTTCCATATTATTGCTACAAGAAAATATTGTTTTTAAATCTATACGTAGTGACATGCGGATACATACCATATATCCATATTTGCGGAATGACTGCAGAAGTTGCTTTGTAAATAAAAGCGAAAAGCACCCGGTGAAAAATATGCTTTAATTCTGGTAATCACAAGACAGAAAAACTAACAACAACTGCTGCTAAAGATGGCCATGCAAAAAAACAAAGGTAACGTGTTTATCTCTTTTGTTGAGTGGCCCTGTTCATACAGTCCAGTGTGCACAGTGTGCCAAACTCCATGTACTAACTACTTGATACACTTTTGGCAGGCAGTCGGTAGAGTCTTGGTGTGCTTGTTACATTCTGAGTGTGAGTTCAGCCAATGGGTCACCAATTTTGATCACGTTTTGCAAGGAAATTCTATATTGAAACTAAAGAAATACATGTTTTGGCTTTTTCCTAAATACCCCATAGTTTTGGAGAGGAAAAAAATCTAGGTCAAGGTTGATTATGGAAAATCATATTTTCAGGGCTATACAGTTACACAGTATATAAAAACAACATTTCTTGTCAATACAATGTGGGGTCCAAAATTTGTAATGCTAAAGTTATTAATGTTTTTGTGTTTTCATGCTGTTGCTGACATACCATTCAATGCATCTAGTAGAATGTCAGTGGTTGAGGGATTAGAATACCAAACTGCTGGCCCACGTTTGATTATTGGTTGCGGCTTTTTTTTTATTCAATTTTTCTTCAGTGAATCTGATAATTTTACAATAGTAGGAATACCTTTCTTTGCCTTTATTTTTAAGTAAAACATCAGGAGGTGTGAATAATGACCAAATAAGTATATATAATTTATTGACAGTTTTCTTCATTGAGATACATGATGCACTACGGTAGCATTTTCATAGATGATGGTGCTAGAATGTCCTGCACCATGAAAGTGATACCACTGAAATGGACAGTCTTAGACATAAAAACTGACCACCGGCTGGCCGCCACAGAGACTAAGTCCGAGACATTCACTTAAGTGGCCAATAAAACTGACCATCTATGACAGCGCTAAGTATGGCCATCTGCACAATCTGGCAACACTGTTAGCAGCAGAAGTGTCAGGAGGAAGTGTTGTCTACTTCCGAGATGTTCTTGGGCTGTGTGAGCCCATGGTCAAGTGATAATTGTCATGTGTTCTAAACTTATAGTCGTGTCCAACAGTATCTTTTATTTTTTTCCTTGAGCACATTTTAGCCCTCAGCTAAAGTTATGAGTCTGATTGAACATGGAAGATAATTCACTTCACATTCTACCCACCAGTAATAACAAATACTTCAAGATAAAAATTCACAGGACAGCTCGTGGCTGCGTCACAATCAGAAAAGGCTTATGCTCCAGCATTTCCTCATGCCACAGAGGCTAGCTACTGGCCACTGGCCAGACGCCACCCACCGCCTGAAATCAGGTGCAGTCCAGTTGAATATGGCACAATGCTGTCAGTCTATGTATCAACTGTCATTTCCTAATTTGCATTTCTAGTTATCATCTTGCAGTTAAGCATTGGATTTTAAATACTTGAAAATCATGAACTACAGTTAAGGGTTTTAAATTTGGGTACAAGCAGAAAAAGATGTAACATCTGCAACACAGTATTTACTTTTGGTATAAGAAAGGGATGAATTCAGAGGAGGCAGCTTCAAAGATTTGAACTGTGTGTGGAGTGCATGATTTTGGGGAAAATACACCCGTTCTTGTTTGAACAAAGATTGTTCTGGCATGAATGATTTTCCACATTAAGGAATCTTGAGTACTGATATAAGTGATGGATTACCATTTAACCATCATGTGGCATTTGCATTCAGCAGACAAGGTTCAGAAGTCTGGTGTAGGAGTACAGCATGCTCTAACATGAAACATTATTGCAGTTTTGCTTGAACATTATTAGATCGCTCATTGAGCATTCCTATGCAATACTGTTGGTGATGACTAGTTATGATGCCTTTATCATTAATTCAATGAGAAACCCCACCAAAAAACATGAACTCAAGCAAAGAGTAGTGTGAACACAATAATTGCAGTCTGATAGCTCCACACATGTGTGTCTATCACAGCTGGAAATTGTTGCCAACAATTCAGACACTTTTTGGTTTCAGTGTAATAAAATCAACCAACAAAACTACAAATCACAATGGCTACTGCATGATAATGCACCCTGTTGATTTGAGAAACAAAACTATCCAGGAGGTTGACAGAGAAGTTATCTCTCAGGCAATTGTATTGATAGGGAAGTCATTTCTCAGACACTTGTCCACCTGATCACATACTTGTAAAATTTTACCTTTCCCACTCTTGATCGATCAACTGTTAAAGCAACTCATTTCTAGGTGAAAATTCTTTTCAAAGTACACTGGTTTAATAACATCATTAGAACCAGTGCATTTCTACACTCAGAATTTAGAATTTGTAAAATACTTTAGCATTGTCAGATTGTTTTAGATATCATGAAAGAATATACTGTTGCTGAATAATTTCTCTTTGATGATTACTGCTGTGTTCAATAAACTAAAGTAAAACACAGTTATAATATTCACTGTACTAATGCAAATTAAATTCAACATACTACAGAAACATCATGATGGCAGTTTATCTTAACAAAGCATTAAGTGTCTGTAAAATAATTGTTCCTATTTTAACACGAATTAGTAGGATATTACCGACTTTTGACTTCATAGAGTTCTGTATTTACTTCATGTCCTGTATCACACTCAAGATTATGAAAATGTGGCAGTTCATAGATGAAGTTATGTAATCACAACAACAACAAAATATGTCCACAGAAAACTAAAGTAGCATTATGAATTTTGCAGTACCATATGATTTTTCCTCTGACACTAAGGTGTACTGAAAGTAGCAAGATGAATTTTACTCGAGCATTGAGTTTCTACCTTCCTGCTTGTAGCTCTGCTACAAAAGATTTAAAAATTAGCTTTTAGTGAGTCTCAAAAGGTGAATGAAAGCAGCTTGCACTTTGTAGACAAGCACGTTACCTCAGAGCTAGTTTTTTCCTAAAGTGGGTAGACATCATTTTGAGGTTGGATTGTTGGCAAAAGTCAATCATACATGTGCCATTGGTGTTAGTGTTTCGGTGTGTTGAATTTTTATCAATGATTTTTCTATAGGTATTTTTCTGTTCCAAATTGAGCATTGGAAGTCTCCCATTAGGATTTTCACATCATCATGGTGAATTTTGTTCATAGTTTTTTCGAATGTGTTACAGAATTTTGACATTTTTGGGTTTTTTCTTATTTTCGATGTTGGAGGGGGCATGTGCATTTATGAGTGCATATTTTTTATTGGGGCTCTGAATCATTAGTTGATTGTTGATGGGTGCGATTTCTTTGACAGAGCTGATCCTGGATCTGTGGACAGGAAATTTCATGCCTTTTGTTGGGTTTTGCTCTTGAAGATTTGATAGTTTCCATAAGTTTCCATTGTCAGTTAGTCATGTTTCTTGAAGAGCAAGGATGATCATTTTTTGTCCATCAATTTCTTATGTGAGCTTATTTCTTTTTCCTGTTTTAATCAATGTGTTGATATCTAGTGTTCCAATGAATGTTTTCTGCTTGGAGATGAAGTTTACCAGAGATCTCCAATATTCTTTGCCATGCTAGCTTAGCCTCTCCAGAATCCAAAATCCCAATTGCTATCTGCCATCGGGCGGGTTCTGTACCATTTGGGATAAAGTTGAATTTACTTGCACCGTTCATGTTTGCTTGTGTTTCATTGGTTTGACCTAGATGATACCAGGACCAGATAGGACCAGAGGTTGTTGAAGCCTTTGGAACCAAATACACTCCTGGAAAAAAGAACACATTGACACCGGTGTGTCAGACCCACCATACTTGCTCCGGACACTGCGAGAGGGCTGTACAAGCAATGATCACACGCACGGCACAGCGGACACACCAGGAACCGCGGTGTTGGCCGTCGAATGGCGCTAGCTGCGCAGAATTTGTGCACCGCCACCGTCAGTGTCAGCCAGTTTGCCGTGGCATACGGAGTTCCATCGCAGTCTTTAACACTGGTAGCATGCCGCGACAGCGTGGACGTGAACCGTATGTAAAGTTGACGGACTTTGAGAGAGGGCATATAGTGGGCATGCGGGAGGCCGGGTGGACGTACCGCCGAATTGCTCAACACGTGGGGTGTGAGGTCTCCACAGTACATCGATGTTGTCGCCAGTGGTCGGCGGAAGGTGCACGTGCCCGTCGACCTGGGACCGGACCGCAGCGACGCACGGATGCACGCCAAGACTGTAGGATCCTATGCAGTGCCGTAGGCGACCGCACCGCCACTTCCCAGCAAATTAGGGACACTGTTGCTCCTGGGGTATCGGCGAGGACCATTCGCAACCGTCTCCATGAAGCTGGGCTACGGTCCCGCACACCGTTAGGCCGTCTTCCGCTCATGCCCCAACATCGTGCAGCCCGCCTCCAGTGGTGTCATGACAGGCGTGAATGGAGGGACGAATGGAGACATGTCGTCTTCAGCGAAGAGAGTCACTTCTGCCTTGGTGCCAATGATGATCGTATGCGTGTTTGGCGCCGTGCAGGTGAGCGCCACAATCAGGACTGCATACGACCGAGGCACACAGGGCCAACACCCGGCATCATGGTGTGGGGAGCGATCTCCTACACTGGCAGTACACCACTGGTGATCGTCGAGGGGACACTGAATAGTGCACGGTACATCCAAACCGTCATCGAACCCATCGTTCTACCATTCCTAGACCGGCAAGGGAACTTGCTGTTCCAACAGGACAATGCACGTCCGCATGTATCCCGTGCCACCCAACGTGCTCTAGAAGGTGTAAGTCAACTACCCTGGCCAGCAAGATCTCCGGATCTGTCCCCCATTGAGCATGTTTGGGACTGGATGAAGCGTCGTCTCACGTGGTCTGCACGTCCAGCACGAACGCTGGTCCAACTGAGGCGCCAGGTGGAAATGGCATGGCAAGCCGTTCCACAGGACTACATCCAGCATCTCTACGATCATCTCCATGGGAGAATAGCAGCCTGCATTGCTGCGAAAGGTGGATATACACTGTACTAGTGCCGACATTGTGCATGCTCTGTTGCCTGTGTCCTTGTGCCTGTGGTTCTGTCAGTGTGATCATGTGATGTATCTGACCCCAGGAATGTGTCAATAAAGTTTCCCCTTCCTGGGACAATGAATTCACGGTGTTCTTATTTCAATTTCCAGGAGTGTATTTTCAGCCAAGCTCATTGAGCTAACAGATGGTGACCAGAGTACCGGTGATTTTCACTCAGACCCATCTGGATTTTGGGTTCAGTGGGTTGAATAGCCATTGAGGATTGTGTTAGTATTTGGTCCACCCCAAGTATTTGATTTCCTTGGTACCACCAATATCTGAAGGCTTCTCCTATCTGCCACCTGGGGAGGCTCTTTAGCATACAAGTCAATTTACTTTCAGTCTCCTCCTCACAAATCTTGTAATGCAAAGTAACTGAAAAATCTCATCCACTCGACACCAACTGAGGAATTGATTGGCACATATGTTGTTGAACAGACAGAGTTGTCACTCTAACTAGAATCAATGACTGTATGTGTGTGTGTGCCTGTTTATGTGTGTGTGTGTGTGTGTGCGTGTGTGTGTGTGTGTGTTTGTGTGTGTGTGTGTGTGTGTGTGTGTGTGTGTGTGTGTGCATGTGTTTTCTCATGTTTACGCACTATCTGAATCAATGTTATTAACATTAGAGAGACAAGAAACAATAAATATTGCACCAAATATAACTGTAAAGTATTTTAATGCAATTGAAAGCTACAATCTGAATGTTTACCCAACCCATGTCCTGCATATTACACTAAGTAAGTAATATGTATGAACTCCATAATTTCATTAGCAGACACAGTACGCTCTTGTTGTTGTGGCTTGCGACAAGTGCAGCGATTAGCACTGCCCAAGGCTGCCACAATTTTTTTACGTTGGCTGAGCATGGACACTGCAGCAGACACTTTTGCGTGAACAGAAAGAAATCATGTTGGCTCTGACTGCAGTGAGTGGACATCACTGCCTGCATTTTCTTATAGTAACCAACGTGAGACTCTACTCTCAGATGCCATGGAGCAGTTGGAATGGGTATGATGTCATTAGTCATCAGAATATTAACCAGTGATGAAATGTTCTCGCTATTTGAGTCCCAGGAAAATAGGAACCTTCTCGCAAAGCAGTGTGAGGTGATATCAAAATTTATTCAACACACAAAAATCAACTGCAGAGCTTTCATGTACACAGTAGTAGCATACAAGGAAATATTGTGTCTTGAAAGCATGTAAGTCATTTCTCATATAGCTTTTGTTTCAGTATGAAGTGACAAAAGAAACAATTTAGGGTTCTGAAGCATAGTATGACACCAGATTCTTTTCACAGGCCCTATCAGAAATGCAAAAAGCAGGGAGCCCTCCATTCTTTTGTCCAAAAATCTGTTTCCTTTCATGCAGTATTACCACTTGCAGATTATTATTTAAGGGATTAAGTTCTTCAGCAGAATCATCCTTATGTTATTCTGCTAATTTTGGTATGGAAAAAATGCAACAAACATGAGTTCCCCCCCACAACACTTTCCAGAATTTATGCTGCAGGCAATACAACTGTGAGTGCACCTCAGACTTCATTCAGTATGTTTTCAGGAGACGACAGAAATGTCAAATATAAAATGATTTTTTCCTTTCCCTGGAAATCAGTCTTTTTAGTTGTATTTAATCTATCATGTCTCACTATGCAAGCCAGGTTGTTGCAATTGCTTTCCTCTTACTAGTAAACTCCCCACCACAGACTGTCTAACCATTTTATGGGTGCATTTGTGTAGTGACTCAGAAAAACCAATTTATTTATTTATTTATTTATTTTATTAGAACTGTGACGAATAGTCAATTTACTTTTTATAATACTATTTTTGTGATTTATGACCAAAACCTATGGTAGCACATATATCTCTCATGGCTACTTTGTGACTTACTTGATGGTAAGCATATTTTCCACTAAAAATACAGCCATTTTTTTGACTTCACAAGTGAAAAGATTAGTGATCTCATGACAAACAGAAACTGATCACTGTAGCAGTTTTTATATACCTGTTACTGTGTACTACCCACAACATGTGAGGCAGATCTGAGGTGGTAACACATATTACCAAAATTTCTGTAAAACCAATAAGTTAGCTGCAAGCAAGGTTCCCAAGGTCCACAAAAGACACATGTTTCTTGTAAGTATAGTTCCCAAGTACTTGTAAGTATATTTCCCAGTGTCAGTTAGCCCATCAGCGAGAGGGCACCATGAGTTGCTGCTGCTAATAAGGCAAGTACTCAATTTGATTATTACATATCTTTATGAGTTTCAAACAGGAACAAGTTGAGAAATAGATAGGCACTGTGATTGTTGTGTAAAGATGCCAGCTGAGTTGGTGACCCTTTGCTCACAACTGGAGGCAGTGTTGGCTTCCATCACACAGCTTGAGGCTGCTGCCAAGGGGCATCACCGTGGGGGGGTCAAACATAGGGATGTGAGGGACATTGAGCACAACCCACGTGTACCCCGATCAATCCACTGCTGTGGCTGCCCTGGGTACTGCTTGCACTGAGTTTGACCCCTCGAGTGTGGTCGAGTGGGAGATCATTCCAAAGTCTGGCAGGCAACAAAAGACTTCCCATGGTGCTGATTGTAGGGCCTCCCTGGTTCGTTTGACAAACAGGTTTTGGGCATTATCTGTGGCTGACAAAGTCTCTGAGTCAGATGCAGTCATCCACCCTGTGCCAGAGGAAGCTTCTCGGCCTGCAAGGTCTAGGCATTCACAGAGGGTGCATTTGCTGGTAGTTGGGAGCAACGTTAGGAGCATAATGGGGTCCCTTAGGAACATGGCTGCCAAGGAGGGGAAGAAAGCCAATGTGCACTCTGTGTGCATACCAGGGGGGGAGTCATTCTGGATGTGGAAAGGGTGCTTCCGGATGCCATGAAGAGTACAGGTTGCAGCCAACTGCAGGTGGTAGCCCATGTCGGTACCAATGATGTGTGTCACTTCAGATCGTAGGAGTTTCTCTCTGGTTTCGGGTGGCTAGAAGAGATGGTAAAGACTGCCAGTCTTGCTTCCAAGATTAAAGTGGAGCTCACCATTTGCAGCATTGTCAACAGAACCGACTGTGTTCCTTTGGTGCAGAGCCGAGTGGAGGGTCTGAATCAGAGGCGCAGGCAGTTCTGCGACTGTGTAGCCTGCAGATTCTTTGACTTGCACCATCGGGTGGTGGGTTTCCGGGTTCCGCTTAATAGGTCAGGAGTCCACTACACACAGGAGGCAGCTACATGGGCAGCAGGGGCTGTGTGGGAGGGACTGGGCAGATTTTTAGGTTAGAGGGTCTCAGGGAACCACAGAAGGGATGTCTGTATAAAAGGGGGTAGGTAAAACTAAGTAAGGTAGTTGTAGAAATGATTGGTATTGTAGTTGTAGCTGTGTTGGGAAAGAGCTCCAAGCTCTAATAGCAAGCACTGAAGCTCAAATAGTTATAGGTACAGAAAGCTAGCTAAAGCCAGAAATAAGTTCAGCCGTAATTTTTTCAAAGAACCTAACAGGGTTCAGAAAGGATAGATTAAATACAGTTGGTTGGGGAGTATTTATTTCTGTCAGAAGTAGTTTGCTTTGCAATGAAATTGAAGTAGATAGTTCCTGAGAAATAGTATGGGTAGAGGTTGTACTTGACAATTGGACAAAACTATTAACTGGATCATTTTACCAACCCCCCCCCCCTCCCCTCTCCCCCTCCCCTCCCCACCCCCCTGACTCAGAAGATATATTTGGTGAACAGTTCAAAGAAAACTTGAGTTTCATTTCAAATAGGTACCCCATTCATACAATTAGTCAGTGGCGACTTCAGTCTACCCTCAATATGCTGGAAAAATTATATGTTTAAAGCCGGCAGCAGGTGTAACACATCATCTGAAATTGTACTGAATGATTTCTCAGAAAATAATTTTGGACAATTAGTTCATGAGCCCACTTGAAGTGTAAATGGTTGTGAAAGCATACTTGACCTCTTAGCAACAAATAGGGAGTAGCATGACGAATACAGGGATTAGCAACCACAAGACGGTTGCTGCTAGGCTGAATACCATAACACCCACAACCATCAAAAAGAAACACAAAGTACATCTATTTAAAAAAGCTGATAAAAAGGCTCTTAACACCTTTTTAAGAGACAGTCTCCACTCCTTCTGATCTGATCACGTAAGCATAGAAAACATGTGGAATCATTTCAAAGAGATAGTATAAATGGAAATTGAGAGATATGTATCACATAAATTAATAAATGATGGTACTGATCCTCCAGGGTACACAAAATGGGTAAGATCACTGTTGCAGAATCAATGAAAAAAGCATGCTAAATTTAAAAGAATGCAAAATCCCAAAGATTGGCAAAGTTTTGCAGAAGTTCGAAATATAGCATGTGCTTTAATGCAAGATGCTTTTAATAATTTACACAATGAAACTCTGTCTTTGAATCTGGCAGAAAACCCAAAGAGATTCTGGTCATATATACAGGACACCAGTGGCAAGACGCAACCAGTGCCTTCACTGCGCTATAACAATGGTGAAGTCACTGACGACAGTGCCACCAAAGCAGAGTTATTAAACACAGTTTTCCAAAATTCCTTTACTAAAGAAGATGAAGATTCCCGAATTCCAATCAAGAACTGCCAAGATGATAAACATAGAAGTAAATATCCTTAGGGTAGCAAAACACTTAATAAAGGCAAGACTTCCAGTCCAGATGGTATACCAGTCAGGTTCCGTTCAGAGTATGCAGATGCATATTTAGCAGTTATATACAATCACTCACTCACAGAAAGTTCCATACCTAATAACTGGAAGGTTGCTCAAGTCACACCAATACCCAAAAAGGGAAATAGGAGTAATCCACTGAATTACAGGCCCATATCACTAATGTTGATTTGCAGTAGGGTTTTGGAACATACACTGTATTCGTACACTGTGAAGTACCTCAAAGAAAATGATTTGTTGACACATAGTCAACAGGGATTCAGAAAATATTATTCTTGCCAAACACCACTAGCACTTTGTACCAATAAAGTAATGAGTGCTATCGACAGGGGATGTCAAATTGGTTCCATGTTTTTAGATTTCCAGAAGGCTTTTGACATCATTCTTCACAGGTACCTTCTAACCAAACTGTGTGCCTATGGAACACTGCCTCAGTTGTGTGACTGGATTCATGATTTCCTGTCAGAAAGGTCACAGTTTGTAGCAATAGATGGAAAGTCATCGAGTAAAACAGAAGTAATATCTGGCCCTGTGTTATAGGCCCTGTATTGTTCCTGAACTATATTAACAACACAGGAGAAAATCTGAGTAGCCCTCTTCGATTATTTGCAGATGATGCTGACATTTACCGTCTTGTAAAGTCATCAGATGATCAAAATGAATTGCAAAATGATTTAGATAACATATCTGTGTGGTGCAAAAAGTGGTGATTGACCCTTAATAAAGAAAAGTGTGAAGTTATTCACATGAGTACTAAAAGAAATCCACTAAATTTTGATTACGTTATACATCACACAAATCTGAAGGCTGCAAATTCAACTAAATACTTAGGGATTACAACTACAAATAACCTAAGTTGGAATGATCACATAGATAATGTTGTAGGTAAAGTAGACCAAAGACTGTGATTCACTGGCAGAACACTTAGAAGGTGCAACAGATCTACTAAAGGGACTGTTTACACTACACTTGCCTGCCCTATTCTGCAGTATTGCTGTGTGGTGTGGGATCCATATCAGGTGGGACTGACAGATGATATTGAAAAAGTTCAAAGAAGTGCAGCTCATTTTGTAATATCGTGAAACAGGGGAGATAGAGCCACAGACATGATACATGAATTGGAGTGGCAATCATTAAAACAAAGGCATTTTTCATTGCAATGGGATGTTCTCATGAAATTTCAATCATCAGTTTTCTCCTCCAATTGTGAAAACATTCTGTTGGCACCCACATATATAGGGAGAAATGATCATCCAATAAAATAAGAGAAATCAGGGCTTGCACAGAAAAATTTCAGTGCTCGTTTTCCCCATGCGCTGTTCAGGAGTAGAACAGCAGAGAGACAGCTTGAAGGTGATTTATTGAACCGTCTACCAGGCACTTAATTGTGAATAGCAGAGTAATCATGTAGATGTAGATGTAGATGCAGAAGTGTCTTGGAGAAACTACTTTGGAGGTAAGTATACTTCAGAAGCACCTTTAAAACAATGTTATTTGGTGGGATGTATACTTCCCATGATACTAAGAGCTATATCTCATGACAAACAGAAATTGTAGCTGGTGCAGAGAATTACCATTAAATGCCAAAAGCATACAGAAGTGGTATCATGTATTCCCATAAACACAGTAAAGAAATGGTCACTGGTAAGTATATTGCCGAAGGACCACAAGAGGATTAAGGAATCAAATTTCCTTGTATAAAAAGCTTTGAACATCTGATTACTTTAATAATGCATTAATGTGCTAAATATTTAGTATTAAGTATGTCAAACTTTTAAACCTTTCTAATCCACTGTCAAACTACATCCAACATTACGATTTTTTGCTGTGGTTCCAATGTTTGACAATATCTGACATGTTTCCATTATTGTGCTTTCCATCTGCTGCTTAGCTGGAATTCACTAAATCCATGGCAGAAATTTTGTATGATGGTCTGACAACTCTAAGTGTGCTGCATTCATATGGTTCTAATAAGTTTATCACTGGTAGAAAACATGTAAATGATGATCATATTACCAGGTGGGTATCTGAAGAATTAAGAACAAAGGGGAAATTAATGATGAAAGTGATTGGGAAGAAACTTCCACCATGTTCAGAGATGTAAGTTCTAGTGCATCAGAATCACCTGATGGAGTGGAAAGCAATGAAGAGAAAAACCTGGAAAGTTTACTGTGAAGGTGACTGGTCTCATGAAGTTTCCTTTTACGGTCACATTCATACAAGTGGAGGAAGAAATTATTCTTCCAAATCATTGAAGTTGCTGCAGTGAACAGCTATATGCTGTACTCAATAGAAAAAATGAATGTGTAGAACAACTACAGACTCACTTTTCCTACAGAAGAAATCTAATCATACAGCTAGTTGACCATGTGAGGATACAAATTCAAAGAAAGCAGGATGACCATCATCCTATGATGCCTAGGATAGACTAAATCAAATGATGCATTTTATAATGAAAATTGAAAAACTCAACAAAGGATTGCTTGAGTACAACAAGCATGAGGAAAATGGAGGAAGGGGGAGAGACAATTTTCTAGAAGCTGGAACTTGAAATGGGATAATGTTTTAAGAAGTGCGATATATAAAAAAATTATTAACAACCATAAATAAACACCACTGTAGTTTCAAAACTAGTGTAATTGGAAATAAAGTTACCATTTAACCTGATTTTGCATTTTATTTTTTAAAACATAGCATAATAGCATCTAAACCCTCACATCCTTACCTGTGTAAAATAAATGAGACTTGTGAAGAATGCAGTGAGTAGAAAAATTGGAATGGAAAGGATTAAAGTGAGGAAAGCTTTGAAATTATATTTACAGTTTGTTGGAAGTCATTAAGTGCTCTCATTATTGAACACTGAAAGACTATATTCTGGATAATTTGTGCTCCAATTTTATGAAAGCTGGTTTTTTGTGCATTTCAATGTTTATGAAGTCAATACCTCCTGAATAATTTTTGTGATGCAATAGCTCCTGAACTGTGTATCATCAAAAGATGTACTATTTCATCTACATTAAGTAGTATATTGATAGTAGGCAATGAAAACCTTTTAACTCCATTTTACATGAGAAGCAAAACTGGTTTTTGAAAAATTTATAGAGTGATACAGAGAAAGTTCGTTCATGTGTAACTATATAGCAGATGCATAGCTATTGCAGATTAAAGAAATCCAGGCACTTTCAAACCTCTCTTTGATGATGGAGTTACTAATTACTGCTACTGAGGGTTTTCACAGATGGGTACAGTAAAGAGGTGTCCATTGCTTACAATTGATGTGTTGACACCATTTGCAAAATGTGTTGCAAATAGAATTAGTAGTCAAGAAGTAGTCAGCTGATAGGTATCCCTGCTAAAAAGAAAGTCCCTCTATAACAGGAATTGCCTTCAGAGGATGTCATGTTTCCAAGTAGAGGAGGAATTAGTATATTTCATCAAAATAAAGGAGGTATTAGAGATAAAATTAGTGAACTGCGTATAAATGTTGACTATGACATTATTAGTATATTGCAGAACCACTTATAATTTGACAGTTCAGAGGCTTCCTTTACCAGGATACAGATCAGCTGACTGTTTTATGAGGAGGTCTTTGTGGAGTGGGGGGTGACCATCTACATCAAAAACAGTATTTCATTTGAGTCTGTAGACATATCATGGCACTGCACTGAACGGATATCTGAATGTTGTGCAGCGGCAGTTTAATTTAGTGAAACTAAACTTCTAATTGTTGTTGTTTATAGGTCCCCTAACTTTGACTTCAGAGCACTCCTACTCAAGCTGGAGTCGGTTCTATGTTCACTTTAAGGAAGTACCAAAAATTGGTTATATGTGGTGACTTCAATATTAATTTTGTATGTGATTGTGCAAGAAAAAGAATGTTTGAAGGTCTCCTAAATTCATATGATCTGATGCAGACAATTTTTTTCCCAACTACAGTGCAGGGGATCAGTACCACAGCCACAGACAATATTTTTATTCATTCTTCATTACAAGATGGGCATTCTTTTAGTAAAAGGGTGAATGGCCTTTCAAACCATGATGCACAAATTTTAACACTAAAAGATTTTTGTACTCAAACACATGTTGTATATAATTACAGACTGTGTAGAAAAACTAATACAATGGCAATACAGAGTTTTTTAAACCTCGTTAAGCAACATGAGTGGCAGGATGTTTGTAGTGCCAGTAACATACATGACAAGTATAATCCTTTCCTTCACACATTTCTCATGCTCTTTGAAAGCTGCTTTCCATTAGAACATTCTAAACGGGGCTCTAGCAGTAAAAGGTCACCTCAGTGGCTGACTAGTGGAATAAGGATATCATGTAGAACAAAGTGGGAATTATATGAAAATGTTAGAACTAGTCACAATCTAGCTACAGTAGTCCATTCCAAACAGTATTGTAAGGTGCATAAAATATTATTAGAAAGGCAAAGAGTATTTATTTTGCAAACAGAATAGCTAACTCACAGGAATAAATTGAAACCATATGGTCAGTCGTGAAGGAAGTGTCTGCTCAGTAGCACAAGGTCAACAATATGTAGTCAGCTCATAGTAAAAGGATAACAATATGTAGTCAGCTCATAGTAAAAGGATTTATATTGTGATTAGTCAGACTTATGTACAGTATTTCACAATAGCTTTCTGAATAGTTTACTAGCTGAGGATGTGGCTCTGAACTTTTTCTTCAGCGGAAAGGTGGTACGGTGCCACTTTGTGGATTGTCCTTTTGTTTCCAGGTCAAGGTGATGAACCTATGTTTCTTTGCCTGTGACAGTGTTTGACAAAAATCATAAAGATCAGTTTTGTAACATGCAAGTAATTCTGCTCAGACAATCCTTCATTGGTCTTTATTGTCTTCTGTTAGGTGCTGAGGAATCCAGCAGGCACCAGTTTGGTGGACAAGTGTGTCAGCACTACCAACACAGACGTCCTTCTGAGCAGAAACATGTTTGAGTGTGATCTGCCCATCAACTCAGGTGGATGTGTGTGCGCATTTCAACATTGCAGAAGTCACAGCTGCATGTGGACATCCAGCACGTGGGAGGTTGGACAGGTCTGTGCAGTCTTGTTGCAATGATGACCCATGCCTCTTCTAACAACTTGCCATGCTTTCATTCACTGCCAGGTCTCCATAGACATTCTGCAATCCCTATGAGTATCTGCACTGCTCTGATTTCCTGAAAAAAAAATCCAGTGATAACTCTCTTTTTGGAATGTACATGAATGCACATCCATTGCAGACACCACTTTATGTGTAGCGCTGCCATCTGTCTGAACTTCACAAAACTATAGGAGCTGAGGCAGGAATAATCCACTATATCCCAGAACAAATGCCACATTTTTCAACTGAAACTGGATGAGGAAACTAATGGGTTGCATTACTTAGTGAACGATCATCATACATGACACTAAATGAAAATAAATTCATGCCATAAAATTAATATTGGTATAAAAAAAGAAGAAGAAGAAGAAGAAGCCTATATTTAGTTGACTTTATCAAAATTAGGAAAAAGAAATTCAAAAAACCTCAAAGCACCTGAACAGAGATTTACAAAAACAGTCTTACATTACTACATAAGTTGCCATTTAATGATTAATGGAAATGTCCTGTCTTTTGATACCACTCACATAGAAACTTCTGTTATTTATTCTGCCAAGAGGTGTAGAGTTTAGCATTTCACATAAAATTTAAGTTAGTACTTCTACCTGTTCCTGAAAACAGGGGTCTTTACAGGTGGTATCCCTCACTGATTGCATTGACTTAGAAGCTTAAATTTTTACACCATGAAGGGACCATAGATATTGGTATTTGACATAAATTTTGACTTCATACCTCCAACCATTACTGAGAAAAAAGGGGTCTTAACAGTCAGGCAGACAGGTGAACAACAAATTGATCATACGAGGTACTGATTGAGGTATGGAAACACAAAAAGAGCTCATAAGATGCAGCCCGTAATGTTACACGTATTTAAGTGAACTATTATGCCATCCAGGGTTGGCACTGAAGGGAGATGAATTTGCTTTTTGGTTGGGTACTTGTCAGAATGGCGGAAAGGCTAGTCAGCTGCTCCACATGGTACAAAGGCAGTCAGAACATTGCTGGATATGGGTAACCCCAGAAGAGGGAGAATTTGGACGACTGTTGCTCATGTGGCAGGGGTGCAGAAGATGTACCTGTAATGGCAGTGTTTAAGACAGTCTGCAATATGGTTACTTACAACTCTTGAAGTTTTAGTAATAAAATCTGAATACATCTGTAATTTTAGAAAACTGAGGTGCATCCACTGAAACAATATTATTCTCAATATCTTAAAAACTACAGGAGTTAATAATTTACAGTGACTGGATACCATCACAACAAATCTTGAAATTGGTAACTCTTCAATGCTTTATGTGTTTTCAACAAACAATGTCTTGGATGATAGCATATCACTTTAGCTATCATCCCTGAATCTATTCTATTTATTGATTTATTACTTTTCATATCCTTTCCATAATGCTAATGCCTGTCAGAAAATTGTATTCTTCACAAGAACACATCAATACTTGTCTCACTATTTAATGAATATTTTACTATTTTTCCCAGCAACTTTACTTAAATATTTATTACAGTTGACATTAAAAACCATTGCAGTTTAAAAGTAGTCAGTTTCATGTAACAGGTTCCACTGAAAATAGTGCTAGAAGAAGCTTCTGTCATACAGGCTTAAGTAAATGTTAGGCAATATTTAACAAAAGTTTACTCTCATTTAACATGAATGCACTTGCATAAGAATGCTGGCTTATTTATTTATGAAAAAAACTATCATTTATAGTTCTTGTACATGGTCTGACAATGACCAAATGTTTATAAAATTATTTTTATTAAATGTTGTTATAACTTATTAGTTTAGCACAGAAAGTGGTCAAACTGAGTCAAATCATGTCTGTAGAATACAATGACAATGTAAATTTTGTGGGATGTCCTTCAGCCAATGAGAAGTAGGTAGTGGGGTCCGCCGCTCGTGGTCTCGCGGTAGCGTTCTCGCTTCCCGAGCACGGGGTCCCGGGTTCGATTCCCGGCGGGGTCAGGGATTTTCACCTGCCTCGAGATGACTGGGTGTTTGTGTTGTCCTCATCATTTCATCATCATCCAGGAAAGTGGCAAAATTGGACTGAGCAACGATTGGGTACTTGTACGGGCGCTGATAACCCCGCAGTTGAGCGCCCCACAAACCAAACATCATCATCAAGTAGGTAGTGGTGGAATACTATTAGAGTTTAGTGAAGACAGGCATTTTTTGAGGGGTGCTCTCAAGAGAGCAATTCAGGACACTTTTAGATCAGTACGTGGAAGAAGGCAGTCCTACCTGAGGTAAGGTGTGACATTCAGACATGTGCAACATGATCCCCAACTTTATTGAGCCATCCTTTTTAAACTTAGCCATGCATAGCCCAATTACCTACATATGTCAATATTGAAGTAAAGTCGCAAGTCATACTATAAAACAACTGTGCCAATAGAGCTAAGTAAATATTCTGGGCACACACAGAGATTTGGACTGACCCTTCCAGTCGGGCTTGCAGATGCAGTGGCTGGTCTGTGGTCACAGTGATGCTGTTGTTGCTGTGGCACTGGCACATCTGCATACAGTTGAGGCCAAACCAGCCCAAGTCACATGGTTGCTCATACAACTCCCCCACATGGCCAGGGCGGCACCTGCACGTACCTAGTCACCGGACATTTCAGGTTTACTACCTTCATGCCTGCTGTCACAAGTGCACTTTTTGTATCTATAATCTTTTGTATGTAGAGGTCCAAAACTGATATAAATTTCTCAAAGGAAGTCATTCCTTGCATAAGCAGTTTCTTTTTTATTTTGAAATCAACACTATTTCATAAATTTGGTAATTACACCGTGTATACACAGACAAAAAAATTCCTTGGAATGTCCAGTTAAAAAAAATAATGCAAAACTTATCAATCCTTTGACTGGTTAGATTAGATTAGATTAGATTTACTTTCATTCCAAGTGATCCGTAGTGAGGAGGTCCTCCAGGATGTAGAACATGTCAGAAAAACAACAATACATGACAAGTATTTACAACTCAAACAAATAATGTAATGTACCATTCCACAGGTCCCAAGTGGCATGGTCATCATTTTTTAATGCATGCTATATGAAAGAATTATTTTACAAATACTAATGTACTGAATTTAAAATATAAAAGTTTTTTATTTATTTATAAGATAATAAACGTGTAATACAACTACTAAATACTTATTTACAATGAACACATTACTGCACTGAAATTGTGCAGAAGTTTTATATATATATAACTTACCAAACGAAAGCACTGGCACATCGATAACAGCGCTTTCGTTTGGTAAGTCAAATCATCTTTGTTTTTAAATTTTTCCCACATGGAATGTTTCCTTCTATTTTATATATAAATATATATATATATACCTAAAAACAAAGATGATGTGACTTACCAAATGAAAGTGCTGGCAGGTCGACAGACACACAAACGAACACAAACATACACACAAAATTCAAGCTTTCGCAACAAACTGTTGCCTCATCAGGAAAGAGGGAAGGAGAGGGAAAGACGAAAGGATGTGGGTTTTAAGGGAGAGGGTAAGGAGTCATTCCAGTCCCGGGAGCGGAAAGACTTACCTTATGGGGAAAAAAGGATGGGTATACACTCGCACACACACACATATCCATCCACACATATACAGACACAAGCAGACATATTTAAAGACCAATTTAAATATGTCTGCTTGTGTCTGTATATGTGTGGATGGATATGTGTGTGTGTGCGAGTGTATACCCGTCCTTTTTTCCCCATAAGGTAAGTCTTTCCGCTCCCGGGACTGGAATCACTCCTTACCCTCTCGCTTAAAACCCACATCCTTTCGTCTTTCCCTCTCCTTCCCTCTTTCCTGATGAGGCAACAGTTTGTTGCGAAAGCTTGAATTTTGTGTGTATGTTTGTGTTCGTTTGTGTGTCTGTCGACCTGCCAGCACTTTCATTTGGTAAGTCACATCATCTTTGTTTTTAGGTATATTTTTCCTTCATGGAATGTTTCCTTCTATTATAACTATATATATATATATATATATATATATATATATATATATATATATATATATATATATATATATATATATATATATATATATATATATATAAAAACAAAGATGATTGGACTTACCAAACAAAAGTGCTGGCACGTCAATACAAACACAAACATACACACAAAATTCTAGCTTTCGCAACCAACGGTTGCCTCGTAATGAAAGAGGGAAGGAGAGGGAAAGACGAAAGGATTTGGGTTTCAAGGGAGAGGGTAAGGAGTCATTCCAATCCCGGGAGCGGAAAGACTTCCCTTAGGGGGAAAAAAGGAGGGGAATACACTCGCACACACACACATATCCATCCACACATACACAGGCACAAGCAGACATATACAGAGGCAAAGAGTTTGGGCAGAGATGTCCAATACGTCACTGTTTCCTCCTATTATATATATATATATATAGTTATAATAGAAGGAAACATTCCACGTAGGAAAAATATACCTAAAAACAAAGATGATGTGACTTACCAAATGAAAGTGCTGGCAGGTCGACAGACACACAAACGAACACAAACATACACACAAAATTCAAGCTTTCGCAACAAACTGTTGCCTCATCAGGAAAGAGGGAAGGAGAGGGAAAGACGAAAGGATGTGGGTTTTATGGGAGAGGGTAAGGAGTCATTCCAGTCCCGGGAGCGGAAAGACTTACCTTATGGGGAAAAAAGGTCGGGTATACACTCGCACACACAGACATATCCATCCACACATATACAGACACAAGCAGACATATTTAAAGACAAAGAGTTTGGGCAGAGATGTCAGTCGAGGCAGAAGTGCAGAGGCAAAGATGTTGTTGAATGACAGGTGAGGTATGAGTGGCGGCAACTTGAAATTAGCGGAGATTGAGGCCTGGTGGATAACGGGAAGAGAGGATATATTGAAGAGCAAGTTCCCATCTCCAGAGTTCGGATAGGTTGGTGTTAGTGGGAAGTATCCAGATAACCCGGATGGTGTAACACTGCGCCAAGATGTGCTGGCCGTGCACCAAGGCATGTTTAGCCACAGGGTGATCCTCATTACCAACAAACACTGTCTGCCTGTGTCCATTCATGTGAATGGACAGTTTGTTGCTGGTCATTCCCACATAGAATGCATCACAGTGTAGGCAGGTCAGTTGGTAGATCACGTGGGTGCTTTCACACGTGGCTCTGCCTTTGATTGTGTACACCTTCCGGGTTACAGGACTGGAGTAGGTGGTGGTGGGAGGGTGCATGGGACAGGTTTTACACCGGGGGCGGTTACAAGGGTAGGAGCCAGAGAGTAGGGAAGGTGGTTTGGGGATTTCATAGGGATGAACTAAGAGGTTACGAAGGTTAGGTGGACGGCGGAAAGACACTCTTGGTGGAGTGGGGAGGATTTCATGAAGGATGTATCTCATTTCAGGGCAGGATTTGAGGAAGTCGTATCCCTGCTGGAGAGCCACATTCAGAATCTGATCCAGTCCCGGAAAGTATCCTGTCACAAGTGGGGCACTTTTGTGGTTCTTCTGTGGGAGGTTCTGGGTTTGAGAGGATGGGGAAGTGGCTCTGGTAATTTGCTTCTGTACCAGGTCGGGAGGGTAGTTGCGGGATGCGAAAGCTGTTTTCAGGTTGTTGGTGTAATGCTTCAGGGATTCCGGACTGGAGCAGATTCGTTTGCCACGAAGACCTAGGCTGTAGGGAAGAGACCGTTTGATGTGGAATGGGTGGCAGCTGTCGTAATGGAGGTACTGTTGCTTTTTGGTGGGTTTGATGTGGACGGACGTGTGAAGCTGGCCATTGGACAGGTGAAGGTCAACATCAAGGAAAGTGGCATGGGATTTGGAGTAGGACCAGGTGAATCTGATGGAACCAAAGGAGTTGAGGTTGGAGAGGAAATTCTGGAGTTCTTCTTCACTGTGAGTCCATATCATGAAGATGTCATCAATAAATCTGTACCAAACTTTGGGTTGGCAGGCCTGGGTAATCAAGAAGGCTTCCTCTAAGCGACCCATGAATAGGTTGGCGTACGAAGGGGCCATCCTGGTACCCATGGCTGTTCCCTTTAATTGTTGGTATGTCTGGTCTTCAAAAGTGAAGAAGTTGTGGGTCAGGATGAAGCTGGCTAAGGTAATGAGGAAAGAGGTTTTAGGTAGGGTGGCAGGTGATCGGCGTGAAAGGAAGTGCTCCATCGCAGCGAGGCCCTGGACGTGCGGGATATTTGTGTATAAGGAAGTGGCATCAATGGTTACAAGGATGGTTTCTGGGGGTAACGGATTGGGTAAGGATTCCAGGCGTTCGAGAAAGTGGTTGGTGTCTTTGATGAAGGATGGGAGACTGCATGTAATGGGTTGAAGGTGTTGATCTACGTAGGCAGAGATACGTTCTGTGGGGGCTTGGTAACCAGCTACAATGGGGCGGCCAGGATGATTGGGTTTGTGAATTTTAGGAAGAAGGTAGAAGGTAGGGGTGCGGGGTGTCGGTGGGGTCAGGAGGTTGATGGAGTCAGGTGAAAGGTTTTGTAGGGGGCCTAAGGTTCTGAGGATTCCTTGAAGCTCTGCCTGGACATCAGGAATGGGATTACCTTGGCAAACTTTGTATGTGGTGTTGTCTGAAAGCTGATGCAGTCCCTCAGCCACATACTCCCGATGATCAAGTACCACGGTCGTGGAACCCTTGTCCGCCGGAAGAATGACGATGGACCGGTCAGCCTTCAGATCACGGACAGCCTGGGCTTCAGCAGTGGTGATGTTGGGGGTAGGATTAAGGTTTTTTAAGAAGGATTGAGAGGCAAGGCTGGAAGTCAGAAATTCCTGGAAGGTTTGGAGCGGGTGATTTTGCGGAAGAGGAGGTGGGTCCCGCTGTGACGGAGGACGGAACTGATCCAGGCAGGGTTCAATTTGGCTAGTGTCTTGGGGAGTTGGATCATTAGGAGTAGGATTAGGATCATTTTTCTTCATGGCAAAGTGATACTTCCAGCAGAGAGTACGAGTGTAGGACAGTAAATCTTTGACAAGGGCTGTTTGGTTGAATCTGGGAGTGGGGCTGAAGGTGAGGCCTTTGGATAGGACAGAGGTTTTGGATTGGGAGAGAGGTTTGGAGGAAAGGTTAACTACTGAATTAGGGTGTTGTGGTACCAGATTGTGTTGATTGGAATTTTGAGGTTTTGGAGGGAGTGGAGCTGGAAATGGGAGATTGAGTAGATGGGAGAGACTGGGTTTGTGTGCAATGAGAGGTGGTTGAGGTTTGCTGGAAAGGTTGTGAAGGGTGAGTGAGTTGTCTTTCCGGAGGTGGGAAACCAGAAGATTGGATAGTTTTTGAGGTGAAGGGTGGCATGCTGTTCTAATTTGCGGTTGGCCTGTAGGAAGATGCTCTGAATAGCCGGTGTGGATGTGGGAGAGGAAAGATTGAGGACTTTTATTAAGGATAGGAGTTGACGGGTGTGTTCATTGGCTGAGTTGATGTGTAGGTGAAGGATTAGGTGGGTGAGGGCAATGGATTGTTCAGTTTGGAACTGGTATAGGGACTGATGGAAAGAAGGGTTGCAGCCAGAGATGGGAACTTTAAGTGTGAGGCCTTTGGGGGTTATGCCAAATGTCAGACAAGCCTGAGAAAATAAAATATGTGAGCGTAATCTGGCTAGGGTGAAGGCATGTTTGCGGAGGGAATGTAAATAAAACCTAATGGGGTCATTGTGGGGGTGGGGGTGTTGTGAGGGTGACATGGTATTAGAAGGTGGAAAGTTTCATGAGGTTGAAATGAAAATGTAAGATAGAAATATATGAGGAGAGATAAAGGTGAACTAGAAAGCAACTGGAGATCTGGTATGAAAAAAGGCGAAAAAGTGTTGGTTAAGTTGATCCTGTGGTGAACTTGGTGGTGAACTTGGGTTGGTAGACAGCGATGTGCATAAAGGTTAGGTGGTTGTGTTGCCGCTAAATCACGTTAAAGGATGGAGAAATTCGGGAAAATTTCGAAAAAACGTATTAAAAGGAGTGGTGTTGTGGTGAAAGATTATGAAAATGGGGCTATCAATTGTCCGACGAAAAACACAAATCAGTTGGTTCTACTAAGAAATTCATCAATGGAATAGAAGGAGTTGGCCACCAATAAATCCTTTAGGCTTCTCTTAAACAATTTCATTCATTGTTAAGCTTCTTTATGGCTGCTGGCAAGTTATTGAAAATGTGTGTTCCTGAATAATGCACACCTTTTTGTACAATACTAAGTGACTTTAAATCCTTGTGAAAATTATTCTTATTTCTAGTATTGATTCCATGAAATGAGCTGTTGGTTTGAAAAACTGATATATTTTTAATGACAAATTTCATTAAGGAATAAATATATTGGGAAGCAGTAGTTAGTATCCCTAGTTCCCTAAACAGGCTTCTACAGGATGCCCGGGTTCCCGGGTTCGATTCCTGGCTGGGTCAGGGATTTTCTCTGCCGCATGATGGCTGGGTGTTGTGTGATGTCCTTAGGTTAGTTAGGTTTAAGTAGTTCTAAGTTCTAGGGGACTGATGACCATAGATGTTAAGTCCCATAGTGCTCAGAGCCATTCTACAGGATGAAAAACTGCATGTTTTTGTGCCCAGAAAACCTTAGCTTGACTTGATGAATTGCCCCAAAAAATAATCCCATATGACATTACGAAATGAAAGTAAGCATAGTATGCCAGCTTATTCATTTTTATATCCCCTATGTCTGACACAATTCGCATTGCAAATAGAGATTTGTTAAGATGCTTCAGCAGTTCTGTGGTGTGCTCCTCCCAGTTGAATTTATTATCAAGCTGTAATTCCAAGAATTTAACACTGTCCACTTCTTCTATCTACTTGTCATCGTATGTTAGACATACACTCATAGGACACCCCTCACAAGTTCTGAACTGCATATAGTGTGTTTTTTCAAAGTTTAGTGACAAAGAATTGGCTAGGAACCAGTGATTAATGTCCACAAATATTTTATTAGCTGATATTTCTAAGACTACACTTGATTTGCTATTTATTGCAATGTTGTATCATCGGCAAACAAAATGAACTTGGCTTCTGGTTATGTTACTAATGAAAGGTAATTGCTATACACAATAAAAAGTAAGGGCCCTAAAATGGAACCTTGTGGGACCCCACATGTAATTAGTTCCCAGTTGGATGATGCCTGATAGCTTGATACATGTCTCTTTCCTAGTAACACCTTTTGTTTCCTGCCAGAGATATAAGATTTGAACCATTTTGCAGCATTTCCTGTTACACTATAATATTCTAATTTATTTAAAAGGATATTGTGATTTACACAGTCAAATGCCTTTGACATCATCATCTTGGACAGTTTCCAGCCACTGGCTGGGTCTGTCGGGAACACAAGCCTCTCCATCGTGTTCTGTCTTTCCACCATTCCCCCTCTTCCACCTTCTTCCAGTTCTCTCCTCTTCTCATCACACATTCCTTCACTCCCTTCACCCATCTATCCCTTGGTCTTCCTCTAGGCCTCTTCCCTTCCAGTTGCAGATCAAACATCCTCTTTGGAATTCTTCCCTCATCCATTCTCTTCATGTGTCTCCCATAAGTCCAACCCCTCGTCCAAGTCGTGGGAGATGGGCAACGGCACAAAGTAGGGGACTGCCTATAGGGGCGATGTACAGCGGGGACTTCGTGTGTCCCAGGACCGCTACGGTAGCTGAGAAGGCCCTATGGGAACCCTGAAACGTGTCGGCTAATGGGGCTGTGGTGAAGCTGTGATAGGCCTAGCAAGCCAGTAGTGGATAAATCAACTGCTTTTAAAAAGGGAACATGCCTCAAATGCCTTTGACAAATAACAAAATATACCAGTTGCCTGCAATTTTTTGTCTAATGAATTAAGCATATTTTCAGTGTAAGTGTAGATAGCCTTCTCAATATCAGAACCCTTAGAAATCAGAACTGTGACTTTGACAGTATGTTATTTGAGATAAGGTGGTTACAAAGACAATTGTACATTACTTTTTCTAAAATTTTTGAGAATGCTGGCAAAAGTGAAATTGGATGGAAATTTGATGCTATTTCTTTATCTCCCTTCTTAAACAGTGGCTTAACTTCAGCATATTTCAACCATTCAGGAAATATTCCACTGATAAATGACTGGTTACACAGATAGCTTAATATGGTACTTACCTCAGAATCACATTCTTTAATTAACTTTGTTGATATTTCATCATACCCACTAGATGTTTTTGATTGTAATGATTTTATGGTGGATATTACTTCTGCTGGGGTAGTGAGGGTCAAATTCATATTTTGGAAGTTACTTGAAATGTCTGGTCTGAGGTATTCTGTAGCAGCATCTACAGACCCTGACAACCCCATCTAGTCAGTAACGGTTAAAAAATGTTTGTTAAAAAGTTCTGCAACGCTATACATGTCTGTCACCAATGTGTCATTTACTCTTAATGCTATTTGTCCCTCTTCATGTCTGGTTCTACTGGTCTCCTCCTTCACTATATCCCATATTGTCTTTATTTTGTTATCTGATATGATTATCTTTTCCTTGTAATATATTTGCTTTGATGTCTGTATTACAGTCTAATATTTTGCAGTATTTCTTGTAATGTGCTATAGCATCAACATCGGAACTGTTAAGGATTGACAGATACAGATTTCTTTTTGTTTTACAAGATACCCCTATTCCTTGAGTAGTCCATGGCTTCAAATAAGATAAGCACTTTATTAGCAAAAGTGTTATATTTTTCATTCATGCCATGACCACTGTAAACATCAGTCCAGTGAATGTCTCTGAGGAGTGTCCTAAAATAATCAATTTTTGGCTTATTGATTACCCTTTTGCGCTCAGATTTAACAGATTTTATATCCTGTTCAGTATTAACATTTAACAGAAGGAACTGCATGTCATGCTCTGAGAGGCCATTGACTATTGGTTTTGTAATATAATTTTGTTCATTGGACTTTTCTATAAAGATATTATCAATGGCTGTTTGTGAGCAATTGGCTACCCTTATGGGGAACTTTACAGTGGGAATTAATTTGAATGATAGTGTTACTAACTCAGATAAGTTCTTATTGGGAGAGCCTTTAAGGAAATCTACATTGAAATCACCAGCAACCACTATTTCTTTGTTTTTGGTTGTTACATGGGCCAGTACAGCTTCAAGGTGGTTTACGAACAGATTCAAGATACCTGCAGGTGCTTGCTATACATTTAATACCATGAAGGACTTTTTGCGAAATCTACTTCTGTTGCACATGCTTCCATATGCTGTTCTAGGCAAAATTTATGAATTTCTATGTTCTTAAATTTATGAAAGTTCCTGATGAATGTGGCAACTCCTCCTTTCTCCATTCCTGATCTACAAAAGTGAGATGCTAACCTAAACCCTGTAACGCTTAAAAGTTCTATACCAGTGTTCACATGATGTTCAGGGAGGCAGATGATGTCAGCTGGGTTTGAAGACTCTAATTCATCTATGCAGATAATTAATTCATTAATTTTATTTCTCAGTCCTTGAATATTACGATGCAATGAAGGTAGCTGACATTTCACATTGACTGAGGTTAAATTGGGTAGAGTTAAAATATCTGCTGACTGTTGAAAATTCTTAGCCAATAGCTGTTTATGTTGATGTAATAAACTAGAATTATGTTTTTTGGTTTCTTTCTAAAACTGAAGGTTTGTCTCAGTCCTGACCTCCCTTAAAATTTGGCTTCTTTCTGTCCTCGATACCCTAAAAAAGGGTCTTTTCTGAACCCTATAACCACTGGTATTTTATCACTCATGACAGTGCCTCCCCCCTTAACTTTACTGCAATTTTCCCAGCCAGTTTACCCTTCCCCTTCCTGTTGAGGTGAAGGCCATGCCTAGTATAATCCCACCTATTGAGAGAATCCACAGGAACCACACCAATGTGTGACCCTGCACCCGACATGAGCAGCCGTTCCAGCTCCAAATTAACTCTCTTGACAGGAGAGTTCAAATGAGGTCAGTCATGGCGTCCAAGAACAGATACAAACTCAACACTAATATGCTTCGATGCTGATGCAATCTTTGCCAGGTCACACTCTATACTGTACACAGGATCTCTGTTAATACTATTACCTGCCCCACCCCCTATAACCACAGTGTCTTCCTTAGTGAAATCTTTGCAAAGTGGTCCTAAATCCTCTGTCACCTGCTCCAGACCAGCACTAGGTTTTAAAAAAATTGGTGACCTGGTATTCTGACCCTAGTTCATCCTGCAAAAGTTGGCCAACACCTCTTCCATGGGAACTACCTAACAAACACACTTTCTTTCTCTTTACTGATTTCCCTACATTCTTAATTTTCAATTTGCTGGTGAAAGTTTGTTGTGCCCTGTCTACACCTGCAACTGCTTGAGGCTCACCAGCTTCTAACTGAAGCAACAGGTCAAATCTATTTTTCACATTCACCATGAAGCTGTCAGACAAAGTTCTAGGCTTGTTCCTCCTCTTGCCTGTTGCCACTTCCCACCTCTCTTTACCCTTCTCCCTCCTGGTACAGGTTTTTTACGTCAGATATAACTTCCCAGCACTTTAGAAAATGGAACCCAGAAAAAACAATGTGTTCTTGGAAGATCTCTGATGTGTGGCAACCAGTACTTCACATATTTGTTTATTACAAAAATACAAGTACAAATTTCAATAAATATACGACAGTAACTCCTGAAGCACTGAAATTGAGACTGAGCCATCTATTGCATATAGAACACAGCTCGTGTCATGTGATCCTGCCACTCAATGACAACACATATCTGGAGAACAGGACATGTAATGACAACAACAACATTGCTGTGGAGTATACCGATCAGAAAAGTTAATGGTTTAAATTAATATACACATACTACAGGTACAAGAAAAGCTAAGCTTTCACACACAATACTGAGCATCAAAAATGTTTTCCTGTTTCTTTCCATGGGTGTGGTTGGGCAGGATCCTCAGGGCACACCTTAAATTACAGCCATTTAATAATCCTGACGAGCCCTATCATAAATTTCACTGCTGTGCAATGAACATTTCCTGTGTTACCTGGCTGAATACATGTTCTGTTGAGCACTTTGACTTTTCCATAGAAAAGCCAGTTACATGATAAATGGCTCAAGAACACAACTTGCACTTTTTTTTAAGGATAATTATACTTTTTGTAATCATTATTGCATAACTTGTAATCTATGAAAGAGCTAAAGTAATTACAAAAAACTAACCTTGAGGCTTGGTTGTCTTTAGTGTGTGTTGCCCTTTAAGTTGTAGCAAACAGAAATGTACCAGTAAAATTTTAAATAATAGCATAAATGGTTGGTCTTCAGGACCTGAAGTTTGTCTGTGACTGCTCCTTAAATTGTAAGTTTTGAATGAGAGTCAAAAAGCTCAAGAATTTAAGAAATTCATTACACATTCTCACAAGTAACATAATTCATTTCATGTAAAAGGAAATTTACTTTAAAGATAATGATTCTCCAACCACCATTCACAGTATTTTCCCATGGTCTATTAGAAATGTAAATAGCTGTGATGCCATGCTCACTGAAAGTGATTTGTTGTTCGAAGTATAGCACTGTTATAGTCCTAAAACCTTTGACACATTTTACTGTTGGCAGATGCTTGTGTGTGTGATTTGTTGTAGTAAATAGAGAATTTCCTTTGCAACCAATGGTTTTTTTTTCAGCATTTTGCTATCATTTATATTTTATTGCTTCAGTATTATTCTGCAGTAGCAGGCTAAAGAAAATTATTTCTTAGAGTATCAGCTATTACCATTCCAAATTTAAGAAGTTTAACTGAAAATTAAAACAATGAAAACTTCCTGATATTCTAAAAAATTTCCAAATTTTACCCAGATAAAAAAATTACCATGTTTTTCCCACATTTCCTGGCGGTCCTGGGTTGTATACATGCTGTAATCAGCTAACTTTGCCCAGCTGGACTTCACTGAGTTCCATCACAGGAAAAGTTGTTAGTATACAGTATTGAGTTCAGGGATATAAAATGAAATTTTTGAAATTTGCAGATGACATTTTAATGGTGCTAGACAAGTAAAGGCCTTGTAGGAGCAGTCTAGCAGAATAGATATTGCCCTCAAAACAGCATGGTGTATTCCACACACCCCACATCTGTGTGGAGGAAGCAGCAGGTGGTAGTGTCCCTAATAAAAGTTTCATACAAATTTAGCAGGGGTTAAATCTGCATGTAGAAGGAGAAAATCATGACCCTTATGCAGGCTTTGCCACTGTCCCAACAGATCAAAAATATCCACATACTCCTACGTAATTTGGAACTGACCACTAAATGTCATGAGAGGCAGACCCACCAACATAAAAGAGATAGGGAATATTTTATTTTCATCATAGAAGCATTGATAGCAGAACAGGTTGGTCATGAGAACTCTGTGACTTTCAATGTGGACTACTCATTGGATGTCAGCTGAGCAACAAATCCATCAGAGGCATTTCACCTATCTAAAGCTGCCCAAGTTGACTGTTGGTGGTGTGACTGGGAAATGTGAATGTGAAATAAGTGCTACAGCTAATCCAAGAGCAGGATGACCACATGTACTGATGGACAGGAGCCGTTAAGTGTAGTATAGGGGGGTTGTACAAAATCACGCAAAGTCAGTGGACGGAATCACTCATGTGTTGTAAAGAGGTACTAGTTGTCCAGCTAACACAACATGTGCAAGAAGTTAAAAAAATGAGGTACAATAATTGAGCACCTCCTCATAAACCATTTCTGTAGTCAGTGATAAATGACATTCAAGGTCTTGTAAAGGGACAGTGGGTGACAAAACGGGTGGTTTGAAGTGGTGAATCACACTATATCCTGTGGAAATCTGATGGAAGGATTTGGATGTACCAAATACCTAGAGAATGTTACTTGCCACCATATGCAGTGCCAACAGTTAAGAATTAGTGAGGTGGTAATGATTCGGTATAAGGGAATTTTTTGTGGTTAGGGTGAGGCTCCCTTACTGCACTTACAAAAATGCTAAATAGTGGAGGACATTAATCCATTTTACAGCATTGTGTACTGCATATACCTGAGGGACAGCTAGGAGATGATGATAGATCCAGCATGACAGTGCACCCTGTCTTAACGTAGCATCTGTGAGGCAATGATCTGTGGCAATGACATTCTTCAAATAGACTGGCCAGCCCAGAGTCTCAACATGAACCCATTAGAGTACCTTTAGAGTCAGAACATTGATCTCGCCCCAGACCCAAGCATCCAACATCATGATGATCTCTGGTTTTGGCTTTTATGGAAGAATAGACTGCCATTTCCCCGTTGATATTCAGACAAATCACTGAGTGTCCACATCAGAATTCAGGCTGTCATAAAAGTGAACGGTGGACACACTCCATATTAACACTTTGCTGTCCACATGTTGCGTACAAATTAATTCACTTGGCGCTCGCAGTGCTAATTTGGATTACTTGTCTTGTTGCCGGCCATTCATGACATTATCGACAGATTGTAAATTTTTAAGTTTTTCTTGTCTTATCATTAGTTCTTGTAAGTTGTCAGCCCTGTTCCCCTACCTTCATGAAATTTTGAAGATGTACGTATGCAAATAAATACAAAATTTGTTTCATATATTTGTTTATTTGCATTGTCTTTGATACTTAGTATTTCTCTTTCATGTGATATTCAGCAAAACAGTCTCCAAGATGTAATGCAACTTCACAAGACTTACACATTAAGATGTTTGTTGTTATTTTTTTGTTTTTGGAACATACATGGCCTTTTCTTCATTTTCGTTTATTTGTTTTGGAAATAATTATTAGTTGGTGTTGCTTTATGTGACTGGAAAGTCTGTCAACCAGATCATGATGAGACATATGCAATGTGAAGGCAACCTCCAAGTTTTGCTCCAGAGCAGGTACATCATCTTTTATCCACTCTTTCAATAAAAAATCATGAAATTGGAAACTGTTGTGTTCTGAATTTCAATATTGACATGTATGGAATGTATTAAATAATGTGCAATTAAAGAGGTGCATGCAAACCTTTTTTGACCATATCATAGTTTTTATGTAGATAGAGTAATAACTCAAATATTTGTCTGCCCGATCCAATTCTTTCATGTATTTGTTGTAGTCTAATATACTTTAAGGTTTTTTTTATTGCGTAATTGGTTTTTCTGCATTTTCTTTGAGTGTCAGTCAAAGTGGCATTATGTATTGTAGAGAGCATTTATATCATTTTAGTTTTCAAAACTCTCCATACATGTGTGAGTACTTCATTTTTGCACTGATGAAAAGCCTCAAGCACATTGACTTTTGTACGCTTCAGTTTTTCCAGAAATCTTCTATTTTGCCATATCATTCCACAAACTCGAATTTTCTTTTCAAGTAACTTCTCTGCGAGTTCTACACTGTTATAATAATTATCCATGTAGAGGTGATGCCACTTTCCATAAGAAGGTATAAATAGTTGCATAACTGTTTTTTCCAAAGGCTGTCCAGCACCAGAATATATCTTGAATGAGGAAATGTATCCTGTACTCAAATCACACAGCATCCAAATGAGTATGCCATATTACATAATTGCAACAGATTGTAAATTTTAAAATTTAACCATCCATGGCATGGTATTATTCGTTCATCAGTTGAGATGTTCTGACAGATTAAAAATTTCTTTAAACTTATTTGAAAAATAATCAATTACAAACTGCACTTTGAAAAGCCGGTCAGCATTTCTATAACATGGAATTTTCCATATTAGTAGCTTTTAAACTAGCATGTTTTTAAAAAGAATAAAACTTTGGTCTAAAAGGAAATACTAGTTTTAAATAAGATATGTGACAATTATTTTAAAAAACTTTTATCTCCTTAGAAATGTTAAGTAATATGATTTGCTTACATTACAACTTTTGAGGATTTTCTTTTAATAGTGTATTCTTGATGACAGTAGTTGCATTATTTTAACAAGGTAACACAACCAAACTTTTGAAGTATAAATCCTATTCCAAATCCTTTTCAATAAAAGTTTCAGTTATATAAGAAAAGATGATTAATACTTACTGTAAAGATGACACATTAAGCTGCAGACAGGCACAATTAAGAGAGGCTTATATACAGCTTTTGGCTACAGCCTTCATTAATAGAAGAGAAACACACACTGTTCACAGACACAAGAAACCACGCCTCATGCACACCTGACTGTCACCTCCAGCATCTGACCCAATATGCTGGAGGTGGCAGTCATGTGTGCATGAGGCGTGCTTGCTTGTGTGTATGAATGCTGTGAGTTTATCCTCTACTGATGAAGGCTGTGGCTGAACGCTTATTTGTAAGTGGTTTTTAATTGTGTTTATCTGCAGCTTAACATAGTAAGTTGCAATCTATTTTTTCCCACATTGTTGACATTCCTTACCTGGAGTTTCAGTTCAAATAAAAGTTTCATAATTTCAAAAATTTACAGTTCATGCAGTATAAGTTCAGTGCACTGACAAATAGAAAATTAGAATATTTAAACAAATATTCACTTCCAAGATTATCTCCCCATTTATTTTTCTCTCTTTCAAAAATGAAACAATAATGAGTTGTCGAACCTTTTGTGGAATATAATACACTTACAGAATGCGCGTGGGAGTAACATTGCAAGATGTGTGCTCATCAGAATAACATTGCTGTTGGGTTCAGTGTGTGCCAATCACTGTCGTGCTGAGCTGTGGGGGGTGTGACTGCTTCAATGGAGTCTCATGCCATCATGTCACCAGTGTCTGGTAGTGTGCACCTGGTTTCAAGGGAGACAGGGTGAGTCCCACATTCACAAGTGCTGAAACATCTGTTTGTTGTGAAAGGTTCTCTTTATTAGGCAGGCATAATCTATGCTAATAACAAATCTGTAAAACTATCATGCCTATCTGCTTGTTTCTAACACACTTAGCTTCAAAATTACAAGACCATTTTTCATGCCACTTTCATAGGTAACTTGAGCATGGTTTGGGGTACCATATAAGCTGTAATCCATTAAAACTGAATTTCAGAAAAAAAATTATCACATGCTAGTAGGGTTCTTTACAAACTTAGTTATGTATACAGACAGTTCATTCATATTGCAAATCAGGAATCTAGACCATTTTTGCATTTTATCAAGATTGATACTGGCAAGATACCAGTCTGTGGGATTCCAAGATTTTTGAGAATATTTTAATGTCAGTGATATAAATGTGACAAAATGTCATGCATCAGCCAGATGACTATTATTATAATAATCAGCAGTTCTCCATTCCGTCTGCTATGACAAGTAAAACATCAGGAAAAGCATGATTTTATTGCTCACATGATGCATTTCAAACTTTGTCCATCATCAGATATCCAAGGGTGATTAGTGTACATGGACAGTCTAATCTTTGACTGTTTGTTTCAGATAAAACTTGAAGCACTATGCCTTTGTACAGTAATCACTCTTGAATATCTGATGATGGATAAATTCTAAAACACATCATATGATCAATAAAGTCACTCTTTGTCTGGTGTGTGTGTTTTACCATTGTGACCCCATCAGCATAATGCACAAGTACTCTCACTCCTATGCAGTTATCTGTGTCAACTCAATTACTGATTTTCAAACAGTGCAAGTTATAATATACCATTCCTTTCCACAAAGATTTGAATACACATGTATATTATCAATGAACACAAAAAGTCTTAATTTTATTGATGCGTAAGTTTCATATTGCACACTTTTAAGAGAGAGAACATTAAGCTTGCACTTTCAGTGAAGTTGTCATTTGCATTTACAACATTGTTCATAGGTCACTGGAAAATTTAGTGCCAGTGGGTGCCTAAGCAGTTGGATGACATAATGAAAAGTAATTGAATGATTGCTTCACTGAATCATCTGCAGCTGTATGTTGAGAAGAGTGATAGTTTCCTGGACCACATTGTTACTGGTGATGAAACATGGACACTGCATTTCACAGGCAATAGAGCATGGCATGGAAGTGTCCAGGAGTGCCTGTGAAAAAAAAAAAAAAAAAAAGAAAGGTGCCATCTATTGGGAAAGTGATATTAATGGTCTTCTGGAAGCATTGTGGGTAACTCCTGCTGGATTTCATGCCACTAGGTGCAAACGTCAGTGTTGACAGAGTTTATTCCACACTGTCATATCTCCAGACTGCCATCAGGAAGAAGTGCTGAGGGATTATTGATGTGTACAATGTGATTATTCTCTATGTCAATGTGAAGCCACATGTGGCAATTAGAACTGCTGACTATTTAGAGTCATTTCACAGGGATAATCTGGGCCACTGGCCATTCAATCTGAACTTCACCCTTGGCAATTTCCATGTTCTTAGTCTGCTGAAGAAGTTCCAGGCAAGAGAATGATTCAGGTGCAATGATGAAGCTAAGACAGCAGTGCAACAGTGGTTCCACAGTCATCCACACAAATTCTACCAAAGGGGCATCTCAAATTTAATGTCACACTGGGGCAAATGTCTGAAACAGTGTAGCACCTATGTGGAAAATTAGCATAAGGTATGTAGAACAGTACATGTATTTGTAATTATCTGTATGTAATTTACTTTGACTTATCAAAAATAGGGTCAAAGACTTTCCAATTCACCTTCATATTAGGACACATAATTCTTCTATATGATTTTATGATGATGCGTCCTCTTGATTAAAATGTTCTGAAGTAAAGATAATACCTCATTTGGATCTACAGGTGGAGTCTGCTCAAAAGGATGTTGTCATCAGGAAAATCTAAGTTGGTGTTCTATAGATCACAGTGCAGAATGTGAAGATCCCTTAAATGAGTAGACAATAAAGAGTACAGACAAGACAATAATAGGAGATTTCAAGATGTCATGTGTAGAAGAAAGCTAAAAATTAATGGGTACATTGAGCAGTTAATGAAGAGGCACCGAAAGAAATCAATGAGAAAAGAAATTGATAGCATAATTTGAGTAAAACATGGAATAAGGTGATAGAACACAACCTGATGCAACAAGAAATCATTAATTTGATAATGAAAAGGCACAGCTGAGTTATGGGGTGGTGGATGGGGCAGTGGAATCATAATGTAGGAAGTTATCAAGGGTAAGTACAGTAATCAGTTTCCAGTGGATGTAGTTATGCACAGATAAAGAAGTTTGCACAACATAGACTAGCACAAAGGGCCGTATCAAGCCAGTCATTTGAGTGACAATCTCAACAACAAGAGATTTGACTGCACTTTTACAAACATGCATAACAGTCGATATTACTCTGACAGCTGAACCACTCAGCATACCCAGAATATCAATGTAAGCATGGAAGACGTGAGAAAGCTGAATGAAATGTGCTCCGCCTTCCCGTAAGTGAGGAGAGGGCATGGCTGTGAACACTTCAAGACATCCCAGCCTACCTTCTAGTCACACACTCCCATCCATGGATGGCACCTGTACAACGTTACCAGCTGCCACAACAAAAAAATACAGCAGTAAAACATTTCAGTGTAGAGTGAAATTGTTGATGCATTATAAGACAGAACTGCTGGCCAGTATTATGAACCCTTTGCAGAGAGAGAGAGAGAGAGACAAAATTAAGCAGAACTGAATTTTTAAAAGTTTCACATATGTATTAGAGGTGCAAAGCTTCCTCTTCACTGGCCATCTGAAAATGATCAGTTATATGTTAAACCAACTTTATAGTCTAGTTTAATAGCAACTGAAAGGGACAAAAACATTCAAGCGGCCAGGAAAGTGCTGTTATTTATATATAGATAATATTATTTTATGTATTCCAGTTCTTGTTTTCTGTTTTAACCTCTGATTCCTTAAAGAGCAAACTAGCTTGCATGAAACAGCTTCAAATGTCTGATTACTTTATAAATGAGTTATGCGTTAAGTATCTGACATTAAGCATGTAAGAGAGGAAAAGTTTTAGGAAAAGTTTGAAATAATTCTTAAAGCCATTTGGAAGTCACTATAACCTCTCATTATGAAACACTTTATGAATACAGTATGGGTAATTTTTACTCCATTTTAAGCAAAAGCAAGTTTTCCAGGCTTCCTAATGTTTATGACATTCTATCTCCTGAATGCCGAAACTCTTGGCAAACTGTGTTGTGAATAGAGCTTGTAGTAAAAAAACTAATAAATTAAAATGTTATGGAAGGTTTACTGCCCTTTCCTCCCCCCCCCCCCCAACCCCCAACCCCCCCACCCACCCACCATACCACATTTTAGACAAAAGCTAGTTTTTCATGCATTCAAATGTGTATGATGTCAAATCTCCTGAGCTATGGTTTTGCACAATGATATAATTTTGCAGGTACATTAAGTGGTATATGTGGATATTTCCTGCAAACTGTATTGCAAATGCAATTGGTAGTAATGACGTAATAAATTAAATTGTCTTGTCTGCTGCTGAAGTTTGTTGGCATGAACAGTAAAAATGTAGTAAGTGATAAAGCTTTGTTTTGCTTTCTCCACATTGTGGAGGTGTCAGAGAGAAAAAGTTTTGTGATTCGCCAGACATCAAGCCGATAATCAAGTTCCTCCCACACTCGGCGCAGCATGTCCCCATCAATCAGTTCGAAAGCATCGTTGATGCGAGCTCGCAGTTCTGGCACGTTTCTTGGTAGAGGAGGTTTAAACACTGAATCTTTCACATAATCCCACAGAAAGAAATCGCATGGGGTTAAGTCGGGAGAGCGTGGAGGCCATGACATGAATTGCTGATCACGATCTCCACCACGACCGATCCATCGGTTTTCCAATTTCCTGTTTAAGAAATGCCGAACATCATGATGGAAGTGCGGTGGAGCACCATCCTGTTGAAAGATGAAGTCGCTGCTGTCGGTCTCCAGTTGTGGCATGAGCCAATTTTCCAGCATGTCCAGATACACGCGTGAAACTTGCCCGCATGCGTTCAACTGTTTCCTCGCTCACTGCAGGCCGACCCGTTGATTCCCCCTTACAGAGGCATCCAGAAGCTTTAAACTGTGCATACCATCGCCAAATGGAGTTAGCAGTTGGTGGATCTTTGTTGAACTTCGTCCTGAAGTGTCATTGCACTGTTATGACTGACTGATATGAGTACATTTCAAGCACGACATACGCTTTCTCGGCTCCTGTCGCCATTTTGTCTCACTGCGCTCTCGAGTGCTCTGACGGCAGAAACCTGAAGTGTGGCTTCAGCCGAACAAAACTTTATGAATTTTTCTACATATCTGTAGTGTGTCATGACCATATGTCAATGAATGGAGCTACAGTGAATTTATGAAATCACTTCAATCATTTGTAATAGCCCTGTAATTCCAATAGCTGCTGTGAGAAAATTTACTGATTGGCTGTTGGTTCAGAACTAGTTTATTTACTTTAAAGCCACATCCTCAGGACAGTTGGGATGGGTACAGACATATTATTTCATTTTGTTAGGAGACAACCTGTTTCAGTAACATGTTTTTAGTGACAACATATGTATGTTACTCTGCTACTTATCTATCTACCAATAGGTATGTTACTGTAAATATTAGTCTGTCTAAATTGTCTACTGTTAGTATTTGGGGAATTTATATGATTTTTGTTGTTATCTTTTCTGTATCAGCGTTTTATGGTGCAGATCTTCCACTACCTTCCTTACTAGTGGGTACTTTTAATTCAGATTACACTGGAACTTCACTTCATCTTAGGATTATTATGACTGACTTGATTAACCCCATTCCACGCATGCATGATTAGGTGGTATTTCCATGTATTACTCAAGTTGTCAGTACACACTATGCTGTGAGCTATGCAAGTCCACATGCCTTTTCTCACTGCAGTTTCTGTAGCATTATTAATCATTGGGGGTTTTAAAATAAATTCTAAATGTTCCTTGAGTAATCATCATTTACCACTAGGATATTTTCACAGTACCACTGAGTCCTTAGTAGACCTGTTAATTCTGGGTTACATATTGCACATAGTCCACTGTTATGTGTTTGGCAGCTGCACTATATAGCACGAGGATAGGGGACATTTATGTTTTATTGAGGAATAGTTTCTGTGTCTAAAAAAGGTCTATGGTGTATTAAATAATGTAAACTCCAGGCAGGAATGTCAACAATATAGCGAAAAACAGGTTGCTTCTTACTGTAAAAAAGACATCAGTTGGCAGACAGGTACAATTAAAAGACACTTACATAAAAATTTTGGCCACAGCCTTCATCAGTAAAACACAGACACGTAAGCACACCACATGCACACACAACCACCAACTGTAGCATCTCAGTCCAGTATGCAATTATCAAGCGGAATGCAAGCAGCAATCTGGACAAGCTGGTAAAGGGGAAAGGATAGTAGTGTATGGGTGGGGTGAGAGATGAATGCTGTCTCATGGAGTGTCCAAGAACTATGCTGCCAACAGGCACAGCATCAGGAAGTTGTGCGGCAGGAATGAGGGGAGGAAAAAAGCAAAAAAGGAGAGGGGTGGCAAAAGATGGGCAGATACATTGGCAGAGGGCTGCAAATAAAGAGGGTGGGTGATGAGAATGGGGAGTAGATGATAGGACAGAGGGGGTAGAAAATTTTCGCTGGGGGGGGGGGGGGGGGGAGGGAGTATGTTACTGTAAGTTGAGGACAGGATAATTGTAGGAGCAAAGAATGTTTTGTAAGGATAACTCTCATCTGCGCAGTTCATAAAAGCAGGTGGTGGTGGGAAGGATCCAGATGGTTAGGTAGTGAAGCAGCCACTAATATCGAGTGTGTTATGTTCAGCTGCTTGTTGTGGCACAGGGTGGTCTACTTCCTCTCGGTCACAGTTTGGCAGTGGCTGTTCCTCCTGGTGGAGGGCTGGTTGGTAGTTATACCAACATAAAAAGTTGTGCAATGATTGCAGCAGAGATGATAAATGATATGGATGCTTTCACAGGTGTTCTGGCCCCTCATGTAGTAGGATAAACCAGTGACAGGACAGCAATAGGAAGAGCTGGGGGAGTAGATTTGGCAGGTATTGCACCTGGGTCTTCCACAGGGATATGACCATTGTGGTGAGGGATTGGGATTGGAGGTGACATAGGGATGTACTACGATGTTTTGGAGGTTGGGTGGGCAATGGAACACCACTTTAGGAGGGGTCAGGAAGTATCTCTTGTAGGATGTCCCTTCTTTCAGGGCACGATAGGTAATCAAAGCCCTGGTGAAGGCTGTCGTTCAATTGTTCATTCAGGGTGATACTGGGTGGTGAAGGGAACACTCCTTTGTGTCTGGTTCTTGGGGGAGTGAGAGTAAATGGGACAAAACATCTACTTGCAGACTAGATCTGGGGGATAGTGCCAGCCTGTGAAGTCCTTGGTGAGACTTCAGCATACTGAGGAAGGGATTTTTTGTTACTGGAGATACACCATCCCCAGACGGCCAGGCTGTATGGGAGGGATTTTTTGGTTTGCGAGAGAGGACAGCTGTCAAAATGCAGGTACTATTGGTAGTTGGTGGGTTTACTGTGGACAGAGATGTGGATGGAGCCATCTGAGAGGAGGAGGTCAACATCTAGGAAGGTGGTGCACTGGATTGAGAAGGACCATATGAAGCAGATGGGAGAGAAGGTGTTGAGGGTGTTAAAGAACGAAGACAGGGTGACCTGTAATTAAAATTTGTTACGTAGTTTAGCCTATGTAGTTTTATGAAAGGTTTGTAGCATCTTCTTTAGGTCAGTTGTTTGGCATCTGAGGATTTGACTTTACAGTCATGAAACTAATTTTGAACCATTAGGAGATCAATTGATGAAAGGAGAAATTATAAAAATGCAGTAAGTGAAGCAGGCACAAAGAAATACAAATGTCTCAAAACTGAGATTGACAGGGAGTGCAAAATGGCTAAGCAGGGATGGCTAGAGGACAAATGTAAGGATGTAGAGGCACATACTGACTACAGGAAAATTAAAGAGACCTTTGGAGAAAAGAAAACCACTTGCATGAATATCAAGAGCTCAGATGGAAACCCAGTTCTAAACAAAGAAGGGAAAGCAAAAAGGTGGAAGGAGTATATAGAGGGTCTATACAAGGGCGATGTTCTTGAGGACAACATTATAGAAATGGAAGAGAATGTAGATGAAGATGAAATAAGAGATATGATACTGCGTGAAGAGTTTGACAGAGCACTGAAAGAGCTAAGTTGAAACAAGGCTGCAGGAGTAGACAACATTCCATTAGAACTACTGACAGCCTTGGGAGAGCCAGGCCTAACAAAACTCTTCCATCTGGTGAGCAAGATGTATGAGACAGGCAAAATACCCTCAGACTTCAAGAAGAATATAATAATTCCAAACCCAAAAAAAGCAGGTGCTGACAGATGTGAAAATTACTGAACTATCAGTTTAATAACTCACAGCTGCAAAATACTAACACGAATTCTTTACAGACGAATGGAAAACTGGCAGAAGCTAACCTCGGGGAAGATCAGTTTGGATTCTGTAGAAATGATGGAACACGTGAGGCAATACTGACGCTATGACTTATCTTAGAAAATAGATTAAGGAAAGGCAAACCTATGTATCTAGCATTTGTAGACTTAGAGAAAGCTTTTGACAATGTTGACTGGAATACTCTCTTTTCTAATTCTGAAGGTGGCAGGGGTAAAATACAGTGAGTGAAAGGCAATTTACAATTTGTACAGGAACCAGATGGCAGTTATAAGAGTCAAGGGGCTTGAAAGGGAAGCAGTGATTGGGAAGGGAGTGAGAGAGGGTTGTAGCCTATCTCTGATGTTATTCAATCTGTATATTGAGCAAGCAGTAAAGGAAACAAAAGAAAAATTTGGAGTTGGAATTAAAATCCATGGAGAAGAAATAAAAACTTTGAGGTTTGCCCATGACATTGTAATTCTGTCAGATACAGCAAAGGACCTGGAAGAGCAGCTGAACGGAATGGACAGTGTCTTGAAAGGAGGATATAAGGTGAACATCAACAAAAGCAAAATGAGGATAATGGAATGTAGTCGAAATAAATAAGGTGATGCTGAGGGAATTAGAGTAGGGAATGAGACACTTAAAGTAGTAAATGAGTTTTGCTATTTGGGGAGCAAAATAACTGATGATAGTTGAAGTAGAGAGGATATAAAATGTAGACTGGAAATGGCAAGGAAAGTGTTTCTGAAGAAGAGAAATTTGTTAACATTGACTATAGATTTAAGTGTCAGGAAGTTGTTTCTGAAAGTATTTGTATGGAATGTAGCCATGTATGGAAGTGAAACATGGACAATAAATAGTGTAGACAAGAAGAGAATAGAAGCTTTCAAAATGTGGTGCTACAGAAGAATGCTGAAGAATAGATGGGTAGATCACATAACTAATGAGGAGATATTGAATAGAATTGGAGAGAAGAGAAATTTGTGGCACAACTTGACTAGAAGAAGGGCTCAGTTGGTAGGGCATATTCTGAGGCATCAAGGGATCACCAATTTAGTACTGGAGGGCAGTGTGGAGGGTAAAAATCGTAGAGGGAGACCAAGAGATGAATACACTAAACAGATTCAGAAGGATGTAGGTTGAAGTAGGTACTGGGAGATGAAGAAGCTTGCAGAGGATAGAGTAGCGTGGAGAGCTGCATCAAACCAGTCTCTCTGGGCTGAAGACCACAACAACAATAAAACTTCTCACAGTAGCTGTTTTGGTTGTTTATCATTGGAATGGATTGTGAATTGTTGACATAACTAACTGCTATCTTATGAAAAATTAGATGAGTACTGTCTGGGTAATTTGCACATTTATGATATATTACCTGAACCATGCATTATTCAAAGATACAGTTTTGCAGATACTTTCAGTGGAGTATGTGGATACTGCCTGCATAATGTGTTGTGAATAGAGCTGGTAGTAGAGGAAACAAATTAAAACATCATGCCTGATGCTGAAGTTTTGTTACATGAACAGTGAAAACATGGTAAGTAATAAATTTTTAATCTTTGATTACTGTGTGGGGACTGTCAGCAAAAAGACTTATCAAAAATGTTTGAAACTATGAATAAAGTTTGTTGGAAGATGGCAAATGTTTTTGTTCTTGAATACGGGGTGAATATAGTTGGGGAATTTGTGCACTGTGAGTTATGTGGCCTGAAGATGTATACACAGTTTCTAACTGTAATACCTGACTTACTGTGTTAAAGGTTTAACTTAAGGTTATACCTCTTAATCAGTAGATTATGACAGCCTTTCGAATTTTTTTAAATTCACTTAATAATTACATGAAGTATTGAAAATCGAATTTTTGTTGCCACAGGAAGTTGTTAGTTATGTACTGTGCACCACTTTAGCCATTTCGTAATACAGATGAGACCAAGTTGTCATACTCATGAAATAAACAAAATTATTAATGTCATAAACTAACTATATTTGTAGGCAAGGAAAAGGAACTCACATAGTTATTTAATTACTGCTAAATTTGAATGATGAAAGCAGAACTGCTGCAGTCAGAGAAATAAAGGAGATGATGTACATCTCAAATTTCTTATGCAAGGTGAAGCACCTAAAACATGAACCAAAAATATTGCAGAAATAGGAAAACAGATTGTAATAATACTTAGAAAGTGTATTTTTCCGCATTCACCTTTTCTTTAACTGAACGGTGCCAGCCTATTAGGATGTCAGTGGTGTTTATTACAGGATTCTAGTGAAAGTCATTTAAGAGATATCATATTTTGGAAAGCTCACACACCAACAAGGGTATAATATCTGTGGTAGCACACACTAAAGAACAACACAAAAGCACACAATAGTTATGTGGAGTGCCCTGTAATGAGACAATTGACTATCACAACTTGTGTTCACAATTACCATCAGCAGTGGCAATACAAGCTTCCAGGCTAGTATGGAATGACTGTTGCACACATACTAGCATTACAGAGGAGATCTCCAAACAGGCAGCAATAATATGTTGTTACATATTGCTGGGTATAATTGGTTCTTGTAGACAGCATCTTTCAGCTTTCCACGCAGAAAAAAATCTAGAGGCATCAAATATAGGGAACAAGATGGTACAGGTCCTCTGCATCCAGTCCAATGATTTTGAAACAAATTCATGAAGACATGCTGTAGTACTTCATGTGCTATGAGCTGGACAGCCCTCATGTTGAATCAAAGGTTCCTCCTACTCTACAGAGGAATGCCCTCCAGCATCTGTGGAAGATGGTCTGTTGTGAGGCTGTGATACTTGTGAGTATTCGATGTTTCAACTACGAAAAATGGGCCTATGAGCCAATGGTTCACTATCCCACACCACATGTTTATACTCAATAGATATTGATGTTCCACCTGCCAAAGCCAATGAGCATTTTTAATAGACCAATACTGCCTGTTTTGGCAGTATACTTGGCTGTGACTGATAAAAGTGGCTTCATCAACAAACAAGATACACAGTACATCATGAGTAACATGTCTTAATGCCCATGTACAGAGGTTAACATGATTCTCATAACTGTTTCCATGGAGTTCTTCGTTGAGAGAGATGTGATGAGGATGGAACCTATTTTGATGGAGAATGCCTATGACACTCATGTGACTCATCTCACGTCATTATACAACTGCACAGGCACTAATGTGTCAAGCAACTGCAATAGGAAAATGAAAATTAATTTCTGCCTCCTCTGCCATCACTTGTTTTCTTCTCTTAAAGCTGTCTATCACTTTCACGTAATTGGCTGAAGAGGTTGATCAGCAATTTCCAAAGGGGTTGATGGCTATCAGGATATCTTGCTGCATACATCAAACAAAAATGAACTGTGTTCTTACTACAGTCTTCATACACTAAGAGCATGTTCGCTTTTTCTGCACTGGTAAATCCCATTTCTTGCTCATGTTCTACTGCTTGGACTGTCACACACTAACTGACTAGCTAGTTGCAATGCACTGAAGGAACACACAAGCACATTGTCAGCAAACAAAAACATTGCACTTAACATCTATACAGGTTGCATAGCACAAAAACTGCTTTAGTCTGGAAACTTTTCAAAATACAATATTGTGTAAATGACTCGCACTAGAATCCTGCAAAAAACGCCACTGACATTCTAATTTACCCTGCTTTTAGTTTGTTAATGTCAATAGGCATTCTTCCATTTAGGAAAGTGAATGTTTGCACAAAAATTACACTTTCTAAGTATTATTATATCTGTTTATTGGTTAACAATATGAACCCCTGACTACCAATCCATGAAAACCACACATCAAAAGCACTTTCCATTTTTGCACTATTTGTGGTGCAAATTTTAGGTGATTCGCCCTATATACTCAAAACACATAAATACCATCAACTGTTCACAGACTAAAGAAGGAGAATATGAACCAGAGTAATTTTTACATCATCATTTCCATTATGTTCTTGACACTCAGTGACACCTCTTGTGAGGGAGAGATGAAATGGAACATCTAATCACTGAGACCCCACCAAGAGAGGCAGCCACCTGTAGCGAGGACAACTGTGAACCAAACTTTCAGACAATGGAAAATCCAGGATGGAATGTAACAACATGGAATGTAATAAGATGGAGAGTGTAGTTTAATTTGCCTAAGACTGCAGTCATGTGTGTGAGTTGTGTGCATGTAATTGCATGCATGTGTGTGTGTGTGTGTGTGTGTGTGTGTGTGTGTGTGTGTGTGTGTGTGTGTGTGTGTGTGTGTGTGTGTGTGTGTGCATGTGTGTGAGCATGTGTGCATGTGCATGCGTGGATGCCCAGTTTTTGTAGACGAAGGCCTCAACAGCCAAAAGCTATAATTGTGAGAGTCTTTTCGTTGTGTCTATCTGCGGCTCAGCATCTCCACTATACTATAAGCCAAAATTTGGTAGTTGCTTAAACAAAGCATAGAAATTCTGAAACCTGGCATATATTTGTGCTATTTTCTCAAATTATGACATCATTAGAGGGCCATGACTGTTATATGAAACAGAACGTTAATAGCATACAGCAACAACCAGGCACATTTTGGTTTCTGTTTCCCTTACTGAAAAAGCACCATTAGTGGTTTCAGATTCTCACATTGTCACATTTTTTTGGCAAGCATGTAAGAAGCAGTAGCTTGATCATTGTGCTCAGAGAGAGACAGAGAATACATTGCAGTAGCAGCAACACGAGCACAGTCTCTGTCTCTGTCCCACGCCACACACACCAGCTATTGCCCATGTGCTTTTTCCAAGTTCAGTATATTTCTGTCACCCCATCTCACTGCAATCATCTGGTTGATGTAGGCACGACAGTACTGGGCCCCTCTAGTTTCTTCTCAATTTTATTTTTAAATACAGTTCCTAAAGATTTTTAATCAGTCTTATTGAATGTACACTGTACATCACATATTGGGTAAATATGAGCACATTTCACTGTGTTTTTTTGCCACATTATAATAAGAGTTTTCATTTACCTTCTCTCTCAATTGTGTGCTCTGCAACTAACAACCATAGTTTCCTCCATAAGTTTCAGGATATCTTTTGTCCTGCATATTTCACAATGACCTGTTCTCATTCACAAGACATATGCTTTTCTATGTTCATAGTTGGGACTTGAATGAGAAACACACCCAGATTTTAGCTACAGCAGGTGCTCATTTGCAACAACTATGTCTGACGAATCCCATTTCACTGGGATCTGTCAATAAGATGCCCATATATGGCTGCATGTGGCCAGCTTGGTCATGTGTTGTGGACATGAGCCAAGACGTATATGTCTTGGGATTAGTTGGTTGCATGTGGTCACATATAGCCATCCAGATAGTACTAGAATTATGATTCCAGTGGATACTGAGCTTCAAACTGGTCAAATTTTGTAATATTGCTTGAGTCTGCTTTGTGTCACCCATAATGAGCACACCAAATTTAACACAAGAACCAACACAAAAGTTCCGTGTGTAGCCCAAGCTGTGTGCTATGGGTGAACTTGGCAGAATGACACTATTGTCTCAAAAGTCATGTAGTACACCACTTCTTGCCACTGCACATCCCCCCTCCATCAGCCTTTGTGTGAGCAAACCACTACTACACATTTTTATCAAAACACACTGTACACTGGTTCACTTGAAAATACAGCCTAGAGAAAGACAACAGATAGAGAGAGAGAGAGAGAGAGAGAGAGAGAGAGAGAGAGAGAGAGAGAGAGAGAGATAAAAACAGGAAAATTATGTTAACTCAAGGCAGACTCTTTTCACAATATACTTATTAATCATGGAATGTCTGTACAAGACAGTGTGTTTTGCCAACAGCTTCACTAGCAAATAGACTGCCACAGGGCCCACCGTGTACCTGTAACACACATAAACTGACTGACTTACTTGTTCATGCTGTGGAGGTCACATTCAGAGACACTCTTGCAGCCTTGCTCAGACCACCCATCAGGACACACCCGCTGGGAGCAGTCAGTGCCCTTCCAGACTATCGGGCACTTGAAGGAGCCATCGACAGGTGAGCACTGCATGCCATTACTGTAGATGCACCAAACATCTCTGCTGGGAAGTCTCCAGGCACTGTGACACATCAGTTCAAAATGAGAATTGCTGAAAGCTGTCAAAATGTGGGACTATTACAGATCTGTCTGGGCTATATTATAGTGACAATAAATTACACATAAGTAAATAATTATCTACATGATTAACACCACACAACTGAGTCTTCAGTGACTGCTATGCCTTTATAGCAAGAAAATACCCTATCTCAAATGGCTGATAGCAAATAACTATTATTTTAAAATATGAAGATGTATATTCAACAATCCATCAAGGTAATTTATCTGTAGAACTCGACACACTGAACTGTACAGGGTACGACAGCAAATCAGGTGATTTTAATAAGTGTTATTGAGAGTGAATAATTGACTTTATTTGCTCAAAGAACACACAGTAAACATAAAAGCATTTCATTTTCAAACTGAAAAAAGAAACTAAAAGTGCTTTACTTTCCAAAAATAACGTTTCTTATATGCCCACTGTAATAGTCCTGATACTAAATGTAATACTTCTGTCACTAAATGTAACTGGGTTTTCTCTTTTCATACTGTCAATTGTCAGGATGAGCTTTCTAAAGCATTCTGTCAGGGTGAAAATATTAAATAAATTAACTTTTCTCTCTTAACAACATGTGGGCAGGGTGGGTTCTTCCTTGGCTCGGGTATGAGGTAGAATGAAACAGCATTTTTACATAAGATAACTTTTATTGAAAGTTTCGTACAACTGTCTGTATCTTACTGGACATTCTGGTTCGGAGAGCGGCAGCCATGTCGTTTGCATAGCCTTCTGCTGCGGCAGTGGCGGCATCTGATTACACGTAGCGGTGTGTATCTCGTGTCGCCGTCTCACCCAGCTAACAGGAGACGCACAGCATGAGGTGGCCCGTTTAATTATTGCGAGCGAAGTTGTGCATTGGATGGTGATACCTTGAATGTGGCGTCCCAGTGTTTCTCTTCTGTAAGCGGCCGCGTGTGTTGTGCATTGGCCAGCGGAGCGGCGCAGCGGGGGAAGGCCAGTGTCCTGGACTCGAACAACGGACTCCCGCTTGCCAGTCTTTGGCTGTCAGATCATCATCCCAGCTCACAGGTGACTGCTGATGTGAGGCCGTCTCCTTCCCGTCCTCACGAGTCACCCGGGTGCGTAAAATCAGACTTCAAATACCTTTTAACTTCTGTCTTCTGGTGCTGCTTGACATTCCACTACAGCGGCGGACTTGGTGCATCTGTGCATGATGTAGTCTCTTCTTGCATGATGGTCTCAGCACCGAAACTGACTTAAAACAACTGCTACGCTTCTTCACTTCTTCGTCTTCTTCATCGCTCGTCTCCATCTTCGTCTCCGTCTCCGTGTCCGTCTCCATTTGTCGAGCCCACCATGTCTCGTGTATTTATTCACTTCAGTTCACTGGAGGTGAACGACTTCACGGCCATTGCCTCTTCTGTCACGTTGAAAAGCTTCTCGAAGAATCTTCTTAACATCGGTCATTGGCTCTTGGGATTTAGGCGAGGGCCTTTGCTCACATGCAACAACTGAGAAACACGTGAGCCGGTTGGGCGATGCCCTGACGGCTGAATTGACAGCGCCCGCTTATGTGGAAGTTGCTGACTTCATGGTCATTGTCTCTTCTGTTCTGTCTGCTGTTTGCCAGTATGTAACTCTCTAAACTAAACCAAGTTTTTCATTTATATTCTAATTTCTACTTCACCTTGATTTCACTAATTTATTTACTTAAGTACCACTCCCGGCGGAAGTGGCCATGCGGTTAAAGGCGCTGCAGTCTGGAACCGCAAGACCGCTACGGTCGCAGGCTCGAATCCTGCCTCGGGCATGGATGTTTGTGATGTCCTTAGGTTAGTTAGGTTTAAGTAGTTCTAAGTTCTAGGGGACTAATGACCTCAGCAGTTGAGTCCCATAGTGCTCAGAGCCATTTGAACCATTTGAACCTCACCACTCAACATTCCTCCACCCTTCGGAGAAATTCGCCCTCGAATTTACCACTCAACATTCCTCCACTCTTCACACAGCAAAAGCACTAACACAAGCAATGAAAACTCTCGACTTAGAAGATTACACACGCTTCACATTAAGTATGTTGAAAATACTTTATCACTTTACTGAAACACTGTACGCTCATGAGTCACATAGTTCACACACAGTTTGTTGTAATAAGTGTAAGAAATCTTGATGACCATGAATAAACAAAAATAGTATATTCACTTAGAAAGTTACATAGGAACATCTGTTTAATCTACCCTATATTAATCCAAGAATATCTATTCTACAGTATTGTTTACTTTAACATAAGACTGTTTAGTAAAGAGTGAAGTACAATAAACAAAATTAATACACTAATGCTGAAAAGTAACCATTGAAGTGCACCAGTTAAGAGTGTGGTATCCAGTTAACAGGGATTTGATGAAGTGGTATATTATTCATGGCTTATTTTTTCGTCTTAAATAAAAGAAAACTGTACAAAGCAGAAACACCAACACAAAGGTTCCAGATATACCCGTTCCTAGCATTTTGTTTTCACCTATTAATTTTAAGACATGTTGCATCATAACATTGGCATCAATTTTGCCTTTCTGCGAGTTTATGAACATATCTAATGATTTCAGAAGGGAACTGTCAAGGGAGTCATTGAGGTAGGATAGGTTTTGTGTAGGAAATGCTTTGCATGGCGTTTTCTGAAAAAAACAAACAACATGGTTATGGAACTACCAACCTAGTAAAAACAAAAACAAAAAGAAAAGAAGGAATACATTTTAACTACAAGATCTACATGTTTCTACGTTCAACTTTTTTTTCTTAAAAAAGAAACCATTATCATTTATTAATTATTTACATATGTATACTACAGTCTACTAAGACTCAACTAGGACATTCTCACTCTTGGTCGAAGATTGTATGGTGCCATGTCTGTATGTTGTGCTGGCGTGGCCACTCTTTTTCCTTTTCGGGTACTTCCTCCACCCTTCGGAAAAGCAGACACTATTATTGAAGGAATTACATCTGGAGTGCCCTTAAAAGGTTTTAAACGACTTACATGCACAATGGTAGTTCGGGTGGGCAGTTGAAATTTAACGTTGACTGGTGACGTGATCTCAATAATTTGATAAGGACCTCTGTAGTTTGTTACAAATTTCTTCATTTTTCCTCTCGCAACATATGGAGTTGACAGCATCATCCACTGACCGATTTTGTAATTTGGATATTTAGCTTGGGCATTACCTAACCTTTCCTGTTGTTCCAAAGCCTTTGTATTAGATTTTTGAACCTTTTTCCATACATCTTTCATCATTCAACTGAAATCTCTTACTGTTTCTCTGACTTTTCCGTTTTTCTGCCTGATTACATCAAAAGGGGACGGCATTTTTCTCCCATAGACCACTTCATAAGGTGACATGCCAGTTGCTTCATGCGTTTTGGCGTTGTATACCGACACGATTATTGGTAAATACATATCCCAATTAGAATGTTGTTCGTTAATATAATAACTAAGCATCTTGTCAATTCTCCGATGAACTCTTTCTGTGCGTCCGTTGCACTGAGGGTGTAACGGAGTTGTGCGTAATTTGCATATTTTTAGTAAGTGGCAGAGCTGTTTCATTAGTTCAGACATAAAATTAGATCCCTGATCTGTGATAATAGCTTCAGGTACGCCAAATTTAAGTATCCAGTTGTTAACTAAAGCTTGGGCAACTGTATTTGCTTGCTGATCTGGGAGACTCACCATAGCTAGATAGCGTGAAAAGTGATCTATAATCGTAAGAACATACTTATTACCAGCAGGTGTTTTATGAAATGGCCCGTAGAGATCCACTCCACAGATTTGAAATGGACATGAAGCCTTGGGGAGCCTCTGTAAGGGTATTTTTGAACGAAAAATTTCAGCTCGTTGTGTGCATGCAATGCAATTACAAACGTACTGCGCAACATCCTGCTTTCTGGTTTGCCACCAAAATCGCTCTGCTACATGTCTTTCGGTTGTCCGTTGTCCACGTGTCCTGCAAGGATATGATCGTGGGCCTCTGCCATTATTTCTTGTCTAAGGTGTTGGGGAACAACAATTCGCGGTCCAAGTTTTGTTTTACGGCATAATACACCATCTTCAAAGCAAAATTGTTTTTGAGTTGCGTATTTTTTGCATTCTGTATCCTCATCTTGTGCCTTTCTCCAGTCCTCAGTATCTCGGCCTGTTGCTTCCAAAAGTGCTATTTTCCGACTTAGACAATCTGCATTCGTGTGTTTTTTGCCTGGTTTATGGATAACTTCGAAATCCATTTCGGAAAGACATAGGGCCCAACGCGTGAGATGACTAGATGGATCCTTTAACCCAAGCAACCATTTTAAAGCTGCATGGTCTGTAATGACCTTGAATTTCCTACCATACAAGTAGCATTTAAAGTATTTGATGCCATAAATAACACTTAACAATTCTTTCTCCATTGTGGAATAATTTCTTTCTGCCGTTGTTAGTTGTCTTGAAGCGTAGGCTATGGGGTGTTCCGTGCCATTAATATTCTGACTCAAAACAACTCCTACTGAATGGCCACTTGCGTCACAGGATAAAATAAATTCTTTGTTATAATCTGGGTAGGCTAATACTGGACTGAATGTTAACTTATCTTTAAGGATTTGAAATGCTGATTCACAATCTTCAGACCAATGAAATTTTGCACCCTTTTTCAATAATTGGGTTAAGGGTCGGGCAATTTCAGCAAAATTTTGAACATTTTTCGGTAATACGATGCGAGACCAATGAAACTTTGTACTTCCTTAATGCGTTGTGGTGTTGGGAAGTCCTTAACTGCCAAAATTAATCGAGGATCTGTTCTAATTCCTTTTTCACTAATGACATGTCCTAGGTATGTAACCTCTGTCAATGCAAAACTACATTTTTCCATATTTAATGTTAATTTAGCTTTTCTAAGCCTCTGGAAAACATTACAAAGACGCACAGCATGTTCATTAATGTCTTTGGAGAATACAATAATATCGTCTAGATATACACAACATTGCTGAGTTTTGAGTCCTCGCAATACTCCATCGAGTAGTCTTTGAAAAGTTGCTGGTGCATTTTTCAAACCGAAAGGCATTCTTTTAAATTGCCAGTGGCCTCCAGGGGTAGAAAATGCTGTTTTATGCCTATTTTCAGGTGCAACTTCCAATTGATGATATCCGCTACATAAATCGATTGTTGAAAAGTATTTACTCTTACCCAAACTGTCAGTGATATCTGTAATTTTTGGAAGAGGATAAACATCTGAGATAGTTTGTTTGTTAAGGTGTCTGTAGTCACAGCAAAATCTATATCATTTCGTACCGTTGGGAGACTTCTTTGGAATAATTACGATATTTGAATTATAAGGCGAATCAGAATGTTCTATAATTCCATCGTTTAGGTGCTGTTCTAAAAATTCATCCAGTACTGGCTGTAAGTGATGTGGAACTCTATAAGGCTTCCTATAAACTGGGGGGCTATTTCCTGTTGGGATCCTATGCTGTGTGATATCTGTTGCTGGCAGTGGACCTTCTGCATTAAACAAATCTTGGAACTCAACTAAAACTGCTTCTATCGTGTCTCTATCATTTCCTTTCAAATGCTCAATCTTCTGGCGTAATGCGGTTTTATAGGCATCTGGTTTCTGACCATCATTAATATCTGACCAAATGAAATCTTCTTCTTCAAAAGTACTGACTGTAGCTACTAATATTCCCTTATGCAACTCTTTGTCCTCCACTCCAAAATTGTCAATATGTACCGGTACTTTTCTTTCTCCCTCAACGTCTTGAACCCGTACAACACTTCTATGTACAAAACAATGTGATACATCTAATTCCTCATTTTCCTCTAATGGCTCTATTAGACATACTGTATCTGTAGGTACCTCGGGGTCAACTGTCATCCAGAAAAGTTTTCCTGAGCCAGATGGTATCTGATCCCGCGAATCAACCTTCAAGGACGTTGCACGCAGTGTAGTTGATTTCGCCTTCTGGTTAGGGAAATCTTGCGGCAGTAGGCCCTTTGCAGCGGTGTCGCCTAGCTGAAACACTGTTCCGCTAAGTTCTACAGTTTGCTGTCTGAGGTCGATTTTAGCGTGATGTTTATTCGGGAAATCCAACCCTAGGATCGCGTTGTACCCATCAGTTACCTTTGTTACCACTTCTACATTTTCTTGAAATTGTACACCGTGAATAGAGAAAATCAATGATGTACATCCTAATGACTTCACTGTACCTCCTCCTATTCCACTCAGTCTATACCTGGGAGGGTCATATTTCTTTTCTCCAATGCATTCATTACTCACTATTGATACGTTTGCGCCTGTATCCACCAGTATCCTTGCCTCTTTATCCTGTATGGTAGCAGATAACCAGCATTCCGCCTTCACATTCGCCTTAATGGCATGAAAGTTTATTGGGAACACCTGGCAGCGGCTCCGACATTCCCGTTTGTGTTTAACTGATTTCTATTTCCAAAAACTTTCTTAGACCTGCATTCCTTGAATGTGTGACTTAATCTTTGACAATTAGTGCATTGAGGTTGTCTGCAGTTTTTTGCTATATGTCCCTGTCGATCGCACCTAAAACATCGTACTCCTGCTGAAAATACATTTCGCTTCTCCTTGTATCTGGTGGCAATGTCAATTTCTTCAAAAGCCATTGCCACAGATACAGCTTCTGCTAAATTTTTAGGAAACTCTGCCCTGACATGACAGGACGTTTCAGGAGGCAGCCCACATAAAAATGTATCCAGAGCTCTATTTTCTGCCTCTTGTAAAATAAATTTATTTGCTTCATCACTAGTTGTCAACTGATAGGTGTTAATATTAACTTTTCTAATCCTATCTACAAAACTTTCTAATGACTCATTTTGCCTCTGAGTGATAGTGTTTAACTGTTCCCTATAAAATCTACAGCTGTTCTGTTTTTGAAAACGTTTAAGCAATCCTTTCTTCAATTCCTCAAATGTTGGAGCATTCCGTAATTCTTCATGGTATAATACGTGTGCTTTAGCCTCTCCTAGCAATCTTAACTTTGTCATTTGTAAGAGCTGTTCATCTGACCATGATCCTAACTTTGAAGCTGTTACCAAATCATCAAAAAAGGCTGTTATGTCTTCGCCAGGTATACCTGAAAAAGGAGTTACTAAGGCTGCTGCTGAGGAATCTAGGGTGGGAGGGATTGAACTGGTTTGCCTAACCTCACACAATTGTTTAAATACTGCATTATTATCATTTTTAAGCTGTGCTATTTGATTAACTAAGCTCTGAATAGCTTCATCAGTAGAAACCCCTTGTGGTGCTGACTCTGACTTTGTACGATTTCATGTCATCATTTTATAAACTGTTAGTTACACAATCTTACCACACTGAATAAAAAAAGATGTTTAAATATTTTCGACAAACTCTTAAAATTATGAGAGAGAATACACTTCTAAATAAAAAAAATATTATGACTGCTATGCAAACCTATATCCTTTCACACATTAAACAATACTAACTGTGGACCTTTAGTAACTGTCATTCACACCTCATATTGAGCCAAGGGTTTTCCTCTGACACCAAATGTAACAGTTCTGATACTAAATGTAACACTTCTGTCACTAAATGTAACTGGGTTTTCTCTTTTGATGCTGTCAATTGTCAGGATGAGCATTCTAAAGCATTCTGTCAGGGTGAAAATATTAAATAAATTAACTTTTCTCTCTTAACAACATGTGGGCAGGGTGGGTTCTTCCTTGGCTCGGGTATGAGGTAGAATGAAACACCATTTTTACATAAGATAACTTTTATTGAAAGTTTTGTACAACTGTATCTTACTGGACGTTCTGGTTCGGAGAGCGGCAGCCGTGTCGTTTGCGTAGCCTTCTGCTGCGGCAGCGGCGACGTCTGATTACGCGTAGCGGTGTGTATCTCGTGTCGCCGTCTTGCCCAGCTGACAGGAGACATGCAGCGTGAGGTGGCCCGTTTAATTATTGCGAGCAAAGTCGTGCAACGGATGGTGATACCTTGAATGTGGTGTCCCAGTGTTTCTCTTCTGTAAGCGGACGCGTGTGTTGTGCGTCGGCCAGCGGAGCAGCGCAGCGGGGGAAGGCCAGTGTCCTGGACTCAAACAACGGACTCCCACTTGCCAGTCTTTGGCTGTCAGATCTTCATCCCAGCTCACAGGTGACTGCTGATGTGAGGCCGTCTCCTTCCCGTCCTCACGAGTCACCCGGGTGTGTAAAATCAGACTTCAAATACCTTTTAACTTCTGTCTTCTGGCGCTGCTTGACATTCCATTACAGCGGTGGACTTGGTGCGTCTGTGCATGATGTAGTCTCTTCTTGCATGATGGTCTTCAGCACCGAAACTAACTTAAAACAACTGCTACGCTTCTTCATTTCTTCGTCTTCTTCATCGCTCATCTCCGTCTTCGTCTCTGTCTCCATTTCCGTCTGTCGCGCCTACCGCGTCTCGCGTATTTATTCACTTCAGTTCACTGGAGGTGAACGACTTCATGGCCATTGCCTCTTCTGTCACATTGAAAAGCTTCTCGAAGAATCTTCTTAACGTCGGTCATTGGCTCTTGGGATGTAGGCGAGGGCCTTTGCTCACATGTGACAACTGAGAAACACGTGAGCCGGTCATTGCCTCTTCTGTCACGTTGAAAAGCTTCTCAAAGAATCTTCTTAATGTCTCGGTCATTGGCTCTTGGGATGTAGGCAAGGGCCTTTGCTCACATGCGACAACTGAGAAACACGTGAGCTGGTCGGGCGATGCCCTGACGGCTGAATCGACAGCGCCCGCTTATGTGGAACTTGCTGATTTCATGGTCATTGTCTCTTCTGTTCTGTCCGCTGTTTGCCAGTATGTAACTCTCTAAACTAAACCAAGTTTTTCATTTATATTCTAATTTCTATGTCACCTTGATTTCACTAATTTATTTACTTAAGTACCACTCAACACCACTACCCTTTGGCAAGCACTCAGCAAGTCTTCTGCTGGCATTGCCCATTACCTGTTGGAATGTCTCCACAGGAATTTATTGAATTTTTTCCTGAATTTGACATTTCAACTCCTAGGTTGCATGTTGTGCTGAAGAACTAACACTTGTGGTTTCAAGTAGCCCCACAGAAAAAAACTGCAGGCTGGAAGGCCTGAAGATAACATGTTCGGCTCCTCACAACTGCCAATGTTGGTGCTATGTGACTGGTAGCCACATCATCTTGAAAGAATGCACGTTTGTTCACAGGCAGAGAAGCACAGAAGCTAAGAAGTTCTCCCATGTGAAAAAGATGTTGCCCGCCACAGCTACAGCACTTCACCTTTCATGTTCAAAGAATTAAGTAACAATAATTTGCAAAAAAAAGATATCGGACATCACCTATTGATCTGTGGATTGGTTTCCCATTGATTTTTTGTAAGTTTGTCTTAGACCATTAATGGAAATAGTGCTTGTTAATGTATTCTGACAAATGGAAATGTGTTTAGTCACTCGACAGTAAGTTTTTAATGAGATGCTGGTTTCCATTAATCCACTACAGAAGTATCTGGCATAGTCCTGCTTCTGCAGTGCATGAAGAAGTTCAGTCTTGTAGGCACAGAAATGAACACCTTTCCATAAGATCTATCAAATGCTGTGGTTTGAAAGCCAAAGTGCCAGAGAAAAACAATCCACAGAGTAGTGTGAACTCTGTTTGATAGTCTCTCTCACTGCCGCTATGTTCTTGGGAATACAGAGTGTTTTTCTGTTACCACCTCTCTTATATACTACAGGACATTTGATCAATGAAAACAAAGCTTTGAAAATAAAATATAATTAAATAGATGAAAAATCTTAATCACAAAGTAGTGCCAGGAGAAAACACACATAAAATTTAAAGAAATGTGAAAACTTTCGGAGCCAGTGGTTCCTTCTTCTGGCAGAAAGTTTGAAGGAAGAGAAACGAAGGAAAAGCAATAAAAGGGAGGGGGGCAAGGCACTTAAAGGGAGGAGGGAAAGGCACTAAAAGGGAAGGGGGGCAAATCACTAAAAGGGAGGAGGAAAAGCACTTAAGGGGGGGGGGGGGGGGGGGAAGCACTAATAAGGAGAGGGGGAAAGCACTAAAAGGGAGAGGGGGAACGCACTAAAAGGGAGAGGGGGAAAGCACTAAAAGGGAGAGGGGGAAAGCTCTAAAAAGGAGGGTGGAAAGGTACAAAAAGGGAGGAAGGAAAAGCACTAAAAGGGAGAGGGGGAAGCACTAAAAGGGTTCCACCACTGTAGTCAGCTGGCTCTCTGGCTAACTATACTAGTAACTTTCATGTTGCCATCAAGGTGAGCGCTGCAGTTGCTGATCCACACTCTGTGGTATCACGATGCTTTGACTGATGCTTGTATTTACATGTATAGTATGTGCAAGTGCATACAACATCTTATAAGGTGCTCTGCATACTCATTATTTCTGTAAATAACCCTGTTGCTGTTTGCAGCAATCAGTCAGACCTGCCACTCAGTTATGGTCTGCCACACTAATTGTTTTTCTTCACCTGGCAGTTGTTTGTGGAGCTGTAAGAGAGGCCATGTCAGGTTACTTCTGTTTTTCACATCAGCATCTTTCAGAATACCTAATTAGTATTGCAATAGCCTCAACAGGTGACGCTTACTATCTGACAGATTATCTCCTAAGGTACAAATCAACACCATTTCTTATCTCCATACAGAGAAGAAACCAGTCACACACTGTCATCCGCAATGCTATTCCATGGCAGAGCTCATCTCTGGCAGGGCACCAGCAGAGAGTAAGTGGCCCCAGCTCACAAAAAGTGGCTCCACATCATAGAAAGTGGGGATGTTTTAACACCTACCCTTTCCCCTGTGGCATTTCTAACTGAAGGGCCACACTGAACATACACAACATTTAACAATATTTGTATGTATCTAAGGATCTTCATAAAACTTTTACCACTGAGATGTCATTAATCAACATTTAATTACAACAAAAATTATGAAGTATGACATGTTTGAGATAAAGTTCAGTGTGCCAGAAACAACATTAGTAATATAAACCTGCTCATGGGTGAAACATAGCACTTGTAGATTGGCTTTCCAGTTCTTATTTCTCATTGGTCACTTAGTTAAAGCCCAGACAGCATGATGGAGATATTTCTAGACTCCATGTTATGAGGGCAGTCTGAAAGGTTCTCGGCCTGATAGTGAAAATGACAATTTATGATTTCAAAGAATTTTTATTTTCCAACATAATCTCCTCTAATACCAATACATTTCATCCACCAGTGCTCCAATGCTATTATCCCCTCTCTGTAGTGTACCTCCAGAAGTGATGCAAAGTGCCCATTTACAGCCACATCGGTTTCTTGGTTGGGGGAAAACTGCTGAAAAGTGAGGAACTTCTTTAGTTTTGAGAATAAATGGAAGTGTGAGCGAGCCAAAAATGGGGAACAGGGTTGATATTCCAGCATTTCCTAGCGTAAATCCCTGAATTACCCTATTGACAAGGCACTTTTGGGGCAGGTGTATTATACTGAAGGAATATGATATTTTTCTTTTTTAGGCCAGGTCTGTTTTCACAAATGCTTGCATCCAGTTTCATTAGAAGTTGAAAGTGGTATTCTCCAGTTACAGTTTTACCTGTTTCGACATAGTCATTGAGCAAAATACCCTTCACATTCTAAGGCACCAGCTATATGATCTTTCCTGGAAATGGCCCACCCCTGCCTTCTTTGGAGCTGAAGAAACAGCTTTTATCCACTGTGTAGACTACTGTTTCGATTATGGTGTGTTGTGGTGAATCCATGTTTCATCCACTGCCACATGTTGATGAAAAAGTCACTCCTGTTTTTCTTAAAATGCATTGAGGAATCATCAAAAAGTGTTGTACAAATGTGTTTGTGATTAACAGTGTGCACACTTGACACTCATCTTGCATACATCTTTGTCATTTACAATTCCTGGTGCAGGATGTGACCAACACATTCCTTTGATACCTCTGGAACATTAACAGTTTCATGCACCTATATATGCCAATCTTCCAAAATCATATCATGCACTTTGTTGATGATTTCCAGTGTGATTGCACTTTTCGAACATCATTCACATGGATCCTCTTGGATACTTTCACACCCATGTTTAAACTCAGCCACCCATTTCTACAAGTGAAAATTCGAGATGAAGAGCTACTACACACATTTACAAGCAGGAAATGAATTTTGGTCAATGCTAACCCACGTTTTACAAAGAACTTATAACTGCATGATACTCTATTTTTTTTTTATTTTCAGCACCGTGCATACCAGGATCATTCCAAATGATTACCTACAGTCAGGTTCTACATAGAATGACTTGAAATTTATGAGGCATCTACTAACACATGTACCAACATAAGGGGGAAAAGTCACCCAAGTATTGCTGCAATTTCTGGGGAAGGCTGAGAACTTTCAGACAGCTCTTGTACTTCTATTCTTGCCTCTATTTTGTCGTGCTGCAAGGATTGTAGCAGTCAGTGCATGCAGGGATGGCATAGCGTCAGAGCATGCACAGTTGAAAACCACAACTGAATCTTGAAACGCCTGGTTAATGGCTGCAGGAGAGAACAGGTAGTTGGAATTGTGGAAAGGGGCCAAAAATGAGTGGCTGTCAGTTACACTCAAACACATACAACTTAATTTAGTTGCCCAAACATTACAGTGAAAATTTCAGAGCTTAACTATTCACTGAATATGTCACACATTCTTATGGCTTAAGGGCAGAACATCTTTGATTTTTAAAATGGCTGAAGGCCCATTATTTAAAACACAACTACAATAAATTTTCAAAAGGCAGAAGGCCCAAAGCTTTATCCTTAAATCACTTTTTTTAAAAAATGAGGCTCAAGGCCCAAGCAATCTAAGACTTAACAATATGGAATTTTAGTTATAAAATGGCTGAAGGCCCATTATTCAAAACACAACTACAATAAATTTTTACGACAGAAAGCCCAAGGCTCTATCCTTAAATAATTTTTCTTAAATGAGGCTGAAGGCCCAAACAATCTAAGATTTAACAAGCAAAGAATTTAAATTTTAAGACAGCTGGAGGTCCATGATTGAAAAACACAACTACAATAAATTTTCAAAAGGCAGAAGGTACAAAGCTTTATCCAAAATGTTTTAAATGAGGCCAAAGGCCCAAACAATCTAAGACCTAACAAGTAAGGAATTTTAATTTTAAGGTGGCTTAAGGCCCATGATTGAAAAACACAACTACAATAAATTTTCTAAGGGCAAAAGACCCAAAGCTTTATCCAAAATACTTTAAATGAGGCTGAAGGCCCAAACAATACCAGATTTGATAAGTAAGGAACTACCAATTTTAAAGTGGCTGAAGGCCCATTATTTAAAACCCAACTAAAAGCATACAAATCCAAACCATCAGCTATGATCTGTTAAAATGCACAATCAAACACCAATAAGAAAAGGCAGTACAGCCAGCAGCACTCAGAAGTTTCCGGGAGTCGGTCTGCACTTGAAATATTAACATTTGCTCAGGGGAGACAGGTAGTCGGCCCAACTATATCCAATCTGCTGGCAACCCAACCAAGAAACAGTCAATGGACCCACCGACAAGACAACTTTCTTTCCACCCAACCAGTACACTAGGAACTTCAAAGCCAAAATATAAAATAAGTAGCCGCCCACAACCAAGTACGCATAAGCTGCCAAAACTACACACACGTGTTGGACAGCGGCAAGATGGTGAGGAAAGAACACTGCCTGAATTTTACATCAGTGGCCAGGGCAGGTAACCAGAACGCTAATGGCCACAAGGAAAAAATTTCCGCTGGTGCACTTGGACTTCAAATAACCAAAATACAGTTAAACTTTCACCAACTTGAACACTCACTGTTGCTCACTGGAACTGCTAACCACGAAAACCAATGACACTATGTTATTAAATCACCACTCAACTTTGATGTCCTGGGTCGGAGAGCCAAAAACCTTGAAGCAATCAGAAGAGCTCCCACACACTACGACACTAGGTAGAGACTGCCAGCAGCTCTGGCCCACTGCGCTGCCCGGAGATTTCCTGGCTGATCCACACCAACCAACCGACTCTCAGAGCCAGTATGCCAACAACATTTAAGATAACTTGTCAATCAAAATCTCACAAACTACAGACAGTTTCATGAACACTTGCAGGAAGAAGCAGACAATGCTAGCAGAAATTTACTGTACAATAACAAGGATGAATCACGAGTCGGCACACACAGCCAAACCATAAGCGATCGCTGGCCAAATACACATCGTCAGGCAAGATGACCTACGGACGACCAACCAAAGTCATTGCCACTCCAATCATGTGTGTTGGCAATCGTCAGGTGAGTCCTGGCAGTCCGGGCCCCACTGCTGCAACGCCCCAACTGAACTTGTGCAGTGTGCCAACTCAAGCACTGCCAGGTCTGAACTAACTGCTGGTGTATTCCAACTGCCTCATCACACACGACGTATGGGAAGTAATAGCTGTCAGCAAAGATAATATGTGTGGGCTTATATCGATAAGCACCATTGATGCCGCTTAGGGGCAGGAAAGGTGGCAACTCAGTGACACTAGCAATAGAAATTAATATAATGAGGTGGTAGTACAGTAAAAACAGGATGTCAAATGAGATATGACATGAACATGAGCCACGCATGGCTGAACGTCTCCCCCTCAAATTCCAACCCAGGGGCCACATGGCGAAATGAAATGGCTAACAGCTCCTGAATAAAGGGAAGATAATGGCCGAGAAAAGTCACAAGCAAAACACTCTCTGGGACCCACCCTGCAGAGGGAACATGCCCACCAGCTACCCAACATCCCTGTCTTGGTAAGGGACCGACCGAAGTCCCGCAAGATGATGAATTCAAAACCACTGCTAAGTGAGCAACGAAAATGGCGAGATACCCTATCAGACTTCAGCAATGTAGAGAAAACATGCCTCCAGACAACTCAACATCCCTACACTGCAGAACAGACTGGGCTAAGCCCCACAAGATGGCCAACCTGAAGAACAATTTGAAGCTGAACTACCAAAAGGAGCTACAAGAATTTAAAGGCTATCAAAAGTTGACCACCTATTCAAAACGGACTTACTGTGCCTGCACACTATTCAATTGACTGTCAGCAGGTTGGGTGCATTTCCAAAACATGAACAGTGTCCTCATGGCCTTTAATACCCTCAAACAAACATTCAATTGCTGCTTCTGTGTCACCCACCACCTCCGAGGTGATGTCAACTGGCTGAAGCACGGCAGTGCACAAACAGGCAGAACACTTCCTTCAACTGGTTGGCAAAACAAGGTGGTCATTTCTAAGCAAGCCGATGCCCAAACACTGTCTAACTGCAATTACGATAGGCACCTGAAACAAGTAACAGCCCAAACAATATGGTACCACCAAATAGAAACAGAAACTAGAGTGAAACTGACAGCAACTAGAATGGCAAGCACTAGCATATCCACTCTCTGCTACCAGTGAAATGCCTGGTTAATGGGTGCAGGACGCAACAGGTAGTTGGAATTCTTGAAAGGAGCCAAAAATGAGTGGCTGTCAGTTACACTCTAACACATATAACTTTATTTAGTTGCCCAAACATTACAGCGCAAATTTCCAAGATTAACTACCAACTGAATATGTCACATAATTTAATGGCTTAAGGGCACAACATCTTTGATTTTTAAAATGGCTGAAGACCCATGATTCAAAACACAACTACAATAAATTTTTACAAGGCTGAAAGCCCAAGGATTTATCCATAAACAATTTTTCTTAAATGAGACTGAAGGCCCAAACAATCTAAGACTTAACAAGTAAGGAATTTTAATTTTAAGATGGCTTAAGGCCCATGATTGAAAAACACAACTACAATAAATTTTCTAAAGACAGAAGGCCCAAATCTCTATCCAAAATATATTAAATGAGGCTGAAGGTCCAAACAATGCATGAGTTGACAAGCTAGGAACCTCCAATTTTAAAGCGCCTGGATGCCCATTATTTAAAACGCAACTAAAAGCATACAGATTCAAACCAATGGCTATGATCCATTGAAATACACAATCAAACACCAATAAGCAAAGGCAGCACAGCCAGTGGCACTCAGAAGTTTTCAGGGGTCGGTCTGCACTTGAAATATTAACATTTTCTCAGGGGAGACAGGTAGTCATCCCAGCTATATCCGATCTGCTGGTAACCCAACCAAGAAACAGTCAATGGACCCACCAACAAGACGACTTTCTTTCCACCCAACTAGTACACAAGGAACTCCAAAGCCAAAATGTAAAAGGCATAGCTGCCCACAACCAAGTATGCACAAGATGTCAAAACTACACACATGTTTTGGACAGTGACAACACATTGAGGAAAGGACACTGCTTGAATTTTACGTCAACAGCCAGGGCAGGTAACCAGAATGCTAATGGCCACAAGGCAGAAAATTCCGCTGGTGCACTCGGACTTCAAATAACAAAAATACAGTTAAAGTTCACTGGATAGTGGCCAAACTTTTGCCAACTTGAACTGCCACTGTTGCTCATGGGAATAACCCCAACAGGCAACCATGAAAACCAACAGCACAAAGTGAACAGACTGGCTTTGGTAATTAAATCACCGCTCAACTTTGATGTCCTGGGTTGGTGAGCCATGAACCTCGTAGCAATCAGAACAGCTTCCACACACTCCGACATTATGTAGAGACTGCCAGCAGGCTCGGCCCACTACACCATGCGGTGATTTCTTGACTGATCCACACCAACCGACCGACTGCTCAATGCCAGTATGCTGACATCATTTAAAATAACTTGACAATAAAAATCACACAAACTACACACAGTTTCACTTGCATGAAGAAGCAGACAATGGTAATGGCGGTGAGTGTACAATACCAGGGATGATTCGTGAGTCAGCACACACAGCTGGCCAAATACATGTCGTCTGGAAAGATGACCAACCAATGACCAACCGAAGTCATCGCCACTCCAATCATGTGTGTCGGCAACCGTCGGGCGAGTCATGGCAGTTTAGACCTCACTGCTGCCGTGTCCCGACTGAACTTGAGCCGCATGCCAATTCAAACACTGTCAGGTCTGAACTAACTGCTGGCTCATTCCAACAGTCTCATGTCACACAATGACTGGGAAGTAATAGCAGCCAGCAAAGATAATATGCAGGGCTTATATAGATAAGTGCCACTGCTGTCACTCATGGGCCGGCAAGGTGGAAACTCAGTGACACTGGTAATTGAAATTAACATAACAAGGTGGTAGTACAGTAAAAACAGGATAACAAATGAGATATTGCATGAACATGAGCCACACATGCCTCACTTCTCTTCTCTGAGCAGATCGTAGTGTGGCTGAATACATTTCAGTACTCAACACTGTGCTTTATATTTATCATGGAGAGAGTGCTGGAAAACATGTTTTCATCCATTTTGTTTGCATACAAGCACACATTCAAAGATGAATGGCGCCATTGTAGTGTGATTTCCAGCTCACATTTAAAGGGCAACGGAGTAATTTTAGTGTGATAGTTACAGTGTGCTGCAGAGGTGTAGCCCACATTCACCAACCACCACTGAACAATAAAACATCTAGTGTCTGATATTGAAGTTTTGCTGCACTAACAGCAAGAAGGAAGTAAGCAATAAAGTTCTTTCCTTTCATTATTTACTTTAGTAAGCCAGTGAGAAAATGTATCAAAAAACTTTGAAATTATATATAAAGTTTGTTGGAAGGCACTAACCACTCTCATTTTCAAATACTGGATTAAAATAGTCTGTGTAATTTGTGCACTGTGGGTTACACTACCACAATGCACAGACACAGTTTCTTATCTTACCGTGTTACATCTTGAATGAATGAGAGTCACGTCAAAGTATAGTCGTATGCTAGATCAAGGTGAAGCTGTAGTTTTTCATAGACACAAAGCTAAGCAGCTGGTCTATATATTCAATGAAAACAATCAATTTTCGAAAAAGTAATGTAATTGGATAGATAAAAATATCTACACACCAAGTGGCAGAAAAACACACACATAAAAGGAGATTTTAATTACACAAGCTTTCAGAGTTAATGTCTCCTTCTTCAGGAACAAGGTTTGAAGGGGAAGATAGAGGAGTGAAGGAAAAAGACTGGAGGGACCAAGGAAAAGGGGTAGATTTGGGGAAAGTCACCCAGAACCACAGGTCAGGGGAGACTTTCCTTCTCATCCCATCTGGTAAGTCTCCTCTGATCTGTGGTTCTGGCTATGTTCCAGAAATCTACCCATTTTTCTAGACCTCTCCAGACCTTTCCCTTCACCCCTCTTCCTTAGTCTTCAACACTTCTGCCTGAAGAAGGAGCCACTGACTCTTAAAACTTGCCTAATTATAACCTTATTTTATGTGTGTGTTCTCCTGCCACTTCCTGAGTATATTTTTATCTACCAAATTACATTATTTTGTTTATATATTCAATATCTGAGTGCTGTAGAGGAGGAGAAGAGGGAGCTGATTTGGAGAGCAAAGTTGTGGACAGGGCATAAAGGTGGCTTGGCTCTCTACAAGTAGCTGAGGTCACCAAGAGAGGCTGCACCAAGCCGAGCAGTACACTACTCCTGGGCACTGACACATACAGTATGGAGTGTGATGGACTCAGCGGCCGGTAGCAAGGTGGGCAGCGCAGTGATGGAAGCTGTATCCATTAGTTGCTGCTTGACTATCTTATGTATCACCATGCAAGAACTGGCAAGGCATCTGTGAGGACAGAGGATCATGCAGCGGGCATTCAATTACATGCTAATACAGATGGTACATGAAGCTGGTAAATCTTCAGGTTTAATAGCCAGTGAAGTGATATTTTTACCATGTGAGTGTGTTAGTGAACATGATTAAAGTATATTATGGTTCTTTTCAATACACGCAGAATCTGACCATCAAGGATGTAGGAATCTAGCCTTACCATAGCTGAAGAGAGCGTTGGATCCGGTGCACGAAAGGGTGAACCGGATATGGATCACGGCCAAGGCTGCGGTCCTCCAGCCTCGGACAGCTTCTTGTTGTGTCCCTTCGTCAGATTGTAGCAGGGTCATTTGTCGGCACATTTTATCGCTGTGGCATGCCGATTGGGCTGCACTTATGGACAACAAGCTTCGGGCCTTGAAACCTCTTCCTGCGGCTTGGACGTCCTCCTCCCGCCCTTCTCAGCAGGAGGAGGTCGTTTTGGCCTGGTTACGAATTGGACACTGCCGGTTCAGCCAATGCCATCTGCTGACGGCTGCGCCGGCGCCGTTCTGCCCATGTGGGCAATTGCTGAGGGTGTGCCACATTTTAACGTCCTGTCCAGATTTTAACACACTGCATCTTGATCTAGGCCTGCCATGTAGTCTAGATGCCATTTTAGCGGATGACCCATGAGCAGCTGCTCGCGTTCTTCGTTTTATCAACTTGACCAACCTCTCTAAGGACATTTGATTATGCTTTTTTTTTTAATCCTATGCCTGTCAGTCTGTCTTTTATCGTGTTTTCCCTTTTAGTTGCTGTTTTAAACTTGTACCTCGCGGTGCATTCCTAACGTAGTCTGGGCGCTAATGACCATTGAAGCTGTGTGCCCTAAAACCACCAAAAAAAAAAAAAAAAAAAAAAAAAAAAAAAAAAAAAAAAAAAAAAAAAAAAAAAAACTTACCATAGCTGATAATTAGTAATTTGGTAAACTATGTCAGTTTTGCTGTCTTGTTCATGTAAAGTCAGAGAGAAAGAGTAATTGTGCCTGCAATTTTGAGAAACAGACTGGTCAAAGAGGTGGGTAGTGCTTAAGAAGCAAACTGCTTTTAATGATCAAGTTTAAGTTAAATGTTGAGTGTATAGCTTATATGGTTTCTAAACAGGTATATTCATGTGTTAACGACAAGGAATCCTTTATAAATTTTCTGCCTTATTGTAAGACTAGTGTGTTTGGAGTATAGTTGTCTGAAGCTCAGTGGGATTTGAAAATGCTCAGTAAGCCAGTTAACAGTGTATGAAGTTTTTATCTTATTAAGTTGTACTTTTTATCAAATAATGTTCAACATAAAATTAACGGGAGAGTTTACTTGCATAGATAATATTATGAGAATTAGTCTTTCTGCTAAGAACTGAGCAATACCTTAGAACACAGAACAACTGTCTAGCAATTTGGATTCATATTTGGGCTACTGATGTCAAATAAATGTTTTTAAAATTTGTGTTGATATTCAGTAAACCTCCAGTAGTTCCACCTCCCTAAAACCATGTCCTGTCATTGTTCAAAGGTTTATATCATGATATTTTAATTTCTTAAATTTCATTAATCATTATACAACATGATGAAAATCAAATTTGCTTTCTCCTGTGAGCTTTTAGATAGGTAACTTCCAATTTCCACCTTGCACCATGAACCAGATTAGCTGTTCATTAATACAGATGAGAGTGTAAGTACTATATGTGGTATCATATACTGTTTCAAGAATAAGTTTAACTTTTAGGCAAATTATACCTCATTTTCGACTGCTGTGAATCTGCTGGTCACAAATGTCTGTTACATAGTATTGTTCCTTCAGTAAAGATTCCATAGTGTTTATCTTCAAACACTGATTTTACACATATGCAGTTCTACACATAAACGACATTGATGTGCTGTAGAGAAAATGCATATCCATTTCTTAAGTTTTAACTATTCCAGTTGGATTTTATCTATTGCAAAGTTGATATTTACTTGATTTTCAACCAACATACCTCCACTTTCATAAGAAAAGAAACTCACCCTCTCCATTCGCCAGCATTTTCCCGGTGCCCCCATCTCCCTCCTAACTCCTCGCCATGACTCCATCCTTATCTCCTCCACCAGCCCTACCCTTCACACCGATATCCTTTCCTGCATCCCTGTTACCCGCTTTGACCCTAATGCCTCCCTCACCCCTGCCCCTTCCCTGCCTCCCTCCCGCCAACCCCAACCCCCGTGTCGCCTGCCGACCCTCACCGCCGTGATCACTCGGCTTAGTCTGATGATCACGGAGGAGGAGGTGTTGGCGGATCTCAAGGCGCATCCCTATCTGGAGGTGCGTGCAGGTCGCTGCATTCACAACTCCGCTGGCCCCACCCACCTTATGCGGGTTTTGTCCAAACACAGCCCCTCCATAGATCATCTCCTGAAGGAGGGTGCCCTCCTCTTTAACCAATATTACAAGGTTGACCCCTCCTGTTCCCCTCCTCAATCCCTCCGCTGCCAGAGGTGTTTGCAGTACAATGCACACCCAACATCTGAGTGCTGCGAGGCCCCCACCTGCCCACACTGAAAGCAAGCACACTTTTTATGGCAGTGCCCCAACCTCCAGTCCCCTCCCTCCTGTAACACCTGTAACCTCCCTCATCCTATGTACTCCCAAAAATGTAAGGCCTGACCCCCTCCTACCACTCCTGAACTCACCATCCCTGTCCGCCCTCTGGATGCCCCCACCACTACTGGCAATTCCCTTCGTCCCCCCCCCCCCCCCCCTACCTCTGAGGACATCATCAGACTCCTAACCATTGTACTCCAAAATATTCACCCTTTCCAACGCCCCCACACCCTCCAACAGATATCCCTCGCCGCCCGTTCCGTCTTCCACCTTAAAATGTATGCCACCTACTCCCACAACCAGGCCCATTTCACCTTTTCCCGTCTCAACACACTCGTTTAAATCCTTGTCATGGCACGACAGCACCATATCCTGTTCAACAACGTCCGCTCCATTCCCACCAAAAAGACCCTCTTCTTGCACACCATTGCCACCCACCATGTGGATGCCTTCCTCCTAAATGAAACCTTCCTCCAACCCCACCACACCATCCACACTTCGCCCTACCTCCTTCACTGCTCTGATAATCCCTTCCCAATCGCGCGTGGTGGAGTTGCCATTGGTCACCACCACCAGATCCTGGTTCGGCTCCAACCTCTCCTTCCCGACCCCACCGAACACCTGATCCTTAGTCTCTTCTTCCCCAGCCTTACCGTCACCTGCGCCACCATCTATGTCCGCCCTAATGCCTCTATTCCTTTCGACTTCCTCTCCCACATTGACCGTACCTTCTCCTCCTATGTGATCGCCGCCGACCTCAACATCCATAGTTGTTCCGCCGCCCAGTTACAGCGGTGGCATCGGTTCCTCTCCTCCCTCCAGGGTGACCTCATCCCCATTCCCCAGCACACCCGCCCTGAATCCAACTCCACTCCTGATGTCATCCTCTCCTCCCCTAACCTCCTTGGCCGCATAGTGGTGGATGTCCTGGACCCCATTGGTAGGGACCATCTCTCTGACCTCCTCACCATTTCAGACAGTCGTCACCCCCACCCTGACCCTTGTAATGACCCTTCCCCGAAGTACGTCCATGATTATTTCCATGCCAACTGGAATGCCTACTGGGATACCCTCTCCACCGCAGTCGATAGCCACCCCTTCACCTACCACCATCCTGAAGATATTACCCATGCCACCTCCTTTCTCCAGCAGATCTCGTCCGAGGCTGTGGAGGCTCACGTCCCTACTGTCACCATCCACCCCCAACGTCCTACCTTCCCCCACAGGCTGTCCTCCTCCTCCATGAATCTCGCCGTCTCTACCGTGCCTTCCTCCACACGCATGAACCGGCCACACTACGACACCACCGGCAACTCCTGCAACACATCCAAAACTTGCTCGTGGCTAAGAAATGTCAGGACTGGCGACAGACATGCACCCGTTTAAATGCTACCCTTCCTATAAACTCGTCCAAGTTCTGGTGAGCCTTCCGTCGCCTTACCAGAACTAAACCCTCCCCCTACTATCCTCTTCTCCATGATGATCACCCCTTCCCTGACAACCCTAGTAAGGCCAATGGCTTTGCCTCCTACCTCTCCAATGTCTTTTCCATCCCCAACGATCCCCAGTTCGATTACTCCTTCCCGGCTGTCCGTGAGCGAACTGACACCTCTGTCCCCACCCTCACACCTGGTTTCCAGTACTTGGACAACATGGCACACACAGAACTCACTGCCCCTATCACTACACAGGATCTCTTTGCTACACTCCGCACAAAACGCAACACCGCTCCTGGTCACGATCGCGTCACCTACCGCCACCTTCGTGAAGCTCCTGTCTCTTTCCTCTCCACCCTGGCCAGGCTCTACAATGTGGTCCTGTCCACCGGCTACTACCCCGACCAGTGGAAAACCTCCCGTATCCTGATGTTCCTTAAACCCGGTAAACTGCCGTCTGCCATCTCCTCTTACCATCCCATCAGCCTTACCTTGGTCTTCAGCAAGGTCCTGGAATCCATCCTCACCCGCCGCATCCACCAGCATCTCCACCAGCACCACCTCCTTCCCGTTACCCAGTGTGGCTTTTGACCGTCCTTCTCTTCTAATGACCTTGTCCTTCACCTCACTCATCTCCTTTCCGAACAGCTTAATTCCCGTTGCTCCGCTATATTCCTCTCCCTGGACCTCGAACGTGCCTATGACCGCGTATGGCATTCTGGTCTCCTCTTAAAGCTCCAAACCTTCACCCTTCCTATTAACTATGTCCGTCTGATTGGCTCCTTTCTCTCCCAACGTCCTTCCTACATCACCTTCCATAACATGGATTCCTACACCTTTTTTCCCTCCACATGTGTGCCCCAGTGCTCTGTCCTCTCCCCCCTTCTGTACCTTTTGTATACGGCAGACATGCTGCCGCCATCACCCCTCGTCCACCTTCTCCAGTTTGCCAATGACACCGCCTTCCTTGCCCTTGCCCCCACCCTGCAGCGTTCCCAACACATTCTTCAATCCCATCTTGACCAGTTCACCGCTTGGTGCAACCAATCCAAGCCTAGGCATGCTCCCAACTCTGTCTCCTCAAGCTCCTTTCCGGCCGTACGTGGGTTCTGGACCCCTCCACCATACTCAGCACCTATAAATCCCTCATCTGCCCTATCCCCTGTTACTCCCATCCTGCCTGGATCTCTGCCCCCCCCCCCCTACCTTTTACAAATCCCTTCAGATCCTTGAACGCCATGCTCTCCGCCTCGCCTATCGCATCTGTCTCCCCTCCCCCATGCGGATCCTGTATGACCTCATTCTGTTCCCCCACCTCCTCCTTTTCCTTGAACGGATACGGATCCTCTACACCTCCCGTAAACTCGATCCTCCACACTCGTTTGTCTCACCCTTCCTCTCCCACCCCCACCTGCTGTCGTGCTTGTATCTCCACGTCCCACCTGCTCTCCATCTCTCCACCCTCCTTACCCTCTCCCAAGGTGGCTTCCGCCAGCTCCCCCTTCCTGATGATGCCCTCCTCCCCTCCATCTACCCCTCCTACCAACTTTGATCCTCCCTCCCTCTTCCTGTGTTTGTCCCTTTGGGCACCCTCTCTCCCCTCTCCCCCCCTTCCCCCCTCCTCCCTTTCTCCCCCCCCTTTCCCCGGGCTTCCCTACCCCCATCCCTCCACTCCTCCTTCCATCTTCTCTGCCATTGGCATCTTTGCTCTCCCCTCTCCCTCCCCCTCACCCGTCTTCCCCTCTTGGCAGGTCCCCAGACTCGCACACATTATGTGGACATTCACGCGCCGGAGATCATCGCCATCCGTTTCTAGTGTGTGCCGTCGTGTTTTGTGTTTAGTGTTCACTGTTCCGCTCCATCATTCACATGTGCCATCGACATTGTCAGTGTTTGTGCATCGTGTCTACAGTTTGTAGTGTGGATTGTCGTTGAGTGTGAACGGCTTCATATTTCTTTTATGTTACTGTGTCTACTGCTTTTTACCCGCCGATTGTTCAAATTCATTTGTTTTCTATATGTTCTATCATTGTTAACTCTTGGGCTGAAGAGTGGCGTAAGGTGCTGCTGCCAGCCTACTTGGTGTTGTACGGGTATCAAAGTCACAATAAAGGAAAAAAAAAAACCACTGGAGTGGCAGTCTTGCGGCTCACTCTGAAGATGGCTGAACGTTATACAGCCGAAATAGTAGAAGAAGAAGGAGATTTCTTGCGGCTGCACAATCTAAACTTAATGGAACAGTCTTCGCGCTGCCAAAACCTGAAGATTCACAACTGAAAAACTGTTTTGAGAATTGTCTTTATCTAATCACTAATGTCAAAAAACAAGACATGTATGTAAAAGTTTGTCATGAACTATAAAGTAAAAGGGTCCTGTTTACCCATCATTATAACTGAAGTTGTGTATGGAAAACATTGCATGTAAAATGCAGAAGAGTTACAAATAAGCTGTTTACATCATTTAGTAGCTTTGACAGATTGGAGGACTCTTCAGGCACCCACACATTGTATCAAGGTGATTACGTCTGGTGGTATGGTTCTGTGGCACTGTGTAGCAGGACCGTGAAAGGAGCTAACTTAGAGAATGCAGACCATAAATTAAGTATGAAGTAAAACTGACAGACACACCTCAGGTTGACATAGAGTACATGTAGTAAAATTCAAACCAATCACGTAACACACAAACAGTTGAAGACAGATGCCCTTAATGATGCATGTTGGTGTTGGTGTCATTTGCTCCCACCTGTCTGAAAATGCTAAAACAGAAATGACATTGACTGTTAAGTTAGTTTCAGTTTGGCAGCCATTGCAGTAATTTGTGCTACATGGTTTTCACAGGCATGGAAAAAATGCAAAAAACAGTGATTTCCCTATTTCTTTTGGACTGGAAAGCATGTGTTGAGATAAGACCAAATTTGGATGCTGTTTTCAGTGATCCTTTGCCACTGGTGACAATAGTGAGCCACTGGTTCAATCAGATACACTCCAGGAATTATGAACTGGACAGAAGTAAAACAGGTAATCTGGATACGGAATCAACAAAACAAGAATAGTCATATCAATTCACCATGAACATGGCTCTCACAGTGAGGTCAATAGGCAGCACCTCTCTGGGAAAGCAGGCTGTGGAGGACTCGGGGAAAGTGAGACAGACAGTGGAAGAAGAGAAGCATGCATTGATAGACTATGTGCAAGAAAGCAGAGATTCAGCTCTGGCTGGAGTCAACAACAGAAAGTTTCTCACAGCCCACCAACCAGAAAGCTAGTATTCCAATGCTGGACCAACAGTCTGTGCAGTAAAGTTCTGTGTGAGTAGTTTCTGGAGAAGACTGAGGGCAAAATAAGTAAAGAAAAATCTGGTCTTGGTCATTCAGGACTGACATTTGCTGCATGGGAACAAGTGATCAGAACTAATGCCACCTGAGCCAGAATTGAGAAATCCACAGAAGATCCAAAGTGCAGACTCTATGAAGAAGATGAGGAAACAAGCGACCGTATCTTTAGCTGTTGCAAAAAGACTGCTCAGACTGATTACAAGCAGAGGCAAAATGAGTGGCAACGAACTGGTGGGACCACAAGACAGAAAAAGCTGCCGAAAGCAGAAAGCTTCACACAACATCGTGTAAAACAGAATTTTATAAGGTTGCAATTCATCATAACTGCCATCTGCTTCACATCTCATGTGCAGCAATCTACATAAATTTAAGTATTAACTGTATTTTTCTTACTTGTCACTTCTTTTTCAAAGTGTTTTTGCTTTTAGGAAGCTTTAATTTTCGAGTACTAGTAATAGCGTTCCATAGATTTCGTGTTTGTTTTGAATACAGTCCAGAGACAGTTAGTGCTTATTTTCACTGTTTCCAACAAGAAGTGTCTAGTAACTACAGTGTAGTCAGCTATCATCCATCTTTAGTGAATTAGCAGTCTAGTTAAAAGTTGATTAACTCTCTACAGTAAATTGTTGATTTCTTAGGATGGATAGGATCTGTGACTGCTGTGTACAGATGCAGGAGGAGTTGGCCACTGTTCACGAATGCCTGAACGTGCTGATGGCCATGGTCAGCCGTCTTCAGGCTGCTGCCTCAGAGCGTAGTGGCAGTGGGGAGTCTGGTGCATCACATGGTATGCCCCAGGTGTTACATGCTTCACCCATGGTCCTTGCTGTCAAGACATCTTCGCGGGTACCGGGAGCGATTGGGCCACCCTCTCCCCAAGGGGAGTGGTTCAGCGGCATTCGCGTTGCACGAGGTGGAGGGTCAATGTGGAGGCTGGCCATGTGGAATCGCCCACTCTGCCTGGGAGTGGACATGTGGTCGCTCCTTCAGCAAGGTCTGAGCAGGCACACGGAGGAGGGGGGGGGGGGTTATTACTGATTGGTAGCTCCAATGTTAGGTGGGTGATGGAGTCCCTTAGGGAAATAGCGAAAAGGTCGGGGAAGAAGGCCAGTGTTCACTCTGTTTGCTTGCCGGGGGGTCTCATCCGAGATGTGGAGGAGGCCCTGCTGGTGGCAGGGTGCACTCAACTGCAAATTGTTGCTCATGTCGGCACCAGTGACTCCTGCCATCTGGGTTCAGAGGTCATCCTCAGTTCATACAGGTGGTTGGCTGAGATGGTGAAGGTGAAAAGCCTCACTCAGAGGATGGAATCTGAGCTAATTATTTGTAGTATCATTCCCAGAACCAATTGCAGTCCTCTGGTTTGAAGCCAAGTGGAAGGCTTAAACCAGAGGCTCAGATGATTCTGTGAAGACCAGGGGTGCTAATTTCTCGATCTCTGCTATCGGGTGGAGAAATGTAGGATCCTCCTGAATAGGTCAGGCATGCAATACACACAGGAAGTGGCTACAAGGGTAGCAGAGTACATGTGGACTGCACATGTGGGTTTTTTAGGTTAGAGAATTCCCTCCCTAGGCTTGACAAGACACTGCCTGAGACGCGACAAGGTAGTAGTAGGCAAAATGCAACAGGGAATAACAATATTAATGTGGTAATAGTAAACTGCAGAAGCGTCTATAGAAAGGTCCTAAAACTGCTCTCATTAATAAATGGTCACAATGCCCACATAGTACTAGTGACAGAAAGTTGGCTGAAACCAGATGTAAACAGTAATGAAATTCTAAACTCAGATTGGAATGTATACCGCAGAGACAGGCCAGACAATGAAGGGGGAGGCATGTTTATAGTGTTAAAAAGTGCAATAGTATCGAAGGAAGTTGACGGAGATCCGAAATGTGAAATAATTTGGGTGAAGGTCACAGTTAAAGCAGGCTCAAACATGATAACTGGATGGCTCTATAGCCCCCCTGGCACAGCAGCTGTTGTGGTAGAGCACCTGAAGGAAAATTTGGAAAATATTTTGAGTATATTTCCTGACCATGTTATAGTTCTGGGTGGAGATTTTAATTTACCAGATATAGACTGGGAGACTCAAACATTTATAATGGGTGGCAGGGACAAAGAATCCAGTGAAATTTTTTTAAGTCCATTGTCTGAAAACTACCTTGAGCAGTTAAACAGAGAACCGACTTGTGGCGATAACATATTATACTTCCGGTGACAAACAGACCTGAACTATTTGAAACAGTTAATGCAGAACAGGCAATCAGTGATCATAAAGTGGTTACTGCATCGATGATTTCAGCCATAAATAGAAATATTAAAAAAGGTAGGAAGATTTTTCTGTTTAGCAGAAGCGACATAAAGCAGATTTCAGAGTACTTGATGGCGCAACTCAAAAGTTTTGTTTCAAGTACAGACAGTGTTGAGGATCAGTGGACAAAGTTCAAAATCATTGTACAATATGCATAAGATGAGTATGTGCCGAGCAAGATCGTAAGAGAAGGAAAAGAGACACTGTGGTACAACAACCGAGTTAGAAAACTGCTACAGAAGCAAAGCCTTGCAGACAAACAAAAATTACATGAAGTGAAATGTAGTGTGAGGAGGGCTATGTGAGAGGTGTTCAATGAATTCGAAAGTAAAGTTCTATGTAGTGACTTGGCAGAAAATCGTAAGAAATTTTGGTCTTATGTCAAAGCGGTAGGTGGATCAAAACAAAAAGTCCAGACACTCTGTGACCAAAATGGTACTGAAACAGAGGATGACAGACTAAAGGTTAAAATACTAAATGTTTTTTTTTTCCAAAGCTGTTTCACAGAGGAAGACTGCACTGTAGTTCCTTCTCTAGATTGTTGCACAGATGACAAAATGGTAGATATCAAAATAGATGACAGAGGGATAGAAAAACAATTAAAATTGCTCAAAAGAGGAAAGGCTGCTGGACCTGTTGGGATACCAGTTCAATTTTACACAGAGTACAAGAAGGAACTTGCCCCTCTTCTTGATATGGTGTTCTGTAGGTCTCTAGAAGAGCGTAGCATTCCAAAAGATTGGAAAAGGACACAGGTCATCCCCGTTTTCAAGAAGGGACATCAAAGTGATGTGCAGAACTATAGACCTATATCTGTAACGTCGATCAGTTGTAGTATTTTGGAACACATATTATGTTCAAGTATAATGACTTTTCTGGAGACTAGAAATTTTCTCTGTAGGAATCAGCATGGGTTTCGAAAAAGACAATCATGTGAAATCCAGCTCTTGCTATTCATCCACAAGACTCAGAGAGCCATAGACATGGGTTCCCAGGTAGATGCTGTGTTTCTTGATTTCCACAAGGCATTTGATACAGTTCCCCACAGTTGTTTACTGAACAAAGTAAGAGCATATGAAGAGTTCCTAGATAACAGAATGCAGCATGTCATTCTCAACGGAGAGAAGTCTTCGAAGTAAGAGTGATTTCAGGTGTGGTACAGGGGGGGGGGGGGGGGGGGGTGTCATAGGACCAATGCTATTCACATTATATATAAATGACTTTGTGGATAACATCGGAAGTTCACTGAAGCTTTTAGTAAATGATGCTGTAGTATATCGAGAGTTTGTAACAATGGAAAATTGTACTGAAATGAGTGATTTCAGGTGTGCTACAGGGGGGTGTCGTAGAACTGTTGCTATTCACATTATATATAAATGACTTTGTGGATAACATCGGAAGTTCACTGAAGCTTTTTGCAGATGATGCTGTAGTATATCGAGAGTTTGTAACAATGGAAAATTGTACTGAAATGCAGGAGGATCTGCAATGAATTGACACATGGTGCAGGGAATAGCAATTGAATCTCAATGTAGACAAGAGTAATGTGCTGTGAATACATAGAATGAAAGATCCTTTACCATTTAGCTACAATATAGCAGGTAAGCAACTGGAAGCTCTTAAGTCCATATATTATCTGGGAGTAGGCATTAGGACTGATTTAAAAAGGAATGACCATATAAAATTAATCATCAGTAAAGCAAATGCCAGACTGCGATTCATTGTAAGAATCTTAAGGAAATGCAATCCAAAAACAAAGGAAGTTACAGTACACTTGTTCACCCACTGCTTGAATACTGCTCACCAGTGTGGGATCCGTACCAGATAGGGTTGATAGAAGGGACAGAGAAAATGTGATGGAGAGCAGCGGGCTTTGTTACAGGATCATTTAGTAATCACGAAAGTGTTACGGAGATGATATGTAAACTCCAGTGGAAGACTCTGCAAGAGAGACGCTCAGTAGCTTGGTATGGGCTTTAGTTGAAGTTTCGAGAACATTCCTTCACTGAGAAGTCAAGCAATATATTGCTCCCTCCTATGTATATCTCATGAAGAGACCATGAGGATAAAGTCAGAGAGATTAGAGACCACACAGAGGCACACCGACAATCAGTCTTTCCATGAACAGTATGAGACTGTAATAGAAGGGAGAACCGATAGAGGTACTCAGAGTACCCTCCGCCACACACTGTCAGGTGGCTTGTGGAGTATGGATGTAGATGTAGATGTATATGGGTCACCAGAGTCATAAATATAGCGACTTTACATGGTGCAGTGTCGTAGCGCAGTGGTTTGCGTACTAGCCCACCATGTAGAATGTTGTAGGTTCAAATCTCATCAAATGTGACATGTTTTTTATTTATGAATCTAATCAAAAGATGGATTATTATTTTTATTCAATTAGTTAGTTTAAATGTATTTTTTATTTCTAATACTTACCATGTAATTTTCATTATTGTGTTTTTTATTTGCTCTTATTTTTTTTCCTAATACTCTATTTTCATTTGGAATCTGCCCATGTCACCTACAATTTGCAACCAAGTGATAATCAGGACTGCTCATTGATTGATAACTCAGTAGCTGATGTAGCCACTGTGTGGAAGTTTGTTTTCAGTGCTGAAACTGAAATTTTTCTGTCTTGCATTTGCCTGTACAGATTAGCTTAAATCACCATGAAAAAAGTGATCATGATCTTAATCCTGCTGCACATTGTTGATAGCCATAGTCTTGGATACATTGCACATCACCAAGGTTGTGGTTAGGTTAGGATTTGAGTTTATATTCAGGGCTACAAAATGTGTCATCAGCCACTTCAGTCACTGATCACTTAAAATCAGAGCACCATGAATTTCTGTCATACCTTGCAGTGGCCGCTTCAAATATTGCTCCACATTACACATTAAGAGCATTTGTGAAGTGACCCACTATGCTTGTGTGTCATCTATAAATGAGCAGTAGCCAGCAGCCAATGTGGCACACTGTGGTGGCATGTGACAGATGTCATATATCAAGGAATTTCAATGTTCCTGCAACTGCACTAGTATTTCTGTAATTCTGTTATGATGAATGACGGTGAGTAAGAAAGCTGCTGTAAATGCCATAACATTAGCTGCTTTCTCATGTCTGACTGTTTGGAGTAATCTTAGTTTGTGCTGAGCACCCTGTTCTCCCCCATCCCAAGCTGTGCCAATACACGATGTGTTGGCATGTGCTGTATCACTGCTGAGCAGATGTACAGAGGGGCATGGGCAGGAATGTGCAGATATGCATTGTGCTCCTGAAGCAGTGAGGAACTATGGATGAAACACATTGAAGCATTGTATTTACTACATTGAATCTTATCACACAGCACATGTAAAGAAATATAAGCATTTTCACAATTATAATGAGGTTTAAAAATCTAAGAGTAAATATTTTTCCCCTATTTGCATAAGATTCTTCAAATCAATAAGCATCTCTTACTGTTCTTCCTCAGGGTTCAAGCTATCTCAGCACCCAGTTTCATCAGAATCTGGTGTTACTAATCATGAATTTGAACATCATGCTTAGTGCTGTAGATTTTGATGTACCTTAGTGTTTATTAAGTCACATCTCATGAACTATGTGTCATGAAATGATATAATTTTGCAGGTATATTCTGTTGTATATGTGAACACTGCCTGAAAAATGTTCCATTAATATAGTCAGCAATAAAGAAATCTTTGCTCTTGGTCACAGTTTGGAGCGGCCGTTCATCCTGGTGGACAGCTAGCTATTAGTCATACCAACATAAAAAACTATGCAACAGTTGCAGAAGACTTGGTATATGACATGGCTGCTTTCTCAGGTGGACTGGCCTCTGATGAGGTAGGATAAGCCTGTGGCAGGACTGGAAAAGAAAGGTGGTCAGGTGGGGTAAGTCTTGCAACTGGGTCTTCCACAGGGATATGATCCCTGTGGCAAGTGATTGGGTTGGGGGTCAGAACAGGATGTTGTGGATGTTGGATAGGCTATGGAATACCACTTTAGGAGGTATGGGAACGACCATGGCTAGGATGTCATTCATTTCAGGGCATGATGATGGATAATCAAAGCCCTAATATATTGTTGATATTGCAACCTAGAGTTTCCATCATTTAGTTTTGGAGATTAGTGCCTCAGACAGATTAGGCAGACAGATGAAGTTTTACTACAACTTTAAATCATGACATCTTTTTTAGGGTTCCATGCTTCAGTTGGTAAAAACGGAATCATTGTAGGATTGCTTTGTTGAATGTTTGTCTGTGCAACTGTTAAAAACTTTTATTTTTCTAAGGAAAAGATAGCCATAGGAAGTTAAAATTTATGTCACATACTGAGCTCAGTGGTCTATTGGTGGTGTTAAATATTGAAGCTTCTAAGTCAACACAACCATCATTTATATTATGTATTTTAATACTCATGAACTCACTAATCAAAACCTATAATGTTGTTCCCATTGGCCAAGAATCATGAAATTTGGCCAGAAGCAATGTTTCAGCACAGTGAAAGGGAAACACCTGATAACTGTTAATTTGTAATTATATCATACAAAAAATATTTCTTTTGTCATTTGTTATTCAATGCCAAACTAGAAATTAAAACAATCAGTAGTTGTGCATTATGCTGATGGGGTCACAATGGTAAAACACACACACCAGACAAAGAGTGACTTTATTGATCATATAATGTGTTTTGGAATTTATCCATCATCAGATATTCAAGAGTGATTACTGCACAAAGGCATAGTGCTTCAAGTTTTATCTGAAACAAACAGTCAAAGATTAGACTGTCCATGTACACTAATCACCCTTGGATATCTGATGATGGGCAAAGTTTGAAATGCATCATGTGAGCAATAAAATCATACTTTTCCTGATGTTTTACTTGTCATAGCAGACGGAATGGAGAACTGCTGATTATTATAATAATAGTCATCTGGCTGATGCACGACATTTTGTCACATTTATATCACTGACATTAAAATATTCTCAAACATCTTGGAATCCCACAGACTGGTATCTTGCCAGTATCAATCTTGATAAAATGCAAAAATTGTCAAGATTCCTGATTTGCATTATGAATGAACTGTCTGTATACATAACTAAGTTTGTAAAGAACCCTACTAGCATGTGATAATTTTTTTTCTGAAATTCAGTTTTAATGAATTACAGCTTATATGGTACCCCAAACCATGCTCAAGTTACCTATGAAAGCGGCATGAAAAATGGTCTTGTAATTTTGGAGCTAAGTGTGTTAGAAACAAGCAGATAGGCATGATAGTTTTACAGATTTATTATTAGCATAGATTATGCCTGCCTAATAAAGAGAACCTTTCACAACAAACAGATGTTTCAGCACTTTCGAATGTGGGACTCACCCTGTCTCCCTTGAAACAAGGTGCACACTACCAGACACTGGTGACATGATGGCACGTGACTCCATTGAAGCAGTCACACCCCCCACAGCTCAGCACGACAGTGATTGGCACACACTGAACCCAACAGCAATGTTATTCTGATGAGCACACATCTTGCAATGTCACTCCCACCAGCATTCTGTAAGTTTATTATATTCCACAAAAGGTTCGACAACTCATTATTGTTTCATTTTTGAAAGAGAGAAAAATAAATGGGGAGATAATCTTGGAAGTGAATATTTGTTTAAATATTCTAATTTTCTATTTGTCAGTGCACTGCTGAGTTAGACAAGGCCAGGCGAGATCTTGACAGGTTAAGAAGGGAGAAGGGTAAAGAGAGGTGGGAAGTGGCAACAGGCAACAGGAGGGACAGGCCTAGAACTTTGTCTGACAGCTGTATGGTGAATGTGGAAAATATATTTGACCTGTTGCTTCAGTTAGAAGCTGGTGAGCCTCAAGCAGTTGCAGGTGTAGACAGGGCACAACAAACTTTCAGCAGCAAATAGAAAAGTAAGAATGTAGGGAAATCAGTAAAGGGAAAGAAAGTGTTGTTGTTAGGTAGTTCCCATGGAAGAGGTGTTGGCCAACTTTTGCAGGATGAACTAGGATCAGAATACCAGGTCACCAATTTTTTTAAACCTAGTGCTGGTCTGGAGCAGGTGACAGAGGATTTAGGATCACTTTGCAAAGATTTCACTAAGGAAGACACCGTGGTTATAGTGGGTGGGGCAGGTAACAGTATTGACAGAGATCCTGGGTACAGTATAGAGTGTGACCTGGCGAAGATTGCATCAGCATCGAAGCATACTAGTATTGAGTTTGTATCTGTTCTTGGGCACCATGACCGACCTCATTTGAACTCTTCTGTCAAGAGAGTTAATTTGGAGCTGGAACGGCTGCTCATGTCGGGTGCGGGGTCACACATTGGTGTGGTTCATGTTGATTCTCTCAGTAGGTGGGATTATACTAGGCATGGCCTTCACCTCAACAGGAAGGGGAAGGGTAAATTGGCTGGGGAAATAGCAGGAAAGTTAAAGGGGGGAGGCACTGCCATGAGTGGTAAAATACCAGTGGTTATAGGATTCAGAAAAGACCCTTTTTTAGGGTAGGGAGGACAGAACGAAAGCAAATTTTAAGAGAGGTTAGAACTGAGACAAACCTTCAGTTTGAGAAGGAAATCAAAAAACATAATTCCAGCTTATTACATCAGCATAAACAGCCATTGGTTAAGAATTTTCAACTGTCAGCAGATATTTTAACTCCACCCAATTTTAACTCAGTCAATGTGAAATGTCAGCTATGTTTGTGGCATCAAAATATCCAAGGACTGAGAAATAAAATTAATGAATTAACTATCTGCATAGATGAATTAGAGTCTTCAAACCCTGCTGACATAATCTGCCTCTCTGAACATCATGTGACCACTGGTATAGAACTTTTAAGTGTTACAGGGTTTAAGTTAGCATCTCACTTTTGTAGATCAGAAATGGAGAAAGGAGGAGTTGCCACATTCATCAGGAACTGTCATAAATTTAAGAACATAGACATTCATAAATTTTGCCTAGAACAGCATATGGAAGCATGTGCAACAGAATTAGAATTTCACAAAAAATCCATCATAATATTAAGTGTATATCGAGCACCTGCAGGTAACTTTAATCTGTTTGTAAACCACCTTGAAGCTGTACTGGCCCATTTAACAACCAAAAACAAAGAAATAGTGGTTGCTGGTGATTTCAATGTAGATTTCCTTAAAGACTCTCCCAATAAGAACTTATTTGAGTTAGTAACACTATCATTCAACTTAATTCCCACTGTAAAGTTCCCAACTAGGATAGCCACTTGCTCACAAACAGCCATAGATAATATCTTTATAGAAAAGTCCAATGAACAAAATTATATTACAAAACCAATAGTCAATGGCCTCTCAGACCATGACATGCAGTTCCTTCTGTTAAATGTTAATACTGAACAGGATATAAAATCTGTTAAATCTGAGCTCAAGAGGGTAATCAGTAAGCCAAAAATTGATTATTTTAGGACACTCCTCAGAGACATTCACTGGACTGATGTTTACAGTGCACATGGCATGAATGAAAAATATAACATTTTTGCTAATAAAGTGCTTACCTTATTCGAACACTGCTTTCCCCCAGAACTTACCAAGGTTAGAGCAAAGTCTACAAAGAAGCCATGGATTACTTAAGGAATAGGGGTATCTTGTAAAACAAAAAGAAAACTGTATCTGTCAATCCGAAACATTTCCAATGTTGATGCTATAGCACATTTTAAGAAATACTGCAAAATATTAAAGACTGTAATACGGATGTCAAAGCAAATATATTACAAGGAAAAGATAGTCATATCAGATAACAAAATAAAGACAATATGGGATATAGTGAAGGAGGAGACCGGTAGAACCAGACATGAAGAGGAACAAATAGCATTAAGAGTAAATGATACATTGGTGACAGATGTGTATAGTGTTGCAGAACTTTTTAACAAACATTTTATAACTGTTACTGAAAAGATGGGGTTGTCAGGTTCGGTAGATGCTGCTATGGATTACCTTAGACCATACATTTCAACTAACTTCCATAATATGAATTTGATCCTCACTACCCCAACAGAAATAATGTCCATCATAAAATCTTTAAAATCAAAAACATCTAGTGGGTATGATGAAATATCAACAAAGTTAATTAAAGAATGTGATTCTGAGCTAAGTAACATATTAAGCTATCTGTGTAACCAGTCATTTATCAGTGGAATATTTCCTGAATGGCTGAAATATGCTGAAGTTAAGCCACTGTTTAAGAAGGGAGATAAAGAAATAGCATCAAATTTCCGTCCAATTTCACTGTTGCCAGCATTCTCAAAAATTTTCGAAAAAGTAATGTACAGTCGTCTTTATAACCATCTTATCTCAAATAACATACTGTCAAAGTCACAGTTTGGATTTCTAAAAGGTTCTGATATTGAGAAGGCTATCTACACTTACAGTGAAAATGTGATTAATTCATTAGACAAAAAATTGCAGGCAACTGGTATATTTTGTGATCTGTCGAAGGCATTTGACTGTGTAAATCACAATATCCTTTTAAGTAAATTAGAATATTATAGTGTAACAGGAAATGCTGCAAAATGGTTCAAATCTTATATCTCTGGCAGGAAACAAAAGGAGTTATTAGGAAAGAGACATATATCAAGCTATCAGGCATCATCCAACTGGGAACTAATTACATGTGGGGTCCCACAAGGTTCCATTTTGGAGCCCTTACTTTTTCTTGTGTATGTCAATGACCTTTCATCAGTAACATTACCAGATGCCAAGTTTGTTTTGTTTGCCGATGATACAAACATTGCAATAAATAGCAAATCAAGTGTAGTCTTAGAAAGATCAGCCAATAAAATATTTGTGGACATTAATCACTGGTTCCTAGCCAATTCTTTGTCACTAAACTTTGAAAAAACACACTACATGCAGTTCAGAACTTGTAAGGGGTGTCCCAAGAGTATATGTCTAACATACAATGACAAAAAGATAGAAGAAGTGGACAGTGTTAAATTCTTGGGATTAAAGCTTGATAATGAATTCAACTGGGAGGAGCACACCACAGAACTGCTGAAGCATCTTAACAAATCTCTGTTTGAAATGCGAATTTTGTCAGACATAGGGGATATAAAAATGAAAAAGCTGGCATACTATGCTTACTTCCATTCCATAATGTCATATGGGATTATTTTTTGGGGTAAATCATCAAGCCAAGCTAAAGTTTTCCGGGCACAAAAACGTGCAGTAAGAGTTATATGTGGTGTGAACTCAAGAACATCCTGCAGAAGCCTGTTTAGGGAACTAGGGATACTAACTACTGCTTCCCAATATATTTATTCCTTAATGAAATTTGTCATTAAAAATATATCACTTTTTCAAACCAACAGCTCAATTCATGGAATCAATACTAGAAATAAGAATAATCTTCACAAGGATTTAAAGTCACTTAGTCTTGTACAAAAAGGTGTGCATTATTCAGGAACACACATTTTCAATAACTTGCCAGCAGCCATAAAAAGCTTAACAACCAATGAAATTCAGTTTAAGAGAAACCTAAAGGACTTATTGGTGGCCAACTCCTTCTACTCCATTGATGAATTTCTTAGTAAAACCAACTGATTTGTATATAAGTACAACATAACTTCCGCACAATTTCAGTGCAGTAATGTGTTCATTGAAAATTTGTGTGTATGTGTGTGTAAGTATAATCTAACTTCTGCACCATGTCAGTGCAGTAATGTGTTCATTGTAAATAAGTATTACAGTAGTTGTATTACATGTTTATTACCTTATAAATAAATAAAAAACTTTTTTATTTTAAATTCAGTGCATTAGTATTTGTAAAAGGATTCTTAGTGTTCATTAAAAATGACGATCATTCCACTTGGGACCTGTGGAATGGTACATTAGCTTATTTGTTTTGGTTCTAAATATTTGTCATGTATTGTTGTTTTTCTGACATGTTCCACATCCTGGAGGACCTCCTCACTACGGATCAATTGGAATGAAAGTAAATCTAATCTAAACTGAACTTATACTGCATGAACTGTAAATTTTTGAAATTATGAAACTTTTATTTGAACTGAAACTCCAGGTAAGGAATGTCAACAATGTAGGAAAAAATAGATTGCAACTTACTATGTTAAGCTGCAGACAAACACAATTAAAAACCAGTTACAAATAAGCGTTCGGCCACAGCCTTCATCAGTAGAGGATAAACTCACAGCATGCATACACACAAGCAAGCATGCCTCATGCACACATGACTGCCACCTCCAGCATATTGGGTCAGATGCTGGAGGTGGCAGTCAGGTGTGCATGAGGCGTGCTTTCTTGTGTCTCTGAACAGTGTGTGTTTCTCTTCTATTGATGAAGGCTGTAGCCAAAAGCTGTATATAAGCCTCTCTTAATTGTGCCTGTCTGCAGCTTAATGTGTCATCTTTACAGTAAGTAGCAATAATCTTTTCTTACATAACTGAAACTTTTATTGAAAAGGATTTGGAATAGGATTTATACTTCAAAAGTTTGGTTGTGTTACCTTGTTCAAATAATGCAACTACTGTCATCAAGAATATTATTATTATTCGTTACAGTCAACTCTGGACTACGCTAAGCATCAGTCATTTCTTGTGCTTTTTCTTGCGTTCTTCCCAGTACTTCTTCATTTTTTCTGAGTGTGCTTCTTTACGTTCTTGCGACCAGGTTGTTCCCGTCTTCTTTGATTGCGTTCGGTCTTTGAATCCCTGTATTTTGTTGATGGCATTCCTATATTCCATTCTGTTGTAAACTGTCTCTGGTATAATGTTCATTTCTGCAATGTCTTCTTTTAATTCTTTCAGCCAGTTAATTTGTGTCTTTCTGCTTTCCATGTATTCCAGGATTTTCTTTGCCGTTCTTTCTGGTGCCATTCTTTTGACATGCCCATAGAAACTCAGTCTTCTCTTTTTAAAGGATGTTGTCAGTTTTTCAATTTTCTCGTATAACTCTTTATTGGATCGCAATTTATATTCTTGTCCATCCTTTTTAGGTCCTAAGATCTTTCTCAGTATTTTTCTCTCTTTTATTTCCAATTTCTCCAACAGACGTTTTCTGTTCAGTGGGATGCATTCAATCGCATACAAACTTTCTGGTTTTATTACCGCATTGTAGTGCCTGAGCTTGGCATTGATGGAGATCGACTTTTTATTGTATACATTTCGGCATAGCTGGTATGCCGTTTCCATCTTTATTGCTCTTTCCTGTAGTGAAACATTTGGTAACCCTGTCGGTGTAATCCATTCCCCTAGATACTTAAATTTATGAACTCTCTTAATTATTCCATATTTAGTTTGCAATGTCTGTGTTGGGTCTGTTTTGTCCTGTATCATCAGTTCTGTCTTTTCATACGATATTTGTAGACCTGTCTTCTCAGCGATCTCATGCAGCATTTCTATCTGAATCTTTGCTGTTTCGATGTCATCTGCCAATATTGCCATGTCATCAGCAAATGCCAGACATTCAATTTTTGTTTTATTTCTTCCTAACGTTATCCCATTTTTCACTCCAGCTTCTGCCATCTTCTTTCTCCATTCCCTGACCACTTTTTCAAGGACAATGTTAAACAACAGTGGGGAGAGCCCATCCCCTTGTCTAACACCTGTTCCAATTACAAACGGTTGTGACAATCTACCCAAAAACTTCACTTGCGATTTTGTTCCCGTAAGGGTTTCCTGGATTAGACTTCTGCTTTTATCATCAATCCCAAATTCTTCTAATGTGTTAATCAGAGTTGGTCTATCAATAGAATCATATGCTTTTTTGAAGTCTATGAATGTAATTACTAGATTTTTCGATGTGCGTGCGCGAAGTTGTATTATGGAGAGTAGACTGAATATCTGTTCACTGCATGATCTTCCTTTTCTAAACCCAGCCTGATATTCACCCAGTTCTTTCTCTACCTGATTTTCAATCCTGTTTTGTAGTGCCTTGGATAGGATCTTATAGGCCACTGATAACAATGAGATACCTCTGTAGTTATTTGCATTTGTCTTGGCACCCTTCTTATGTAATGGATGAATCAATGCTGTCTTCCATTCCTCCGGAATCTTCTCTGTATTCCAAATCTCTTCAAACAGTGCCTCGAAATTATTTATTAAGTTTTCTCCTGCGTATTTCAGTAGTTCCGCGACTAACGAATCTTTACCAGATGCTTTATTGTTTTTCAATCCTTTCAAGATCTCTTTAATTTCTTCTTTATTAGGTGGTTCAGAGTCTGGTAGCTTATTCTTAGGCTTCTCAAATGTCAAGGTTTCATCAGGTCTTTTGCAGCTTAGCAGCGTTTCAAAGTAGTTCGCTAGGTGTTGGCAATTTTGTTCCACGCTGGTGATCAGATTTCCTTTTTCATCTTTGAAGCAGAGTGTCGGTGGTTTATATCTTGTTATTGTAGTTCTGAATGTTTGAAAGAAATTGCGTGTATTGTTCTTAGAAAATTCATCTTGTATTTTCTGTATTTGTTGTGTGTCATATTTCCTTCGTTCACTTTTAATGATTTTCGTCGTTTCACGTCTTTGCGTTTTGAACTGCTCCCAGTCAGTTGGCCTTTTGGTTGAGTTGTATTTCTCCCAAGTTCTGGCTCTTTTCTGTAGTGCTTTCTCACAGACCTCATTCCACCAGGGATGCTTTTTCTTTTTGGTTAGTAAAATTGTTTGTTCTGCTGCGTCTCGTATTGAGGTTGCAATTTCTTCCCATTTGTGACTTTTGATTTTATCTGTCTTTTCCTTGTAGTCGTCTAAGACTTGCTGATTGAGCATTAAGTCCTGTACTCTGTATTTGGCTATTTTTGTTTCGTCACTCTTGTGACTTCTTTCTGGTGTTAATTTCATCTTAATTTTGGTCAGATAATGGTCAGAATCAAAGTTGGCCCCTTTCACCACCTGTACATCTTGAATGTCCCTTGAATTATCATAACTTATTGCCACGTGATCAATCTGGAACTCGCCAAGTAATTTGTTCGGTGATTTCCATGTTGTTTGTTTTTTGGGATTCTTCTGGAATTTAGTTGTCATAATGTTCAATTTGAATTTCTCACAAAACTCTACTAATCTCTGGCCATTCATGTTAGTTTTAGTGTGTGCTGTAAACCTCCCTGTGCTTTTTGATAATTCGTTTCTTCCAATTTGTGCATTAAAGTCTCCTAACAGAATTGTAGTGTGTTGCTCAGGGATCTTCCCTATTGTTTCTTCCAGTTCCTCCTAAAATGTCTGCACTTTCTCTGGATTTTGTTGGTTGTCTTTATTTATTGGTGCATGGGCATTTATAAGTGTGTACTTTTTATTTTTATTTCTGAATGTTATCAATGATATTCTTGGTGATTTAGATTTAAATTCTAGTACCTTAGTAGAAAATGAGTTATGTATCACAAATGCTGTGCCATATACCCGAAGTCCTTTTGTATTCTTTACTATCTGTGCTGGTTTCCCTTTATAAATCCTGTACTGGTCTGCCTGTACTGTATCCTCATCTGGGTATCTTGTTTCTTGTATAGCCAGAACTTTTAGTTTGTGTTCATCCATTAGTTTTGTCAGTTCTTTTTGTTTACCTGTTCTCAGCATTGAGTTCACGTTCAGTGTTCCTATGAACGTTTGATGTCTGTTCCTATGTTTAGCGTTAGGGATCCTAGGACCCTCCGACTGGTCTGTTGCGCAATGATGCTGGGCCCCCGGATCCGAATGCCCAGCTTCGGTGGTATTACCACCACGGGGAGGAAACTTTCTCATTGCACCTTCCATTTCTGATACTTGGTTAAAGCTGTTGTTTCCAGAGGTATACACCTCCTTCCACTAAGACTTAGTTCGCTACACTAAGAAGTTAATTCAGGCCGCTCCTCTGGAGTACAGACGCCTTTCGCAGCCGCTTCTCTGAAGTACAGACGCTGCTGATTGAAGATAACTCTTCCGCTCCAAAAGCCGTTGGGACATATAGTGTCTTCTTCCGCCTTCTAGACCGTTGGTTAATCTGCACCTCTTCCGCCAGTTCCGCCGTTCCGATGATCTTCATCTCCGCCTTCACTGCCGTTGAGGTCTTCACCGTTACCCTGGCAAGGGACCCTTACGAGGTACTATCACCCGGGCCAGGTGAACCAAGGTTTTTTAACGAGGTTGTTACTCCTCCCCCTCCTCCTTTTTCAACCGGGCTTGGGACCGGCTTTGGCGGAGTTTCATCAAGAATATACTATTAAAAGAAAATCCTCAAAAAGTTGTAATGTAAGCAAATCATATTACTTAACATTTCTAAGGAGATAAAAGTTTTTTAAAATAATTGTCACATATCTTATTTAAAAGCTAGTACTTTCTTTTAGACCAAAGTTTTATTCTCTTTAAAAACACACTAGTTTAAAAGCTACTAATATGGAAAATTCCATGTTATGGAAATTTCTAACTTTAAAATGAAATTTCTTCCAGAATTCATTATTATAGTTTTCTGTTCATGCTTACTATACAACCATTGTAATTAAAATTCTTAGTTTTTAGACTTTTCTCATTCCAAAAGACAAACAAGGGATGAGTTGATTGACATTCTTAAGCAGCTGGATATCGCCCTGACTATTGTCAAACAATTAGTGGCTGCTGTGAATCAGTGTGTTGTAAGAACTCTCAAGAGTCGTTTGCCTGTGATACCTATACCAGAAGTACCTCAAGTACTATCCTCTCCTGTGGATCCTGTCTCCTCTGCAGAAAGTACAGCATCTGTCATCACCCATCCACTTGAATGCGAATGAGGTGCCAATAGTAGCCATAGGCGTCTTGTATGGGGTGGATGGGGACCAGGGAGGACTCTGGACATTGTACCAATGCCCCTAATCAACAAGTCTGAGGTGCTGTCTGGCAGTGAAACTGAAACTGAGCCAGTGGGACATGCTTCAACTGTTTTGGGGAAACAATTTGTCTGGTGTCAGGAGGCAGCAAACCAAAAGTGTAAGGATTTATTAATCACCAGTAGTTCAGATGTATGGTGAATGATGGTACCCCTTAGGGAAATGGCAGCAAGGAACAGGAAAGTACACCGCGTGCACTGAGTACCGGTATGTGTATATGCCTGGGAGACTCAATCAGTATGGTGAAGAGGCTATTCTGGCAGCCATTGAGAGAACAAGGTGCAAACAATGACAGATTGTGGTGCACGTTGGAACAAATGGTGCCTGTCATCTGGGTTCCAAGATCATTCTTGGGTCAGTCCAGGGACTGGCAGAGAAGGTTGGGAAGACAGGTCTTGCATGTGGAGATTCAACAAAGCTCCCAATTTGTAGCATTGTCCCCAGAACTGATCATAGGCCTTTGGTTTTGAGTTGGGTGGAAGGTACGAACCAGAGACTTTGAAGTTTCTGTGAAAAGCCAGGCTGCAACTTCCTGCACTTGCAACGTAGGTTTGAGAATGGTAGGGTTCACCTAAATAGGTAAAGTATGCACTATGTATCAGAGGCTGTGGAAAACGGGAGATGGAGATGGTGAATTTGTCGCAGTAGATGAGAAACTGAAGTCCACCAAGTAGAAATATAAAATTGTCTGGACAAGACTCAGTATTGAAGTTGGGCATAAAATGATAACTGGATCCTTCTATTGCCCACCAGATTCATCTCCTGATGCAACCAAAAACCTTAGAGGAAACATCAGTTCAGTTGTGCGTTAGTTCCACAATCGTACTGTAATCTTCAGTGTAGACTTTAATCATCCAATAATCAATTGCGAAAATTACAGATTTGTTTGTGGTGGGCATGATAACATATCCTGTGAAACTGTTCTAAATGCCTTCTCTGAAAACTATGTGGAACAGGTAGTTAAAGGCCCAACTAATGAGGGAAATATATTGGATTTAATGGCAACTGATAGACCTGGTGTGTTTGAGGATGCCTACACTGAAACTGGTAGCAGTGACCATGATGCTGTTGTGGCAACAATGATTGAGAGAGATGAAGTCCCATGCTTCTTTACAGAGTGTAGGGGAATGATGCGGGAGACCCGCACCGTCTTACAAGGCAAGGTCCTAATGGAGGTGGTTTGCCGTTGCCTTCCTCCGACCGTAATGGGGATGAATGATGATGATGATGAAGACGACACAACAACAACCAGTCATCTCGAGGCAGGAAAAATGCCTGACCCCGCCGGGAATCGAACCTGAGACCCCGCGCTCGGGAAGTGAGAACGCTACCGCGAGACCACGAGGGGCGGACGCAACAATGATTACCAAAGTACAAATGATAACTAAGGCAAACAGGAAGATATATAAGTTCAGTAAACTAGATAAAAAATCACTAGGCCACATCTCAGTGAGGAACTTGAAGCTTTCAGCACAGGGCAGGAGCATGTAGATGAATTCTGACTGAAGTTCAGAAGAATAGTTGACCACACACTGGGTAGATATGTACCTAGTAGAACAGTTCATAATGGGAGACAACATCCAATGTACACAGTCACTGTAAAGAAACATCTAAAGGAACAGAGAGTACTACATTATAGGTGCAAAACAAAGCATAGGGCTATAGATAGAGAGATGCTGAATGAAATGCATTTGGCTGTAAAGGCAGCAATGCATGATACTTTCAATGACTACCATAGCAGAATATTGTCAAGTGATATTTCACAGAACCCAAAGAAATTCTGGTCTTATGTAAATGCTGTTAGTGACACCAAAGTTAGTACTGAGTCCCTAGTGAATAAGACAGGAGCTGAAGTTGAGGGTATCAAAGCAAAAGCAGAAATGCTTAACTCCATTTTCAGTGTTACAACCTATGTAAATTCGTGTGCTTCTTTGACAATAGTATTGAATTAAAAACAATTTGTGTGCAGCTAAACACCACTGGGCTCTGTCATAGAATAAGGGCCCACTCCTAACCCCAGTCATTTATTCTACAGATGATAACGCTCTCACAGGGTGTTTTTGCTGATGTCTGACGATAGACAAAAGGAGTGGAGTGTCAGAAACAGTTAAAATCATTAAAATTGAACAAAGCTCCAGGCCTTGATGGGATCCCTGTCAGGTTCTATACTGAATTTGGGGCTGAGTCAGGCCCTCTTCTAACTATAATCTATCATAGATCCCTCGAACAAAAACTGCCCCCAGTTCTTGGAAAAAAAGGCAGAAGTCACACCTGACTACAAGAAGGGCAGTAGAAGTGATCTACCAAACTACTGTCCAATATCCTTGGCATCGATTGGTTGCAGAATCTTATAACATATTCTGAGCTCAGGCATAATAAGATATCTTGAACAGAATGGTCTCCTCAGTCCGAACCATCATCGATCTCGAGAACTTTTATCACATGAAACCGAACATGCACTTTTCTCACAAGACGTCCTGAGAGCTTTGGATCAAGGCAAGCAGACAGATGCAGTATTTTTTATTTCCAAAAAGCGTTTGACTCAGTACCACTCCTCCGCTTATTGTCAGAAGTACGATCATATGGGGTATCAAGTGAAATTTGTGACTTGATTGAGATCTTTTTGGTAGGGAGGACACAGCATCTCATCTTGGATGGAGAGTCATCATCAGATGTAGAAGTAATTTTGGGTGTCCTCCAGGGAAGTGTGTTGGGTTGCTTGATGTTCATGTTGTATATTAATGATCTCGCAGATAATACTAATTGTAAAACCAGACTTTTTGCAGATGATGCAGTTATCTATAATGATGTATTATCTGAAAGAAGCTGCATAAACATTCAGTCAGGTCCTGATAAGATTTCAATGTGGTGCAGAGATTGGCAACTTGCTCTAAATGTTCAGAAATATAAAATTTTGCCTTTCACAAAACTAAAAAATGTTGTATCCTATGACTATAACATCAGCGACTCACTGTTGGCATCTTCCAACTCATATAAATACCAGAGTGTACCAATAACACTTAGTAGGGATATGAAATGGAATGATCACATAGGTTCAGTTGTGGGTAAAGAAGATGGTAGACTTCAGTTTATTGATGGAATACTGGGGAAGTACAATCAATCTACAAAGGAGATTGCTTACAAAGCACTTCTGTGACCAGTTTTAGAATATTGCTCAAATGTGTGGATCCATACCAGATAGGACTGTCAGGGGATATGGAACGTATACAGAGAAGGACAGGACGAATGGTCACATGTTTGCTTAATCCATTGGAGAGTGTCACAGAGATACTGAACTCGAAGGCTCTTAAAGACAGGCATAAACTATCCTGAGAAAGTCTATTAAAAAAGTTTCACAAACTGGCTTTAAATGAGTACCCTAGGGATATACTACAACCCCCTATGCATCGCTCACATAAGGATCATGAGGATAAGATTAGAATAATTACTGCACACACAGAGACATTTAAACAACCATTCCTCCCGCACTCCATATGTGAATGGAACAGGAAAAAACCATGGTAACTAGTACAATGGACATACCTTCTGCAATGCACCTCACGATGGTTTGGAGAGTACCGATGTAGATGTTCGTTTCTTAATGGAGATTTATCTTTGACCTGGGTAATGGAGGTAAATGTATCGCATTTCTTCACGTCAGAACGATATCTAAAACAATTTTCCATTATTTTACCATAAGGAAAGACTTCTCTTGACAGATTGACTTAACGAAATTTTCTACTTTTTCTTCCCACTTTAAGTTTCATTGATATTTTTCTATTTTTTTTCTTTCTGGGGCATTCTTATCCTCGTGGACATCGTACCGATCATTTCAGCATTGTCACTCTCGTGACCCTGCATGATTTCCTTCATTGAGCAGCAGAAAAAAGACGTCATCAACAAACATGCGAGTTCCACCAATCCAAGGCGCCCAAAACACCCAACAAACAGCGATTGTTCCTTCCTGCGAACGTGTCAGATAAATTCTTACAGGCATGTTTATTTAAAGAATATGGATATTTTGGACACAGCAGTTATATTGACGGTAATGTGACTTTGCAGACATGTCATCCACTGTTTAACAAGGTCTGATTGGGGAGTTTGCGTTTGAGAAGTATGAATTTTATAAATTTTGTAATTACAGCAAAATTGGAACACTACAAAATTTACATACCAAGTGATGTCTGTATTCGCTCGTATAGACATTGTACGACAAGTCGAGAGTGTCACCGTGATATTTTGAAACACGTTTCCCATGCACATATCATAGCAAATAAATTTTTAAGAAGACCTAACAATTCTAGATTCAGACATTAAACTGTATTATTGTCAGAAAACTAATTTGCCCTTTATGTCATAGATTTCTCACAAATGGAATGAAATGCGATTTGGAGTCGTTGTTTCTGCTTACGTGTAATTAAATAAGGTCTAAGTCTTTGTGACAGCGTAGTTCGTATCATCAGTGCCGGTACGGTGCGCCCACATTTCTTGGCGTCTCGTCTACCTAGTACATAAACGGCCGAGGTCACTGTAATTAGAATTTCTAAAAAAGATTTCCGAAACCTAGTTTGATATTCTTTAATATAGGGAAACACTACACTTCACTGATCGAATTTACTAATTTTCCAATTTAACTCTTCCTCGTTTCTAGGGCTCCGCAACTCAGTTGGTAGTAACGGAGTCTTTATAAGAGCGTTGTCTGTCTTTCTCTTAAGACGCTTTGTGGTCAGGAACAGGTAGAGTTATAAAGCTGAATTTTGTGTCAGATACTCAGGTCTAGGGACCCTTCGCGGAGTAAACAGTTTAAGCTTATAAGTGATTGCACTCAAAAGAGGTGGCCATATACGCCACATTTGTTAAACTCGCAAACTCATTCATAATGACCAACAGATGAACAGTGTAGATACTTGTTACGGCTCGTGTTCACTGGCACGATAACGCAGCGTGTTCGGTCAGAGAACTGGCCACCCCCTGTAGTAAAAATAAATGTTGGCAAGTTTTCAGTGATAACCATGAAGAGGTGTCGTAAGACAATCGCACAGACCAACTGACGAAGAAACAGACAGATAGATCTAAGAAGGAAAAAAATAAACAAATTAAAAAAGTGGTCTCGCAGTAAAGCACGTACCTGCAGAGCGAGAGGTTGCGGGATCGATGCTCTGTCGTGCCATGGACTTTTCAGTATTTGCTTTAACCTACCCTTCACCTCTCTAAGGTGTGAGGAGCCACGAGAAACAAGACGTGGTTCGATTCCACGTCAAATTGTACATTCAATTTCCCCGGTTCGTTAACTGCAGTGGTTTAGGGACATACAAGTCTCCAAATTGGAGTCCAAAAGAAAGAATTCCACCAGGCCAATGAGCCACATGAAATTACTATTAATGTCCATGTACATAATTAAGCTTGTACAGGAACCTCAGAATGCGAGTCCTTTTCACATTTGTCCGGTTTCCTTTCTTCGTTCCTTTCTTTGGCCGCCAAGGACTCCTCATCTTCGAGGTGGCTGGCGGGAGGAGGGAGGAGGGGCGATGCCAGATGCCGATGAAATGCCCTGGGCAAAGAAATTGGATAGTCATGGAAAACTGTAAACAGCTGTATCCACATACGACAGTTGATTACCTTCGATTCGCTTTAGAGAACATATGATGAAGAATGTGGAAGAATGTGTATGAAGCATTAGGATCTGGATTTTTTTTTCTTTATTGTAATTTTTATCACCTTACACAAGGCGGGCTGTCAGTAGCTGAGTACGCCGCTCTTCAGCCTTGAGATGTACAATAAGTAATAAATAGAGGGGACACAGAGAATACAAAAAATGGTGGGCAAAACAATGTAGACACCAAAAAACAAAAAAACACGGAGCCGTTCACGCCTGACGAGAAAACATCACTGACACTAGTGGACACGGCGCACGAAACAGGGATGATGGCGATGGTACACGTGAATAGTGGCGGCGTTTCGGCGAACAAACACTAAACACAAACGAAGGCACACACACGAGACACTAATGGCGATGACCTCCGGCGCGCGAATGTTCACTGAGCGTGTGCGAGTCCGGGGACCTGCCAAGAGAGGAGGAGGAGGAAGGGGAGTGGGAGAGGGAGAGGGGAGAGCAGGGATGCCATGGGCAGGGGAGAGTGGGGGAGGGAGGAAGGGGGAGGGGAAGCCCGGGGGAAGAGGGGTGGAGGACGGGGGACGGGGGAAAAAAGAAAGAGAAGGGAAAGAGGAGGGAGGGAGGGTGCCTAAAGGAAAGGAAACAGGGAGTGGGGGGAGGATCAAAGTTGATAGGAGGGGTAAATGGAAGGGAGGAGGACATCATCAGGGAGGGGGAGCTGGCGGAAGCCACCTTGGGAGAGGGTAAGGAGGGTGGAGAGATGGAGACCGGGTGGGACGTGGGAATACAGGCGCGGCAGTGGGCGGGGGTGTGAGAGGATCGGGGAGACGAGCGGGTGAGGGGGATCAAGTTTACAGGAGGTGTACAGGATCCGTATCCTTTCAAGGAAAAGGAGAAGGTGGGGGAAGGGGATGAGATCGTAGAGGATCCGCGTGGGGGAGGGGAGACGGATGCCATAGGCGAGGCGGAGAGCATGGCGTTCAAGGATTTGGAGGGATTTGTAAAAGGTAGGGGGGGGGGGCGGAGATCCAAGCCGGATGGGCATAACAAAGGATAGGGCGGATGAGGGATTTATAGGTGTGGAGGATGGTGGAGGGGTCCAGACCCCACGTACGGAAGGAGAGGAGCTTGAGGAGACTGAGGCGGGAGCGTGCCTTGGCTTGGATTGTCCGGAGATGGGGAGTCCAGGAGAGGCGACGGTCGAGGGTGACGCCAAGGTACTTAAGGGTGGGAGTGAGGGCGATAGGACGGCCATAGATGGTGAGATAGAAATCAAGGGGGCAGAAGGAAGGGGTGGTGTTGCCTACAATGATCGCCTGGGTTTTGGAGGGATTGACCTTGAGCAACCACTGGTTGCACCAAGCGGTGAACCGGTCAAGATGGGATTGGAGAAGGTGTTGGGAGCGCTGCAGGGTGGGGGCAAGAGCAAGGAAAGCGGTGTCATCGGCAAACTGGAGAAGGTGGACGGGGGTGACGGCTGCGGCATGTCCGCTGTGTACAAAAGGTACAGAAGGGGGAAGAGGACGGAGCCTTGGGGCACACCGGCAGAGGGGAAAAAGGTGTAGGAATCTGTGTTACGGATGGTGACATAGGAAGGACGGTGGGAGAGAAAGGAGCCGATCAGACGGACGTAGTTGATGGGAAGGGCGAAGGTATGGAGCTTGAAGAGGAGATCGGAATGCCATACGCGGTCATAAGCGCGTTCGAGGTCAAGGGAGAGGAAGATTGCGGAGCGACGAGAATTGAGCTGTTCGGAAAGGAGATGAGTGAGGTGAAGGAGAAGATCGTCGGAAGAGAAGGACGGCCGAAAGCCACACTGGGTAACAGGAAGGAGGCGGTGCTGGCAGAGATGCTGGTGGATGCGTCGGGTGAGGTTAGATTCCAGGACCTTGCTGAAGACCAAGGTAAGGCTGATGGGACGGTAGGAGGAGACGGCGGACGGCGTTTTGCCAGGTTTAAGGAACATGAGGGTACGGGAGGTTTTCCACAGGTCGGGGTAGTAGCCGGTGGAGAGGACTACATTGTAGAGCCTGACCAGGGTGGAGAGAAAAGAGACAGGAGCTTCACGAAGGTGACGGTAGGTGACACGATCGTGACCAGGAGCGGTGTTGCGTTTTGTGTGGAGTGTAGCAATAAGATCCTGTGTAGTGATAGGAGTATTGAGTTCCGTGTGTGCAATGTTGTCCAAGTACTGGAAACCAGGAGCAAGGGGAGGGACAGAGGTGTCAGTTCGATTGCGGATATCCGGGAAGAGGGAGTAATCAAAGTGGGGATCATCGGGGATGGAAAACACATCGGACAGGTAGGAGGCAAAGTGATTGGCCTTACTAAGGGCGTCAGGGAAGGGGCGATCATCATGGAGAAGAGGATAGTTGGGGGAGGGCTTAATTCCGGTAAGGCGACGGAAGGCCAACCAGAACTTGGACGAGTTGATAGGTAGGGTAGTATTTAAATGGGTGCATGTCTGTCGCCAGTCCCGGCATTTCTTAGCCGCGAGCAAATTACGAATGTGTCGCTGGAGTTGCCAGTGGCGTCGTAGTGTGTCCGGGTCACGCGTGTGGAGGAAGGCATGGTAGAGACAGCGGGATTCACAGAGGAGGAGGACGGCCTGTGGGGGTAAGGTAGGATGGTGGGAGTGGATGGCGACAGTAGGGACGTGGGCCTCCACGGCCTCAGACATGGTCTGCTGGAGAAAGGAGGCAGCATGGGTGACATCATCGGGGTGGTGGTAGGTGAAAGGGTGGCTATCGACGTGGGTGGAGAGGGTAGCCCGATAGGCATTCCAGTTGGCACGGGAATAGTCATGGACGTACTTAGGGGGAGGGTCGTGACGAGGATCGGGTCGGGGTCGACGTCCGTCGGAAACGGTGAGGAGGACAGGGAGATGGTCACTACCAATAGGCTCCAGGACATCCACCGTTATGCGACCAAGGATGTTGGGGGAGGAGAGAATAACATCGGGAGTGGATTCGGGATGGGTGTGCTGGGGGATGGGGATGAGGTCGCCTTGAAGGGTGGAGAAGAACCGATGCCACCGCCGTAACTGGGCAGCAGAACGACTATGGATGTCGGCGGCGATCACGTAGGAGGAGAAGGTACGGTCGATGTTGGAGAGGAAGTCGAAGGGAATAGGAGCGTTGGGGCGGACATAGATGGTGGCGCAGGTAACGGCAAGGCCGGGGAAGAAGAGACTAAGGATCAGGTGTTTGGTGGGGTCGGGAAGGAGCGGTTGGAGCCGAAGGGGGATCTGGTGGTGGTGCCCAATGGCAACTCCGCCACACGCAATCGGGAGGGGATTATCGGAGCGGTGGAGGAGGTAGGGCGAAGTGTGGACTGTGTGGTGGGGTTGCAGGAAGGTTTCATTGAGGAGGAAGGCATCCACGCGGTGGATGGCAAGGGTGTGCAGGAAGAGGTTCTTGTTGGCGGGAGGGGAGCATATGTTGTTGAAAAGGATACGGTGCTGTCGCGCCATGATAGGGATTTAAACGAGGGTGTCAAGACGGGAGAAGGTGAAATGGGCCTGGTTGTTGGAGTAGGTGGCGTACATTTTGAGCTCGAAAACGGAACGGGTGGCGAGGGAGATCTGTTGGAGGGTGTGCGGGCGCTGAAAAGGATGGACATTCTGAATGACGATGGTGAGGAATCTGATGATGTCCTCAGCGGTAGGGGGTGGGCGAAGGGAGTTGCCGGGAGGGGTGGGGGCGTCCAGAGGGCGGACGGGAACGGTGAGTTCGGGAGTGGTAGGATGGGGTCGGGCCTTACACTTCTGGGAGTAGGTGGGATGAGGGAGGTTACAGGTATTACAGGAGGGGGGGGGACTGGAGATTGGGGCACTGCCGTAAAAAGTGGGATTGCCTGCAGTGCGGGCAGGTGGGGGCCTCGCGGCACTCAGATGTTGGGTGCGCATTATACCGCAAGCACCTTTGGCAGAGGAGGGATTGAGGAGGGGAACGGGAGGGGTCGACTTTGTAACGTTGGTTAAAATAGGATCCGGAATGTGTAGTTTGTATATATATATATATATATATATATATATATATATATATATATATATATATATATATATATATATATATATAAACGTAAAAACTACAAAGAACGAAACTTGTTTAGCTTGAAGGAGGAAACCAGATGGCGCTATGGTTGGTCCGCTAAATGGCGCTGCCATAGGTCAAACGGATATTAACTTAGTTTTTTTTTAAATAGGAACCCCCATTTTTACTACATATTCGTATAGTACGTAAAGAAATACGAATGTTTTAGTTGGACTACTTTTTCCGCTTTGTGATAGATGGCGCTGTAATAGTCACCAACGTATAAGTACGTGGTATCACGTTACATTCCGCCAGTGCGGACGGTATTTGCTTCGTGATACATTACCCGTGTTAAAATGGACCGTTTACCAATTGCGGAAAAGGTCGATATCGTGTTGATGTGTGGCTATTGTGATCAAAATGCCCAACGGGTGTGTGCTATGTATGCTGCTCGGTATCCTGGACGACATCATCCAAGTTCTTGATGCAATAATTTTACCAACAGCCGTATGATTTGTAGAAGTTTATTTTATTTTATGAACTTCTATGTGCTACCAGTTTCGGCATTACATTGCTGCCATCTTCAGGCCTCACTCATCATAGTCGTAAAATCGCTGTACACAGAAGGAGCCATATAACTGGATCCGTGAATCAATCGTCCTGCAACAGCTCTTGGTGGCCAGGCGACACAGACTATGTATTACAGTTATATGGCTCCTTCTGTGTATAGCGATTTTACGACTATGACGAGTGGGGCCTTAAGATGGCATCAATGTAATGCTGAAACTGGTAGCACATAGAAGTTCATAAAATAAAATAAACTTCTACCAATCATACGGCTGTCGGTAAATTATTGCATCAAGAAAATCATGCCAGCCGTCGTCCCACGATCCATAATGGATCAATGAAGACATCATTTAAGTGTCCAGACCGTTTGCCGGATAGTTATGTCATTTAAGGAAACAGGAAGTGTTCAGCCACATGTGAAACCTCAACCACGACCTGCAACAAATGATCATGTGTAAGTAGGTGTTTTAGCTGCTGTCGCGGGTAATCCGCACATCAGTAGCAGAGAAATTGCTTAAGAATCGGGAATCTCAAAAACGTCGGTGTTGAGAATGCTACATCAACATCTATTGCAGCCGTACCATATTTCTATGCACCAGGAATTGCATGGCGACGACGTTGAACGTCGTGTACAGTTCTGCCACTGGGCACAAGAGAAATTACGGGACGATGACACATTTTTTGCACGCGTTCTATTTAGCGACGAAGCGTCATTCACCAACAGCGGTAACGTAAACCGGCATAATATGCACTATTGGGCAACGGAAAATCCACGATGGCTGTGACAAGTGGAGCATCAGCGACCTTGGCGGGTTAATGTGAAACGCCCCCTTAGAACAATTTGTACAATATGAAACGTCCCCTTAGAACAATTGTACAAGACTGTGCTTAACCTGACACACAATAATTTTAGCGCAACGCAATCTGACTATCAAAAATCCCTGCAAAAGAATGGCCCTGAGTAACATTAAACTATACCTTTCAGAAATCACTTACCTCACAAAAATCTTCGTTGCTCGAACTACTGCAATACAGCGAGCGCCACTACTGCCAGCTAAATAAAAGATTCAAACTACTGAAGGCACTAACTACTGATAGGGATGGTTAGCAAATGAAAGATATTAATAGAGAACAAACAATGTATTTACCTTAATATTCATAATTGACATCCAGTATTACAAATTATCAAAACTCCGCCATCTCTCTGCCCACATCCACCACTGCTGGCGGCTCACCTCCAACTGCCCAACGCTACACGCTGTTCACATCCAGCTGTAGCAGTTCATGACAACAATGGCAGACAACAATGCAAACTAGCCACATACTGCACACAGCACAGCCAGTGATTTTCATATAGAGCGCTACGTGGCATTACCCATATAAAAATCTAAACAGCCTACTTACATAGCCCCCATGCTCCCCACAAAAAATTTTACAAAATATTTTTGGGCAGTGGCCAATAAGGATTTGATAAAATTTTTCATAATTACAATAACAAAGATATCAAATGCACACACTTATTGATACAATGTTGGTCAACAGCTAAAATTTTTTTCACAGTCAATAAAGACAGTCCTGATCATTCATCATAAGAGTAAACCTGCAGTTTGTTTGCTCAAAGTCTGAGCAGTAAAATACAATGCACACGGAAGTAGTGGATTTCCATGCAGTCTTGAAGAAGTAGTATTGTCCTTCCAACGGTAAGACAGTGCTGACTCTTGACATGCTGACAGGTAATGGGCTACAACAGAGCAAACCCACAGCAGAGTCATTCGACGTTTCGAAGAATATTGGTAGATAGGTCATGACAGAGTAGACCTACTGTAGTCCTTGTAGAGACGGCCAGCAGCCATCTGTTGCGACTGTGCGGGTGCACAATCACCGGTGAAGAGTCTTGCAGTTAATATAACAAGTCCATAACCACCACTTGTGCACTCACAAAGTTTTTGGAATTGTCCTTAGAACCAGCAATGCTGTTATCCAGTCCCTTGCTGAATTAGTAACACACGTGCAAACACTAACAGTCCCAACTTCTCACATAGTGTCCATATAGTATGACCAACAGAAAAGTGTGCAGTGAAATGAATGCTTACAAGTTAATAATATGATGAACTGGTGTCAATTACAATTTTATGACGTAAAAATACAATTACAAAGGTACAAAATACATCATTAAAAACATAACAATACAGATAACATTTTTAGTAATAGGGGCTTTACAAAAGAATAGAAATAAACATATACATCAGTGTTACAGGAATGATGACATGAGTACAAAAATAAAAGATCAGAATCACTTTCGAAACATCAATTTCACACATGAGCATTAAAACAAAACAGAATAAATAATGTCTAAGCATCATTACAAAGAAAATAACAGAGTATTAGAAAAATTCTACAACATAGCTCTCATCAGCTAAACACATAAAGACAGGAAAAACACAAATACACAAGGGTACACAAACATATAGCGGAATAATAGAAGGAAAGGACAACACACAATTACATTTTGGGAAAAAGCAGCAAAGAGGAAAGGACAGGGTTTGTTTTACTGCAGTATTTTGCTTGGAGATCTCCCTTCATTCCATAGATCGTTCGTCTTATTTCAACCTTTGCTTCCACCAAAAAAATCCTATCTAAGCATGCTTTCTGTATTTATATGTTCACACATTGCTTACCTCATCATTTATTTCCAAGAAAATCCTACCTATACCTCGTTCCTGTATTCTATTCATATGTCTTTCAAAATAATTATTTCTTATTGTACAATACTCATTGGGGCCCAAATCTTTCTTCGCAATGCATTCTTTACCTATTCTCCATAGTCAGTTTCTTATATAGTCTACCCCCTCTTAAGCTAACTTAAATCTACTGAGCTCAGATATATATACCAAGGGACGAGGCAATGCAGCAAAAAAAAAAAATAATTAACACAAACATCAATGACAAAAAATAGAAATGGCAAAGCAAGCAGCATAAATTAGCAAAGCAAGTGCAATATTACAACTAATATAAGGCAATGCAGGAAACAAGAAAAACTAGCTTAGAAGAGTAACACAAAGTCAAATTCAGTAACACTATGCCTGACAAACAGCAGCAACTTATACCTAAACATGACATAGCTCAAGCAGAAAAAATATTACAGGAAACAACAATGCAGACAAGGGAAATGCATATTCACATCTTAATGTCTATGTAATTAAAGTGGTGCACCACAACAACTGATTGTAAAAAAAATATTACCATGTACTAGAAAAGAAAATTATGTGTTACTGTTACTAGTTCCTTCTTATTGTTCTTCCCTTTCCAAGTGCTCCTTTTTTAAAGAATGTGGATCATAAAATAATTATTTAATAGATCTGTTGACAGAAAGAGTTCACATTAGCAAATGCATCTCAGTTTATTTTGTAAAACTAATGCTGCAACACAGCTGGAAACCAGATATTAAATGAAATAAGCAACTATGAAAAGCAAAGCATAAAAATATCATTCAATAGTCATGTGGCATTTCGTAAGTCAGTAGCACTCAACTCTCGGAGAAAGACACTTGTCATAATCAGGTGTGCAGATGTACGAATATTTCCCATCAATTCATAAGCATTTCAATAATTAGCACAAAGTGCGAGTAATCATATGTTTTTAAGTAACGAGGGTGTCGCATTAGCGATGAAAGGCACACCCTAATGGCTTGTTCTCCAGGTGTTTGACGCAGCTGTGTGCCCACAACGCATTACAAAAATCATATGTTTTCAAGTAACGAGCGTGTCGCATTAGCGATGCCCTCTACAAAGGATTGTCAATAGCATGGTTAACCCCTTTTTTGTTTTTCTACCTGTGCTTCCGGAAAGGCCCTCACTCTAATGGCTTGTTCTCCAGGTGTCTGACACAGCTGTGTGCCGACGACGCACGTGCAGGTGGTCACTTTCTTACGGAAATATTTACGACAGCAGTTTCCGCTGCAGTGACAGTCTCATTCACGCATTTACACACACATTTCATAACTCTTAAAGTACGATTCTTGGTTTCCAACAACCTTTTTCACAAGTCAAGAGTCCCTATCTTCTATTCATTATTCATATACATATAAACAGGTAATCACCTTCCTCATATATGGTAGCATCATCTTATTGACATAAACATACCTCAACAGCATAATACACATCGTCGTCGTAATAATAACATCATAACACCTCAGTCAAATCTCAAAAACGTCGTAGCTTTCTGCAATTGTTTCAAAACCTAAAGAAAATTCTCTGCTCATTTCAGTAGTGTCATCTACCTCAAACGTACTTTAAAAATCATGATCTCATACCAAATACATCATTAAAAGCTCTCATAATATCACAATGGTTCCGAAAAAATATGAACAGTTCACAAAGTACAGACAAAGTACAATTTCTTAAGTGTGAAGTAATCCAACTCTGTAATTGCGTAAACATGTGTCACTGACGTAGTAAAAGGATGTTTGTTTCTCTGTTAAATGATCAGATAGCTGTGTAATTTATGTGTTAGAGAAATATGGTACCGATGTGTTAAATTGTATAAGCAAATACCATATTAGCTAGGGCTCCTTGTGCTTGCCAAACACATGGTACACAAAGTAGGCGTGTACCCCCCTGAGGTTTATTGTAATTACACCCTCAGGTGTTACAGATTACAGCTATGGAATGAAATGTATCACGAAAAACCTTCTTTGTAATTCAAAAATCTTTAAAAATAAATGTTTTAAGTACAAAATTAATCACTCAAATACGTGTCCTTTAGCGCTAAATATGCGTCTTGCTGTAAGATAATCTCTGGGAAGTGTCGTAGTTATTGTCCTCCGAAAGCTAAGTTCTGCAGAAGTCAATGTACTTACCTCATGATACACAAAAGTGAAATGCTTTGCGTATAGATAACTTAGTTATTACGCTTATTGCCGTGATGAAGAAAGTACTTACTGTGCTGTAACGTATTGTTGTGCTACAGAAAAGGCTGTTTCCTTGTACCTATACCACAAAAGTCACCACTAAAACATGTCTCACTTTATAGAAGAATTCAGAAAAAACTGTGCAGATATAAAACAGATACACCGCAAAAGCAACATTGTAAATTGTCACGTATTAGCAGCGTCGTGATAAAATCGTGTAGCTGTCACATAAACTAACCACTGTGTCATCTGGCATTTCACAGTAAGCACCTCAAATCCTGAATCCACTCTCAAGCAAACCAAAATGTTGCATGAAAATTTCATTAGCAGTGCTGGTATATGTTCTAAGTATGTAAGCCGTATATTCGTTACGTAATCGTGCAACTAACAAGGAGGAATGTATAAATAACAACACTGTGTCGTCTGTTCGCAATAACAATGCATTCGCAATTACTTGTCTAAGTTACCTATGTTCTTGACTGGATGGTTAGTTAGCTTTAAAACATAGTTGCATGTTAACAGTTTCTCAGTGTGACAAATTGTACAAGTAGCGTGAAGTGAAAATTGCAAAGACTAAGTTAAAAAGCAGATTATCTGTCAATAAATGGTTTTACATGAGAAATGTGGTGTAAACCTTTACTCTTCCTAGTACGCAGAGTTTCAACTTCAACGCAATTATCATGTGGTATACGTCGGATTCTGTAAGGTCCATTGTAAACTAGAAAGAATTTGTGACTCAAGTGTTTCTTCTTATGTGACAATGAATGAGCTTTAATGAGAACTTTCTGACCAATATATAATTTCTTTGCATTTGCTTTACCGTGTAGTTTTCTCCTTTTGTCTGCTGCAGATTTTATATTTTTTAGAGCCAAATCAATTATGTCTTTGTGTCGAAGTTTACGTGTATTCGGGAAAGGTACAAGCTCTCTGATTCTGTTCGGAGGTTCTACATTCTTCAGTACAAGAGTAGGTGGTAAAGCAGTGGAATCATGAGGCATTTCATTCAGCACATTTTGAAAGAAGTGTAAATATCTGTCCCAATGCTGGTGCTTTCTGTGACAATAAAGTCTGCAAAGCTTATTGATTTCTTTCATAATCCGTTCAGACGGGTTACAGTGTGGTGAATACAATGAAATAAAAACAGGTTTGATTTTATGATTCCGAAGCATGCGTGACCAAACAGCAGATCTGAATTGCGGTCCGTTATCTGAAATGACTTTACTAACGTGTCCCACTTCACGTAAGAAATTTTTAACAAAGGCGTTGGATACAGACCGTCCAGTGGCTTTACGTAACGGAGTGAAAGAAACAAATTTTGAAGTAAGTTCAACAGCGACTAGAACGTACGAAAATCCATTCGATGTTCTGACAAGGGGTCCCAAGAGATCAACAGCAGCAAATTCTTTTAATTTAGAAGGAATGATAGGAAACAGCGGAGCACGATGGGAGACAGTAGATGGTTTCGCCTTTTGACAAAGTTTACAAATAGACAAGACTCTTCGAATTCTCTTTTCCATATTGTTAAAATAACAAGTCGTTCGAAGAATATGATAACATTTTCGTGGGCCAAAATGTGCGTAGCTGAAATGAATGTACCAAATGAGCTTATTAACAAAATCGTCTGGAATGTAAAGTACCCATAGCTTGTCATCAACAGTGCAGCGTTTGAACAGTATGTTGTTTCTAACCAGGTAATAATGCCGAATCTGAGTGTGTGTCTTTTCATGCCATTTACTTTTGATATCTTTCCAAATCGGATCTTTATCTTGTTCATGAGCAATGTCCTTTAAAGATGTGGTGATGAAGTTTTCAAAGGCGACTTTCTGAATGTAAAGAATACTGAAATTTTTCTCGAGGTTGCCTTCTGTGTTACTTTTCTCAAGCCCAGCCGGTGCGCGTGACAGTGCGTCCGCAACAATGTTCTCCTTGCCGGGAATGTAGACTATTGTGAAGCGGAATTCTTGCAGAAACAATGCCCAACGTTTTAACCTATCATGATTTAATTTTGAAGACATAAGAAATTGTAATGCACGATGATCACTGTATACTTTTACGTGCTTACCAGAAAGAAAGAAACGGAATTTGTTAAATGCCCAAACGATAGCTAAAGCTTCTAATTCAGTAACGGAATAATTTTTTTCAGATTTTGTTAGCACTCGGCTAGCAAAAGCAATGGTTTTCTGAACAGTAGTGTCATTTTCTATGGCTTCTTGAAATAAATGGGCACCAAGACCAACTTTGGAAGAATCAGTGCTAAGGCAGAAATCTTGTGACAGATCTAGATGAGCTAGTATTGGCGCGTGAAGTAACGCTTCTTTCAAAGAATTGAATTCCAACTGTGCTTGTTCGTCCCAGTTCCAAATAGTATTTTTTCCAGTGAGAGAACAAAGTTTTGGTGTAACTAGAATTTGCATATTCAGAAAACGACGGTAAAAATTTACGAGACCTAGAAAACTGCGGACTTGTTTTTTTGTGGATGGAACTGGAATGGCTCTAATTGCTTCTAACTTTTCAGGATCCGGCTGAATGCCTTCAGAAGAAATAATATGTCCCAAAACTTCACCTTTGACCTACCGAATTCAGACTTTTCCAAGTTAACTGTAATTCCAGATTCTGCAAAAATACGTAACAAACTGTTGAGGATGCGGTTATGTTGTTCCCATGAAGCTTCTGCTATTAGAATATCGTCCACATATAAGGTGATGTGACGTTTTAAGAACTCAGGTAATATGGAATTTAACCCGCGAATGAATGCTGCCGAAGAAATGTTCAAACCAAAAGGAAGTTTCCGAAACTGATAACAAACGCCGAAACAAAGGAAAGCTGTGAATTTTCTACATTCTGGATGAAGTTCGATCTGATAAAAGCTGGATCTGAGATCAATGGAAGATAACACTTTTACACCATTAAAATTTTGAAGAAGTTCTTCCATCATCTGCGGCCTGTCTGTTTCAGGAATGATGATAGTATTGATTTGTCTCGAATCTAAAACAAGCCTGATCGATCCATTCTTCTTCTCAACAACATGTAATGGGTTGTTGTATGAGCTTACTGCAGGCTCAATAATGCCCTCGACAAGCATAGATTGTATTTCTGATCTAACACGGTCCCTATAATGCGCCGGAATTACGTATGGTCTAACACAAAATTTAGTATGCTCACGAACACGAAATTGGTATTGAAATCCCTTGATTGTTCCTGTTTTGTGAGTAAAAACTGTGGAATGTGCTTGTAAAATCTCAAAAAGGTCCTGCCTATCAGTGTCATTACAATTCTCAATTATTTGAATTTTATTCTGAATTAACTCATTAATTTCAAATATGCCGTCAATATCATCCCTTTCAGTACTTGCAGAGTGATTGTTGGTGTCTAGTTCCGTAGAAAATTCCGAACTGTTGTCTAACAGAACGTAAAGCCGATTAATGTCCTCATCATGGTTTGAGAGCCAGTCTTCAAATTTCAAAGCTATTGACTTACCTTCTTTCTCTAAACTTATTTCAGCATCGTGAAAGCTTAAGATTGCTTTATATTCATTCAAAAAGTCTACTCCCAGTATAATTTCCGTCGACAATAATGGAACAATAAGGAAGTTCATAGAGAAGCTGTGGCTTTGACAAAAGAATTCTAAATTGGTTTGTTGGCGTACATCTACACTTTTTCCAAAGATTGCACCTTGTAATTTAATCTTACGTAACGGAAGTGTGGGGCAATCGTTCGCTTTGTTGCATTTGCTAAAAGCTGTTTCGCTAATTACTGAAATGGGACAGCCCGAGTCAAGTACTGCCGTAAATTTTACGTCATTTACAGTAATATGAATCACAGGATATGCAATGTTGTTATGTTTTACGTCGTGTTCCTGGAGTAAGATGTCCCTAATGTCTTCCATTTTTACGTAATTACTAGCTACGGCAGCTGCGTCGTCAGTTTCATAAGTACGTCTTGTGGCTGCCAGTGGTGTGAGTCATCGCCTATTGTCTCTTTGTTGGCGCGCGTCGTTATTGGGATTTGGAGACCTAACTTCTACAAATTCATCGTGACGAGAGTGTTCTGCTCTATTTAAATCTCGCCAGTTCTGATGCAATTCAGGTCTGTCGTTACGATCATATCGTCTGTCGTCATGTCGGTAGGTTCGATAGTTTCTTTCTTGTCGGTCATGTGGTGGAGAATTTCTCCCAGAATCGTAACTACGCACTGGACCGTTGCGTCTAAAGTTATTCTGTCTCCCTTGATAATAGTTATTTTGGTTCCCATATTGTCTGTTTCTCTGATTGTTTCTGTGATAGTCATTACTGCGGAGAGGTGATCTTTCCCTGTAATTATTACTACTCTGCCAACGGTTGTCATACGTGTGGTGTCTGTTTTGGTCACGATTTGCGTTGTAAGAATAGACTTGTCGTGTCCAGTTATTATTTCTGTCGTCACGGAATTGTGACGGATGTGACCTGTAGTGATTGTTTTCCTGTTTTCGCATCCCGCGACTGTCTGTGTCAATTTCTAATTCTTGTAACAGTCCCTGAAAAGCTTCAATGTCGTCTTTGCAACGTCCTGCTAAAATAATATGTCGTAAATTTTCAGGCAGTTTGATTAAGCAAATGCGGATGAGTTCTGAGGGGCTGTATGGGTTTGACAGGTATTGATTCTTGTGCAACATGTCTTCAAAATATTTCACAAGACTGGAAAATTCAGATTGTTCAAAGTGTTTCATCATCATGATGCTATGTTTTACGCGGTCTTGTGTAGCTTGAGACCAATACGCTGAGAGGAAGGCGTGGTAAAATTCTCCTTCACTGTGACAATCGTGAATGACCGATCGCATTCTTACAGCTGGTTCATTCTCCAAGTAGCCACACATAAATTCTAACCTGTGCTCCAATGACCAGTTGGGAGGAAAACAATGAGAGAATTGATGGAGCCACGCTTGTGGATGAATGTCGTTGGCAGAATTCTTAAATGTTTTGAATTTACGTGTAGTAATGAACAGCTTATAATCAAAATCATCGTGTCGGCGAGTAGCATATCGGTCATTGTTACGTCGTGTCGGCGGTTCCATCTCAAAATTCGGTGCACCTTGCCAATTCCTTTCATAATTACCGAAATGCCCTGTGTTATTATTTTGTGGCTTTTCCGTATTTATATGTCCCTCTTCCCTTATTGGGGCGCGAGTGTCCTCTGAAATACGTAATTCTTGTATTACCTGTGTCAGCTGATCTTGTACTTCCCGCATTTCTCTTTTGTATTGCGTATTAATTTGATTCTGATTTTGTTTGAATTTTCTTATTTGTTCATACTCTTCTGTGTCAGTGAAGGCTACGGGTCTTGTGTCATTCAGATCATCATCTACCTTTGTAGATAAGTTAGTGACCTGATCCGAAAGTTCAGCTACTTTCTCCGATAGTGAACACATTTCCTCAGTGTGTTTTTCTGAACCAAGTTTCAGAGTGTCCATTTGTGTTGAAATCGAATCTACTGTGTTCTTTAAGTTTTCCTGAGTTTTTGCCAGTTGCGTAACCGAATCGGTAGATGCAACTGAGTCAATTTTAGCCCACAAGGTCTCATGATTTTCATGAACAATGGTTTGCAGCGCTTTTATGGCTGCTTCGTGATTCTGTAATGCATTTTCATGCCGCGAAAAAATAGGTTGGAAATGCTCACAAATTTGTGTTTTTACGTCATTACAGACTTTTTGACATTTCGATTCGATGTTATGTAACTCAGTAGTTAAATCTTCACGTGTTTGTTCAAGTGTGGTGTCTAACTTCCGAAGATTTTGTTCCATTGTGTCTAACTTTTGCTGTGTTTGTCTCTGGTGTTGTTCCACTGTGTCTAACTTTTGAAGCTTTTGCTGTGTTTGTCTCTGATTTTGTTCCATTTGTTGCATTAGTTGTAATAACAATGCATTAGTGTCTGGAATCTGTTCCTCTACTCTTTTCGGCAGTGCATTTGCACCGGCAACATTCACATTTTGACAAGCTGAAAATGTGTCTTGACTTATTTGAGAAAACGGTGAGGACGCAAAACCTGAATCTACAGTATTTGCAAAATTGTGTCCTATCATTTCGGATTCCTGAGGCGAGCTGTTGCCGACCGATCGGTCGACAATGCTTCCCTGTTCACTACCTGTTTCACTGCCTACGCCATTGTCTGACGCCCGCTCCATTTCCCTATGCACAGTTACCAAATTACTACTTTGAATATTAGTTAACTCATTACATGGTGGGGCCAACACACTGCTTTCGTCTTCACTGTCATTTCTTAGTTTACTTTGGAGCCGAGTGTTACGTTTTTCACACGCCATTATTGTCACAATATTTCACACGATGACACAGAAAAGCACAATTTGAATAGCAAAAATAAGAGAACACATTAACATAGCACTGAAAATAATATCTAGTTAATTGCAGCAGCGAAATACTTGGCGCAAAGCTACATGCATGCCACAACTGTTTTACTGTACAACAATGAAAGACTGCAACTACCAAGGAGATTCTCTCTACAATTACGCGCTAAAGCTACACTAAATACACAAACTACAAGAAAAAATCAGAAGATTCCAGTGAGGTATCCTAGGCTAAGGGTCGACATATGAAACGCCCCCTTAGAACAATTTGTACAATATGAAACGTCCCCTTAGAACAATTGTACAAGACTGTGCTTAACCTGACACACAATAATTTTAGCGCAACGCAATCTGACTATCAAAAATCCCTGCAAAAGAATGGCCCTGAGTAACATTAAACTATACCTTTCAGAAATCACTTACCTCACAAAAATCTTCGTTGCTCGAACTACTGCAATACAGCGAGCGCCACTACTGCCAGCTAAATAAAAGATTCAAACTACTGAAGGCACTAACTACTGATAGGGATGGTTAGCAAATGAAAGATATTAATAGAGAACAAACAATGTATTTACCTTAATATTCATAATTGACATCCAGTATTACAAATTATCAAAACTCCGCCATCTCTCTGCCCACATCCACCACTGCTGGCGGCTCACCTCCAACTGCCCAACGCTACACGCTGTTCACATCCAGCTGTAGCAGTTCATGACAACAATGGCAGACAACAATGCAAACTAGCCACATACTGCACACAGCACAGCCAGTGATTTTCATATAGAGCGCTACGTGGCATTACCCATATAAAAATCTAAACAGCCTACTTACAAATGTATGGTGCGGCATTATGGGAAGAAGGATAATTTGCCCCCATTTTATCGATGGCAATCTAAATGGTGCAATATATGCTGATTTCCTACGTAATGTTCTACTGATGTTACTACAAGATGTTTCACTGCATGACAGAATGGCGATGTACGTCCTACATGATGGATGTACGGCACATAGCTCGCGTGCGGTTGAAGCGGTACTGAAAGCATATTTGATGACAGGTGGATTGGTCGTCGAAGAACCATACCATGGCCCACATGTTCACTGGATCTGATGTCCCCGGATTTCTTTCTGTGGGGAAAGTTGAAGGATATTTGCTATCGTGATCCACCGACAACGCCTGACAACATACGTCAGCGCATTGTCAATGCATGTGCGAACATTACGGAAGGAGAACTACTCGCTGTTGAGAGGAATGTCGTTACACGTATTGCCAAATGCATTGAGATTGACGGACATCATTTTGAGCATTTATTGCATTAATGTGGTATTTACAGGTAATCACGCAGTAACAGCATGCGTTCTCAGAAATGATAAGTTCACAAAGGTACGTGTATCACATTGGAACAACCGAAATAAAATGTTCAAACGTACCTACGTTCTGTATTTTACTTTAAAAAACCTACTTGTCACCAACTGTTCGTCTAAAAGTGTGAGCCATATGTTTGTGACTATTACAGCGCCATCTATCACAAAGCGAAAAAAAGTGGCCCAACTAAAACATTCATATTTCTTTACGTACTACACGAATATGTAATAAAAATGGGGGTTCCTATTAAAAAAAAACGGAGTTAATATCCGTTTGACCTATGGCAGCGCCATCTAGCGGGCCAACCATAGCGCCATCTGGTTTCCCCCTTCAAGCTAGACGAGTTTCGTTCTTTGTAGTTTTTTCGTTTGACGCTTATTTATACTGAAGCGCCAAAGAATCTGGTTTAATCATGCGTATTCAAATACAGGGATATGTAAACAGGCAGAATAAGGCGCTGCGGTCGGCAACGCCTATGTAAGACAACAAGTGTAAGGCGCAGTTGTTAGATCGGTTACTGCTGCTACAATGGCATATTATCAAGATCTAAGTGAGTTTGCACGTGGTGCTATAATCGACGAACGAGCGATGGGTCACAGCATCGCCGAGGTAGCATTGAAGTGCTGGTTTTCCCATACGACCATTTAACGAGTGTACCGTGAATATCAGGAATGCGGTAAAACATCAAATATCCGACATCGCTGGGACCGACATTGGACTGTTGATGACTGGAAACATGTTGCCTGGTCGGATGAGTCTCGTTTCAAGTTGTATCGAGCGGATGGACGTGTACGGGTATGGAGACAACCTCATGAATCCATGGACCCTGCATGTCAGCAAAGGATTGTTTAAGCTGGTGGAGGCTGTGTAATGATGTGGGGCGTGTGCATTTGGAGTGATATGGGACCCCGATACGTCTAGATACGACTCTGATAGCTGACACGTACGTAAGCATCCTGTCTGATCACCTGTATCCATGAGTCCATTGTGCATTCCGACGGACTTGGGTGATTGCAGCAGGACAATGCGACACCCCACACGTGCAGAATTGCTACAGAGTGACTCGAGGACCACTTCTGAGCTTAAACACTTCCGCTGGCCACCAAACTCCCCAGATTTGAACATTATTGACCATACTGCAACATGCTGTTCAGAAGAGATCTCCATCCCCTCGTACGATTTTATGGACAGCCCTGCAGGATTCATGGTGTTAATTCCCTCCAGCTTTGCTTCTAACGTTAGTCGAGTCTATACCACGTCGTGTTGCGGGACTTCTGCGTACTCGCAGGGGTCCTACACGATATTAGGCAGGTGTTCCTATTTCTATGGCTCTTTATATATATTGCTCAAAAAGAATAGCAGGTTTCGATTTATGATGTTGCAGGATAGCTCTGTGAATACTATGAATTTCTAAGAGACAAACAATTAGTCTTAAGGTTCCCGTAACACAACCAACAATTTGTCAAAGTTCTCTAGTTTTGTCAAGTATTTGACAGTTGACGGCGCCGTTTGGCGTGTTTGTGAAACGTAGAGCTGTTGGCGTGCTTGAGAGAAATTTTGATTACGTCGTGGTGGACAAGATCGAGAAAAAGTTTATCTTAATGCATCGTGAGTTTTCACAACAGTGGGAACTGCGACCAAGGATAAAAACAAATTAGAAGTGGCTGTTACCACAGTGTTAGTTGGGTTGCATGTTTTCCACACATATATTACGCAGGCAAAGCCTCAGAAGAAAATAAACATTCCACGCACAACAGACGAGCGAAAGTGCGGTAAAATAAAAAAAAGTAAGAAATCGAAGCTGTCCGGTTCTTTCACGGACGATGTATATGTTCCCATGTTGTGGAATTTTAATGAAATGTTTTTACGTGAAGATAATTTCCGTAGTACTCCAAGGAAGTGTGATAGGACCGTCACTATTTACAATATACAGAAGTGATCCAGGAGAATACGTCTGAAGGTGCTTGAGATTGATCATAGATGATGCAGTAGCATATAAGAAAGTAGCAATGCCAGAAGACAGTATCTGTTTGCAGAATGACCTCCAGAAGATAGATGGATGGTGCAGGCTGTGGCAGTTGACCCTGAACGTAAATAAATTTAAGATATTGCGCATACATGGGAAAAGAAATACACTACTGTACAACTACACTATTGATGACAAATTGCTGGAAACAGTATATACCGTAAAATATATGGGAGCAACCACCCTGAGTGACCGTAAGCAGAATGCCCACATAAAACAAATAGTAAGAAAAACAGATGCCAGACTGAGTTTCACAGCAATAACGTTAAGGAAATTTAACTCATCCATGAAAAAGTGGCTTACAAGGCGCTTGTTCGGCCAATTCTCGAGTATAGTTCACCACTCTGCGACCCTTACCAGGTAGGTCTGCCAGAAGGGATAGAGAATATCCAACGAAGAGCAGGGCGTTTCGTCAGCGGATCGTCTAGTCGGGGCTAGAGCGTTACAGAAATGCTCAACAAACTCTAGCGGCTGACGCTACAAAAGGGGCGTTACGCATCACGGAGAGGTTCACTGTTGGAATTTAGAGAGAGTACGTTCCTGGTAGAGTTGGACAACATATACGTCTCGTGAAATGGCTACGACGAGAAAATTAGAGAAATTAGAACTAACACAGGGGCTTGTCGACAATCGCTCTTCCCACGCGCCATTCGCCAGGGGAACAGGAAAGATGGGACCAGTTAATGGTACCAGAAATATCCTCCGACACACACGGTCAGGGGGTTTGCGAGGTATCGACGCAGATTCTGATGTAGAGGGCCGAGTAGAAGAGATTAAATTTTCGCATACTTGCGTCTAATTTTTTAATGTGTGTGCGAAGTTATTAAAAGTTTGACTGTCCACACAGAGAAAGTTGATGTAATCATCAGATTCTCATTGTAACTTTTCCTTTAGCAGATTCTTATCACTATATTTCTATCTGATTTTCATCCATTCCCTGGACCAGCGTCTTGTTTTTTATCTTTCTTCTTAAACACAGTATTAAGGTCAATGCAAGAAATGCTCTGTCTGCATTGGTATTGATTCCCACAAGTGTCAACATGCTGCGCGAAAGGAATGGCGTCTGCTTCGAAAGTGAGATTAAGCTGACAAACTTTGGTGGTACCTGTGCGGTTTTCTTTGTCAAACCTGCGGACAAAAGTGAACTTGACAAACAAGTCTGGGCGTGTACTTGGGACTTTAAGATGGATAATGTAGAAAATACCAATAGAGAGGCAGCTTCGAATGGTCTATCTTGGTCACATCAAAAGGACGAGGTGTAGAGGTAACAGAACGATCGTAAATCTGCTTCGCCCTGGCTTCATACTATCACAGTTGCTGTTGACGTTCAACTATGAACGCTCAGTATCTAACGTTGTACCTGCATCTTCTACACTGATGAGCGAAAACGTGATGATCACCTCCTTAACAGGGTGTAGGTACGCCTGTGGAACGCGACACAGCAACGTTTCTGTGAGGTATGCATCCGACAAGCCCTTCGTACACTTCCGCAGGTATGTGGCACCGAATTCTACGGACGGGTCATGGAATTCCGTAATTTGCGGCGGTGATACGTAGGCACGACGCTGTCGCACGAGTGTGTCTCAGATATGCCCTATGGTGTTCAGGTTAGGCGAATTCTGTGGGGATTTTAGCGTAAGTCTGGCCATGTGACACGGTTATGACGGAGGAAGACGCCATCGCCGTCGGGGAAGATCCAACATGAGGGGGCGCAATAATGTTCACGTAGTCAGCTGCTGTCGTTGGTGCCTTCTGTTACTATCACAGGTCCCATGGAAACCCAGGTGAATGCCTGTCATAGCATAATGCTACCCCCACTGGCCTGCGCCAGTGGCGCCGTGCATGTTTCGAACAGCCTTTCTCCTGGATGACGCCATATGCAGACACGGTCTGGTGTAACAAGAAACGTGAATCATTCAAACAGCCGACACGTTTTCATTGATCCCGTGCCGGCGACAGTCATAACTGATGATGTTGTTGGGTAAACATGGAAACACTTCGAGGTCGTGTGTTATGGAGCGCAACGTTCAACAATGTGTGCTGAACGGTGTGTTCCGAAACAAGTGTGCTTGCATCAGCATTGCATTCTGTCGTAAAATGTGGCACAGACCGTCGCTTATCCCGTTCCACAGAGTGGGCAAGCCTCCGAATTCCACCTTTTTGTGATGAGTCATGGACGTCCATTTCCCGTAGATGATCACGACAGTAGCACGTGAACAAAAAAAAAAAAAAAAAAATCGTTCAAATGTGTGTGAAATCTTATGGGACTTAACTGCTGAGGTCATCAGTCCCTAAGCTTACACACCACTTAACCTAAATTATCCAAAGGGCAAACACACACACCCATGCCCTAGGGAGGACTCGATCCTCCGCCGGGAGCACGTGAGTAGTCGAGCAACGACGCCGTTACCAAGACGCTCGTTCACAGACGATGAGCTATCACAATCTGCCCTTTCTTGAAGTCACGTATCTCAGTATATTTCCCCATTTGTGTACCGTAGCGTCCCTAGAACGATTCCCCACTCGCATCTTCTCATTGAAAAGTGCATGTCCTTCTCTACTTTTCTCTAATCCGAAATTTTGTTCCGTCTGTAATGTCTTCGTCGTCGCCGGGTAGTTTAACGTCAGTCTAACATATTTACGCATGACTGCTTAATTGATTTCGGGGTACCTCAACAGCCTTGTGAAGTGATGAACGTAGTTTGAGCCCCCTCGAGGAAAGACGTGGAATATAAATTTGGTGTTGCTGTGTGAATCCCGTATACCTATTAAACTATAATTCAGAATATACAAGGGTGTTGAGCATCGAGTGAGATATGGAATACAAATGAAAAACAAGGAAATAAATTGTGATAAGTAGATACAATGTGTGTTTTTGTGTGCTTGTCAATGTAGTGCATCTGATGACACCAGAGATTTCAAAATTTGAGTGATGGCATATACCTAAACCTCCAGATATGACACTCAAACTGGTGCCAAACGTTTTATGTCGATAGAGTATCAACCGGAACATCGAGGCTTTGTGGATCTCGCATGGGTGGGTTGGTAGAGGGTGAGGTCCTGCGTTCAAACCTCGCTGATAACAACTTTTTTTAACAGTTTGCGCGTGAAATTGTTGTACGGGAGAGCATTTTCCTGGCGTGTGACGCGAATTTTCGGAGTTTGCAGCAATGTTCTTTTGGCAGTACACTTTACATTCGTTAGTTGAAAGTAGCAAACCAATAGAGTACATTTGTATAGACAGGTGTGGTGTTCTGTCGGATATGTGCGCAGAAAAGACACCATTCGTGATGAAGCAGCTAGTGCATTTGTAGTTTAACAGAATAAACATAAAAAACCGGAACAGCAGAATAAAGAAACAGCTGCATCACGTGTGCAGAAGTATTATTAGTCCCATATAACACTTTCTCGTGTAAATCAGTAAAAAAACATCGTCTTCATTGGGTTTTAAACGCAAGACCCTCGGTACGACGATCTAACACTCTACCAACTTCCCCACGGAAGCTGTAAGTTATGCTTTTTCCTGTGCTCTGCAGTTCTGGTTTTACTTTTAATTAAAGTTTACGCCCGTTCTGCTTGACGACAGCACATATGACGAACTAAATCGGAGTTTTGGGTGATACTCTATCGACGTACAACGTTTTGGTAACAATCTGAGTGCCTGACACCTGGAGGTTTGGGTGTTAGAGACTGTGTTACCATCTCCCAATTCCCTTTCCTCTGAAACATAAAAATTTATGAAAGCAAAAATAGAAGTCACGCCGGGAGAATGTCAGGAACAAACCGACATATAGTAGACTGTCGTCATGTAATCACAAGAAGAATACTTTGTCTTTACATAGATCTCGTAACAAGAAATACGGGTGACTGTACACAGACCAACTATTAGGGACCGTCAAATAAAAACGAGACAGGCGGAAAGAAAGCAAGAAACTGTTTATTATTTTAAAAGTAATCGCCATAATTCTTATTAATTTATACAACTGTGATACAAGGCGATCAATGGCGTCATTATTGTATTCAGGCCTTCATCTCTTCGTCCGAGGCAAATCGAAGGCCACGGAGGCCTTTCTTCAGGTCTCCAAAAATGTGGAAATCGCACTGGGATGGATCTGGACTTCATGGTGGATGGAAAATGCAGCGGAACCTATAAAGCGTAGTCGAAATAACCTTGGTAACATGTGGATGAGATTATCCTGGAACAGAATGATGCCGTATATCAACATTCCTGAGCGTTTGGACTTAACGGCATGCTTCAATTTTTGCAAAGTATCCACGTGCAGCTATGGGCACCATTAAGTCCAAACGCCAGGGAATGTCGATGGAATGTTGCAGGATAATGCCAGCCCATATGCTACCAAGGTTGTATGGATTATCCTGCAGAAGTTTCTCTGGAAACTCTTACACATTCTCCATACAGTCCCGATCTCTCCCCATTCGATTTCCATAATTTTGAAGCCCTGAAGAAAGACAATGGTGGCCGTCGATTTGCTTCGGACTAAGAAGTGCACACCTGGGTACATCATGGTTCCGTAGACAACAGTAAACGTTTTCCATGACGGCAGTGACGGACTGCCGACCTAACGGGACCGGGTTCGATTCCCGACTGGGTCGGGGATTTTCTCCGCTCAGGGACTGAGTGTTGTGTTGTCTTCATCATCATTTAATCCCCATCCGGCGCGCAGGTCGCCCAATGTGGCGTCGAATGTGCACTACTGGCCATTAAAATTGCTACACCACGAAGATGACGTGCTACAGACGCGAAATTTAACCGACAGGAAGAAAATGCTGTGATTTGAAAATGAGTAGCTTTTCAGAGCATTCACACAAGGTTGGCGCCGGTGGCGACACCTACAACGTGCTGACATGAGGAAAGTTTTCAACCGATTTCTCATACACAAACAGCAGTCGACCGGCGTTGCCTGGTGAAACGTTGTTGTGACGCCTCGTGTAAGGTGGAGAAATGCGTACCATCACGTTTTCGCCTTTGATAAAGGTCGGATAGTAGCCTATCGTGATTGCGGTTTGTCGTATTGCGACAGTGCTGCTTGCGTTGGTCGAGATCCAATGACTATTAGCAGAATATGGAATCGGTTGGTTCAGGAGGGTAATACGGAACGCCGTGCTGGATCCCAACGGCCTGGTATCACTAGCAGTCGAGATGACAGGCATCTTATATATCTTATATGTATGGCTGTAACGGATCGTGCAGCCACGTCTAGATCCCTGAGTCAACAGATGGGGACGTTTGCAAGACAAAAACCATCTGCACGAACAGTTCGACGACGTTTGCAGCAGCATGGAATATCAGCTCGCAGACCTTGGTTGCGGTTACCCTTGACGCTGCATCACAGACAGGAGCGCCTGCGAAGGTGTAATCAACGACGAACCGGGGTGCACGAATGGCAAAACGTCATTTTTTCGGATGAATTCAGGTTCAGTTTACAGCATCATGATGGTCGCATCCGTGTTTGACGACATCGCGGTGAACGCACATTGGAAGCGTGTATTCGTCAACGTCATACTGGCATGTCACCCGTCGGGATGGTGTGGGGTGCCATTGGTTACACGTCTCGGTCACCTCTTGTTCGCATTGACGGCATTTTGAACAGTGGACGTTACATTTCAGACGTGTTACGACCCGTGGCTCTACCCTTCATTCGATCCCTGCGAAATCCTACATTTCAGCAGGATAATGCATGACCGTATGTTGCAGGTCCTGCACGGGCCTTTCTGGATACAGAAAATGTTCGACTGCTGTCCTGGCCAGCGCTTTCTCCAGACCTCTCACCAACTGAAAACTTCTAATCAATGGTGACCGAGCAACTGGCTCGTCACAATACGCCAGTCACTACTCTTGATGAACTGTGTTACCGTGTTGAAGCTGCATGGGCAGCTGTACCTGTACAGCTCTGTTTTACTCAATGCCCAGGCGTATCAACGCCGTTATTACAACCGTCTTCTCTCACAATGGGCTGAATGTATTAACAATTATGGCGATTGCTTTTGAAATAATGTATAGTTTAAAAAAAATAAAAAACAGTTTATTTACTTTTTCCCCATATGTCTTCTTTTCGTTTGAGAAACCCCTTATAGGCTATGCGATATACTTTCGTTGAAATAAGATGTGTTATAAAAATAATGCAAACTATGTTAAAGTCCTTTTTCTTTAACATGTTTTGTTATTTTTTGTCAGTACCGGCTTCTAACTTTTTGGTCTCACCAGATGGCAGCATTTTATTTTCAGACGAATTATTAATCAACTGTTGAACGCTCTGAATGCCAGGGTACCAGCGAACGCTTCCTAGTTGTTTTGATGACCGATCAGGTTGTTCAATATAAAAGTGAAAATGGGGACCCACTTTTAACTATGTGCATTCGTGATAGCGATTACAGAAACACGCATCACAATGATAAGTTTATTAATATAACATTTTGCGCAATACCAAAGAAAAGCAAGCCTTCAAAGCAATTAAGACACATTCAGTGTCACCATGGCGCTCGCAGCATTCAACACCTGATTAACCGTTTGTCTGTAAATGCAATGCAGCCATCTGATGAACAAAATATTCGAAATCAGTAACGGCAACAAACATAAAATATGTCGAAGCAAGTTATTTTATGCTACAATCACGGCACCGTCATAATGTCATCTACTGACAAAATACACTCCTGGAAATGGAAAAAAGAACACTTTGACACCGGTGTGTCAGACCCACCATACTTGCTCCGGACACTGCGAGAGGGCTGTACAAGCAATGATCACACGCACGGCACAGCGGACACACCAGGAACAGCGGTGTTGGCCGTCGAATGGCGCTAGCTGCGCAGCATTTGTGCACCGCCGCCGTCAGTGTCAGCCAGTTTGCCGTGGCATACGGAGCTCCATCGCAGTCTTTAACACTGGTAGCATGCCGCGACAGCGTGGACGTGAACCGTATGTGCAGTTGACGGACTTTGAGCGAGGGCGTATAGTGGGCATGCGGGAGGCCGGGTGGACGTACCGCCGAATTGCTCAACACGTGGGGCGTGAGGTCTCCACAGTACATCGATGTTGTCGCCAGTGGTCGGCGGAAGGTGCACGTGCCCGTCGACCTGGGACCGGACCGCAGCGACGCACGGATGCACGCCAAGACCGTAGGATCCTACGCAGTGCCGTAGGGGACCGCACCGCCACTTCCCAGCAAATTAGGGACACTGTTGCTCCTGGGGTATCGGCGAGGACCATTCGCAACCGTCTCCATGAAGCTGGGCTACGGTCCCGCACACCGTTAGGCCGTCTTCCGCTCACGCCCCAACATCGTGCAGCCCGCCTCCATTGGTGTCGCGACAGGCGTGAATGGAGGGACGAATGGAGACGTGTCGTCTTCAGCGATGAGAGTCGCTTCTGCCTTGGTGCCAATGATGGTCGTATGCGTGTTTGGCGCCGTGCAGGTGAGCGCCACAATCAGGACTGCATACGACCGAGGCACACAGGGCCAACACCCGGCATCATGGTGTGGGGAGCGATCTCCTACACTGGCCGTACACCACTGGTGATCGTCGAGGGGACACTGAATAGTGCACGGTACATCCAAACCGTCATCGAACCCATCGTTCTACCATTCCTAGACCGGCAAGGGAACTTGCTGTTCCAACAGGACAATGCACCTCCGCATGTATCCCGTGCCACCCAACGTGCTCTAGAAGGTGTAAGTCAACTACCCTGGCCAGCAAGATCTCCGGATCTGTCCCCCATTGAGCATGTTTGGGACTGGATGAAGCGTCGTCTCACGCGGTCTGCACGTCCAGCACGAACGCTGGTCCAACTGAGGCGCTAGGTGGAAATGGCATGCCAAGCCGTTCCACAGGACTACATCCAGCATCTCTACGATCGTCTCCATGGGAGAATAGCAGCCTGCATTGCTGCGAAAGGTGGATATACACTGTACTAGTGCCGACATTGTGCATGCTCTGTTGCCTGTGTCTATATGCCTGTGGTTCTGTCAATGTGATCAAGTGATGTATCTGACCCCAGGAATGTGTCAATAAAGTTTCCCCTTCCTGGGACAATGAATTCACGGTGTTCTTATTTCAATTTCCAGGAGTGTAGATTGAAATAATAATTTTCAATTCCACCACTTTTTCGAATAAAGATACCTACTGGAACTTTTTTTTTGAATCTTACTAAGAATCGAAGAATCATTGCTAACTAAAACGGAGATATAATAAACCGGAGTTAAGTAACCCAAATTTCTGCTTAAGTTATTCCGCATTACGTAGAAAGGCCGTGCTAAAAGGTTAAGAATCTTCGTAAAATAGCAAAGTAAACTTATTTCGAACTTTTGAAAATCTGGCTTCAATAAATACTCTGATGAAGCTGTGAGTTAACCGCCGAAAACGAGAAGGAAGTCGGTATTTGGTTAATTGTTGATGTGAAATAATATTTAATACTGAGAATGTAAGCTGAAATCTGGCAAAATGTATACGCTCGAGGAATGGTTGTGCGTTTTTTTGGAGGCATGGAAATGGCAGAGCGGTCCTTTGTACCTGCTACAGTAATCTGGCGCGCTATCTACAAAGGTAGATAACTCCTCTTCAAACACTATAATTACGAGATAACTCGCTCTGTTCCACGGGCGTTTCTTTCATAGTAGAATAACCGAGGGAAAAAATGACCGAGAACGTTCCTGAAACACACAGCAGACTGGAACTGAATTTAGAACTGAGCACGAAAATTCCTGCGTGGAGCATTCGTGATTTTCGAAGCGAATGATCGAGTCGTGTAGAATACTATTACTGATCCCTTTTTTTCTACTTAGAGTCCGACTTTAAATGTGCTGTTTCAAACATGATGTGACACAAACTGGACGAAAATATTAGTGATTAGTATTGGAAGTCAAGAGAATCTCAAGCTGTAAATTTTTAATTTTTTAAAATTTCTTCTCATGTACAAGCAATTCTATTTGAAACTGGTGTATTCTCGATATTATCCTCTGTTGTTTGCAATTTTTCGTTGGTACAGATGTAATGAAACCATCTGGTCTGTGCTTAATTTAAAGGCGCTCGCTGCCATTCTGTGTTAAACTATGACTGTTGTCGTTGTTATTAGGTTTCTGGGAGTGTCGGCAGCACCTGGAAATAAATAATTGCATTTGTTTTTGTAGAATAATTAGAAGCCATAGTAATAGTAGTAAAATTATGATCTTAAATTGGAGAAACATCTAAAGTATACAAAACAATCAAGTGATGAAAGCCACAATACGGAAAGAAGCTCTAAAATAGTAAAATATTATGTTGCCGACCTGGGAGAACGTCAAGTTTGTTTGTGTCGCTATCCTCCGCAACAGGCATATAAATACATGTTTTGCAAATAAAACTGCATTTTCCTGTTGCTACTTAATTTATTTTTTTATCAAGTAGCAGCACGAAAAGGCAGTTTTATTTACAAAACAAGTATTGAGAGAAGGCCATTTGCGTTCCGCAGAAATGTAGGAACAAGAGAGGCAATACTGATCCTACGAATTATCTTAGAAGACAGATTGAAAAAAGTGAAACCTACGTTTACAGCATTTGTAAAATTAAAGATAGCTTTTGACAGTGCTGGCTGGAATACACACTTCGAAATTCTGAAGATAGTATGAATAAAACAGAGGAAGTAAAAGGTTATTTGCAAGTTGTAGGAAAACCAGACATGAGTAAAGAGACATAAAAGGGAAGCAATTGTTGAGAAGGGAGTGACAATAGATTGCTTCTTTACCAGATGCTATTCAAACTGCACATTGAACAAGCAGTAAAGGGAACCCAAGAGAAATTTTGATAGGAAATTAAAGTTCAGGGAGAAGAAATAAAAACTTTTAGGTTTGACGATGACGTTGTAGTTCTGTCAGAAACGGCAAATACTCGGAAGAACGGATGAATGGAATGGATAGTGCCTTGGAAAGAGGTTATAAGATGAGCAAAAACAAAAGTTAAACAATGCCATAGTAAGGTATACTTGGAAAAGGATAAACAAAAGTTAAGCAATGTTAATGGAATGTAGTCGAATTGCATAAGGCGTTGTTGGGAAAATCAGATTTGGAAATGAGAGACCAAAAGTAGTAGAACACTTTTTGTTTTTGGTCAGCAAAATAAGCTGTGATAACCGAAGTAGATAGGATATGAAATGCTGATTGGGAATAGCAAGAAAAACGTTCTGAAAAAGAGAAAGTTGTTAATATGGAATATAAATTTAAGTGTTGAGCGTCTTTTCTGTACGTATTTTATGAAGTGTAGGCTTGTACGCAAGTGAAACATGGACGACAAGCAGTTCAAACAAAAAGAGAGTAGAAGCTTTAAAAATATTGTGATACAGAAGGATGCTGAATATTGGATGGGTAGAGAGAATAACGAAGGAGAAAGGTACTGAAACGAACTGGGCAGAAAGGAAGCGTATTGTACAATTTGACTAGAAGAAGAGATCGATTGATAGGGTACAACATCAACGTATCGTCAGCCTGAAGGGTAAATATTGTAGTGGTGAACGAGTCCTTGACTGCAGTTAGCGATTTTTAATTAAGCTGGAATAGCTGGCAAAGGTAAAGAGGTTTGCAGAAAACAGAGTATCATGGAGAGCTGTATCAAACCAGTCTTCCAACTGAAGACAACAGAAGCGAAGACGATGTTATTTTAATTTGGTGACCTAATAAACTGTAAATATGAACCGGGAAAAGGTATAGAAATTGGTACCAAGTTAGTTGGAGTGGCTGTTTTTGGCAACAGCTACACAAGTATTCATGTGTAAACGCATCTCCTTTTCCGACATCGCAGAGCGTAGTTTTATTTATAAACGACGGTGTTATCGGCTTGTGTTTTGGCGTTCAGGTCGCAGCGGCTGACCCAGTTCGTCTATATTCATGCAGTTTGCTGTCCAGCGGAAGTCTGTGAACCAACTGTTTTACAACGCTGTAATTGTTTGAGGTTCGGGCACGAGAGCTAACAGTGTCGAAGCAACCAATATTGTGGGCACTGAGCAGAAACTCACAGAAGCGATGCCTGTCATGGGAGGGCCCACCAACCAGACTGTGTTTAACGCACCGTTAATTCATTTGCGTGCAAGTTAATATTCAGAAGCTAAACATGAAGTACGGCAAATGAAGTAAGACTTCAAGGGTCTCGGTGAGATGACAGAATCAACGAGGCTGCAAAAGAAAGCACAGATAGCCGATTACAGAAACGCAAGAATGCGTGTGATACAACAAAAGATGTACATGTACACACATGCAAAGGTTAAACAAAACAACACTATTATTGTACCTGAAGCTTCGTATGCCAGTGAAAACTTTAATTCTCAACAGAAAAGGCGATCTGGAAACCATTCTGAAAGCACTGATATCTTCGTCTGCCATCCGGGAACAAGTAATGGCTTCCTTGCAACGCTCTGTGTCATCTTGCAGCATTAGTCGGAGGCTAGCAGCATCCGAATTAGGGAACTACAGTCCCATGCGGAAGCCGCCGTTAGCACCGCACGCAAATGTCTACGTTTGGAGTGGCGTCATGACCAGGGAATATGGGCTGCTGATGAATGGCATGGCATTAAGTTCAACGATAAATGTAAATGTCCTGTGACTATGACCTCCCGTCGGGTAGACCGTTCGCCGGGAGCAAGTCTTTCGATTTGACGCCACTTCGGCGACTTGCGCGTTGATAGGTATGAAATGATGATGATTAGGACAGCACAACACCCAGTCCCTGAGGGGAGAAAATCTCCAACCCAGCCGGGAATCTAACCCGGGCCCTTAGGATTGACATTCTGTCGCGCTGACCACTCAGCTACCGAGGGCGGACCAGGTTCAACAATGAATCGTGGTTCTGCACTACTCTGGATAGCCATCGTTGGCGGTTACGGTGGCGACCTGGGAGTTAGTCCCATTCTTCAAATGTTTTCGACAGGTACGGCGGTGTTACTCCGGGCATCATGGTGTAGAGAGCCGTCGGGTGTGACTCCAGGTCACAGATGCTAGGGATTGAGGAAACCCTGACGGCACAACTATACGTCAAGATCATGTAGCAATAGTCCGATGCTGACTCACGCAGCTTATAAAATTTTATACCAAATCTCGCCCTCTTTGAGGGATTAAATTGTTTATAAGTCACGTGTCCCCTGAATTTTATATACGAGTTATTGATGGTGATGTTCTCCTCCTTTTACACGTACTTCTTTAAATTTTTTATTAAAGTAGTTTATCACAGCTGTTACTTTACGTAATTTATCGATCTTGGCAGTCACATCGTTAAGAGCAAAATATAATCTTTTCAGTGGGATAGTTTCCCTGTATATCAACGTTTCTATGATAGCTCTTTGTCTTTTTTTAATTTTTTTTACTTGTACAATGCATTGCATAATGCAGACTATATTTTAATTTTATTACAGTTGATTAGACTCCATTACTCTCAATTTTCTTTCTTGAATTTTCATTTATCATTGCTTGTTCGCGTACGGTTTCGTTTCCTGACCGTATTATCCCAAAACACACTGTCGAAAATCATGCAAAAAAGACTAACTTCCTTGCACTTCCTTCTAACAACTATAAAATTGTTGCTTTTATGCCAGAGTCCGCAATACTCCCAAAATTTGGCTTGTTATTTTCTATTTCCAAATCAACTGATTCGCTGATTGATACGCCATCATTGGCGTGATCTTCAGTGATTGATCTTCTTGGACGTTTTCGTACAGAAAACACAATACCTCTACATCACTATCACTAAGGCAGTATCTCCCGAATCATTTTCCGCAATAATAACAAATATATCAAAACTATCATCAATATTAAACGTTCTTTTGCTGACATGAAAGTACATGGGTTGTTTAGTTCTTTTATGGAATTATAACCGACGAGTGTGAACGCAACTGAAGAAAGAGAGTATCGGGAATACTTGAATCACGATTCCGACTGGTGTTGTTGTCGTTTCTCCGGAATGGTGTACCACGAGCCAGGCTCGTCTTGTTTACATGTGATACGCACGAAGTACTACGGGGTAGGCTCGTGTTAATTGTTTATGGCCTAACATTCTCATCACGAATCTCACTCGTGAGTGTGGATCAAGGGGTTAAGCTCGCTGGTCGTCTATCGTTACCTGATCTACACCCCTCATTATCTTCGCAAATATCTTTCGTCAGCCGTCTTCCTTCCATAACCACTGCAATTTCTGCATTCCAGTTCTTCCTAGGTCTTCCTCGTTTCTGTCTTCCTTGACGGCTCTTCCCTCGCACTTCCTGAGATACACTGAGGCTATAAAATTTTCTCGGGTTTCCAGTGGCGTCCAGTGGTTTAAAATCCACGAGCTTTCGGCAGAGCTCTCCTCGGCCATTGTCGAGTGGTGACTATCGATTGAAAACTGCTGCCGTCCTTACACAACCGTGCTGTCTTCAGTGACGACACTGGTGCTCGCTATAGCGTCGTGATACACTCCTGGAAATTGAAATAAGAACACCGTGAATTCATTGTCCCAGGAAGGGAAAACTTTATTGACACATTCCTGGGGTCAGATACATCACATGATCACACTGACAGAACCACAGGCACATAGACACAGGCAACAGAGCATGCACAATGTCGGCACTAGTACAGTGTATATCCACCTTTCGCAGCAATGCAGGCTGCTATTCTCCCATGGAGACGATCGTAGAGATGCTGGATGTAGTTTTGTGGAACGGCTTGCCATGCCATTTCCACCTGGCGCCTCAGTTGGACCAGCGTTCGTGCTGGACGTGCAGACCGCGTGAGACGACGCTTCATCCAGTCCCAAACATGCTCAATGGGGGACAGATCCGGAGATCTTGCTGGCCAGGGTAGTTGACTTACACCTTCTAGAGCACGTTGGGTGGCACGGGATACATGCGGACGTGCATTGTCCTGTTGGAACAGCAAGTTCCCTTGCCGGTCTAGGAATGGTAGAACGATGGGTTCGATGACGGTTTGGATGTACGGTGCACTATTCAGTGTCCCCTCGACGATCACCAGTGGTGTACGGCCAGTGTAGGAGATCGCTCCCCACACCATGATGCCGGGTGTTGGCCCTGTGTGCCTCGGTCGTATGCAGTCCTGATTGTGGCGCTCACCTGCACGGCGCCAAACACGCATACGACCATCATTGGCACCAAGGCAGAAGAGACTCTCATCGCTGAAGACGACACGTCTCCATTCGTCCCTCCATTCACGCCTGTCGCGACACCACTGGAGGCGGGCTGCACGATGTTGGGGCGTGAGCGGAAGACGGCCTAACGGTGTGCGGGACCGTAGCCCAGCTTCATGGAGACGGTTGCGAATGGTCCTCGCCGATACCCCAGGAGCAACAGTGTCCCTAATTTGCTGGGAAGTGGCGGTGCGGTCCCCTACGGCACTGCGTAGGATCCTACGGTCTTGGCGTGCATCCGTGCGTCGCTGCGGTCCGGTCCCAGGTCGACGGGCACGTGCACCTTCCGCCGACCACTGGCGACAACATCGATGTACTGTGGAGACTCACGCCCCACGTGTTGAGCAATTCGGCGGTACGTCCACCCGGCCTCCCGCATGCCCACTATACGCCCTCGCTCAAAGTCCGTCAACTGCACATACGGTTCACGTCCACGCTGTCGCGGCATGCTACCAGTGTTAAAGACTGCGATGGAGCTCCGTATGCCACGGCAAACTGGCTAACACTGACGGCGGCGGTGCACAAATGCTGCGCAGCTAGCGCCATTCGACGGCCAACACCGCGGTTCCTGGTGTGTCCGCTGTGCCGTGCGTGTGATCATTGCTTGTACAGCCCTCTCGCAGTGTCCGGAGCAAGTATGGTGGGTCTGACACACCGGTGTCAATGTGTATTTTTTTCCATTTCCAGGAGTGTATGATAATGTTTTCATTGCGCGCTTGTCGCGCCCGTTTCAACTTCTCGGTGGTCGGGTTCCAAGTTGTGCTTATCTGCAGGCCGTTGTCTTTATTGAGGGTGTTATCAGAAATTTTTAACTCGATCAATTCTTTATACCATTGTCCCAAAAACTAGTAGTCTGCGTAATAACAGATGTGCAGCAAACGCAATACAGTGTCTGTTTTCTAAAGCATGTCCGCCGCCGCTGGTAACATGCGGATGTCAGCCTGTGTGGGTGGGTTTCCCATGAACACTGTGGCTGAGACAGCCATTTTCTTTCCGGGGGATGAGGACGTCTTGAAAAGCCAAGGCACCATCTGTCTCTACTTCCATTGTGAATCTAATGTTATCCTGGATGCTGTTGATGTAATTGCAAAATTCTCCCAGTTTTTCACGCCCACGAGGACAGACAACGCATATGTCGTCGACGTAACGATAAAAGCAACTAGACTTTGCAGGAGCCGTGTCCAAGGTGATGTTCTCACCACCCTTCGCAGAACAGTTCTATTCTGAGGACATTAGTGCATCAAAGCAGTTTCAGACGCTGAAAGTCTTCGGAAGGAACTGAAACACTTACGATATGTTTTCAAAGAAAACAGCTACACCAACGGTCAGATTCGAAAGCCATCTCGCCGAAGAAATATAAGCAAAAGACCTCCGGGGAGGGCACGAAGAAGCTGGCGGTCTTGCCGTTCTGAGGCCCAATAACAGGAAAGATTATCCGGCTTCCAAAGAAGCATAGAATCGATACGGTGTTTAGGGCACCGGCTAAAATTCGACAGCTAATGAGGTCTGTGAAAGACGATGTTGGACTCAGAACGCAGGGAGTATATAAAATACCGTGTTGGTGTGGACAATTCTACACTCCTGGAAATGGAAAAAAGAACACATTGACACCGGTGTGTCAGACCCACCATACTTGCTCCGGACACTGCGTGAGGGCTGTACAAGCAATGATCACACGCACGGCACAGCGGACACACCAGGAACCGCGGTGTTGGCCGTCGAATGGCGCTAGCTGCGCAGCATTTGTGCACCGCCGCCGTCAGTGTCAGCCAGTTTGCCGTGGCATACGGAGCTCCATCGCAGTCTTTAACATTGGTAGCATGCCGCGACAGCGTGGACGTGAACCGTATGTGCAGTTGACGGACTTTGAGCGAGGGCGTATAGTGGGCATGCGGGAGGCCGGGTGGACGTACCGCCGAATTGCTCAACACGTGGGGCGTGAGGTCTCCACAGTACATCGATGTTGTCGCCAGTGGTCGGCGGAAGGTGCACGTGCCCGTCGACCTGGGACCGGACCGCAGCGACGCACGGATGCACGCCAAGACCGTAGGATCCTACGCAGTGCCGTAGGAGACCGCACCGCCACTTCCCAGCAAATTAGGGACACTGTTGCTCCTGGGGTATCGGCGAGGACCATTCGCAACCGTCTCCATGAAGCTGGGCTACGGTCCCGCACACCGTTAGGCTGTCTTCCGCCCACGCCCCAACATCGTGCAGCCCACCTCCAGTGGTGTCGTGACAGGCGTGAATGGAGGGACGAATGGAGACGTGTCGTCTTCAGCGATGAGAGTCGCTTCTGCCTTGGTGCCAATGATGGTCGTATGCGTGTTTGGCGCCGTGCAGGTGAGCGCCACAATCAGGACTGCATACGACCGAGGCACACAGGGCCAACACCCGGCATCATGGTGTGGGGAGCGATCTCCTACACTGGCCGTACACCACTGGTGATCGTCGAGGGGACACTGAATAGTGCACGGTACATCCAAAAGGTGTAAGTCAACTACCCTGGCCAGCAAGATCTCCGCATCTGTCCCCCATTGAGCATGTTTGGGACTGGATGAAGCGTCGTCTCACGCGGTCTGCACGTCCAGCACGAACGCTGGTCCAACTGAGGCGCCAGGTGGAAATGGCATGGCAAGCCGTTCCACAGGACTACATCCAGCATCTCTACGATCGACTCCATGGGAGAATAGCAGCCTGCATTGCTGCGAAAGGTGGATATACACTGTGCTAGTGCCGACATTGTGCATGCTCTGTTGCCTGTGTCTATGTGCCTGTGGTTCTGTCAGTGTGATCATGTGATATATCTGACCCCAGGAATGTGTCAATGAAGTTTCCCCTTCCTGGGACAATGAATTCACGGTGTTCTTATTTCATTTTCCAGGAGTGTATATAGGACAGACTATACGTATTGTTGAACAGCGCTGCGAGAGATGTTTTCGCCTACGTTATCCTGAGAAATCAGCGGTGGCGGAACATGCTTTAGGAAACTGGTACTGTATTGCATTTTCCCAGACATATGTTGCTACGCGGACTACTTGTTTTTGGGACAGTGTTATAAAGGAAGTGATCGACTTAAAATTTCTGACAACACCCAAGTTGAAGCGGGCGCGACAAGCGCGCAATGAAAACATTACCATATATGGCGCTGGACCGAGCACCAGTGACGTCACTAAAGACAGAGTGGCTATATAAGGACGGCAGCAGCAATCATTCGACAGTCATCTTCTGACAATGGCCGAGAAGAACTCGGTAGAAAGCTGCTGGATTTTAAACCACTGGACGCGGCTGGGAGCTCGAAAAAATTTTATCAGTATATGTCGCCGCGAAACAATGCATTATTATAGATACTGAGGTGACAAAAGTCATGGGATAGTGACGTGCTCATATACAGATGGCAGCAGTATCACGTAACAAGGTATAAAAGGACAGTGCATTGGCGGAGCTATTGTTTGTACTCAGAACATTCATGTGAAAACGTTAACGACGTGATTACGGCCGGACGACGGGAATTAACAGACTTTGAACGCGGAAGGGTATTTGCATCTAGATGTATGGGTAATTCTGTTTCGTAAATCTTTAGCAATGCAATATTCCGAGATCAACAGTGTAAATAGTGTGTCCAGAATACCACATTTCAGGCATTACCTCTCACCAAGGATACGCTGTGATCGACGGCCTTAACGACCGAGAGCAGCGGCGTTTGGGTTGTCAGTGCTAACAGACAAGCGATACTGCACGAAATAACCTTAGGAATCAACGTGGAGTGTAACACGAACGTAACCGTTTGGCGGGCTATAGCAGCGGACGATCGACGCGAGTGCATTTAGTAACAGTACGACATCACCTGCAGTGCCTCTAGTGGGTTCGTTACCACATCGTTTGGACCCTACACGACTGGGAAACCGTGGCCTGGTCAGATAAGTCCCGGTTTGAGTTGGTAAGGGCCGATGATTAAGTTCGAGGGTAGCGCAGACCCCACGAAGCCATCGACCCAAATGTTAACAGGGCACTTTGCAAGCTGGTGGTGACTCCATAATGGTGTGGGCTGCATTTACATGGTTAGGACTGGGAACTCTGGTCCAACGGAACCGATCATCTTATCTTGTCTTTAGCTAGTAGGAGCCCGTTTACAGCTGTTCATGGACTTCATGTTCCCAAACAACGGCGAAATTTTTATGGATGACCATGTTATATATCGTCGGGCCTCAATTAATCACGATTGGTTTGAAGAACGTTCTGGACAATTCGAGCGAATGATCTGGCCACCCAGATCGCCGGCATGAATCCCACTGAGCGTTTATTTGACTTAATCGAGAGATCGGTTCCCGCACAATCTCCAGCGTCTGCAATACCTTCGCTGTTATGAACGGCTAGAGACGTAGTATGACTCAACACTTCCGCAGGGGACATTCAGCGACATGTTGAGTCCATGACACGTCTAGGGGCTGCACTACTCCGCGCAAAACGAGACCCGACGCGATATCAGGAGGTATCCGACGACTTTTTCAACTCAGTGTGTTCTGTTACCATCTATAAGTCCTATGTAGCCCATACGATTCCTCCTGTTTTCTTTCTATACATTGACTCAACGTTAAAATTTATTTCCACCATTCACTCTGTGTTTTGATTCCCTATCCTATTTATTACTGGAGTTTTTAGCACCTCTTCAGAAACATGATTCCGGATATATAGAGTTGTTATCTAATTTTATTTGTCAGTGTCAACATTTCTTCTCCAAGCGAGATAGTGCGGCAATAAATATTCCAATTAAAACTCTTTTTCACTTACCTCGATGTGTCCCAACATATCCATGGTATCATACTCTAAAGGAACCGTACTATATAATAAGTTTCCTTTAGTTTACGTCTATGGTCACAAACTTTTTGTTAACAGATTACTGGTTTCGGTCTTTAATGACCATCATCAGATCTGTTTCATAAAAACAAAGAAACAGATCTGATGATGGTCATTAAAGAACGAAACCGGTAATCTGTTAACAGAGAGTTTGTGACCATAGACGTAAATGAAAGGAAACCTATTACATATACGGGTCACTGTTCGCGACGATGTCGCAGCTTGTGAAAATCATACTATATAAGATTTTAAAAAAAGTCAGTATATCTAAGGTTATAATAAGTGATATATGGACAGGTTTTGGACCCATTCAACAACTAAAATAGATTTGACTTAGATGCTGATCCTGTTGATACTATTATTTAAATGCAAAGATGGCCTGTGAAGTGATACAGGAGTACGCAAGACCACTAAAAGAAAACAAGGACTAGTTTCGGTAGGAAATTTAACCGACAGGAAGAAGATGCTGTGATATGCAAATGATTAGCTTTGCACGGCTTTCATACAAGGTTGGCGCCGGTGGTGACACCTACAACGTGCTAACATGAGAAAAGTTTCCAACCGATTACTCATACACAAACAGCAGTTGACCGGCGTTGCCTGGTGAAAAGTTGTTGTGATGACTTTTGTAAGGAGGAGAAATGCGTACCATCACGTTTCCGACTTTGATAAAGGCGTCTTATACGCATGGCTGTAACGGATCGTGCAGCCACTTCTCGATCCATGAGTCAACAGATGGGGACGTTTGCAAGACAAAAACCATCTGCACGAACAATTCGACGACATTTGCAGCAGCATGGACTATCAGCTCGGAGACCATGGCTGCGGTTACCCTTGACACTGCATCACAGACAGGAGCGCCTGCGATGGTGTAATCAACGACGAACCGGGGTGCACGAATGGCAAAACGTCATTTTTTCGGATGAATCCAGGTTCTGTTTACAGCATCATGACGGTCGCATCCGTGTTTGGCGACATCGCGGTGAACGCACATTGGAAGCGTGTGCACCTCTTGTTCGCATTGACGGCACTTTGAACAGTGGACGTTACATTTCAGATGTGTCACCCGGCGTGATGGTATGGGTGCCATTGGTTATACGTCTCGGTCACCTCTTGTTCGTATTGACGGCTCTTTGAACAGTGGACGTTACATTTCAGATGTGTTACGACCCATGGCTCTACTCTTCATTCGATCCCTGCGAAACCCTACATTTCAGCAGGACAATGCACGACCGTATGTTGCAGGTCCTGTATGGGCCTTTCTGGATACAGAAAATGTTCGACTGCTGCCCTGGCCAGCACATTCTCTAGATCTTTCACCAATTGAAAACGCCTGGTCGAAGATGGCAGAGCAACTGGCTCATCGCAGTACGCCAGTCACTACTCTTGATGAACTGTGGTATCCTGTTGAAGCTGCATGGGCAGCTGTACCTGTACACGCCATCCAAGCTCTGTTTGACTCAATGCCCAGGTGTATCAAGGTCGTTATTACGGCCAGAGGTGGTTGTTCTGGGTACTGATTTCTCAGGATCTATGCACCTAAATTGCGTGAAAATGTAATCACATGTCAGTTATAGTACAATATATTTGTCCAATGAATACCCGTTTATCATCTGTATTTCTTCTTGGTGTAGCAATTTTAATGGCCAGTAGTGTATATGATTGTTGTTTTCACTTAAATTGATTTTGCTGTCCTTTTCATCCATGCATGTGTTCTTCCGTAGGTACTAGCTGCACACAGCACATGTTTCCAATTGATAAGTTCATTTTTAACATTCCATTACACAATAACCTATGCTATTGCACACTGTACGTGGTCTAGCTCACATATTGTAGGCTGACAGAGGGATCAAGTGAGCTGTAGAGGATGGGACTGAAGTGGGGTGTTGATGTGGAAATAAAGGATGAATGGAAAGTGGGGACACTGCGTGTGTCTCTTTGTTTAGATTTTAATTTTATTTATTTATTAATTTCTTATAGTAAGTTATGAATAACGGTGGTGAATGATGATAGAATCAGATATCTAATCGCATCACGCCGTCGGCCTCTCCTTCCTTCCATGTTGCCGACGGTCACAGCTTTGAACGAGTTCAAGAATTCAAATACCTGATATCCACACTGACTAACAATTGAAGTGACAAAAAAAAAGTGAATCAACGAAAAATAAACGCTAATCGTATGTTCTTTATCGTGAACAATTTATTCACGTAACGACTCATATCACAGAAGAATAAGATTCAGCAGTACATGGCACTAGTATGGCCGGTAATATTTTTTGTGTTGTGAATCCTGGGCGACATGCGCAACCACTGAAGAAGCAGTCCGTGATTTCGTGGGGAAGGTACTTCTAAATATCTATGGACCCGTCTACAATGCCACGGAAGGTAAACGGGAACGAAGAACGAAAGAAGACCTCTACCGACAGTTTGGAAAGCCACACATTGGCCGGATATTAGGGCGCAAGAGGCTACAGCTATTGGGCCACATCCTTGGAGTTTATGGATACCTCCTGTGCCGATTCTTCCATTCTCAGCACGCTAGAAAACACGCAGTAACGCGATGGAAGGATCGATTGTTAGCAATCCTTAAATAAGTGAAGCCGACAGCGGTGGGAAGTGAAGCTAGAAACCCGCAACGATGGACTACGTCTGCAGTGGATGTCTCCTCCGTTGTGACAATCTGAAATGCTGAAAATTTTTTGTTGTGCTTCTTCTAATGTGTTCCTTTGTATTTTTTATAGTGTGTTCTTTTTTAATTTTCGTAGTGTGGCTATTTCTTTTGATTTTCTGCTGTAGGCCCTAGAGGCTCATTAATGCAATAACTGATGATGGTGGTGGTGGTAAGTTATGAATTACTGAGAAAAACAAATACAAACAATGACAATGAATAAAATTATAAACAAACAAAAAAGTAATGAATCAATAAACACACACACACACACAGAAGTAGCTTCAGGAGTGTCCCAGGGAAGTACATAAATTACGTGACAGATAGGGAGAGCAGCAATTTGCGACAGTTTACATTTTTGTTATAGTTTAAGGGGCATTGTCTTCTTTAAGCTTTAAGGGGCTGTAGGACGATATAGGATGACTTAGACAGAATTTTTATCTGGTACGATAAATCAATCATAGCTTGCTCTAGGAGTGGAAAATGCGAATTATGCAGACGAGCAGAAGAAAAAACAATCCCGTAATTTTCGAATACAGTGCTGATTCAAACAGTCAGTCGATTAAATATCTATCTATAATGCTGGAAAGCGACATGAAATGAAAAGAGCACGAATGGTCGTCTGTGAGGAAGCCGACTGGTCGACTACGATCTATAATGTAGGTCATTCACGTAGGAGATCATGTAGAGAAGAGTTTTGTGACCCATTTTTGAGTACTGCTGTAGTGTTTGGGAACTTGCTAGATCGCATTAAAGGAAGACATCAAAGCACTTCGGAGGTGTGCTGCTAGATTTGTTTTTCCGATAGCTCCGATCAACACTCGAGTGCTACGGAAATGCTTAGTGAACTCAAGCCGGAGTCCGTGGGGGGAATAAGAAGTTCTTTCGACGAAACACTAGTTTGGAAATCCGACCTTTGCGATAGACTGTACAACGATACTACTGTGGTCACACCATTCACGAGGACCACAAAGAAGACAAGAGAAACCAAGGGCTCGTACAGAAGCATACAGATAGTGGTTTTTCTCTCGCTTCATTACCGAGCGCAACACGAAAGGGAATGAGTAACAGCGGTACAATGTATCCTCCGCCATGCATCGTACGGTAGCCGGCGAATTATGTACGTAGACGTAGATGCAGAAAACTGTGTACGAGATGGGTGCCACTTCAAATGATCCTCTGGATGCTGCACTTTGTGGTCACAGAGACATAAAGACATTGTCTTTGTTGCACACATGAAAGCCAAGTTTGTATAACCAAAGCTTACTCAGTCGGTAGGTTTGGAGTGGACAGTACTTGTTGTAAATTGTATGTTAGCTTACAGTATTTGTATTCTTCACTTTTTGTATCCCTGTGAATTTTTTCAATAGAGCCCAAACTGTATCATCTCTAGTATGAAGGTCTTAAAACACGTCTACTATATAGCAGGATTTATGCCTAACTCATCACATTCATTTTTATAGAGTATAACCTATACTCTTCAGTAACACACTTTGTTAGAACTGCCTTCGCGAGTATTATGACTATTGAAATCTTGAGATCCCAGATAGTTTCTAGTATCAGTTTTAATACGTGTGTTTTGCACAAACACCTCTCTGATCCAAGTAAGATGATTAAACGCTTCTTCATTTTTCATTGCCAAGATTCTCATCTTCATAAACATCACGCTCTCTCTCATTTTCACATGATCTTGTTGCCTTTCTCCTATTGCAGTGGAAAGCTTCTGTCCCTAAGTACCGGAAAATCACAGAATGCTAAAGGAATTCTACATCTGCTTGGTGAAGAAGCACCACAACTAGAGTAATAGTCGTGAGTACATTCTCTCTACGTTTCTATAAATTATATGCTTTCACCACTATACATTTACATTTCTTGCCAATACCACTCATAGTATCTATCCGTCTTTTCTGATTTTGTCCATTATAAATGGATTTGTAAAAGCCCACGACTGTGGAAACTGTGGGTTCGTTTATAAATAACTTTTCTGGTGCCAGTCATTATTTTCTTATTTACATATTTTACACGACGCGTTTCGGGAAATGATTCTCATTGTCAAGTACGTTTCTTCTGTGTATTATGTCCCTTGTACGTAACGTTTTTGATATGTGGGGGTTTGCTTTTCTTATTTACTTTAATGCAATATATAAAAAGCGCATGTTTTAGTTAGTTAGCGAATTTTATACGCAGTTAGTGGTGAAATTTGGAAGAACTTGTACTTACAGTTTTCTTATGGTCCAGTTGTGTAGAGTCTCATACATGTTGAACATCACACACAGTTTTCTGTACACAGTGTACATCGAGAATAAGTTCCATAAACAAACAGTTCTTCCAAATTTCGCCACTAACTACACGTAAAATGACTAATTAAAACTTGTATGTTTTTTTTTATAAATTGCAGGAATGTGAAAAAAAAACAAAGCAGGACCTCACACACGAAATGTTGTTGTTGTTGTTGTTGTGGTCTTCAGTCCTGAGACTGGTTTGATGCAGCTCTCCATGCTACTCTATCCTGTGCAAGCTTCTTCATCTCCCAGTATCTACTGCAACCTACATCCTTCTGAATCTGCTTAGTGTATTCATCTCTTGGTCTCCCTCTACGATTTTTACCCTCCACACTGCCCTCTAATGCTAAATTTGTGATCCCTTGATGCCTCAAAACATGTCCTACCAACCGATCCCTTCTTCTAGTCAAGTTGTGCCACAAACTTCTCTTCTCCCCAATCCTATTCAATACCTCCTCATTAGTTACGTGATCTACCCACCTTATCTTCAGCATTCTTCTGTAGCACCACATTTCGAAAGCTTCTATTCTCTTCTTGTCCAAACTAGTTATCGTCCATGTTTCACTTCCATACATGGCTACACTCCATACAAATACTTTCAGAAACGACTTCCTGACACTTAAATCTATACTCGATGTTAACAAATTCCTCTTCTTGAGAAACGCTTTCCTTGCCATTGCCAGTCTACATTTTATATCCTCTCTACTTCGACCATCATCGGTTATTTTAATCCCTAAATAGCAAAACTCCTTTACTACTTCAAGTGTCTCATTTCCTAATCTAACTCCCTCAGCATCACCCGCCTTAATTTGACTACATTCCATTATCCTCGTTTTGCTTTTGTTGATGTTCATCTTATATCCTCCTTTCAAGACACTGTCCATTCCGTTCAACTGCTCTTCCAAGTCCTTTGCTGTCTCTGACAGAATTACAATGTCATCGGCGAACCTCAAAGTTTTTACTTCTTCTCCATGAATTTTAATACCTACTCCGAATTTTTCTTTTGTTTCCTTTACTGCTTGCTCAATATACAGATTGAATAACATCGGGGAGAGGCTACAACCCTGTCTTACTCCTTTCCCAACCACTGCTTCCCTTTCATGCCCCTCGACTCTTATAACTGCCATCTGGTTTCTGTACAAACTGTAAATAGCCTTTCGCTCCCTGTATTTTACCCCTGCCACCTTCAGAATTTGAAAGAGAGTATTCCAGTTAACATTGTCAAAAGCTTTCTCTAAGTCTACAAATGCTAGAAACGTAGGTTTGCCTTTTCTTAATCTTTCTTCCAAGATAAGTCGTAAGGTCAGTATTGCCTCACGTGTTCCAACATTTCTACGGAATCCAAACTGATCTTCCCCGAGGTCGGCTTCTACCAGTTTTTCCATTCGTCTGTAAAGAATTCGCGTTAGTATTTTGCAGCTGTGACTTATTAAACTGATAGTTCGGTAATTTTCACATCTGTCAACACCTGCTTTCTTTGGGATTGGAATTATTATATTCTTCTTGAAGTCTGAGGGTATTTCGCCTGTCTCATACATCGTGCTCACCAGATGGTAGAGTTTTGTCATGACTGGCTCTCCCGAGGCCATCAGTAGTTCAAATGGAATGTTGTCTACTCCCGGGGCCTTGTTTCGACTCAGGTCTTTCAGTGCTCTGTCAAACTCTTCACGCAGTATCTTATCTCCCATTTCGTCTTCCTCTACATCCTCTTCCATTTCCATAATATTGTCCTCAAGTACATCGCCCTTGTATAAACCCTCTATATACTCCTTCCACCTTTCTGCCTTCCCTTCTTTGCTTAGAACTGGGTTGCCATCTGAGCTCTTGATATTCATACAAGTGGTTCTCTTCTCTCCAAAGGTGTCTTTAATTTTCCTGTAGGCAGTATCTATCTTACCCCTAGTGAGACAAGCCTCTACATCCTTACATTTGTCCTCTAGCCATCCCTGCTTAGCCATTTTGCACTTCCTGTCGATATCATTTTTGAGACGTCTGTATTCCTTTTTGCCTGCTTCATTTACTGCATTTTTGTATTTTCTCCTTTCATCAATTAAATTCAATATTTCTTCTGTTACCCAAGGATTTCTATTAGCCCTCGTCTTTTTACCTACTTGGTCCTCTGCTGCCTTCACTACTTCATCTCTCAGAGCTACCCATTCTTCTTCTACTGTATTTCTTTCCCCCATTCCTGTCAATTGTTCCCTTATGCTCTCCCTGAAACTCTCTACAACCTCTGGTTCATTCAGTTTATCCAGGTCCCATCTCCTTAAATTCCCACCTGTTTGCAGTTTCTTCAGTTTCAATCTGCAGTTCATAACCAATAGATTGTGGTCAGAATCCACATCTGCCCCAGGAAATGTCTTACAATTTAAAACCTGGTTCCTAAATCTCTGTCTTACCATTATATAATCTATCTGATACCTACTAGTATCTCCAGGATTCTTCCACGTATACAACCTTCTTTTATGATTCTTGAACCAAGTGTTGGCTATGATTAAGTTATGCTCTGTGCAAAATTCTACAAGGCGGCTTCCTCTTTCATTCCTTCCCCCCAATCCATATTCACCTACTATGTTTCCTTCTCTCCCTTTTCCTACTGACGAATTCCAGTCACCCATGACTATTAAATTTTCGTCTCCTTTCACTACCTGAATAATTTCTTTTATCTCGTCATACATTTCATCTATTTCTTCATTATCTGCAGAGGTAGTTGGCATATAAACTTGTACTACTGTAGTAGGCATGGGCTTTGTGTCTATCTTGGCCACAATAATGCGTTCACTATGCCGTTTGCAGTAGCTTACCCGCATTCCTATTTTCCTATTCATTATTAAACCTACTCCTGCATTACCCCTATTTGACTTTGTGTTTATAACCCTGTAGTCACCTGACCAGAAGTCTTGTTCCTCCTGCCACCGAACTTCACTAATTCCCACTATATCTAACTTTAACCTATCCATTTCCCTTTTTAAATTTTCTAACCTACCTGCCCGATTAAAAAATACATTTCGTAAAAATGACATAGTACACAGAGAAACTGCACTTGAAAATGGGACTCATTTCCCTAAACGCATCGCGCAAAATATGAATAACAGAAAATCGTGATTGACAGAAAAAAAGTTACATATAAACAAACCTATTATCCCTCTTTTGTATTCACATGATGACAAAGCTCATTCTGTCTTAGGCCTGAATATTCTTTCATTAAAATGATAAACGACCTGATTACAACAGTTCCTATGTATACTACAGTATTAAATAAATGAAAACAAATACTTGACACTGTCCTTCTGTTGACAACATTGATGATTAAAATTCAGTTATCTTTAGATGTATGGTAACACCATCGGTGAGCAAGAGTTTCACCAACTCGAAAATTGTGACTCTCTGTAAACAGCGCTAGAAGGCAGGTGAGACGCACCTGTTACCAGATATCTTAACTGTACTTATGTGAAAGAGCATTCCAAACATACCAAAACTCGTTTTTGTCATACACGTGGGATAGCAACCACTGTCGCTGCATCCTTCAATTGACTATCTCAGACTGCCACATCACATCACGTATATTGTTGCGATAAGTGAAGGAAAATGTAATACTATAAGGGCTACTGACTGGTGGGATTTAGAGCATCACACGACCGTGATTCTGCACTTGACGGCAATAAAGACCCTCTATGAAAGTGTCACATGTTTTAAAGATCAGCAGCTACCATCTCCTTCAAAAATCTCGACCTGTGTGGTTAAAAATCTGGTTTGTAGGTATTTGGGATCTTATGTCAACGTTAACCAGGACATTCCTAGTTGAAGCAAGCAGTCCACCGTTAAACTAACAAAGAATTTTTTCTGTATTTCTATAGGGTGGACAAAATAATACTGGCTTTGAAAGTATTTCACGTACCATAAGTTAAGTAACCCAGCTTCCAAATTAGGGACACATGATGTTAGTTGGAATGTTTATCTTAAGGTGCATAAAATATTTTCAGACGCAGTTTTTCTTTCTCTATTCTGTGTTTCTCTGAATATGTGTCTCTAAATGTATCTACACAGTGGGAGCAGAGATCTACGAAGACATGTCCACACATATTATGTTTGGCAAGTGTCGGATCTGGACCATGAGGGATCTGCCGTCACGTGGGCATGATGATGGCTATTCAGTGCATCTGCTACCACCTCTGCTCGCCGCTGCATGGAGTTCACACTTATCGCTGTCGTAGTAGTGTAAAACGCACGAGCTGAAGTCTCAGACTACGACAAATGCATTTTAAGGGATACTAGGTACTGTTCTCACACCCTAACTTTGGTCTTGGCTCATGGAGTACTGGGAGTTCTACACTGCCTGACAGGAAAGTGAAGGTGAGGGAGAAATGAAATGAATCTTCAAGGGTTGAGAGGCTACGTGATGTTATAGCTCTGATTACAAAATCAAGTCAAATTTACAAATAACTAGGCTGTATGCGCCCACTTATAAATATGACGTTGCACCCCTTCAACCTGCATGCAACATTGAATCTGTTGGGAAGACCATCACAAAGTCGTTGTGTCTTCTCATGAGGCAAGCGGGCCCACAACTTCTGTAACAGGTCCTTGGTATACTAGATACTAGCACCGGGACGTCCAAACTGTTCTCATACACGTTGTCTCAGTATGGATGTGGCCTGTTGAAAAGTACACGGTCTTGTATGAGAAGTAACGCAAGAGGACGTAGGATTTTCGTGCCATGACGTCAGAGGTCCCTCAGTCACTATCAGCCGTGACCTGACGTCATACCAGATGGGTCACCAAGCAATGACAGCAGTAGCAGGATCACTGCTCTTCTTTAAAAAATTTGAAGAATGGAATCCATCCCCGGGTAGCCGCCATAGTCGACGATGATGGTCATCCTGGTTAGCGCACAAATGTGTTTCATCACTGAACACAATGTGGAGCCATGCACCAGCAATCCATGCTTCCCAGTGCACCCATCAAAATGAAGCCGTTTATGTTGTAATATTAAATGCAGACTACATGTGGGGGAATCCTGCTGCTGCTTGTCTCCGATGGTAGTTGCGGGATGACACAGGAGTCCATAACTTGTTCATGGATGTCACGCACAGACGTGAAGGGGCTATGATGTGCTTTGGTGCACAACGCGGCCATCCTTCCTTTTGGTGGTGAGACACTGTCGACCGGATCTTTGATATCGAGCATGCCTGCCTTCACGTCCCCCTGCAGTCCAATATCGGTCCACTGTCACATCCGAATGCCTCACAACTCTATATACTGCACGTTAGGCCAGCTGTCGAAGTGGAAACTCACAAAGACTGTCAGGTGCTGATAACTCTTCTCACACGAGTAGGCAGCATCTGCGTGTCCTTCATGGTGATCACGCAACATGTGACGTTGTTCACGCCCCTTATGTATCCTGTCAGGCCCGGTTATACCCTGTCAGACCCGATTCCAGTTCTAAGCACGAACGGCACTAATGCACTCTGGTAACGTTTCTACCTGTCACAAAGAACTGTTGGTGGCCGGGTGCCCCCTGAAGCCACCACTCCCCCGCAATGGAATCTGTGTATCCCATTTCTCTGCGTCTACAATACATCTTCTGTTCATGTGTGAGAACTTTTTCTAAATGTTTTCGTAATATGTATCAGCGGCGGGACGTGGGTACCAGCCCAGTATTCACATAGCTGAATACAGGAAACCACATCCAGGCTGGCCGGCTCGCCAGTCCTCGTCGTTGATTCGCGAGACGTATTCGTCACGTGACAGGTTCTCCTTGCCGAATCCCGAAAGTGGAGGGTTAACGCAATCGGCAATCGGGGCAGGCTGTTCAGTGTGTACTCGTGTGCTAATAATGCAACCTTACATGTCAGTGCTGTATACTGATAATAACTATGAAGGTTTCATTCTTTGACGGCTCTTCGCTGACTACGCTTGATGTTACAGCAATTTATTCAACTAAACTAATCTACAAGGAAATACTAAGCGGTTGTCTATAATTTATTTCTCCTCGTATATCTTTACATAGAGGGATTTAGCTTGAGCGACAGTACGCTGTTGTTTGCCACGGCAGACATGTCTGTATAGTATTTCAGCTGCCGTGCCGCAAATAAAACTCTTGAATCCATTAGGACCAGTTAAGTAACGTATTTGTTTCCAAGAAAACTTTGAACTTGAACCCTGCATATTAAATTAAGACTGATTAAAACCAACGCGGGGACATCAAGAAACAGCAAGTGCTCTTTAGAAAAGTGAACTACTGCGACAAATTCATCAGGGAATTCACATCGTACTGTATGTCTGAAACACACTACTTAAATAAGCAGCTTCCACCATTAGCGTTCTAGTATTTGAGGATGTAAGACATTAAGACAAAAATTATGAAGAACTCTACTCACATCGAACTAAGTGAACGATACGAAACAGCGACTCTGCAAACCGGTGTTAAGAGGAGCTTAAGACTTGAAACTCAGCAGTTCAGCAAAAATAACGAAACTGAATTTAATTCTCATTGTAACGGGGCATGTGTGGCGTTCACAGATGGATACAAGATAAGTCCTAGCACCGCTTACTGCTACTGGGCTCCCAAAAGCAAATGACAAGGCTTACGAGCCCTACTACCATAACACGTAGGCTGGTTGCCGAACTAGAAGCCTTGATATTTGCACGGATGATGACTGAAGAAACAAGTCACAGAATCTGGTAACATACGGGCGTTGTTAGACACCATTGTAACACGGATCAACTAACTGAAGCAATTGATGTGTTCTAGGTGAAGAGGAAACATCATAAACAGATGTGGATGAACGCACACTCTGGGATCTCTGGTGACGAAAAGTATATACCACAGCAAAAGCGACCAAATGGAAAAGCTACTTTTAAACATGATAACATCCCAGTAAAAGGCGTGATACTCAAAATAAGCAGGCACTTGACAGCGAACTGGTGTGAATATGTAATCCCCAAGGTAGTTACACATTAATTCATTCAAAAATTATATCAGTACTGTGGTTTAATAAGAACGAAAATCAGTAAATTTTGAAACAGCTGTTGTAAGAGTGTACTTCGAAGTTCAAGGAAGACGACCATAGGATCGGCTCTAAAAGTGAAATGATCCTAACCACATCTTTAGGACCACGAATAATATAATAAGACTTACAAATAAACTTATGCAATTTGACTATCAGTTTCATCCAACTCTTCAAACCTCGTTAGCAGCTAACAATCTAGAAAAGCCAACCTAACAGACGATTTTTTAATGAGCCCAAACATTTCGCTATAGGAAACTGTCTTCTCTAACTAAAAAGTTAGACAACCATGTTATCACGATCAAATTAGAACAAAGTTTTACTCTGTTTTTCATCACATTTTACACATAAGCAATGCTTTGCCCCAAAATGTTTGAAAACTCGTATTACACCCATGAACGGATCTAAAGATATATTTATTCGTCATAAGGTTTGAAACAGCTTAGTTATCACATTCGTATATTACCGTCATAATTTGAAAATATTGATATCTAAGTACTGACAAATTTATTTTCCGTCCTCAGTTTTTTTATGTCACTTTCTGAAGGACATCTACGTTTACTACTACATGTAGACGTAGATGTCCTTCCTTTACATGACTAACCCGTAGTCTTAAGTGCCTGGCTGCGTGTTCATTGAACCACTTTTACACTCTATACCTTTTCACTCTCGAACAACACGCGGAAAAGGCGAATAGTCAAATCTATCCGTGCGATCTCTGAATTATATTATTTTATTAAGATGATCATTTCACCCTATGTAGGTGGGCGTCAACAGAATATTTCCGCGTTCGAAGTAGAAAGCTGATAATTCAAATTTCGTGAAAAGATATCACTACCACGAAAAAAGCCTTTGTTTTAATGATTGCCACCTGATCTCGTGTATCATATCCATGACACTCCTCCCCTATTTCGTGACAGTACGAAAAGACTCTCTTTTCCTTGAACTTTTCCGATGTACTCCGTCAGTTCTACCTAGAAAGACTCTGAAAGAAGCTGAGGACGGGCAAGCGTAGTGTAGACAGTCTCTTCAGTAGACCTGTTAATGTTCTCAGTGTCCTGTCAATAAGTAGCAGTCTTTGGCTCGCTTCCCCACAACACTATGTGATCATTCCAGTTTAAGTTATTCGTAACTGTAATCCTTAAGTATTTAGTTGATGCCAAAGAAATTCGCATCTGTGCAATTTATCGTGTTACCGAAATTTATGGAATTCCGTTTAGTACTCGTGTGGATGACTTCACATTTCGTTATTCACAGTCAACAGCCACCTTTCGCACCATAAAGATATCGTGTTTAAATCATTTTGCAATTGTTTTCGATCATATGATGACTTTACGAGACGCTAACTGGCGGCATCATCTGCATACAGTCTAAGAGTGTTGCTCAGATTGTCTCCTAAATCCTTTATACAGCTTTGAAACATCTTGGGGAATACTAGATAGCTCTTCTGTTTTACTCGACGACTTTCCGTCAATTACTACGAACTGCGACCTTTCCTTCAGCAAATCAGGAATCCAATCGCACTACTGAGACGATAACACACAGGCACGCAATTTGATTTGAAGCCGCTCGTGAGGAACAGTATCAACAGCCTTCTGGAAATATAGAAATATGGAATCAATTTGAGATCCTCTGCCGGTAACACTCATCACTTTGTGAGAATAGATAGCTAGTTATATTTCACAAGAGCGATATTTTCTGAATCCGTGCTGACGATGTGTTAAAAGATAGTTTTCTTCGTGGGAATTTATAGTGTTCGAAAACAGCTCATGTTCCAAAATCCTACTGCAAACTGGCCTCAGTGATCTGGGTCTGTAATTCATCGGATTACTTCTATTTCCTTTCTTGAGTATTGGTGTGACATTTGAAACTTTCTATCGCTAGGAACGGATCATTCGTCGAGCGAGCGGTTGTATATGAGTGGTATGTATGGAGCTATTATATCACCATGCTTCGACTGAAACCTAAATGGACCGGAAAACTTGCTTCGCTGTGAGGATATTTACTTCTAAATCTCTCATGTTGGCAGATGTTCTTTATTCGAATTCTGGAATATTTACTTCGTCTTCGTTGACGAAGGAATTTCGTAAAACTGTGTTTAGTAACTCCGCTTTTGTGGCACCGTCACCAATAACATTACCACTGGTATCACACAGCGAAGATATTGATGGTGTCTCTCCGCTGGTGTATTTTACATACGACCAAAATCTTTTCGGATTTTCTGCCAGATTTTGAGACAGAGTTTTGTTGTGGGAATCATTAAAAGCATCCCGCATTGAAATCCACACTAAATTTCGAGCTCATGGGAAACTTCAACAATCTTGAAAATTTTGCGTTCTTTTAAATTTGCCATGATTTTTTCGTTGCTTCTGCAACAGTGCTCTTACCTGTATTGTGTACCATGGGGATCAGTTTCGTCTGTTATTAATTGATTTGGTATAAATCTCTGAGTTGTTGTCGATACCATTTCCTGGAATTAAAAGCACATTTGGTCTACGCTTGTATAGTTGGTACGAAAGGAATGGAGACTGTCCCTTAGAAACGCGTCAACCGAATTTCTATCTACTTTTTAAAAATAGATATACTCTATGTTTATTTTTTGGTTGGTTTAGATGTTATGGTATTCAGTCTCGCTACAACGGCCTTGTGGTCGCTAATCTCTGTATCAGTCATGATGCTCCCTATTTGTTCAGAATTGTTTGTTGTTAAGGTCTAAGGAGGTACAAAACATTCTTTATTGTGATTTTAAGTAGGTTTATAATTTAATTTTATTACAGATTAAGTTAGAAACATTCCACATGTGTAGGATTTTATCGATATATGCTGCGTTGCTATTAAAACTAGCCTATTGTGTGGCTGTAGGTTATTAACTTTTTTATGAAAATATGTATTTGTATGATAGAATTTCTTCTTTGGTAAGCTTTTGTAACATCACATTGTACGATCTCCAGTAATAACGTATGATTCGTTAAATGTTCAACAAACAAAGTAATACCAAATCTAATGCTCAGATTTTTGTATAAAGAAATTCCGGAAGTCAACGAAGAAACTCCGTATTTTTCTTTCAGCTAAAAGCATGGAAAATGGAAAGAGAAGAATGTTACGTTCGCGGACTCCTTCGTTGTTGGTGCCTTCCACTTCTGGAATGAGCCATCTTGCACTCTGTACGCAATTAAATGTCCTATTGCTTTTAAGATTAGAAGCTGAGATACTTCCGACACTGTCACAAAATTTCCACAAAAATTAACATTTATGGTCAGTGTTCTCTGTGTCCGACAGCCGACCATATGCTTCCTTCTTCTCCCATTTATACATTTTGACCTTCTCATTTGTCATTCAGTCGCGCCAGTTTCTTTCCCCATATCTTCATTAACGATGTTTTATCTTGTTCCTCTTTCTCTCTCTAGGTAAGTGACCTTGAGTTTCTATAGGAACTGTATCCATTTTTGACACAAATGAACTAGGGAATTATACACCGGATTAGATGACCATAAATTGGAAAAGTTTCTTCCAAGGTATTCATCAATGACATAGGTGCAGAGACTTAAAAATTGGGTCGATCTATCCTGTACAAGAAGATGTTTGTAACAGTCTTCTCAAGGAACAATAAATATTCGGCGATCTCATTAAACAAATATGTGCACGCTAGCAACAATTATTTGAAGTGTACTCATCAGAGTTCGCCTAGGGCCCATGCATGCGCATAGTTTCACCACAACCTAACAGCATCTGAATTTTCGAAGCATTTATTTTTCAGACTGAAAGAATGTGCAGTGCTCTATTGATGAGGGAGATCTTCAGTGTAGCTGAGAAATTATGTCGGAAGGTGTTTACCGGCCCATAGCTACAGACTACCGAACTTTTGAAGTACACATGCCATCGTTCCTTTCCGCATAACATGAATTGTAGATCATTCGGAGTGACACTGACCCTCATTGTGTCGTAATCCGTAACCCGGTTCTGCGACGAAGACACACAGCTGCAGCCGACACTGAGATAACTAGCTGTAGGTCGGCACTAAGTGAGTACATTACCGGTGTTGCCAGTTGGGCAAACAGAAATCTGCCGCTCGCCGCACACGAGATGAGAATAATTTAAGTCCAGTACTTCTCCAGTGCACGTACGACCATAATTTGGAAAATCTTTTTTTTATATATACAGAGCGAATCACTTAAATTTTCATTCCAGAGGATTTCATGGACTGAAAACGTAAAAATAAAACAACCCTAGAGCAAATAAAAAAAAAATATCTTTGGAGGCCTAAATACTGCAGATGAAATTAAGGTACTTTGAGTTATCATGAGAGAAAAGACTCGTTAGGGAGAGCTGTAACGTTCGGAAGAACAGAAGTTCAAATGCGTAAAGGAGAACTAAAAAGAGAACAGATAATGATCACTAAAAAAATGCACCGGAATGACCCTGTGAATTGTCTCGTAGTATGTTGCCGGTTATTATGAATACTAGATTTAACTTCCAGTCCAGTCGATACTGCTCCATAGAATCTCCAGGTGCGTCAGCAGAACCTTAAACAATGACTAATTTACGGTCAGAGGCGCTCAGCGATGTGCTGTGTGGGCCTAGATAGTGAAGCTGGACGGCTCTCGAAGCGGAGGTGTGAAATAGCTCGACCGTGCTGCAGGCTCGTCCGCAATATCCAACTCCCTACATGGAATCCACACCACCTCAAAATTCACTTCCTGGTTAATAAAATAGGTAGATGACGTAACTGAACTAGAGTCTCACCAGCGCTCTCGTGATCACGACTTCCAATTCAGTATCGACTACTTTCCATACATATCCACAATCCGATTTATGGAGTAACCAACGTAGGCAGAGCGTCTACTATATATTGAATAGGAATAGAACCGTTGCTCGATTACTGCTGGCCAATACACTTAAATACCACAATTAACATATCTTCTCACACACACGCTGAATGGTCATACTATATCTTGGAGAACTGAAGACCAGAAAAACGATCAAGAGTGCATGGAGGGACGTTGTTCGTCATGTTACCAAGAATTACAGACGACTTGATGGACCATAACAAAAACAACATTTAAATTCAAATCTCAAAATGGCTTGATAACTATGCATCCGGCAAGAAAACGGCAGAGACTAAATTCTTCTGAACAAAAGAGAGCGTAATAGGTGACGCATCCACTTTCTAATGTATGTCGCTTTTCTCAAGCCTGGTTGACACCGTAGAGGACGGGGGCGAACACAAGCGAACGTATATTCGCTGACAATTCGCTAGTGTTCAATGACATTCGTGTGTCTCTGAGAACAAGCGTTTACACTAGAGGGAGCGGAGGGCAACACGAGATAACAATGTAACTTGTGAAAGCTGCGTTATTGCGTTTTAGAGGGTACACAACGTGATACTGACAAGGGGAAGGCCTCAGACACGGCCAACCGATTCGGCTCAAATTTGGCAGGTCGCTTGTGTACAACTTAAAACGAAGAACTCTAAGATATTTTGGGTCAACAACCTCACAATTTTGAGAAAATCACCCCTAAAGGTTATGACGAGCAATCGACTCAAAATTGGAGTGATCGATAGGTAATTGTAAATAGAGCATTTTTCATAATCAGATATGGAGTCCACAAACGCAAACTTTTCCAGTAATCGAGGAAAGAAACTTTTACAACTGCCGTTTCTGTACCCACATGTTAAACGCTTTTCGCCGACAGCGTCGATATCGTAACGGCCAAGGTAATTGGCTGGGAATGAGAAAAACCGTGTTCGAATCTCGAAGAAACCTAGCGGATGTTATTCTTGTCGTTTGTAAGTTTCTATATCTCAATTGATAGGGATAGGAGGATTAATAAGGGAAGTAAATCAATAAGGAATGATAATAATAAGGTAGGCAAATAAATTTCTCAAACCTCTTAGGATAGTAAACAACTAAAATGTTACTCCAGGTCACTTTACAGTCGCTCTTCCAGTCACTGTTACGTGTCCTCACTTTTCTTCGAACAACTAGGCGGATGGTAAATGTCATATAAACATTCGAAACAAATATACTCATGGCACCAAGAACATCTAAAGAATACAATCTTTCGACAGCTGCACTGTTCCTTCCGAAGAGTTGGCGGAAAACAAAATACATTTAAAAATATGTCTTTTTGGGTAATTAATTTTGTTGCGTGCCACGCATACGGTATCATTGCCTGAAAAATCGGCGCTGAAAGTTGGTTATGAATTATGCTGTGAATACTTATAGCATCCGTGCCATTGTGCAGTTCCCAGCCAGTTACCTTGCCCTGTGTTTGGTCGCTGCGGACGTCACATGACATCCGTTCACGTTCGTTTGTTGATAGTTCTACTCAGTTTTCTTACTACAGAGTCCAACCGGCTCTCTGACCGAACACACTGAGCTACCGTGCCGGCCCGTTGCGCTATCGGTGCTGTGGGCGAAAAGCGTTTACCATGTGTGTACAGAAGCTGCAGCTGTAAAAGTTTCTTACCTCTATTTCTGGAAAAGTATGCGTTTTCGCACCCCACACATCATGATGAAAAATGCTCTATTTACAATTATCTATCGATCCCGCCAATTTTGGGTCGACTGCTCGTCATAACATTTAGGGATGATTTTCTCAAAAACGCGGGGGTGTTGACCCAAAATATCTTAGATTTCTTCGTTTTAGGTTGTACACAAGCGACCTGCCAAATTTGAGCCGAATCGGTTGGCCGTGTTTGAGGCCTTCCCCTTGTGAGTATCATCAAAAATCTTCAACATAACGCTGATACATCCGTGATGAAATTACGTTTATCATGGACGTAAACAACCAAAATGATTAGCTTTTTCATAAATTTTTTCATAAATTTAATTTTAATGAACATAACAGATACTTATTCGTCCTTTTTACTTTCAAGGAATTTTTTTGCGGTTTCTCTTTTTAGTAAAAATAAATTCAAAGCTTGTGCTTATTCACTCCGTTCTCGCCTGATGGATGCATCTAATTATTTTATCGTCGCTCTTCTGTCTCCAGGTGGATCTTTGAGTGTTTCGGCAGTTTTCTGTCCCTCATATTTATTTATTTATTTTCGGCAGTTTCTCTGTGGACCTCTTGTATCCTAGAAACACCTATAATCTCTGTATTTTTCTGTCAGGAACGTTGCATTCGACTGAAATCACTCCATCGTTCGCGCAAATCATGTAAACAACAAAAATAAAGAAGGTAGCAGATGAAAAACTTTCTGCACTGCTAGCGCCGAAGCGGAGAGGATGTGATCTTCCTTTGATGTTTTGCTACATGGCGGACAACCAGCGGCAGACGAGCGAAGACAAGCGAATGCGAACGGAAAACGACTGAATGCAGTTTGCTCGCGCCCGCCTACATCTTACACCAGAGAGAATTCTCGTTCGCTGATGCATGCCGGCTTGTGTTCGCTCCGGTATAAACCAGGACTCAGTGAATCAGAAAGCAACTTGGTTCTTTAAAAATGGGAACCAAGATTTGTAACTGCGTATTAGTATTGCACAAAAAGAGTACGCTGTACTAAAATACTTTTTCCAAATGAGTCACGGAACCGGATGGGTAATCATGGAAGCTCAATTAAATTACAACGTGGATAATGTCATCTTTCAGGCTCCCGTCATTCATGCAAATCTGGTCCCTGCCGCCACTACCCAGGGTTGTGGGTTGCGTTTACGTAATTACGAACCCCTACAGAGAGCGCATTGAGCTTTAGTCCTTCTGAATTTGTTTTCATTCAGTCTGGTGGATTACTGACATGTTGTTATTGGCCTTTTATTATAGATCATTCTGTATGTAAATGGAGTTCTTGCGTCTTTACCGTCAGCCTGTCTCACAGAACATCATCATAAGGCAGGCTTTGATTGGTCCTCTCACTTGACGTGTGCGACTTGTTTTTGGTAGGCGCCGATAGTTCAAGTAGTGAGTGAAATGGAGGAAACTGATCAAGAACAAACTGACATTTTAACTAGTGGATAAACCGAAACAAACATTAAAAAGTTTGTCACCTTTATGCTACAAATTTCGTGCCAAGTTTTAATGCATTGTGAAAGAATTTAACGTGGCGGAAGTAACCGGAGTTAAAGACTCGTGAAGGAACTACAATGGGAGGAGTGTTAGCTGATGCTGCTGTAAGCCATCATGTAAGTTCTCGACCTATCTTCATCACAATCGACTGAAGGACAAATGTGAAGACAGGATGTCATGTTTATTGTATTTTGCCGCTCAGTTCTATACAGCAAACTCCGTAGCTTTCTGACACATGACTGGTGAACTAGCAACTGACAATAAAGAGCTCGAAAGATAGATGAGTGATGAATGTCAGCGAATCTGGGTCGCTACCACTATAGGAAAAATATATTGCATTAAAAACTGAAATATAGACCGGACCAGGTAGCCGTGCGTGTTATACCTCGCTTTCGGGTTGGCGAGATACGCCGATCTCGGACAGAATCCCCCCGCAGGATTAATGACGAGGGTCATAGTGCCGGTCAGCCTGGACGTGATTTTTAGGCGGTTTCCCACATCCCACTGGGTGAATACCGGGATGGTTTCCAAATCCCGCCTCAGTTACTCAGTTACACGATCAGCAAACTTTTATAAAACTTTAGTTCACTGTCACATTGATAACACTGCACACAGACAGTTGGGGAATACATATTCCGTACCGGGGTGGTAACGGGGTGGTTACAGGAAGGACATGCAGGCACTCCTTAAATTAACCATGACACATCCGTTAATTAACATGCCGACCCTGGGCCAATGCGGGGCCTTGGCACAAGAAAATGATGATGAAAGACTGAAATACGAGTACACAGTATTGACGTCCCACAATATTTATATTTTTATTTTGTTGCGACCCGCCTTTCAGATTCCTAGGCAATCCTCAGAAAACTTAAGACTACACACATAGTCCATACAACATCAGCGCGAGTCCATAGCTGTACGAAGATTGTTTCTTTGAAGATATATGACATCCTACGGGTATTTATCTGTACCAAAAACATAAACTTACAGAAACAACCAAACAAGCTATAAACAAGTAAGCCTTATGTTACATTATACCCAAAGGTTAAAAAGTATAAGAATATAGACGTCAAAAGAGTACACAAGTGAATGTGATGAGCGGGCGCCAAACGGAGGGGGAGACGGGAGGCAGCAGTCAATGGAATATAGTTGGGGAGCACTTATACTACTTACAACCAGCATATTCCAGGACGAAATTTTCTCTCTGCAGTGGAGTGTGTGCTGATATGAAACTTCCTGGCAGATTACAACCGTGTGGTGGACCGAGACTCGAACTCAGAACATGCATTTTTCGCGGGCAGCTGCTGTACCAACAAAGCTACCCAGCCATGCCGCGTGATCCATCCTCACAGCTTTGCTTCCGCCAGAAGTTTGGAGGGTAGGAGACGAAGTACAGGCGGAGTTCGGCCGTGAGGAGGGATCCTGAATCATGCTTGGGTAGCTCAATCAGGAGAGTTCTTAACCGCGAAAGACGAAGGTCCTAGGTTCGAGTTTCAGTCCAGCATACAGTTTTAACATGGCAAGACGTTTCAAAAAGCATATTTTCTTAGGGTGAGGGAAAGTTAACTGCTTCTATAGCAAGGGTGATGAAACTGTATTTTAGCATTATGGAATAAGCCAGGATTCTTTGAATAGTGTATACTGACAACCAGAATTTCCAGTAATGTTAGTATTTGTTCTGTGGAGAACCTCACATTGTTATATCAAAACTATGACAGTCATACAGAACACGTCCATCAAAAGTGAACTCTTTCTTTTTCAGTCTCCAACTGCCTTCATGTTCAGTCGGTCTAATAGTTATGATCCTACCTGATTGACATCAAAAGTGAACTCTTTCTTTTTCAATCTCCAACTCCGCTCATGTTCAGTCGGTCTAATAGTTATGGTCCTACTTGATTGACCTACATATGTCACGAAAATGTCAGGAAATACTACAAAATGATCAACCCCCTCGAAGGAATTTCGCACTTCCCTAACGTCTGGTGGAATACATTCTGTTCAACAGGAATGAGAAGATTTTCATCTTTAGAACAAGGTGTTTTTCCGTTCTAACTCACCTAAATCGAGGCACTTTCTCACTATATTGGCTGATGTTCCAGTTTATCCGCAATCACACCTGTCGCTTCTTTTTATATTCAGTCAATGGAGATAATTTGGGCAAGTGCCATATTTTGTTAGTAAAATGATCAACCCCCTCGAATGAATTTCGCACTTCCATAACTTCTGGTGGAATACATTCTGTTCAACAGGAATGAGAAGATTTTCATCTTTAGAACAAACTTTTGTTGATTATTTTGCTAACAAAACATGGCACTTGCCCAAATTATCTCCATTGGCTGAATATAAGAAGAAGCGACAGGTGTGATTGTGGATAAATGGGAACATCAGGCAATAGAGAGAGAAAGTGCCTCGATTTAGGGGAGTTAGAACGGATTTTTTTTTACATTTTCACGTTTTTATCTCATTATAAAATTTTCATTTTTCCGAATAAGATCTAATAAAACTGGTAAGTTTTTTACAGGAGGCTGTGGATTGCTGTGTTATAAAGGTTAAATTACGTGTTTGTATTGGCACCTCTATCAAAAACAGTACCGTATCGTTTCATAGTATAAACACGCATTGTATGTCGAAGTGCTAACATTTTTCCGAGGAAAAATGACGAATAGATTGGTAAATCTCTCAAAAAGTAAAATATGACGCCAAAACGAAGTGTTTTTAAGAAACGTGGGTTTCATAGTAATAGATTTTCGAAAAAAGGGAAACATAGTATTTAACATGTGGCGTGTGAAGTTACAGACAATGAAATGGTGCAATTGCCGCAATGGCCAGTACTCAAATAGTTCATACAGCCATAAACATTCCATCCCAGCAGCAGTCATGGATATCATAAAACCTATTTACAGAGACCTGGAAAATCCTGGCTTACTGAAGAAGTGTCTGCATGTTCAGACTCAAAACCCCAATGAATCGTTCAATAATCTTATATGGACTCACTTACCAAAAAATGTTTTTGTTGAGATGAAGACACTAAACTGGGGGGTCAGTGATACTGGTACTGCTTTTAATGATGGCAACATTAGTAGGGCGAAAGTGCTACAGCATATAGCAATTAATCCTGGAGCAAACTGCATCAGAGAACTTGAACAGAGGGACATGGTTCGCATTGATAAAGCAGAGTATGCAGCACAATTGGCTACTAAGGAGTCCAGAAAGAAGAAAAGAAGAAAAAACGTGGAAAAAGATCAAGACGATGATATACAGTATGGCACATGGTGCTTCTGAGTGACTAAAAATAAAAAAACTAAGAATATATTAAGTGAGTTACCGTCTTTTGAAACTTTAGAAGCTTTTCCTGAAAATTTACATTTTCTGTGGCATTTTTCCCTAAATCTCAGAAACCACTTGGAGTAGAGTATTCAAATTTGAAGGGAGTAATAACATACATATCTTGAGTCTACTGAACTAAAGGAGGAACATAATGTTATATATAATTGAAATTATTTAGGATAACGTACAAAAAGGACACAAATTTTTAACCACGTAATTAAAAAAATTTTATTATGGAAATCAGTGGCTGAAATGCAATTATTGTAGTTTTGTAAACTCAGAACATACAGTTTAATGACCTGTAAAAGTGTCATGTCAATGGCTACAGTGGTTCCTGAAATACAGGGAAGCCAAGTCACCAAATTTAACATTGTCGGGATAGGGCGTTCCAGCTCCCCTTAGAGCCATCAGTTGGTGTAGAGACAGACAATTTAAGAAGACGTAGTTTATGCGATAGTGTACATCATAGAGAAGAATGTTCTCTTCTATCTAGACCATCGGATAGATACCCCAGGAGAGAACTAAAAATGTACGTTAATTTCAGGCGGGAAGAGAACATGACGCTCGACAATGTATTTGTTCTAGACTGACATTTGTGTAATTGTACCAGGCTTTGGGTTCTGCAGTTAATATTAACATTTATTTAAGGACTGTTAGGAAGTTAATAGCACGAGGTGAAGCCTCTGTAATTTGTTAGGATAGTATAAAAATGTTTTTAGTCCAGTGATTAATGATGTATTTTAATGAGCCAAAGTACATCGTTATGTGGTTACTTATTTTCACTAGTTTTACGTAGTGTGAAGTTTATAAATCACTGCATGAAGGTGAAGCAAACATTTGCTCTTTGTCATCATTTTGTGGTCTTTGATTTCATTAGCGGCGCCTGTGGTGGTGGAACATTATTGATGGCAGCCTGAGGCGAATCCTAGCTCCATAGTTACGATTCTTATGCTGGTAATTTAAACTTTCCAGGACATTTGTATTTCAGGCGCTTTGTAGCGGTGGTTCATCCGAGACAAACTATAATAACATTAACTTTAATTGAGCTTTAGCACTTGGTATCTGAGGACGTTGATTAATTTTTATTAGTATTATATGTGTATAGACACTGTCGGATCACGCATTATATTTATGATTCGCCTTTCTAATAGCCAATATCGCTTTCATTTTTTCGCTAAGTGCTTTATTCGTTTCTTCTGACCAACTGGTCCCTGATCTCTTAGAGACTTCATTCTCTGGCGTTACTACCCATCTATTTATCTTCTGACGGTAAAGTTTCCCGTCTAGTATGTCCGTTGTTCCTATCTGTAACTTTTCCAAGTCATATTTGACTTCTATCGATTGAATATTCTTCAGTTTTGCAGTATATGCCAAAATCCTGTGAGTTAGCCTTGAAGATGGGAGTCTATGAATGTGTCCATAGAATTTCAGCCTTCGTTTCCTGATATCTGCGGCAAGGTTTGACATTCTTTTGTTGCTTTGCGCGATTTGAGTCTATACCCTCTTCTGTTTTATCTGGTCCCAGCATTTTCCTCATGATCTTTCTTTCCTCCTTCAAGATGTTCTCCAGATCGCCTTTTCTACTAAGTACCAAGGTTTTGCTCGCCTACAGCATTTCAGGTTTAATCACTGTATTATAATGTTTGATCTTTGTATGAATGGACATACATTTCTTGTTGTAGATTTCACGCGTTCTCTCATATGCTCATTTGAGCTTTTGTAACCGAACTTTCTGTGCTTCCTTTTCCAACCCTGTTGGTTCTATGATCTCACCGAGATATTTGAAGTGTGGAACTCGTTTGATCTGCCCGTATTTTGTGTTCAGTTCCTGAATGTCGCATTTAGTGCAAATGAACTTGGTCCTCTCGAATGAAATTTATAGTCCAGTTTTCTCAGCGCATTCCTTGAGGACTTCAGTCTGTTTGATCGCTGTATTTTCACAGTCTGCTAGTATCGCTAGGTCGCCTGCGAAAGCTAAACAACTGAACTTGATGTAGTCGTTCTTTCGTCCGAGTTGAATGGGTTTCCAGTGGTCCTGGGTCTTCAATCCTTTCTCCCAGTCTCGGATGACTTTATCCAGAACAAGGTCGAAGAGCAGTGGTGAAATCCATCACCTTGTCGCACACCGGTCTTTATCTCAAAGGACTCTGACAATTCGCCCATGAATTTCACTTTCGAGTTCGTGCCGTGAGTGTTACCTTGATGAGTCTTAATGTCTTTCGATCAACTCCGTGTTCTTCTAAGATGTTAAAGAGGGACTGTCTATCGACCGAATCATATACTTTCTTGAAGTAGACGAACATACAGATGATAGGAGAGCTTCGGGTTGCTCTATATTTCAACAGCATCTTCAAATTGAAAATTTGTTAAACACAAGAGCCCCCCGGCCGGGAACCTACTTTTCTCAGTCTTATTATCTCCTTTCCCTCTACCTTTCTTCATTCTCTGCATCACTGTCTTTCCACTTGTTATTTCTCCTTTTTTATGTACTGTAATGTGGTATTTTGGTGCTGTACACATAACAACTTGTAAAAAGACGAAACAATTTTATAAATGCATCTCGGATTGCAACAACAGCAATAACATTAATAATAATAGCAATAACAACAATAATAATAGCTGTAAAATGCGGTCTGCAGTCGCTTCTGGGATGAATATTGTTCGTAAAAGCAGCAATTAAAAATTAAAGAAACGTTTCTGACGGGGAACAGAGAAAAGAGCAAGACGCAATACAATGTGACATAGTGCACGCAAGAGACTTAGCTCAATCCAAACGAGATAGAATATACGTAGAGATGCTGTGGCACGTTATTTAGCGCTCCTAGCCATGCCATGCCCTGCTACTATGCGTCATAATTTCGGAAGTAATTGTGTGGTTGTTTTGCCGGCCGGAGTGGCCGAGCGGTTAAAGGCGCTACAGTCTGGAACCGCGTGACCGCTACGGTCGCAGGTTCGCATGCTGCCTCGGGCATGGATGTGTCTGATGTCCTTAGGTTAGTTAGGTTTAAGTAGTTCTAAGTTCTAGGGGACTTATGACCACAGCAGTTGAGTCCCATAGTGCTCAGAGCCATTTGAACCACTTTGTGGTTGTTTTAAAAACAAAGTAATACGTGTAGAAACTTGTAAGGTAATCTACTGCTGAATTTCTTTTCGAATGCATGTCTTACGTTTGTGCAGCCTATAACTGCACGAACAAAAGCAATAAAACTACGAGTACACCTTATTTCAAGTGTGTACTGTTTAAAAATATTATCTCTTAGCCTTTTTTTACATTTGTGTTATATGCAAAGAGAAGTTTCAGGTGTTGGACTTTTCGGCGTATGTGGATATATTATTTTACCCAAGGCTTCGTAACTTCCTTACGCATGTCATGTACCACGCCCATTTCTTTTGACTTCCATAAACGTGGCGGGCGGTTGTTCAGTTTGCTTCACTCTGGTTGCGGTGTTGCTTCTGTATCATATTCCTTCTCTTTGGGTTTATTCACGCTACCGAAGAGTCATACAATGATGAATATGAAGAAGAAGAAAGGCTGGTGTGTAGAGGAAAGCCTTCTACAGGCTATATTTTGCAACTTTTTCGCAATATCTAAACCACTACTGCAGAAGAATGTAATAACCAGATCACGTTCGTGCTACAATGTCACTTTTTGAGGTGGGGGACCAATGTTGATTTCATTCAAGTCATTTCTACAGACCCAGTGGATTTCAACACTCAGCGTAATTGTCAGTTAAATGTCAATCTGTTCTTGTTTCTGTCAAAATAAACACGAATTTTATAAATAGATCTCACTTCACTGCCACTTACCCATCCTGCGAGAATAATTGACCAACATAGTACTGCTGTTTTGACAAGGAAATCAGATAATCTCAGAAAGCAAAAGAATTAATTAATGATTGTAAAAGAAAGAGGTACATGCTCCATTTTCTGTACTTGGTAACTTGCCAGTCTTGCGTTATTCGTTGCATTCTCAACTGATTTAACAAATGGTTCAAATGGCTCTGAGCACTATGGGACTTAACATCTATGGTCATCAGTCCCCTAGAACTTAGAACTACTTAAACATAACTAACCTAAGGACATCACACAACACCCAGTCATCACGAGGCAGAGAAAATCCCTGACCCCGCCGGGAATCGAACCCGGGAACCCTGATTATTGGGCCTTTTCATGAAAGTAACGAAAGACGAGCTATTGACCACGGAAAACAACGCGCAGTAGGAAACGGAGCACATCTGTCATTGAATAATAAACAGTAAGCATATAAGAAAACAGACACTATCCCATCAAGCTTTGTGGTGAATGTGAATACTGAGTTTGATCTGATGCTTCAGTGAAAAACAGATGAGCCGATGAGCCCCAGGTAGTTGTAAGTATAGAAAGGGTATAACAAAACTTCAGCAATAAGAATGTGCGAAGTTGGTAAAGAGAAAGAAAATTTTGTTGTTAGTTCTTACGTTAGAGGTATAGGTCAACTTTTGTAGGTTGAACAAGGATCAGCTTGCCTGGTAACCACTTTTTTTTAAACCTGGTGTTGGCCTGGGTCAGATGAGAAAGGTTTAATGATGACTTCGTATTGACTTCACCAAGAAATACACCGTGGTTATAGTGGGTGGGTCGGAAAATAGCACTGACGAGGACCCTGAGTGCAACGTAGAGAGTGAGTTAGTAAAGACAGCGTCATTATCGAGACCTAACAATGTTTGTAGCTGTTCTGACACGCCATGACCAAACTGTTATGAATTTTTCAGTCAGGAGTGTTCATTCGGAGTTGGAATTTCTCCTTATGTAGGATGCAGGGTCACACATTGGTGTGGCTCCTTTTTATTTGGGCAGTAGATGGGACTATACTAGGTATTTCCTTCTCCTCAACAGGAAAGGGCTGAGCTAGTCACAGAAAGCCTAAGGTAGAGAGGGGCTGACAAAGTGGGAGGGGGCAAACACCATTGTCATGAGCAGTAAATGCTAGTGGTTATAGGTGTCACAGAAGCAAATTTTCTATCTTTCTCTATTTTAATTTTTATTTTTATTTTTTAAATTTATTTAATTTAATTTAATTTTTTTTTTTGGGGGGGGGGGGGGGTGCACGGTGAACAGAAAGGAACGAAGTTTTTGGAAAGATTAGATCTTAAACAAACCACCAGTTTGAGAAGGAAACTAAACAACACAATTCTAGCATACTGCACAAGTAAAAATAATAGCTTGTTGAATTTTCTTACAGAATGATAATTGTTCAAAATTCAAATCAAATGGCTCTAAGCACTATGGGACTTAACAACTGAGGTCATCAGTCCCCTAAACTTAGAACTACTTAAACCTAAGTACTTAAACCTAACTGAGTACTTAAACCTAACTAACTACTTAAACCTAACTAACCTAAGAACATCACACACAGCCATGCCCGAGGCAGGATTCGAACCTGCGACCATAGCACCAGCGCGGTTCCGGACTCGGCCACAGCGGCCGGCGATAATTGTTCCTAGCCAATTATTCGTCACTAAACTTTGAAAGTAGCACATTGTATGCGGTTCAGAAATTCCAAGACGTTTGCTCCCCCCCCCCCCCCCCCCCCCGCCCTTCTAGTATATGCCTCTGATCGGTCTATACCGTCTTCTCCAGTAGACTGGCACAGCGGCACGCGACGTGATGGGACAGCTCGCGTTTAACCTTCGAGTCATTTGTACGAGGGCTGTCCAGAAAGTAAGTTACGATCGGTCGCGAAATGGAAACGACTATGAAAGTCCGATAAAGCTTTGCAGAGATGTGTTGGGAAATATCTCTAGTATGACTATAGGTAGAATTATGTCGCTCTTTTCATTCCTGAGCTTTTAGTGAGCGCGTAAATATCTTAAAGAAAATAGTGTCTCCCGCCCTGGTGAGAATTTTCCTCTGAAGCTATGCAACCAACATTACATAACTGTCGTCCGGTTTCTTCTTCAAGACAATTCTCAGCCTCATTCTGCAGGGGCAATGAAGATGTTCGTGCATCGTTTCAATTGGAAATGTTTGGTTACCCACAATACAGCCCGTAATTGTCTCCCACTGAGTTTCATCTCTGCTCAAACAAACCGCTGGCTATGAAGACAACATTTTGGCACAGACAACGAGCTTTAGGCCAGCGTAGAGAATTGGCGGAAAGCACTGGCGGCTGCCTTCTATGATGAGGGTATTGGAAAGTTGGTACAACGCTACGACGAATGTCTGAGTCAGAACGGCGACTACGCAGAGAAGTAGCTGAAAGGTGTAGCTAACTGTTACAAATGAACCATTTATGATTTTCACTGTGATTTTCATTTCGCGATCAATCGTAACTTACTTTCTGGACAGCCCTCGTATTACCGAGAACGGGCGAGCGTAGACGCGTTAAATGAGACGGTGGACAGTTCAAAGTGTGTCAAACGAACAGCTGTTAGCACGACTGACCTTAGCACAGTAAATGCTACCGACATACCTGGCGTTCATATTTCAAAACAGGAGCTCGGACAAGGAACTCATCATCTGCAATGTCTTCATCTACATTTGTACTTCGCAAATCACCTTACGGTATGTGTCAGAAAGTATTTCTCGCACTTCCACCATATCCCCATCACATTCACGAACGATGCTTGCAAAAAAGACAGCCGGTAAACCTCTCAAGCTCTCGCCATTGTTATTTGGCAAGATGTATCTGGGACGAAATGATATCTTTGCCTGATTCTTCTTGAAATTTCTTCTCTCGGAATTTTAGCAGTAAACCTCTGTTTGATTCACACCTCTCTTGTAGAGTGTCCGTTAAGTTCTCCTGCTTACGAAACTAATCAGAGACGAAACGGGCTTATCTACTCTATTAATTGCACGCGGTAAGGATGCCAGACTTGCGAGCAACGCGCAAGAATCGTTCGAACGCATTATTGTATATTTCTCTCACGAATGAATTACGCAAGGACACCGGAAAGTAAATTACAGAGCTCGTCCCATGCTAAGACCACTGCTTGACGGGTCTGGCGCGTTGTCAGAAAATAGTCCATGTTTCGTGTTTCCTGCAGAGACAGCTTTGCTGAGCTACGGATAACAGGTGCATCACAGCATATGACTGAAACAGCGTGGTAACTGGAAACGTACTCCAAAGTTAAGGTACGATTCTTATGGGCAAAACGTCTAAGCTGCACAGAGATTCACTGTGAAATTCTGACGGAACGTGGACCAAATCAAATTTCGCGTCCAGGCGTAGTGAAATACTGACAAAAATTTGACCATGGCAACAAAGATGTGGGTGATATTGATCAGGAATTCCAGGTCCTGCACCATACGATTTTCTTCTTTTCGGCAAGTTGAAAGTACATCTGTAGAGGAAGAGTCCTTCCAACATTGCGCACTCCCACACACAGGTTCTCGAATGGCTTCGTAATCTGGCAACGAATTCCTATCACCAAGGAATTAATCCTTAGGTTTAATTTTCCGATAGTTGTTTTCACAGACTTAGTGACTATCTTGAAAAGTATTGTCATGTATCAGTGTCACTTTGATGTGTAGTACAGCATTCAATAAAGGTTACTTGACCTCCCTTAATAATGCGTAACTTACTTTTTGACGTACCCTCGCAAATTTGTTTAGCATTTTTCCGAATAATCTCAGTATGATATCTCGCTTTTCTTGCAACTCATTTAGCGTGGTGGTTCCACCTTAGGACGCGGGCAGGATACTCCTAGATATCTCACGTTTGTTATTGTGTTGTATTTCTAATAGTGTAATCGAACAGTAACGGGTCTTTGCGCCTAATTATGTGTAGTACATTAATTTATTTTGATTGGAGCGTACTGCCAGTTCCTGCACCAAGTCTCGATTCTCTTCAGCTCTTCCAGCATACCGCTACGGTTCACTGTAGTTGCAGGTTCCTTTATACGTATAAGCGCAACATCAACAAACAGCATCACTGAACGTCTTACGATATCCATTAGATTGTTTATATGGATGGTAAACAGTAACGGCTCCATAACAGTGCTTGAAGTTCTTCTGAGGTTACTTTTACATCTGACAATTTCCTCCGTTACGAACTACGAATTGAGTCCTCTCTGTTAGACAGTTCCGGATCCAGTCACAAGTACGGTCCTATATGCCGTTAAGCCCCTTTTACATGATCAACTTTCTCGTCTCAATTGACTACTCGAGACGAGTGGGTCTACTACAGTGCCTCTAGCGTTTCATTCCCGTACTCAGTCTTATCTGTCTTGAGTAGTTATTTTCGTTTACACGTCAGCGCCAAAATTGCAAATTCGAATCGAGAACAGCTGCCAACATGAATAAAGTAGAAGTAAATATCCTCGGAGTAGTGAAGCAACTCAAATCAGTTAATAAAAGCAAGTGTTCTGGTCCAGACTGTATACCAGTTAGGTTCCTTTCAGAGTATGCTGATGCATTAGCTCCATACTTAACAATCATATACAACCGTTCGCTCGACGAAAGATCCGTTCCCAAAGACTGTAAAGTAGCAAAGGTCACACCAATATTCAAGAAAGGTAAAAGGAGTAATCCACTAAATTACAGGCCCATATCGTTAACGTCGATATGCAGCAGGATTTTAGAACATATATTGTGTTCGAGCATTATGAATTACCTCGAAGGAAACGGTGTATTGACACACAGTCAACATGGGTTTAGAAAACATCGTTCCTGTGAAACACAAGTAGCTCTTTAATCACATGAAGTGCTGAGTGCTACTGACAAGGGATTTCAGATCGATTCCGTATTCCTGGATTTCCGGAAAGCTTTTGACACTGTACCACACATGCGGCTCGTAGTAAAATTGCTTGCTTATGGAATATCGTTTCAGTTATGTGACTGCATTTGCGATTTCCTGTCAGAGAGGTCACAGTTCGTAGTAACTGACGGTAAGACATCGAGTAAAACAGAAGTGATTTCAGGTGTTCCCAAAGGTAGTGTTATAGGCCCTTTGCTGTTCCTTATCTATATAAACGATTTGGGAGACAATATGAGCAGCCGTCTTCGGTTGTTCGCAGATGACGCAGTCGTTTATCGACTAATAAAGTCATCAGAAGATCAAAACAAATTGAAAAACGATTTAGAAAAAATATCTGAATGGTGCGAAAAGTGGCAGTTGACCCTAAATAACGAAAAGTGTGAGGTCATCCACATGAGTGCGAAAAGGAACTCGTAAACTTCGGTTACACGATAAATCAGTCTAGTCTAAAAGCCGTAAATTCAACTAAATACCTAAGTATTACAATTACAAACAACTTAAATTGCAAAGAACACATAGAAAATGTTGTGGGGGAGGCTAACCAAAGGCTGCATTTTATTGGCAGGAGACTTAGAAAATGTAACAGACCTACTAAGGAGACTGCCTACACTGCGCTTGTCCCTCCTCTTTTAGAATACTGCTGCGCGGTGTGGGATCCGTACCAGATAGCACTGACGGAGTACATCTAAAAAGTTCAAAGAAAGGCAGCACGTTTTGTATTATCACGAAATATGGGAGAGAGTGTCACAGAAATGATACAGGATTTGGGCTGGAAATCATTAAAAGAAAGGCGTTTTTAGTTGCGACGGAATCTTCTCACGAAATTCCAATCACCAACTTTCGCCTCCGAATGCGAAAATATTTTGTTGACACCGACCTACTTAGGGAGGAACGATCACCACGATAAAATAAGGGAAATCAGAGCTCTTATGGAAAGACATAGGTGTTCATTCTTTCCGCGCGCTATACGAGATTGGAATGATAGAGAATTGTGAAGGTGGTTCGATGAAACCTGTGCCAGATACTTAAATGTGATTTGCAGAGTATCCATGTAGATGTAGATGTAGATGTAGATATAGATTTAACTTACGATGTTACCAGACGACGCCACAGTCTCTTGTCTTTGCGAATGCGCAGCGTGCAGCATACTCGCAAATATAGAACTCCACACTTCGGCGCAATCTATAGAACATTGACGTCATAGAAGCACTCGTGTCGTGATTGGTTGCTGATGTACACGTAGGCACGAAAGGGGGCGCGCACTTCGGCTAGTCGATTTTGACCAGAAAGTCGCTCGTGTAAAACGCGGTTAAGTTCTTACGTTGTTCAGTTTGCGACTGTCCGAAACTACTTACAGTGCAGAAAACAGTAAAATATTTGAAGAAAAAACTTCGTGGAACTTTTCTAATATTGGTTTAGCGGTATTAAGTATAGTTATACCGTGGGCGTGACGATATTTGAACTACCAGGATTCCATGGAAAGTTATCTGTCATCTTCGTTCTTTCGTATGTCTTTTATTTCGTGTTTGCTAGCACGATGTGCTCACTCACGTTACTTTTGTGTTTGTCTACCGGGCGTGGTTTTCTTGGAGATATATGGGCCGTGCACATGGATACCTGTTACTGTGACACCACCAATACTCAGTACAACCACTATCATTTTACTCTGTTTTATCAGCAAAGGGTAATTCTGAGGTAAATATTAAGAAGATACGGTTGCAAAGGAAGTGGCCACATTATTTTACTCTCTTTATCTATATTTTATTTTGATCGCTTCCAGATGTTCTTGTACAATTATAATTATGATGATTGGGGGCTTGAACTTAGAAACGCGTGAATTTTAATGTATTTTGCAATGTAAATAGGTGGTTGATCCGACGTTTTGACTGTAACAACCACAACTTTATTGTGGTTAAAATTAAATGTGTTTGGATCTTCCAAAAGTTAAGGACTACAGTATCAATCTGGGCGGCGTTTTCTACCATACTCTAGATTTCAAAGACGAAGAGAGCGTACTTGACTTTGGCAATAACACTGCGGATTGTTGATGGAGACTTTCGTTCTCCGTAGAGATAACAATACGCGAGGATGAAAAGTGACTCTTTCATCTACAGTGACATCAGTGATCATAACAACAACAATAAGAAGAAGAATCACAATAATCAATACCGTCATCATCATCGTCAGCCATTTATGACTTTCTGCTGAATGAAAGAGTGCTCTAGACTTTTACATGCGTTACAGTCTCCACACTACAGGTCTATAACGATGTGCATTTGTCTCGATGATGCTTCTTGAAAACGGGGATGACCTGCGACTTTTTACAGCACCTTGGGTGTTGGAATTCTTCGTTGGTTCAATGACCTACGATAAACAGCTGCTAGATGGAGTGACAGTTCTTTCCATAGTTTGTATAGACAAATTCAGGTACATCATCAGATCCTACTGCCTCTCCTCCGTTGGACGATTTCAGATGATTTTGTTACCACGAACACTTACGTCAATATCTGCCATTTTGGAATTTGTGCGAGGGGAACCATGTCACCCTCTTCCACAGTGAAACATTTTGACCAGAACGAATTCTGAATTACTCACTTCTCTACGAAATTTTCCGTTTCGGTGACAATAGGCCTATGATCACTGAGTGACAGAACAAATGTTTTTAATCCGTTTACAGATTTTACGTACCTCCAGAGCTTCTCAGGATATCGATAGCCAAAAGTTGAATTTGGAATTCATTGAATGCTTCTCACATTGGTTTCCTTAGTCCCATTTTGACATTATTAACCCTTTCTTCGTCAACTAATCGTTTAAGTCTTTGGGATGCTTTCTTTGCTTTGGCAGCAACTTTATAGCATTGTTACTGAGTCACAATGGTTCTTTTCCTTCCTTCACAACTTGTCCCGGTACATATACATAATGCGTATTGTGCAGCAGTTTTGAATTTTACGACTAAGCCTCCACATCTTATTCCTCAGATATTGACTGCTCGGATAATTGGCAACCAGTTTCCCCTCACGTTTGATAAGTAAATTTTTCCCCTACCACTCTTAATATTAATGTTACAAATAGTAGTCATTGATAAGATAGAAGAAATTATTCAAACAGTTAAGGGAGACGAAGATTTCATAGTGTTTCGGGTCTAGAATTCGAAAGTAGTTAAAGGAAGAGATGTAATGATTGTAGATGAATATGGAACGGGGAAAGAAATGAAAGAGGAAGCCACCTGGTAGAATTTTGTTAAGAGCATAATTTAATCGATTTAAGAATCATGAAACAAGGTTGTGGAAGAGACCTGAAGCCACCAGAAGGTTTCACATTGCTTGTATATTACTAAGATAGAGAGTTCGAAACGAGATTTTAAATTGTAAAACATTCCCAGGGTCAGATGTGGACTCTGACCACAGTTTACTGGTTATGAACTGTAGATTAAAAGTAAAGAAATTGCAAAAAAGATGAGAAATTAAGGAAATGAGAGCTGGGTAAGTTGAAAGAACGAGAGATTGTTGAGAGTTTCAGAGGGACCATCAGCCAATGATTGAAAAGAACAAGGGAAAGGAATACAGCAGAAGACGAATGGGTATTTTTGAGAGGTGAAACAGTAAACTCAGAAGAGTATCAAGGAGGTAAAAAGACAACGCGTAGTAGAAATCCTTGGATAGTACAAGAGATAATGAATTTAAATGATGAAAGGGAAAATATAAAAATGCAGTAAGTGAAGCGGCTGAAAGGGAATACAAACGTCTTTTTAATTGACCTTAAGTATAAAATGGCCAAATAGGAATGACTAGAGGACAATGTATAGATTTAAAAGCACATATCACTAGCGGAAAATGGATCCCCTCTACAGGAAAATTACAGAGTCCTTTGGAGGAAAGAGAAGCAACTGTATGAACATCAAGAGGTCGGAAGTCGTAAGCAATAAGGGGAAAGATGGAAGGTAGAAGGAGTATATAAAGCGTCTATACAAGGGAGACGTATTTGAGGTCAGTAGTATAGAAATGGAAGAGAGATGAAGGTGAGATGGGAGACATAACACTAGGGGAAGAATTTGACAGAGCACTGAAAGACCTAAGTCGCAACAAGGCCTGCTACTGGATGACATTCCGTCAGAACTACTGATAGCCTTGGGAGAACCAACCATGAAAAAAGTCTTTCATCTGGAGTGCACCATGTGTCAGACAGACGAAATACCCTCAATCTTCAAGAAGAATGTAATAAATGTAATTCCAAAGAAAGCAGGTGTTTTGATAGGTGTTAATATTACCGACCTATCAGTTTAATAAGTCTTGGCTACAATACACTGTCACGAATTTCTTACAAAAGACTGGAATAACTGGTAGAAGCCGACCTCGGGGAAGATCAGTTTGGATTCCGAAGAAATAAAGGACCATGTAACGCAGTAATGACCCTACGATTTCTCTTGGGAGATAGGTTGAGAAAAGGCAAACCTACATTTAGGGAACTTGCGTATTTAAAGGAAGCTTTTAATAATGCTCACTGGAATATCTCTTTAAAATTCTAATGGTAGCAGGGGTAAAATACGGGGAGGAAAAGGCTATTTAAATTGTACAGAAGCCAGACGTCTGTTACAAGAGCCGAAATGTGTGAAAGGGAAGAAGTGGTTGAGAAGGGATTGGTGGACAGGTTTGTAACCTATCTCCGACCTTATTCAAACCGTACATTGAGCAAGCAGCAAAAGAAATCAAAGCAAAATTTCTAATATTAATTAAAAGACCAGAGAGGTTTGCTGATGACATTATAATTCGGTCATGGGCAGCAAAATAGTAGGAAGAGCAGTTGAACAGAATGGAGGATGTAAGATGAACATCAACAGAAGCAAAACAAGGATAATGGAATGTAGTTGAATTAATTCAGGTTATGTTGAGGGAATTAGATTAGAAAGAGACGTATTTAAAGTAAGAAATGTGTTATTCCATTTGGGCAGCAAAATAACTTATTTTGGCCGACATAGAGAGGATCCAAAATGTAGACTGGCAATGGCAAGAAACACATTTCTGAAGAAGAGAAATTTGTTAACAACGAATATAGATTTAAGTGTCAGGAAGTCATTTCTGAAAGGATTTGTGTGGAGCGTAGTGTTGTATGGAAGTAAAACACGGACGATTAACATTTTAGACAAGAATACAAGCGTTTAAAACGAGGTTCTAGAGAAAAATATCGATGATTATACGGATAAATTACGTAACTGATAGGGAATGAACAGACTGGGGAGAAAAGAAATTTGTGGTATGCCGTGACTAGAAGAAGAGATCGGTTGACAGAACACATTCTGAGACATCAAGGGTTCACAAATTTGGTATTTAGAAGTCGTAGAAGGAGACCAATAGATGGATACAGTAAGCAGATTCAGAAGGAAGTAGGTTGCAGTAGTTACTCGGAGATGAAGAAGCTTGCGCATGATAGAGTAGCATGGACAGCTGCATCAAAGCAGTCTTCGAAATGAAGACGACAACAACAACGTTTATAGCATAATAAAATTTTGAAAATGTTCATATTTGTAATTATATTAGTTTAAAGAGTTTTGAATCGATTCTTTCGGAAGTTAAATCCGACATTTCCATTTGAAAAATTATAGCTTTTGTGTTTACAGGAGTAGATGAATCTATGTAACTACGTAGGCTTTCCCGGCGTAATAAGTCTTGAAAGTCTTTTCGGGTTTGCTGCCGGATCCTAAAATCAACTTGACTCGATATTTCGGCGATAGTGGTCACCATCTTCAGGAGAATGCTGCTTCTGCAGATGAGTCTCGCTGAGAACTGACGCCAGGCTGCAAATCGACGTCCTATATAGGCCACCGTTCAGCACACGGCGCATGCGCCGCCCATCACGGTTGCTGCCCTCCAAGACAGGGAGGTGGCGCCGCCCTTAGTAGAACACTAGCCACGATATATCGCACTGAGGGCCGCACCCAAGAACGTTCAATTTTGATGCGAGATAATACAGGATTCCAAGTCTTTCTAAGAGGAAACCCATTGTCTCTGTTAGTTAAATTATCCGCCAACCTAATTTCAATCTCCTCTTAATAGGCACTATTCCAAAAACCGGAAATGTTGGCAACTACCACACTTTCATCAAATTTCATACTGTGTTCTTCATTTAAGCAGTGTTCTGCTATTGCCGATTTTTCCGGCTGTTGTAGCCTCGTATGACGGCGATGCTCCACACACCTGTCATGAACTATGCGAATCGAACGGCGAATGTAAGCCTTCCCACATTGACACGGAATTTTGTATACCCGGTGTATACGTCCTGATGCGACCGTGTCATGGCGCCATTCAGCAAAAGTGAGTCTATAAACTGTGTGCGTGATTCTCCGGTACTGCTGTGACCAGCAAGATACCCAGATCACTCCCCAATGGAAGATGTGTGGGACCAGGTCGGACATTACATCCGTCCCAATGTCAGTGTCCAGGACATCAAGGACCAGTTACAATAGTTGTGTAGCCTTAGGAGACAATACGGCGGCTGTATGACACCATGACCAACCGAATCAGGGCAGAAACAAGCAAAAATGTTCAAAATGTGTGTGAAATCTTATCGGACTTAACTGCAAAGGTCATCAGTCCCTAAGCTTACACACTACTTAACCTAAATGATCCTAAGAACGAACACACACACCCATGCCCGAGGGAGGACTCGAACCTCCGCCGGGACCAGCCGCACAGGTCATGACTGCAGCGCCTTAAAAATGGTTCAGATGGCTCTGAGCACTATGGGACTTAACTTCTGAGGTCATCAGTCCCCTAGAACTTAGAACTACTTGAACCTAGCTAACCTAAGGACATCACACACATCCATGCCCGAGGCAGGATTCCCACCTGCGACCGTAGCGGCAGCGCCCCAGACCGCTCGGTTAATCCCGCGCGGCTGCATACAAGCCAGAGAGGTAAAATTTCGTACTGGTAAGTGGGCACACACTGCCATGTTCTTTGTAAATTTGACTCATTGAAATAACATCACATACCTACAAAATTCGTCAAGTTTCATTCCGCTTTCTCCTCCCACCCTGGGTTCTTCACTTTCTTTGTCAGGCAGAGTATGCAGTGGCGAACATGGTGCAGTCTCAGAATGTACAGTTAGCGTCGCGTGCTGGTGACACGGCGGTGCATATGAAAGACACAATGTTCACCTGGTGCTGGACCGACTGCAACGGGCAACAAACTGCCTTTCTGAATGGAGCACCTCACGGCAACTTTCGCTTAATGCAGCCAGAACGCAAGCTATTTTCATCATTAAGAGGCCAATACCACTTGCACTGCGGTAGGTCATTACTAGGGGCACCACAGTTGCGTGGACTGACAACGCTCACTACTTAGGTTTCACGCTACCAGCGTTTAATGTGGCGTCACCAGATCGGCAGCGCCAGGCGAAAAACGACGGTGAATGCTTGACCTCTACACAGCGTTTCTCTCATCATCGATGCTGCCTCCTCACGTCTTAATACAAATGCCTAGTACGCCAGCTGTATTGGGGAACGCCACTGACAGTCGCATGTGCTGTCTCCGGAGCGCCCTCAACCCAGCTCTCAGGCTGCTGTCCGTCTCCAGTCGGGGCAGCCCACGTACAGGCTCATCTCATGGCGGGCGTCCTTCCACTAAAAGAAAGACTCTACCCACGCCCAGTGAGGGAGCTCCATCAGTGACGGCATCCGCGCTCACGGCCACAAGCTCCACTGGCGATGCAGAATCTGAAGACCGGATTTTCTGTGACAGTAAAAGAAGACACAGACTTCGACAGTCAGCACTTGGCAACATTGCGCACGCGGCAAAAGTACGCCAGCGCTCCGTCATTCGTTCGTGATCGAACGGCACTGACGTTTCCAACGATGCCTGCGCAAGTTGGGACGCAGGTGACTGGCCCGGCGCCAAAGAGGTATACGGGCCCTGTAACGAAATTGTGAAGTAACACTGGTAGGCTTATCCGCCACACTTCGAGAGCGCTTGGCTCCATGCAGGGCCCACAGGAAATCAATATTTAAGTGAGAAGGTGCCTACTGAACGTCTTCATTTTGGCGTGTGCTGACGAACCTTGCATACATTTAAACTTGCAGTCAAGAATTATTAAACTCGTGTGAAATAGTTACTCGATACCTGCCGCAGACCGGTACGGGACTACGAGTCCCATAGCCACACCTTCACCTGCCCATGCGACTCATGTAGTATTATGATCGCCAGAGAGTGGCACGGGACTACAAGTCCCACCGCCACACCTCCAAAGTGAATTGCAGTGACGCAGTCACTGCCCAGTGGAAACTTACTGCCTCACCAACACAGTTAGACCGCAATAGACCGGTGATGCTGTATTGTAACATATCACCCCGGACTACAAGTCCATTTAAAAAAAAATGCCGCAGACAGCTGCTGGCATTTGTAATACTTGCACTGTAATGTGTTATGATGTACTGCCTCGGTCTATCCCTTTCGTGTCCCTCGCGGCCGGCCGACGTGCCAGAACGCACTCGCGAAATGATGCAGCGTACTTGATGAAAGCCTACTCTAAAAGTCGGGGCAACCACCGATGCCAAAGAAAACGACTTCGAATCCGTCTACGTCAGGAAATATTGAAAGTGAAAAGCGTTAACGAAGCGCATCAGAAGGATGAGTGTCAGTGACAAGCAATTTGTAAATCTATGCCAAACAGTCTGTGCAGTCAGTCTATGGCAAGCAGTCGATGCAATTGAGACCTGGTAGTCAAGGGAAGGCAGGATTCAGTTATGATTGTTGACGGAGCCGTAATCAGTTACCATTGGTTGCCTTTTACAGTTACACACAATTTATTTTAAACCAGTAATTCCAGACTCAACAATAATTAAGAAATACCACACATTATTAATGAAGGAATAAACAACTGTGTAGCCGGCCAAGGTGGCCGAGCGGTTCTAGGCGCTACAGTTTGGAACCGCGCGACCGCTACGGTCGCAGGTTCGAATCCTGCCTCGGGCATGGACGTGTGTGACGTCCTTAGGTTAGTTAGGTTTAAGTAGTTCTAAGTTCCAGGGGACTGATGACCTCAGAATTTAAGTACCATAGTCTTCAGAGCCAAACAACTGTGTAAAAAACAGTGTTTTCAGTAAGTTACAATTTAGCAAATCACATTAAATACAGATACAACAGATAATGTTTTAATAGCAAGCCACTGTCATCTGGACAGAAGGCCTTACACGCCAAGAATGGCAATAAATTAAGAACTGTTTAAGAACTCGCTGCAATTTACAAAAAAATGGTTCAAATGGCTCTGAGAACTATGGGACTTAACATCTGAGGTCATCAGTCCCCTAGAACTTAGAAGTACTTAAACCTAACTAACCTAACGACATCACACACATCCACGCCCGAGGCAGGATTCGAACCTGCGATCGTAGCGGTCGCGCGGTTCCGGACTGAAGCGCCTAGAACCGCTCGGCCACTCCGGCCGGCCTGCAATTTACAACTTACAGGTACTTAAATATTAAATTTAAGTCGCCACAAACACAGCAGAAGGCATCAGACGCCAGGAATGGCAGAAAATAAGGTTTCACGGCTTACTGCTAAAATACAAATACCAAATTAGAATTTTAAGGCAAATGACCACAATCACGGCTGAAGGCCTTACACGCCAACAATGGCAATAAATTAAGAATTGTTTAAGAACTCGGTGAAATTTACAATTAAAGGTGAGTCGCCACCAACACAGCAGAAGGCGTGGGCTGAAGGAGCGTTACACTGAACTACTGGCCATCAGACCTCCTTTTACAACGCACATGTCTTAAAAGAACCAAGGGACCACAGACGGTGCTCCAGGAATCGACCTCTGAGAAAGTCCGGAAACAAACACTTTCGCGAGTGATGAGATAGGCATCCAAGACTTGGATTCACTTCACAAGATGGTAACTCAGACTAGTGGCAGTCTAACGAATGACTAATGATAATCTTGCTGAAGCTACCTGACGTCTGATGAAACCAGTGCAACGAGGGAACAATACGCCCAAGCCGGAACCGGCGGTCTGCACTACGTCCCCAGAATACTGTGTTTAGAGCGCCCGCAACGAGAAAGAAATCACTACCACCGGAGTAGAAGACCCACTAACCGGCCTACGATCAAGAAAGCTGTCAAAACTACATGCTTCAACGGACAGCAGCGGCAACGCGAGGAAACGTACACTGCCGTTACATAGACTAATCCCCAGGGCAGGTTACTGGGGCTTTAGTGGCCACCAGGCAAGAAAAATTACCGCTGGTTGAACTTAACAAATTGTAACAAGTTGAACGCAGTAAATAGCAATAAGAAGTTGAGGAAAGCTAATCAGATCCGCCTTCCTAAAGCACTCCACTCGCTGCGCTTAGCCTCGGCGACCCTACGAGCAACAGCACAAACCCAAGTCACTGGAGAATCGCGAGATAACACAATGGTGGAGGTTTCTCTACTTGGATTCAAATGCACTCATCTTAAAGCTTGTTGGATTCGGTTTACGACGAGATCGTACACCTTCCATCCAGCAGTTCATGCGTGCCACCAGCGCTCCCGGAGTGTTCACGTACTGTGCAGACCTGGCTCCTCCTGAATCCGCAACCGAACTGGACCATTGACACGACCCGGAAAAACAACGACGTCACTCCAAAGATAGGGCAAAGGTTAGTACATATAGATAACCGCCGCTGATGCCACTAGCGGACATGCAGTGCTTGCGAAATCGAGTGGCGCCAGTCAACACGAGAAGAAGACAAAAAACCGCAGCCATGCCAACTAAACGATACGGTCTGGCCTCCAACTGAGGGCAGAAACCTACAGACAGCACCAACGGGAGCCATAGCACGGCTCAGCAATTATCCGTCCTAGTCAGTGTGAGGCTATCGTAATATAATGGACAATCAAAAAAGCTTCCTTTAAGAGCGTTGCTGCAGCCCACACGGATGAGCCAAAACATTACGACCACCTGCTTAATAGCTTGTTTTTCCGTCTTTGGAACTTATTCTGCGGATCAGCTTCAAATGGTTCTGATGGCTCTGAGTACTATGGGACTTAACATATGAGGTCATCAGTCACCTATAACTTATAACTACTTAGACCTAACTAAGGACATCACATACATCCATGCCCGAGGCAGGATTCGAACATGCGACCGTAGCGGTCACGCCGTTCAAGACTGAAGCGTCTAGAACCGTTCGGCCACATCGACCGGCGCGGATCAGGGATCCGACAGTTTTTGGGTAGGCTTGTGGAGGTATGTGGCACTATGTGTCTACGCACACGTCATGTAATTGGCGTACATAACGGGCCGCTGATTTGCGTCCTCGGTGGTGGCGCCCGATAGCGATCCGGACGGGTTTTATAGGACTTACACCAAGCCAATTTCGCCAATAGTTGTCAACTTCAGTTCACTAAAATGTTCCTCAAACCACTGTAGCACGATTCTGGCTCCTAAACGAGGACGGTTATACTGCCGAAAGGTGACGTCGCCGTCCGGGAAGCATCTAGCATGAAGGGATGCAGGTGGATCGCAGCCGTCAGCGTAATTTAGATTCTAAAGAACAGGACCCATGCAAGGGCAGGAGAATGTCTGCCATAGCATAATACTGTTCCCAGAAGGCTGCGTCCGTGACGTGCTGCATTTTCCGAGCCGCCTTCACGTCAATAGCGGCGTTTGTGGAGACGACGATCGACCTAGCGTAGCAGAAATGTGATTTACCCGTACAGCCGACACGTTACTATTCATCGATGGTCGAATCCCGATGATCCCGTACCCATTGCAGTCGCAAAGGAAGATGTCATTGGGCCAACATGTGAACACGTAGGAGCGGTCTGCTGCGGAGCTCAACGTCCAATAAATTACGATGAACGGTGTGCTCCGATACACTTCTCCATGAACCAGCATTGTGCTCGTTTGACAGAGATGCCACAGGTCACCATCTATCCAACTTTACAGAGGAGACAAGCCTCTGAACCCCACGTTCTGGCCGGCCGCAGCGGCCGAGCGGTTCTAGGTGCTTCAGTCTGGAACCGCGCTGCTGCTACGGTCGCAGGTTCGAATCCTGCCTCGGGCATGGATGTTTGTGATGTCGTTAGGTTTAAGTAGTTCTAAATCTAGGGGACTGACGACCTCAGATGTTAAGCCCCATAGTTCTTACAGCCATTTGAATCATTTGAACCCACTTTCTGTAAAGAGCCATGGACGTTCTACCATTTAGCGCCTATTGATAGTTTCACTGTCTTTCTGTCTCTTTCCGTAGATGCTCACGACAGTAGTACATGAACAGTGTAACAGCTTCGCTGTTTTCGACATACTCGTTAACAGGCTCGGCGTCAAAATAATCTGCCCTTTGTCAGAGTCGCTTATCTCAATGGATTGACCCATTTACAGCCCTTATCCAGGCTAGGATGATTCTCCGTCCGTGTCAGTCTGGAACCGCGCTGCTGCTACGGTCGCAGGTTCGAATCCTGCCCGAGGCATTGTTGGCGTGTAAGGCCTTCAGCCGTGATTGTGGTCATTTGCCTTAAAATTCTAATTTGGTATTTGTATTTTAGCAGTAAGCCGTGAAACCTTATTTTCTGCCATTCCTGGCGTCTGATGCCTTCTGCTGTGTTTGTGGCGGCTTAAATTTAATATTTAAGTACCTGTAAATTGCAGGCCGGCCGGAGTGGCCGATCGGTTCTAGGCGCTTCAGTCCGGAACCGCGCGACCGCTACGGTCGCAGGTTTGAATCCTGCCTCGGGCGTGGATGTGTGTGATGTCGTTAGGTTAGTTAGGTTTAAGTAGTTCTAAGTTCTAGGGGACTGATGACCTCAGGTGTTAAGTCCCATAGTGCTCAGAGCCATTTGAACCATTTTTTTGTAAATTGCAGCGAGTTCTTAAACAGTTCTTAATTTATTGTCATTCTTGGCGTGTAAGGCCTTCTGCTCAGATGGCATGGATGTTTGTGATGTCGTTAGGTTTGAGTAGTTCTAAATCTAGGGGACTGACGACCGCAGATGTTAAGCCCCATAGTTCTTACAGCCATTTGAACCATTTGAACCCACTTTATGTAAAGAGCCATGGACGTTCTACCATTTAGCGCCTAGTAATAGTTTCACTGTCTTTCTGTCTCTTTCCGTAGATGCTCACGACAGTAGTACATGAACAGTCTAACAGCTTCGCTGTTTTCGACATACTCGTTAACAGGCTCGGCGTCAAAATAATCTGCCCTTTGTCAGAGTCGCTTATCTCAATGGACTGACCCATTTGCAGCCCTTATCCAGGCTAGGATGATTCTCCGTCCGTGTCAGCTCCGCTTACATACTTTTGTTACCCCGTCACCAACCTGCAACGCCACCAAGCGGCATCCAATGTCGCGGTGGGCAGTGGTCATCATGTTTCGTCTGATCAGTCCATATTCAACGTAGAGCGATTCCGACTCGGATATTCGCTGACGTGACAAAAATCATGGGGTAGCGAAATGCACATAGTAGCATCGCGCACGCAAGGTATTAAAAGGGCAGTGCATCGGCGGAGCTGTCATTTTTACTCAAGTGATTCATCTGAAAAGTTTTGCGACTGATTATGGCCGCACGACCAGAATTAACAGACTTTGAATGCGAAGTGGTAGTTGTAGCTAGACGCATGAGATTCCCAATTCGGGTAGCGTTAGGAAATTAAATATTTCGAGATCTGCAGAGTCAAAAGTGTGCCGAGAATTTCAAATTTCAGACATTACCTCTCACTACGAACAGGACAGTGGCAACTGCGTGCATTTAACGACTGAAAACAGCGGCCTTTGGGTAGAGTTGTCATTGCTAACAGACAACAAACACTGTGTGAAATAACCAAAGAAAGCAAAGTGAGACATACGACGAACGTACGAGGGCTATCCACAAAGTACATTACGTTTTGGAATTAAAAATAAAATATTCGAAATTTTTTTTATTATATACAGATGAAAGCCACACTTAAATACTACTTTTCTACATAGTTGTCATTTAAATTAAGGCACTTATCGTAGCGATGGACGAGCTTGGAAATTCCTTGGTCGTAAAATTCGGCCGCCTGCGTCTTCAACCACGTGGTTGCCTCTTCTTGAAGTTGTGGGTCGTGATCAAAACGCCGCATAGCCAACCACTTCTTCATAGCTGGTAATAAGTGGAAGTGGCTCGGTGCCAGGTCGGGACTGTACGGCGGATGAGGAAACAACTCCCACTTAAAGATTCGAGAACTTCACGAGTGGCATTTGCCGTGTGGGCCCGGGCGTTGTCGAGAATCAGCATGATCTCTGAGCCCAACTTTCCCCTGCGCTTGTTTTGTATTGCTCTTCTGAGGCTGTGCAGAGTTTGACAATACCTTTGAGAGTTTATTGTAGTGCCTCTTTCCAGGAAATCCACAAAAATCACACCTTTTCTGTCCCAAAAGAGGTAACCACGGGGTTGAAGGCGCAGGCGGCCGAATTTTACGACGAAGGAATTTCCAAGCTCGTCCATCGCTACGATAAGTGCCTTAATTTAAATGGCAACTATGTAGAAAAGTAGTATTTATGTGTGGCTTTCATCTGTATATAATAATAAAAATTTCCAATACTTTATTCATTTTTAATTCCAAAACGTAATGTACTTTGTGGATAGCCCTCGTATATGTTAGTGGTAACGTGCTATGGCAGCAGACGACCGACGTGAGTGCCTTTGCTAACAGCACGATAGCATGCAGTGCCTCTGCTGGGCTCAGGATCATATCGGTTGGGCCCTACACGACTGGAAAACCTTGGCCTGGTCAGATGAGTTCCGATTTCTGTTGGTAAAAGCTGATGGTAGGGTTCAAGTGTGGTGCAGACCCCACGAAGTCACGGGCCAAAATTGTCAACAAGGCACCGTGCAGGCTGATGGTGGAGCCGTAGTGGTGTGAGCTATGTTATGTTTGGCTACTTGGAGACCATTTTCAGCCATTCAAGGACTTCATGTTCCCAAACAACGGGCCGGCCTCTGCAGCCGAGCGGTTCTAGGCGCTTCAGTCCGGAACCGCGTGACTACTACGGTCGCAGGTTCGAATCCTGCCTCGTGCATGGATGTGCATGATGTTCTTAGGCTAGGTTGGTTTAAGTAGTTCTAAGTTCTAGGGGACTGATGACCTCAGATGCTAAGTCCCATAGTGCTCAGAGCCATTCTGAACCCAAACAACGATGGAATTTTTGTGGACAACATTGCACCATATTACTTGGCCACCGTTGTTCGTGATTGGTTTGAAGAACATTTTGGACAACGAGCGAATGATCTGGGCATCCATCTCCTCTGGTATGAATCCCATCGAACATTATATGGACTTAATGGAGAGGTCAGTTCATGCACAAAATCCTGTACCGGCAACAGTTTAGCAATTGTTGACGGCTATAAACGCAGCGTGGCTCAGTGTTTCTGCAGGGGCTTACAATTACTTATTGAGTACATGCTACTTCAAGACGCTGCACTACGCCGGCCAAGAGGATGTCTGACACGATGCTGGGAGGTTTCCCATAACTTTCGTCACCTCGATGTGTAAGCACCGACATTTAGGCAAGGGCTTAGTATGCCATTCACGTCTTCCCAACGCAGTAAATGCGGAAATGTGTATTATTGTTGTGGTCTTCAGTCCAGAGACTGGTCTGATGCAGCTCTCCTTACTATTCTATCCTGTGCAAGCTTCTTCATCTCCCAGTACCTACTGCAACCTACAACCTTTTGAATCTGCTTAGTGTATTCATCTCTTGGTCTCCCTCTACGATTTTTATCCTCCACGCTGCCCTCCAGTACTAAATTGGTGATCCCTTGATGCCTCAGAACATGTCCTACCAACCGATCCCTTCTTCTAGTCAAGTTGTACCACAAATTTCTCTTCTCCCCAGTTCTGTTCAATACCTCCTCATTAGTCATGTGATCTACCCATCTAATCATCAGCATTCTTCTGTAGCATCACATTTCGAAAACTTCTATTCTCTTCTTGTCTAAAGTATTTATCATCTATGTTTCACTTCCATACATGGCTACACTCCATACAAATACTTTCAGAAACGACTTCCTGACACTTAAATCTATACTCCATGTTAACAGATTTCCTCAAAAACGCTTTCCTTTCTATAGTAAAACTAAATTTTTTATCCTCTCCACTTCGACCAACATCAGTTGTATTGCTTCCCAGACAGCAAAACTGATCTACTACTTCAAGTGTGTCAAAAAATGGTTAAAATGGCTCTGAGCACTATGGGACTTAACTTCTGAGGTCATCGTCCGCTAGAACTTAGAACTACTTAAACCTAACTAACCTAATGACATCACACACATTCATGCCAGAGGCAGGATTCGAACCTGCGACCATAGCGGTCGCGCGGTTCGAGATTATAGCGCCTAGAAACGCTCGGCCACTACGGCCGGCCTAAGTGTGTCATTTCCTAATCTAGTTCTCTCAGCATCACCTGATTTATTCGTCTATATTCCATTATCGCCGTTTTGATTTTGTTGATGTTTATCTGATGTCCTTCTTTGAAGACATTGTCCATTCAGTTCAACTGCTCTTCCAGGTCCTTTTTTGTCTCTGACGGAATTACAATGTCATCGGCAAACCTCAAAATTTTTATTTCTTCTCCATGGATTTTAATTCCTACTCCGAAATTATCTTTTGTTTCATTTACAGCTTCCTCAATAAACGGATTGAATAACGTCGGGGACAGGCTAAAACACTGAATAAAATGTTCTCGGGTTTCCAATCGCGTCAATTGCTTAAAACTACACGAGCTTTCGGCCAAGCACTCCTTGGCCATTGTCAAGTGTTATGTCTGCCAGTGGGCTGTTGGTGCGCCCTTATATACGCTAGCTGCCGGCTGTGACGTCACTGGTGCCCGTGGCATTGCCATATATGGGCATGTTTTGAGTCGATGTTCGATGTGCCCTCTTCAACCGCGCGATCGCCGGATCCCACGCAGCGCTGAGCTGCAAGCCACTGTTTCTATTCAGGGTGTTTGCTGTAATTTTTATTTCAATGGCTTCATTTATTAAACTGTCCCAGAAGCCTTTAGTGCGAGCCACGACAGAGGTATCGTCAATTTGTATGTGGTGACCGTTTTCTAACGCATGCTCATCTAACGCAGATTTCTCTGGATAGCGTAGCCGATAATACCTCTCATGTTCTTTCCTGCGTTGTTCCACAGTGCGCACTGTTTGTTGTCCGATATACTTCTGGCCAGACTCACAAGGTATTTCGTAGACTCCAGGTGTTCTGTCTGTAACTGGTCTCAGTAATTGATTTGATCTTGTGTCTTTTCAACAGGCGGCTTATCTTGCCCGACACAGAGTCACAGAATGACAGTAAAGGAAGTCTCTTTTCCTGCTGTTGGTCGGTGGTCTTATTCTGATATTTCCCAGAAATCACTTGTTTCACTTGATGGGCGCTGTAACCGTTATTCCTGAAAACCTTGCGTAGCTGGCGCAGTTCTTAGGGCAGGTTATCGTCGTCCGATATTACTCTTGCACGATGCACCAATGTTTGTAATACTGTGCGCTTCTGTGCTGGATGATGATGGCTGGTGGCGTGCAGGTACAGGTCTGTGCGTGTGGGTTTACTGTAGACGCTGTGGACAAGGCACCCATTTCGTTTACGGTGGACAAGGACGTCGAGGAAGTGCAATACATTATCTTTTTACACCTCCATGGTGAACTGGATATTTCTGTTGATGCCATTGAGGTGTTCCAAAAACTAGTTTAGTTTCCCGCATCCGTGTGGCTAAATGACGAACGTGTCGTCAACGTATCGAAAGAAACACTTCGGCTTCAATGGCGCAGTATCTGTGGCGATATCATCAAAATTCTCCATGAAGAGGTTTGCAACAGCTGGAGCCAGCGGGCTACCCATTGCTACGCCGTCTGTCTGATCGTAATACTGGACGTTGTACACGAAATAGGAGGACATATGAGTGTGCCTAAATAGCTCGACCACATCACTTACAAAGTACTGGGAAATTAGGTCCAAAGCGTCTTTGATAGGCAAATTCGTAAACAGCGCCACTACATCAAAACTGACCATAATATCGTTCTCACTAAGGCGTAGACGGTCGATTCTGCTGAGAAATTCTTCTGAGTTTTTATATGATGACGCAGGTGTTACGGAGATGCTTCGGGAACTCAAATGGGAATCCCTGGAGAGAAGACGACCTGCTTTTCGGGGAACGCTGTTGCGAAAATTTAGAGAACCCTCATTTGAATCTGACTGCAGAACAATCCTGCTGCCGCCAACATTCATTTCACGTAAGGACCACGAAGATAAGATACGAGCAACTTGGCCCCATACAGAGGCGCACAGACAGTCGTTAAACGGGAAAGGAAACGAACAACAGTGGCACAGGGTACTCTCCGCCACGCACCGCACTCTGGCTTGCGGAGTGTATATGTAGCAGCAGAAGATACCTGTCGGAGGAGGATGTGCAGCAGGAACTTACTGACTCCTTCGTGCAGCAGGACATGGTGTTCTACCAAACGGGTATACTCAGCCTGGTGCGTTGGTGAGATGTATGCCTCAATGCTCACCATGATGTTGCCTGTTTGGCATACGGATTCTGGACTGTACTGCCTTTGACTGGAAACTTTTTGATCGCTTCTTATGGAAACTGTGATTCGGATTGCTGTTTATTGTCAAGTGTTGAGCTGTGAAAAGCATAAAGCGAATGTTTTGTAGAAAGATACAAAATTGACTTTTTCAAGTGGTAATTGTATAATTAGACCGAAACTGATTTGCAGATTAACGTCTCTCAGATTTTGTGTAAGTTACTGTGCGTCTCCTGCTTAAAGTACAACGCCGCAAGTGGAGTATTAAATCTTCCAAATTTTAGGCGTGATTTCTCCTAGGGTGACTAATATTTAGTCCAATGTGCTTATGAATGATAATCGAAGTTTTTGAATGTGTGAAGCCTGTGTTGTGAAGTTAACATACTTGTTTAGTATGCGAATAAGGCATGGGACACTATTGTTCTTCTTATAAGACACTGGAATATTTATTTTTTGTGCAAAAGACATATGGTTTGTGACCTAGCAATGCGATATTCATTTACAATTACATTAACTGTTGTTTGAAAAAAAAAGCTGATGTTAGACTCTGTTACAATTATTTCTTTTACAGAGACTGAAATCGATAATAGCACATTCCTTACACACACATCAAAAGTTTTGCATCACCCCAGTTCCCGCAACTCCTGAAGGCAGACGTTGACTGTAGATATTGTATCACAGACACAATCCCTTTGACTGGTCACAGATGTCACTAAACCCGCCCAAAGATGTAAAAAACCATGCATGAGCAGCGCCTGTTACACGGAGGGGGTCCGACAGCCGATCAGTTCCACTCATCCCACCAGGAAGGAGGTACACGGCTCGTGTTGTCTGTAGTTCAACCATAACTAGACGGCCAGTACCGTGGTTCGATCGCGTCTGCATTGTTAGTTCGTGCCAGCAAGGCCTCTCAACAAGGCAAGTGTGCAGGCGTCTCAGAGTGAACCAAAGCGATGTTGTTCGCACATGGAGGAGATACAGAGAGACAGGAACTGTCGATGACATGCCTCACTAACGCCGCCCGAGAGCTACTACTGCAGTAGATGACCACTACCTACGGATTATGGCTCGGAGGAATTCTAACAGCAACGCCACCATGTTGAGTACCGATAGTGCAACCATACCGGCAGCATATTGGGCAGGCATTCGTCTTCATGGACGACAGTTCGCGTTCCCATCGTGCACATATTGTGAGTGACTTCCTACAGCATAACGACATCGCTCGACTAGAGCGGCCAGTATGTTCTCCAGACATGAACCCTATCGAACATGCCTGGGATGGATTGAAAAGGGCTGTTGATGGACGCTGTGACCCACCAACCACTCTGAGGGATCTACGCCGAATCGCCCTCGAGGTGGGACAATATGGACCAACAGTGGCTTGATGAACTTGTGAATAGTATGCCACGACGAATACAGTCACGCATAAATGCAAGAGGACATGCTACCGGGTATTAGAGGTACTGCCGTGTACAGCAATCTGGACCACCAACTCTGAAGGTCTCGCTGTATGGTGGTACAACATGCAATGTCTGGTTTTCATGAGCAAGAAAAAGGGTGGAAATTATGTTTATGTTGATCTCTATTCCAACTTTCTGTACAAGTTCCGCAACACTCGGAACCGAGATGATGCAAAACTTTTTTGATGTGTGTAAACTCAAGAAGTTGACTTACTCATTAATTGCAATTCTTGATCATCAACGTGACAGTTTTACACTCCAAAAATCAGATACGTAGGTGAAGAGCTTGGTTACAGTACATCGCTCTTTATAAACTCCAGTTTTAGTTGACGATTCTATTTTGTAACCTGCGAGGCACTGAAAGAATTTCTCAGGGACTGTAGGATTTTAAAAGGATAAAATTTGCCGCCATCGGGTACTACAGAAGGCACCTGTGCTTTGTAATTCACCCCAAGTCAAGAGACTGCAGTGTCTGTGAATTATTGAGCCTGAACGGTGAAAGGGCGATCCAATAGGGAGGCGCTATCGATTCTTCTCCATTGAATACTTAAAAGCTGTTTAATCATTTCCAGCTGGAAGGGCACTTCCACAGGGACTCCACCGGAATTAGCCTGCCGCAATAGCTGGAGCAGAATAAATAATTTCCCGTAGCGAAAATAGCAAGCGCTCGCGAACTGTCGCACCAGATTATCTGCTAACAGGGACAGAGAAAGGGATTAATATTGTCAACAGAGCTCTGAGAGAGTTAGGTAGTCATCGGTGAACGTTTATTCCAACACAGCTTTTCACAGGATGGTTGCAGCAGAAACAGTAGACTGGATTCCCTGCTTTACGAAGATAGATATCTGCTTGGGACGAAAGAAAAGAAGGTTAGGTTTTCCCGTCCTATCGACGAAGGGGTCATTAGGGGCTTCTTGGAAAGGAAATAAAAGCCAACGGCTTAGTGATTGATTGCTGATACGAGATACTATGCTCATTCGCTAGAATGATACCGAATATCATTTCGGAAGGAGAACGTCCGTATGAAACATACACTACCTATTGAAAAGAATCCGGACACCTATTACTGGACATTAATATCGGGCGTGTCCAACTTTCGTCTTTATGACGGCCTGAACTCTGCTGGGCATACTTCCTACGAGGTGTGTGAATGTCTGCGCAGGAATGGCAGTCCGTTCTTCCTCAAGAACCACAACCAGAGGAGGGGGGTATTCCACTCGGTAGGGCAGTCCATTTCAGGATTGTTATTCTCCGAAACCTTTGCCTCATAAATGCCACTTTATGACAGGGTGCACTGTCAAACTGACACAAAGAATCATCGTCTCCGAACCGTTCATCTATTGCACACAGTGCTATAAAATGTATTCATATCCTTCCAAGTTTAGTGGTTCAGTAAGCACAGTAGAAGGACCACAACCTAACCACGAAAAAAAAACCCCTAAATTCTCACACCACCTCCTCCGTACTGCAGTGTTGTCACTACATGTTTTTCAAGAATTCGCCAAACCGAAACACCCAGTAGGATTGCCACAGGGTATAACGTGATTCATCGCTGCAAATGAGCAGTTTACAGTCATCTACCGTCCGGTTGCGTTGCTCGTAACACCAGCTGAATCGTCCCTTTGAATTGATTGCAGAAATGGGTGGATTTTGGGGAGCCGCTCAATCATTGTTCCCCATTCTTTTGAACTCTGTACGCACAATTATTGTGCTAGCTGGGCTCCCGGTAGCACTTTGGAACTCACGATTGATTCCTTCTTCTGATTTCATGTGACTTTTTACAACCACTGTCCACAATGGTCGACGGTGCTTGCCCGTCAGTACACCGTCAGTACGTGATGTGTGCCTGATCTCGGTTTAGTTTGCGGTTGTTCCTTTTCGTTCCTATTTCACAATTACATCACCAACAGTCGACTTCGGGAACACTGGGAGAGATGAAATGTCCCCAATGGACTTTTTATTTAGGTGATATACCTAGTCTACGTTGGAATTCACTGAGTTGTCCTGACCGACCCATTGCGCTGTAACCTTTTCTTTTCACACAACACAATACTCACAGCCCCCTTTTGTACTTGGGTACGTCTCTTGAGACATTTGCTGGTAAAATCCGCATTACAGAGCGATGCGCAGATACGTTTGATCAGACGGTGTATACGTCCATACTCGAAAACGTAATACCTGTAGGGACAGTTAAAGGACGTCTGAATCCTACAGAGTGGTATAACCGAAGACATGGATCCAGGAATTTTATGAGTTTATTGTTGTTGTCCAGTTTGCAGGCTACTGACACTGTGGATTAATCTTGCCTAGAGTGACTGCCTTCTCCCTACCCCTTCCTCTAAAATTTTAAGTTGACCCTTTGTTATCTGCATCTACATCTACATCTACGTGGATACACTGCAAAACACACTTAAGTGCCTGACAATGGATTCATCTAACCACAGTCACAATAATTTTCTACTATTCCACTCTCGAACAGCACGGGAAAAAAAAACCAACACCTATATCTCTCCGTGCGAGCTCTGATTTCTATGTTTTTTCTTTTTAGTTTTTTAAATATATATATAACGATCGTTTCTCCCTCTTAGATCGGCGTCAACAAACTATTTTCACAGTGGGAGGGGAAAGTTTGAAATTTCGTGAGAAGATTCCGCAGCAACGAAAACCGCCGTTGTTTTAGTGACGTCCACCCGCAATCCTGTATCATGTGCGTGAAACTTTCTCCCCTATTTCGCGATAATACAAAACACGCTACTCTTCTTTGAACTTTCTCGATGTACTCCGTTAATCCTTTCTGGTGAGGCTCCAGAGAAACAGTATTCCAAAAGAGGACGGCTAAAGGTAGTGTAAGCAGTCGCTTTATTAAATCTGTTGCATCTTATAAGTGTTCTGGCAGTAAATCGCAGTCTCTGGTTCGCCTTCCCCACAACATATATGTGTTCTTTCCGGTTTAAGTTGTTCGTAATTGCAATTCCTAGATTATTATTTGAATTTACCGGGTTTAGATTTGACTCATTTATCGTGTAACTGAAGTTTAACGGATACCTTTTAGCACTCATATGGATGATCTCACACTTTTCTTTACTTACGAGGGTAAACCCAAAAGTAAGGACTCCTATTTTCTTATAAGTACATAGACCTGTTTATTTCTTCAATGGTTTTAATCAGTTTACATCTTGAACATTTAGCTATTTTTCGACATAATCACCGTCTCTGTCGATGCATTTTTGTAGACGCTGTGGCAGTTTTTGTATGCCCATGTCATACCAGCTCGCCGCCATGCTGTTCAGAAAGTTATGAACCTCTTCTTTCACCTTGTCATCGGAGCTGAATCGCTGGGACCACAATTAACGCTGACAGGTACTGTGAGACTGAAAAAACTCAAACGGGCAGTTCAGAACCGGAGAAGGGGAATGTTGAGCAAGGGCGTGCACTTTCTCCATGACAACGCTCGTCCATCCATCGATCGGCAAACCGTTGCTCTTTTGCAACAGTATCAGTGGAACATAATCACCCACCCACACTATAGTCCTGACTTGGCGCCCAGTGACTATCACCTGTTCCCTGGGTTAAAAGAACATTTGGCCGGAAAGCGATTGAGCTCCGACGACGAGGTGAAAGAAGAGGTTCATAACTTTCTGAATAGCATGGCGGCGTGCTGGTAAGACATGGGTATACAAAAACTGCCACAGCGTCTTCAGAAATGCATCGACAGAAATGGTGATTATGTCAAAAAATAGCTAAATGTTCAACCTGTAAACTGATGTAAAACATTGTAGAAATAAACAGGTCTATATACTTATAAAAAATAGGAGGCCTTACTTTTGGGATTACCCTCGTAGATTCAACTGGCAATATCTTTACTAAATCTTTCGCTATATGTTTTGGTCTTGTGATGACTTCATTAGACGATAAACGACAGAATCATCTGCAAACAACACAAGAGGGCTGCTAAGATTGTCTACTCAATAGTTTGAATAAGGAACACCATAGGGCCTTTATTACGGTTGAGGAACGCCAGAAATCACTTCTGTTTTACTCGATCATTTTCTGTCGATTACTACGAACTTTGACCTCTCTGACAGGAAACCACGATTCCTGTTGCATAACTGCGACGGTATTCCATAAGCACGCAATATGATTAAGAACCGCTTATGAGGTACAGCAACGGAATCCATTTGCAATCCCTTGTCAATAGCTGTCAGCACTTCGTGTGAGTAAAGAGCTGGTTGTGTTTTACAAGAACGATGTTTTCCAAATCCATGTTGACTGTGTGTCAATATCCTTTCTCTTCGAGATAATTCATAATATTCGAACACAATATGTGTTCCAAATCCTGCTGATATAGTTTTAATGATAAGGGTCTGTAATTTAGTAGATTACTCCTATTGCATTTCTTGAGTATCGGAGTGGCTGTACAACTTTCCATTCTTTGAGTAGCGATTTTTCGTCCGGCGAGCGTTTGTATATGGTTGTTAATTATGCAACTGATATTTTAAATGTGTGATTTAGTCTTAATGGAACAGGAAGTATAACGTCAAATCTCTTAAAGATCAGAAGGCAACAGAACAGTCTTAACTGTTGAAACCTGTAATCAGGAAAAAATAGTACTGAATGCGATGTTGGCTATCAAATTTCCTCCAGAGCAATTACAGATCGCTCCTTCTTATCTCCAATAATGTGAAATTTCAAGCCTACTTTTAACATGTCACAAATGCCTAGGATTTTAATAATAGTAAAAACAATAAAACACCTAAATACTTTAATATAATAATAAAAAATTAATAATTTGTTTATATCATTCATCATTACATTGCTATGGCATAACTTGAAAAACTACAATTCACAAAATATATCGTTTGGTAAACACTCGTTCACAAGTGTGAGAAACTAGTGCGTCACGCAGTTTAAAATCTCTGGTGAGAACAAGCTTTCCCAACTTTGACAACGTGTTAAATTACACGAAATAAATTCGAAGTGAGCGCACGCCATTTTCACTTTTTCATGAAGCATTACGACTGTGAACCCAGGTGCCACGCGGGGTAGCCGCGAGGTCAGGGGCGTCTTATACCGTCCGCGGCTCACCTCGTCGGAGGTTCGAGTCCTCCCTCGGGCTTGGGTGTGTGTGTGTGTGTGTGTGTGTGTGTGTGTGTGTGAGTGTGTGTGTGTGTGTGTCGTCTTCTGAGTAAGTTAGTTTAAGTTAGATTAAATAGTGTGTAAGCTTAGGGACCGATGATCTCAGAAGTTTGGTTCCATAAGACCTTACCATAAATTTTTTTGTGAACCGAGCTGTGTTGATTATGGTGTCATCCTCGTGGTGCGCTGCTGGAACCTTGCTGGACTGAGCTGCGCCTTGTAAGGCGGACTATTACTTACTGTGCTGATAAAGACTTAGAGAGGATTTACTGACATACTGACGTTATTCTTCCAACAAGTTTGCTCGCTCACGTCGACTGAGCTTGATCAGATTTTGTGGATTTTACCGTTGTTCCGTGGTTGTTTCATTGTTAATTACTAAAATCTCTTCACCTTGGTACCCAGGAACCAAACAGGCCTGTACAAAACATTGTTTCCGCGTTCTTTTGGCGAAGGAAAAGTTTCTGTTTTCTTTCTTCAAAATACACTCCTGGAAATTGAAATAAGAACACCGTGAATTCATTGTCCCAGGAAGGGGAAACTTTATTGACACATTCCTGGGGTCAGATACATCACATGATCACACTGACAGAACCACAGGCACATAGACACAGGCAACAGAGCATGCACAATGTCGGCACTAGTACAGTGTATATCCACTTTTCGCAGCAATGCAGGCTGCTATTCTCCCTTGGAGACGATCGTAGAGATGCTGGATGTAGTCCTGTGGAACGGCTTGCCATGCCATTTCCACCTGGCGCCTCAGTTGGACCAGCGTTCGTGCTGGACGTGCAGACCGCGTGAGACGACGCTTCATCCAGTCCCAAACATGCTCAATGGGGGACAGATCCGGAGATCTTGCTGGCCTGGGTAGTTGACTTACACCTTCTAGAGCACGTTGGGTGGCACGGGATACATGCGGACGTGCATTGTCCTGTTGGAACAGCAAGTTCCCTTGCCGGTCTAGGAATGGTAGAACGATGGGTTCGATGACGGTTTGGATGTACCGTGCACTATTCAGTGTCCCCTCGACGATCACCAGTGTTGTACGGCCAGTGTAGGAGATCGCTCCCCACACCATGATGCCGGGTGTTGGCCCTGTGTGCCTCGGTCGTATGCAGTCCTGATTGTGGCGCTCACCTGCACGGCGCCAAACACGCATACGACCATCATTGGCACCAAGGCAGAAGCGACTCTCATCGCTGAAGACGACACGTCTCCATTCGTCCCTCCATTCACGCCTGTCGCGACACCACTGGAGGCGGGCTGCACGATGTTGGGGCGTGAGCGGAAGACGGCCTAACGGTGTGCGGGACCGTAGCCCAGCTTCATGGAGACGGTTGCGAATGGTCCTCGCCGATACCCCAGGAGCAACAGTGTCCCTAATTTGCTGGGAAGTGGCGGTGCGGTCCCCTACGGCACTGCGTAGGATCCTACGGTCTTGGCGTGCATCCGTGCGTCGCTGCGGTCCGGTTCCAGGTCGACGGGCACGTGCACCTTCCGCCGACCACTGGCGACAACATCGATGTACTGTGGAGACCTCACGCCCCACGTGTTGAGCAATTCGGCGGTACATCCACCCGGCCTCCCGCATGCCCACTATACGCCCTCGCTCAAAGTCCGTCACCTGCACATACGGTTCACGTCCACGCTGTCGCGGCATGCTACCAGTGTTAAAGACTGCGATGGAGCTCCGTATGTCACGGCAAACTGGCTGACACTGACGGCGGCGGTGCACAAATGCTGCGCAGCTAGCGCCATTCGACGGCCAACACCGCGGTTCCTGGTGTGTCCGCTGTGCCGTGCGTGTGATCATTGCTTGTACAGCCCTCTCGCAGTGTCCGGAGCAAGTATGGTGGGTCTGACACACCGATGTCAATGTGTTCTTTTTTCCATTTCCAGGAGTGTATGTGGACTTTCCCTATCTGGCTTCCCTGAAAACTGTTCTAGACATATGAACGTGTCAGATTTGTTACTGGTAGCAGGTTTAGTCACCCAGTGAATGCGACGCTTTTGCTGGTTGGACTGTTTTCAGCAGATGGACTGACTGCAAGTCCATGAACGTGGGACAACTCCCAGGTAAGCTTCTAAAAGGTAGAATTTCTTGTCTTAATCGGTAACCTCCTCATTAGCTGGGTAAAAGTTTGGAATTTAACACTCGTAAGTATGTAAATGTTAGTACGAATTTTTTTTTTTGGGGAATTTTATACCTAAAACCATCCTCTCGGATCTCCACCTGATCAGAGAACACACAGAAATGGAAGACGTAATTCAGGCCATACTGAAGATGAAACGGGACATATGGTTGGAGGATGGACGAAAGATCTTTCAACTGAATTCCAGGAAACCAGAAGCCAAGACGACGACCTATTTTGTGTTGGGTACGCAAATGGGGTTAGGAAACGTGCAGAGCCTGTGTGGATGCTTATGGCTGATGATCGTTAGATGACGTGGATATAGTGAAAATTAGAGTTTCATGAAATAATGGTGGTACTGAAACGTGACTACGTTATAACGAGCACCTTTCACGCATTGCAGAACTGAACTTCACTCGCCGTATATCGCTTATTGATTTACCGACACCCACGTGTCGCTTTTTACTGTGAGAAGGGCTCACCTTTGCTAAAAACAAGGAAGCACTGATCTATCTTACCTTCAAGGCCAAGGCTTTGACCAGAGCCGGCCAATGAGAACGCTAGAGGGCAGAGCTAGTTTTAGTTCCATATACTATAAAACACTCGCTGTCGTCTTGTCCTCCAATCTGGCCAACACACTACGTGTATCAAGCAGTATTCTAGACGTCTTGTGTTTGACTTGGGTGCATTCGAACAACGCCCGTGGTGAAATGACGCGACTGCAGCAAGCAGCTAGCATTTACATTCCATTCATATGATTGAGATTCAGGATAACATTAAAGTTAGGAAAAATCCCGTGTTTTTCGCATTGCCTTTGGCATGCGGATTTCACGTGCAGGATACTTGCTCTTTGTTCACACTTTAAATTGATTCGGAACATTGATAAATTTTGTGACAGGCGAGCTACTTTTCTCACTCCCAAGAATGCTTCCGATTTTGGAACATTGATAAATTTAAGTGACTGGCGAACAACTTTTCTCACTCCCAAAAAGGTTTCTGATCATTTCTAACGTTACCTCTTTTTAATTCTGATGGAGTCTGTAGTAAAGGGTGTTAGACACTCTAGTTCGATGCTTATTCAGAGCCACCGAAAGGCTAAATTATGAATATGATCTGTTTATAAATTACTTTGAACTTCTGATGTTATCATTATCTTACATCTTTTTCCTGGCACTATCAATTCGTGTATTTGCCTCCATAACTGAATCATTGAAATTTTTTTCATGGGGACAACTGTTTCTTAGACTTGCAATACATGTCCTCAGGGATTGTATTGCATGTGCGTGCTATATTAGTATTTATTGTTTTATAAGAGATTTTTGGCAATCCGGGTGAGCTGGCGCCGATACAGTTCTTCGAGACAGCCTGCGCCTGAGTGGATGTAATTGTTGATCAACATATTCATTTCACAAGCTCAAAGTATTAAGGTTACGAGAACCATCCAGATAGTAACAGACGTATTGGTCTACCGCGACACTGGGCTGGGCCAGAGCCACCATCTTGGTTCCATTACGGTCGTACATTCAATATGCGTCGAGCGGTGGTAGCGTGTTGTCTGTGTCTCAGCTAGTTTATTTTCTGTGACGTGTTAAAATTTTCGCTGCAATAGAAAGTCCCGCCGCTTGTAAGGTGCGTTCTGCGTTTGGATGTCTGTTGGAAAAAAGCTGCAAACCAGTTGAAACTTATCCCGACATTTGTGATGTGTACGGAAAAGGAATAATGAGTGAAAGCCGAATGAAGCAATGGTGCATTGATTTCAAAATGGTCGCACTAACGTTCACGATGAGCCCCGCAGTGGTAGACTTAGTCTTGTGACTGACGAGCTTGTGATCCAAATGAACGGCAAATTTCGTGAAAATCGTCATTTCACGGTTACGGAACTTCCGCAATATTTTTCACAAATTTCACGGAGTTTGGTGCACGAAATTGTGGCGAAGGATAGATTCCCTAAATCCTAACAGAAGATCACAAATAACACAGACTGGTTACGGTACTGACCTTCCACGAAGATTACGAGAAAAATGGTAACAAAGTTCTCGATGGTACCGACGAGACTTGGGTGAAGCACGTCAACTGAGAAACAAAAAGGCAGTCGATGGAATGGGACACAAAAATTCTCCCATGAAACATGGCTACTGTCTTCTGGGGCTCTAAAGGAGTGATTCTCGTGGTTCTTCTTCTTCTTTTTACTTATTTACTTTTTTACGACACACGTACACAAACGGCCAATCGTTGCCGAGAGTTCGTACTGGGTTTTGGTTGGGAGGTGTATGATCATCCACCACACAGATCGGATTTGGCGCCAAGCGACTACCACTACTTCCCAACAATGAATGGTTCGCTACAATTGATACTGACGCCGATCTGCATGCCGGTACAAACTAGTGGTTACAATCGCAGGCAGCAGATTACTACAGAGACGGAACTGAAAAACTCTTGCAAAGGTATGATAAGTGCCAAAATTTGAATGGCGATTATGTAGGAAAGTAGCTTAAGAGGGGACCTTTAAAATGTATATAACACAATTTGGTTTTCCATAGTGTTAATCTCTTTATTTATGAACGTGTGTTAAGCAACGTGGGTAACAGACGACAAAAACTTTCTTCTTGCACAAATCGGTACCATAAAGCGCGATCTACCATACTTTGAGGCTGGGTAGTATGTGAGTTGCAGTTCATGCCAAGTTCCGTATTCTGTTGTGTTACTTTCAAATAACTTCCCCCTCTTTTGTTGTGCATTACTGCGTTCATTATCTTGTATGGACAATTGTGCGTACTTTCTAAAGGAGAGGCGGCTTACAATACTGACTGTGTTTTTTTGATACTTTAAGGTTGCGCCTAAATCACTATCGCTCCATTTATTCATCAGGGTGTTTCGTTTTACTCACCAAGGAGTAGTTTCCGCCAGACTGTAAACACTGATGTATAAGATCTGACGTACAACGCGTTCATTTTGTTAGAGAAATACCGGGAGACTTTCAGCTGAACGAGACGGGACACAACAAAAAATATAAAAACTCTCAAAGAAACCAAAACCATGTCTGGCTACTGGCATAGAATCACAAGAATACAAATGGAACAACAAACTAAAATTTATTCGGTTTCAGTTACGTAGTTTCCATGTTAAGTTAACGAAATATGGTAACCCACATCCCCTCACGATTATCTTAGCGCTGGGTTTGTATGTGATTGCACACACTTCTGCAGTCTCCTACCGAGAGCATAATCTGCGATTTCCCCGTAAATCTGCTGCTCACTTGCTTGGTGCTAAATACATCCTCGTGTCAGAATGCCTCACTGTTTTCCACACAACGACACCCAACTAATTTAAAGAATAGGTCCATTGTCTTAGGGTTTCGTTGGCCGAACTTCTGCTCACTGGCACACGCAGCATTCTACCATATCCGTTCCACCTGCTGTTCTGTAGCCGACCACATTTCGGCATACAACCCGGCCACTGCCATCTCGTGTGTCTCCATCCAGTCTGCCTCATCTTTTGATCCTTTTCCACTTCATTGAACCATCACGTGCATCTTATGTCCTACCATAAAACCTCCCCGTTGACTGCTTCAGAATTGTTAATAACAATCTTCTTTTGTTTATGCGTATGATATCCTCTGCAAAACTTTGAACACATCGGCTTCGGCCCACTCTTGAAATTGCGCTGTTTAGACTTCCTCAACTATGGGTTTTCCAAAGAGGCGGGAACATTCACCTGCTGCTGCTTGCGTGTTATCCAGGCTATTCATTAAGCCATCACACAGTGCCCTTTAGAACGTCAGTAAGCCCCCTAGCCCCGGTTTTCTGTGAGTTTCTGAGAGAATACTAGCACCGCCGCCGCGTTTGCACTCCTCATCGCACCCTTGCGAATTCTAGAACTACCAATTACTTCGTCTTCCACATCATAAAGTGAGATACTACCCTAGCTCAATTAGTCTTTTCAAGTTATGGAAATTCCGTGTCAGCTGTTCTATCTCACTGTATGTACTGTGACAAAACAGTGATAGACGTAAAGCAACTTGGAAGGAATGACATTTTTGTCGAACAGGAAATCATGGTCATGATTGTTTTGAAAATAATTTAATTATCCTGCTCTCATGTTTGTTTCTAAGAAAATGATCGGTTCCGGACGGAATTGGCCGTCCTCAAATCATAAAATACAGGCCGTGGTCCAATATCTCCGCTGAAGAAACCACGTTGTCAGTGGTGATTTCTACAGTGGACATTTCAGTCCAGCTTTGCCTAATGCTTCCCCTGAAACTCTCAACAATCTTGGTTCCTTCAGTTTATTTAGATACCATCTCCTTAATTTCCTATCTTATTTTTATGTGTACTACATAAACATGTCCACGTGTGCCCCCAGAAATGTTTAATATTTAAAATCTGACTTACCATTATGTAATCAATCTGAAACCTTTCAATGTTCCTATGAACGTATACGACTTTCTTGATGCTTAAACCAAGTGTTTGCTGTGATTGAATTATGCTTTATACAAATTTCTACTAGGCAGCTTCCTCTTCCATTCCTTTCCCACAGTCCACTTTCTCCAACTATTTTTCTTCTCTTCCTTTCCCTACTAATGAATTCTAGTCACTCATCTCACAATTTATTTTCACTCATTGTACATTCGTTCAATCTCTTCACCATCTACACAGCTAGTGTAGCTAGTCGCCATAGAAACTCGTACTACTATATTGAGTGTTGCTTCGTGTTTCTGTGGGCTACGATAGTGGGTTCACTATGAAAATGTGTCTACATTCCTGTTATCTCATTCATTATCAGACCTTTTTGTCTCGATAAGCCTGCATTCATCTGACCAGAAGTCTTGTTCTTCCTGCCACTGCATTTCACTAACCTCCACTTTATAATTGCAACCTATCCATTTCCATTTTTAAATTCTATAACCTATCCACCAGATTAAGGTACCTGACATTCCACTTTCCGACGCATAGAGTTTCACCCTTCATTTTCCTGATAACGACATCATCCTGGGTTATCCCAGTCCGGTGATCCGAATGGGGAAAGGGTGACTACGTTTACCTCCGGAATAGTTTTCCCAAGAGGCCGTCATCATGAGGCCATACAGTGGAACTGCATGCTCCCAGCCATTCACATTACCTGTACAGCAAGACCATATTGGCTAACGTTACAAGGCCAAATCAGTCACTTAGCCAGAGTTTTGCTGCTCTAAGTACTAAGAAATGCTGCTGCCTTTCTCCAGGAATCGCAGGTTTGTCTGACCTCTCGACAGATACAGATTCTTTGTGCTTACACCTACTGTAGAGCTATCTGTGTCGATAATGCGTACAAGGCATCCTACCTCGGCAAGATGCGTGAGTGGTCAAAAAAGGAAGTATATACTGAATACTGAAATAGCTGTATTGCACTGAACAGCGCGATTTTATCTGTTCGTGAGTGTGTTGTATCTAGTCGTGAAGTCTGTATGGTGAATTGTCATTTGTGGCTGAGATGTCTACCTCGACAATAACTCACGTTTATCATGTGTTTGCGATTCAGATTTGTATGTTAGTGCTACCATGAGTGCGTATATGTGCCAACTGCTGAAATTATGAGTTAACAGATTTTAACACCATTCTCTGTTCATTTGTTATGTGATTCTTCCTTTGCTGATTTCGGCCCCGTGAAGTACGATAGCAGCCTGTAGTGGATGGCGAGATCGACAGGTGTTTGCTTTTGTCTTCGTTGCTTTTGCGTTTAAATTAGAGCCGCACGTAACGGTGACGCTTCGCGATAGGCCGAATTTTAGATGAGGTACGTATTGAACATTAATCAGCAGCGTTGCATTATTTATTAGTTACAGGTCGTTACATGATTATTTGGACGCTATCGACCTTCATTTATACCTCAGTACGAGCGTAATGAGATCCTGAACAGTTGCTAAGTATCTCAACACTGAATTAGCTGCTTTATCAAAGTGGCGAATACGTATCTCCACCTCAGGCTGCCTAAAAACCTAGCAATTTTATTTTCGCAAACAGGACATTATCTTCAAGAAGACCTTTTACATCTCTAGTCCTAAATGCAGCGCAAATACAATTACCTTCTTTGGCGAAAAAGTTGGGCTTATTATTGAGCAGTTAGTTAAAGAGGACTGAAAACGTAGCCGCTACCGGCATGAACACATCCATGTTCCTCCTTGGACTACAGGTAACAAAAAAATTTTTCTCTCTCCGGCTCAAAAAGAAGACTGTCGATTTTCATCTTCAACCGAGGGGACGGTATTCTCAAGATCTTTCACATGAGAATACAGACAGTCTGTAAATGGCGGTGAGTGATATGCGCGATACATGTGTGAATTTCGCTTTATCGCCTACACCACGGCGGTGCTTGCGCGTAAGTGTAGAGATAACCACAATCACTCTCTTTGCCTTACTTTCGACTCTATTTCTGTGGTCTTCGACTGTTTTTGGTTTCAACGCTTCTTATCTGAACAGCACAGATGAAGTTTTCGTTTTCACCAGAATAAAATCTTCGTTGATACACAGCCACTATTCCAAAATGTTCATATCATTCAGATACTCAGGTTCAGAACGAACTACGCAACATTTCTGAGAAATATCATATTCTTTGGCTGTTAAGCCGTACTTTCTACTACAATAACAATTTCTGTTGCTGAGTCAACTCTGCCTATACTCCCTCTCTGTCTTCTAATCCACATGGCAATTACTGGAAACTGTCTTAACGTTCACTGTAATTCATAATTTCAATTCTACTTCTTTTGTCATGTGGCTATTAATACAACAAGGTTGTTGACGTTGTTGCTCTACGACTTTATGGTGTTCTTTCTTTCGTGTTCACTATTGTAATTCTACTTAGAGTTATTCGTTATGATAGGTTATAATGATTTTTCATTTTAATTTAAACCGAATGACATACAAAAAACCTCAATCTTTAAAAATTACACTGTGTATCCCCAGAGTTTTAGGACGAGAACTATACTGACGTTAGAAGCCCCGCAGCTATTTTGAGACAAGGAACCACTAGTAGGAAATTATAGTATTTCAGGCGATACGAGATTAGCACTGCGAGTGAGCCGATCGCAGTATTACTGCACTTGTGAGTGAAGGCACATCGGTCGGCTTGTAGAGAGTTTTTATCGTGATATTTCACCAGGACTCGCGGAACCATTTGGTACTACGAGCACAATTGTTTTGTAATCATTTCATATTGCGACGCGGTTTTCTTAGTCGCCATTGTACTTGTTTACTGCATCTTCACCGTCTGTTTCTGATGACGGCCAAATAAGGCAAAGTGCATTAATATCATGGTCAGTTAGTAGCACATGTATGTAACTTATTTATGTTTGCTAACAAACAATGCCAGCCGAATACAGTATGGTGCACTACCTTGAAAAAAAAAAATACACTGTTGTGTGTGAGGTCTTTGTGGTGGAGCTTGCGACTGCCTACAGTTCATGACTGGATGTCCAAAGATGGAGCATTACTCGTTGCAGGGACATGCACATACAGTGGTAGTATTCATCATCTGTGGATTCTGCGGATCCCTAACTATATTTGTCACGTCGCCTTATTACAGTTAGAGCGAAATAGTAATTTCTATACACAGACATTTCTGTGTACAGTTTTAGCTTCACAAGGGTGGGACAGGTAGGCTATCGTGGAGGGCTTGTTCTAGGAACCATCCTGGCATTCGCCTCAAGTAAGGTAGGGAAACAACGGAAATCGTACATCACGAAAGATGGCTGGATGGAGACTGGAAAAGGCACCCTCCCGAATATAAGGCCACTCTGTTAGAACAGCGCTGTCTCTTTCGGTTTATCCCTCGTATACAATATCGTTTTGTTTACACATTGTTGCAAAGAAGTTATTTAGTAATGTAAAAGGATAGTGCTATACTGTTCATTAATTTCTCAGTAGCAGCTACCGCGCGCACTGCAGACACTATCAGGTGCCAGGTATGCATTTAATGTGTGGTGAAGCAAGATGCAACGGCCGAAAAGATCAGTCGTGGGGAATCCAACTTGTGCTTACTTCAGATGACATCCTAAGACGCATGGGTCAAGGAAATCAGATAGATACATTATTTCTTGACTTCCAAAAAATCATGTGACGCTGTACCACAACAACATTCATTAACAGAAGTTCGATCATCAAACAAAATTCTTGACTGGGTTGAGGATCTCTTGATAGGCAGCACTCAAGGGAGTGTCTAACATGGAGAGTAATCGGTGGAAGTACTCTGACGTGATGCAAGTCATGGAATAATGACGGCCGTGGTATCGCGTGCACGACGTGTAAAAGGGCTGCGCATTAATGGAGCTGTCATTTGTACTCAGGTGATCCATATGAAAAGTTTTCCGATTGATTATGGCCGCACGACGGGAATTAACCGACTATGAACGCAGAATGGTAGTTGGAGCTAGACGCATGGGACATTACTTTTCGGAAATCGTTGTTGTTGTTGTGGTCTTCAGTCCTGAGACTGGTTTGATGCAGCTCTCCATGCTACTCTATCCTGTGCAAGCTTCTTCATCTCCCAGTATCTACTGCAACCTACATCCTTCTGAATCTGCTTAGTGTATTCATCTCTTGGTCTCCCCCTACGATTTTTACCCTCCACGCTGCCCTCCAATACTAAATTGGTGATCCCTTGATGCCTCAGAACATGTCCTACCAACCGATCCCTACTTCTGGTCAAGTTGTGCCACAAACTTCTCTTCTCCCCAATCCTATTCAATACTTCCTCATTAGTTATGTGATCTACCCATCTAATCTTCAGCATTCTTCTGTAGCACCACATTTCGAAAGTTTCTATTCTCTTCTTGTCCAAACTATTTACTGTCCATGTTTCACTTCCATACATGACTACACTCCATACAAATACACTCCTGGAAATGGAAAAAAGAACACATTGACACCGGTGTGTCAGACCCACCATACTTGCTCCGGACACTGCGAGAGGGCTGTACAAGCAATGATCACACGCACGGCACAGCGGACACACCAGGAACCGCGGTGTTGGCCGTCGAATGGCGCTAGCTGCGCAGCATTTGTGCACCGCCGCCGTCAGTGTCAGCCAGTTTGCCGTGGCATACGGAGCTCCATCGCAGTCTTTAACACTGGTAGCATGCCGCGACAGCGTGGACGTGAACCGTATGTGCAGTTGACGGACTTTGAGCGAGGGCGTATAGTGGGCATGCGGGAGGCCGGGTGGACGTACCGCCGAATTGCTCAACACGTGGGGCGTGAGGTCTCCACAGTACATCGATGTTGTCGCCAGTGGTCGGCGGAAGGTGCACGTGCCCGTCGACCTGGGACCCGACCGCAGCGACGCACGGATGCACGCCAAGACCGTAGGATCCTACGCAGTGCCGTAGGGGACCGCACCGCCACTTCCCAGCAAATTAGGGACACTGTTGCTCCTGGGGTATCGGCGAGGACCATTCGCAACCGTCTCCATGAAGCTGGGCTACGGTCCCGCACACCGTTAGGCCGTCTTCCGCTCACGCCCCAACATCGTGCAGCCCGCCTCCAGTGGTGTCGCGACAGGCGTGAATGGAGGGACGAATGGAGACGTGTCGTCTTCAGCGAAGAGAGTCGCTTCTGCCTTGGTGCCAATGATGGTCGTATGCGTGTTTGGCGCCGTGCAGGTGAGCGCCACAATCAGGACTGCATACGACCGAGGCACACAGGGCCAACACCCGGCATCATGGTGTGGGGAGCGATCTCCTACACTGGCCGTACACCACTGGTGATCGTCGAGGGGACACTGAATAGTGCACGGTACATCCAAACCGTCATCGAACACATCGTTCTACCATTCCTAGACCAGCAAGGGAACTTGCTGTTCCAACGGGACAATGCACGTCCGCATGTATCCCGTGCCACCCAACGTGCTCTAGAAGGTGTAAGTCAACTACCCTGGCCAGCAAGATCTCCGGATCTGTTCCCCATTGAGCATGTTTGGGACTGGATGAAGCGTCGTCTCACGCGGTCTGCACGTCCAGCACGAACGCTGGTCCAACTGAGGCGCCAGGTGGAAATGGCATGGCAAGCCGTTCCACAGGACTACATCCAGCATCTCTACGATCGTCTCCATGGGAGAATAGCAGCCTGCATTGCTGCGAAAGGTGGATATACACTGTACTAGTGCCGACATTGTGCATGCTCTGTTGCCTGTGTCTATGTGCCTGTGGTTCTGTCAGTGTGATCATGTGATGTATCTGACCCCAGGAATGTGTCAATAAAGTTTCCCCTTCCTGGGACAATGAATTCACGGTGTCCTTATTTCAATTTCCAGGAGTGTACTTTCAGAAATGACTTCCTGACACTAAATCGTTAGAGAATTCAATATTCCGAGATCCACAGCGTCAAGAGTGTGCATAAGGCATAACCTCTCAGCATGGACAACGCAGTGGTCTACGGTCTTCACCTAACGACCGAGAGCAGCGACGTTTGCGCAGAGTTGTCAGTGCTAATAGACAAGCAACACTGCTTGAAATAACGGGAAGAAATATTGTGAGGTGTACGACTAACGTGTCCATTGGGAAAATGTGGCGAAATTTGGAGTTAGGAGACAACTGTGACCATGTTGACTGGACACTAGACGACTGGCAAACAGTCGCCTGGTCAGATGAGTCCGATTTCATTGGTAAGAGCTGGGGGGCAGACCTCGAGCGTGGCGCAGAGCCCACGAAGTCATGGACTCAAGTTGTCAACATGGCACTGTGCAAACTAGTGGTGGCTCCATAAAGGTGTAGACTGTGTTTACTTGGAATCGACTGGGTCCGCATGTCCAACTGAACCGACCAATGACGGGAAATGTTGATGTTTAGCTATGTGGAGGCCGTTTGCACCCGTTAATGGACTTCATGTTCCCAAGCAACAATAGAATTTTTATGGACGACAGTGCACCATGTCATTGGGCCACGGCTATTCGCGTTTGTTTTGAAGAACATTCTGGACACTTAGAGCGAGTATTTTGGCCAGCCAGATCGTCCAACATTAATCCCATTGTACATTTATGTGATGTAAGTTGGGGCACAAAATCCTACACCGGCAACACTTTCGTAATTATGGACGGCTATAGAGGCAGCATGGCTTAATATTTCTACAGTGGACTTCCAATGACTAGTTGAGTCCACGTCGAGTTGCTGCACTCTGCCGGGCAAAAAAAAGGTACCACAGGACATTTGGAGGTCCCATGACTTCTGTCACCTCCAAGTAGAAGTAACTTCAGGCTAGCTCCATAGATGTGTTCATATTGTGCATTAATGACCTGGCAGACAGTGTGACCAGCGATCCCACATTTTCGCAGATGATGCGATTACCTATAATGACGTACTAAAGGACAATAGCTGCACAAATATTCAGTCATATCTTGATAAGATTTCAAAGCAGAGCAAAGACTGACAACTTGCTCTAAATGTACAGAAATATAAAATTATGCACTTCACAAGATGAAAGAAACCCAGAATCCTGTGACTACAACATCAATGATTCACAGTTGGGGTCAGCCATCTTACACAAACACGTGGGTGACAATTTGTAGGGATGTGAAAGGGAACGATCACATAGGCTCGACGTATGTAAGACAGGTGGCAGATGTCGGTTCATTCACAAATGAGATAATGCAGTCAGTCTAAGAAGGAGACTGCTTTCAAATCATCTGTGCGTCTCATCTTAGAATATTACTCAAGAGTATGGGACCTATACCAAAAAAAGAGTATTAGGTGATACTGAACGCTTACAGAGGAAGGCAGCGCAAATATTCCCAGGTTTGTTTGACTCATGGAAATGCGTCATGTAAAAGTCAAAAAACCTGAATTGACAGATTCCCGCGAAAGTCTACTTACAAAATATCGCGTTTTAGTATTAAGTGAAATATCTAGAGTTGCTGTCCAGCCACCCTTGTACGTATCACTCCCGTAGACAAAATGAAACTAATACATCACGAACAGAAGTCTTTAAGCACTCGTTCTTTTCGCGTTGCGTGCGCGACTGGGACGGTAAGAAATTTTAACAAGTGTCCTCTGTAATGCGCTTCATAATGCGTTGTAGAGTGCGTACGTAGACGTAGAAATCCAAACGAATGTACTGAGAAACGTTTTTCAACAGGTGTCATTTTAATCGAAAGAACCTTGTAGCCATGGATGGAACATTTTGAAAACTACGTTTTTCGCACAGTGAAATATGAGAAGAGTGTGTCGTTGTATGGCAGAAGAGCCCGTCAACATATTCATGAAGCGCGCACTTCGAAGAACACAGCAGGGGGAGTTCTGTTGGAGCAACTATACAGACCGGAGGGTCTGGACCCAGAGACTATTCTGTCAATGGATTACTTGGTAACGCGTGCATTCACTCTGTGCCCTTATTGTTACTGGTGTAATAAGTAAGTTGATTTCGCCAATAATAATTTAAATGTTCATTCCCGACCATTACTTACTTATCTCAAAATACGGAGTTAAAAGTACTCTACGGTACAGGTGTCTAGAGAAATTTATCCAAGACGGGGCCAGATTCTAAAATTGTCATTGTCGGTACAACTAAGTAGTTTACTTTGAGAACATACAATGCTCTAAGAACTAGATTTTGCAGCATGTACACGAAGCTTTTTCTATTTTAAATGACCGATTGTTATTCGCTCAGTATTATGAGATGATTACTTTGACACACACATAGTAAACGACGTAGTGTGTACAAATTTTACTAATATGATACATCTTAAATTCGGTTATCCGCAATTACACCATCATATGATGAAATTCAGGGTATCCATAGGGTTAGGTGATAAAGCTGAAAATATTTACAAAAAAATTCTTTCCGTATTATTAATGTTATGCTGACACTGAGAGTTTAAACTCTGAAGTAGGAAATCAGTCAGGATGAGTGAGAAAACCCTATTTGATACTAAGAAAAATAAATGCGAAGGCTGCACGAGAAAGGAATAGAACACATTCTTAGCATGTGTTTTAGCATCTTCACGTTAGCTCTGATTGCTGGAGAATGCTGAAATCGCCGCAGCACCAAGGAAGAGGCAGAATATGCTGTGAGCATCGAGGGAACCAAACAAAAGTAAGTTACATAGTGATTGCTAAAGCTACAGTAAGTCCTGTCGCGCTAAACACAGCTGATTCTGCGCTTTAGAAAAATCGCAGTCAATCACTGCTAGAGTTCTGTAATGAGTAAGAAGTCTGTTCCTGTGTTGCAGGAGGGAGCAAGTACCCCACCTTGCCCTCCACTTCAGCCAATGCGGATGCCTGTGCTCTGCCGTGTGTATAATTTGGATCCTAAAAGTTTGCGACATCCTGTGTTTGTTGAACTGTGCTTTGTGTAACACCTTGTGCAGTTTAAGAGGTATGTTGGTGGTCGCAGTAGATAAAGTAATAAATAAAACAGTAAAAATAAATAAATGGGCTCAACGAGGAGCGTAGTGGTACAGAGAAGTAAAAAGTGATCGGCCTGAAGAAATTAAAAGAGAAATGTAGTGTTTTTGGAATGTGTCATGATGCGAGAATGTTGAACGATCAAGCGATCAGAAAGAGCCCAAAGCTATACGTTAGGCGGTGAAATATGTACCAGCAGAAAGCACAAGTTATTGTGTGATATGGGTTCAGTATTGAGTTGTCTATGGAGAAGAAGAGAAGACAAGCCGAGTGGCATGACCGAAGTTATTAGAACAGTATTATTCTATCGGAAGAAAACCATGTGTAGCATGGAAGACTTGCGAAGTGTGACAATGACAACAGCAAGTGCCAAGTACAATACTTTTGGGGCTAGCAACTAGACATCTGCAAAAATTGCCACAGTACAAATACAGTATCCGTACACCCTGACACGAGCTGAAGACTACAGTCAACACACAGAGGGAGCGATTTGAATTGCAAATACGGTAATAGCCCGGCGACGCTGAGGAAGCGAGGGGCGCTATCTTGTCGCGACCTGCTTCTGGCAGGATAAAACTCTTTGTGTGACTCGTGGGAGTACCTTCTCAAAGACCACTAAACAGATATCAACTAAAGCCGTTAAATGTTCAACATAACAACTCTGTGTAAAGTTGATGCTTTAATTTCATTATGAGTGGAATGCTCCACAGGATGTAAAATCTACTAAACCTGAATGCAAGAGAGTAGTCGGTAAGGCAAAAATTGATTATTTTACGACGTTCTTTAAAGACATAAACTAGTGTGATGTATGCAATGCTCATCGCATGAATAAAAAGTACAACACTTTTGTTAATAATGTTCTAACCTCATTTGAATACTGTTTCCTTCAAAACTAACCCAGATTAGACATAAGTCTACAAAGAAAATGCGGATTACTCAAAGCGTAAAAGTATCTTGTAAAACAAAAAGGAAACTGCATTTTTCAGTCAGAACAGCTCTAATATTGATGCTGTAGCTCATTATAAAATACATACTGCAAAATATTAAACTTATGATAATGTGGTCACCAAAGAAAAAATAATGAAACCAGATAACAAAACTAAGACAATACGGCGTATAGTAAAGGAGAGTGATGGAACCAGAATAAAAAAAAAAATAGAAATGAGCGTATGGCATCGTTGGCCGGGAGGCCCAATCCGGGGAAGTTCGGCCACCAAGCTCAAGTCTCATTTTAGGCGACGCCACACTGGGCGACTTGCGCGCCGGTGATGAGGATGAAATGATGATGAGGACAACACAACACAACACCCAATCCAAGAGCAGAGAAAATCTCCATCCCGGCCGGGAATCGAACCCAAGCCCGCTACCATGGGAGGCGAGCACGTATCCACCCAGCTTAGCAGGCGTACAGAACCAGAATAAAGAGGAGCAGATAGCATAAAGAGTAAATAGTACGATGGTAAGAGAAGTGTGCAGTGCTGAAAACTTTTTAACGAGATTTTCATAATTGTTACGGAAAAATGGGTGTTCTGTAATATCTCAAACCAGTCAATATAAACAACTTCAGTAATATAAATATGACCTTGACTACATCAGTAGAAATAATTTCCACCATAAAAACCAATAAAATCTAGGGGTTATGACAAAATATCAATAATGTTAAAAGATGTACTTCTGAGTTTAGTAACAAATTAAGTCATCTGTGTGGCTAGTCATTTATCAGTGAGACACTTCCCGTCCAGTTCCAGTTTCGCCAGCATCCCCGAGCATTTCAGAGAGGTAGTATACAATCGGCCTCTTAAGCATCTGACAACAAATAATACACTGTCAGTCAAAGTTAGGTCTTCTAAAGGGTCATGATATTGAGAAGGCTATCCTCATATGCTGCAGGAATGTACTTAATTCATTATAAAGTAAATTAGAGGCTTCTGGTATACGTTATCAGCTGTCAAAGGCATTTGTCTATGTAAAACACAATATCCTTTTAAGTTAATTAGAATATTACAATGTCACATAATCACACTGGGAAGTAATTACATGTGCTGTTTCTCAAGGTTCCGTCTTAAGGCCATTACGTATTCTTATGTGCACCAATGAGCTTTATTTATAAGAATACAAGTTTGTCTTGTTTCCAGATGACTCAGATATTACAATGAATAGCAAATCAAGCATAGTTTTAGAAAAATCGGTTATTAAAATTTTCGTGGATATTGATATATGGTTATGTAGACTATTTCTTATCACTAAACTTTGAAAAAACACACTACATGTAGTTAACAACTTATAAGAGGTTTTCTGACACTGTGCGCCTAAAATACGACGACACACAGATAGAACAAGTTGACAGTGTTAAGTTCTTGGGATTAGAGCTTATACTAGGAGGAGCATACCACAGATCTGTCGGAGCGCTTAAACAAATATTTATTTTCAATGTGAATGTTGTCACACATACGTGATATAAAAATAAATAAACTAGCATGCGGTACTTAATTTCATTTCATAATGTCAAACGGGATTATATTTTGGGGTAACTTAACATGCCAAGCTAAAGTTTTCCAATTCAAAAAACGTGTAATAAAAATTATTTGTGATGTGAACTCAAGATAATCCTGCAGAAGTCTGTTTAGGGAAATAGGGACGCCAACTACTGCTTTTCAATATATTTATTCCTTAATAAAATTTGCTATTAAAACATATTTATTTTTCAAAGCAGCAGCCATTTCGTGGAATCAGTACAAGAAATAAAAATAATGTTCACAGAGCTTTAAAGCTACTTACTTTGGTTCAGAAAGGTCTCCATTATTCAGAAACACACATTTTCAATAACTTGCCACCTGCCACAAAAATGTTAACCGCTAACGAAGTTCAGTTTAAGAAGTGCCTACAGGATTTATTAATGACCGACTCCTCCTACTCCATTGCTGAACTTCTAAGTAGAACCAACTGACATGTATGTGTTAAAAATTCAGTGCAGTAATGCGATCTTGGAAGGAAGTGTTATAAAATGATATTTCTATTTGATGATGCATTACTATATATAGCCTAAGAGCTGTCATATGCACCTCAGTTATTGAAATTTTCCGTGTTTCGTGACAAGTCATTTATTATCATTTAAATAAAAATATGTTTAACATTTTTTGACTTAGTCTACAACTATTAGTCTTGGTATTTGTGGAAGGTTTTGTAGCATATTTGTTTTTCTTTGTAAATATCAACGGTATATTCTTGTTTTTCTGACGTATTGTACGTCCTGGAGTATCTCCTAGCTATGGATCTATTGGAACGAAAAGTACATCTGATATCACCTAATCACATGTGTAGCGTCAACAGTAAAGTACACAGGGGTGATGTTACGGTATGGAGGTGTGTTTCATGGTTAACTTGTGGCCTCCTTACTGTAATTAAAAAACGTTACATGCGGAAGAATATGATCACATTAAACATAATTTTCTACTCCATACAGTAGAGGAACAATATGAGGACGATGATTGTATTAGCACGACAATGCAATCCGTGATAAAGCAGCGTCTTTGAGGGAATGGCTTGTAAACAGTAACACTGCTAAAATAGACTGGTCTGTCAAGAGTCTCGGCCTGAACCCAATGAAACACCTTTAGAATGAGTCAGACCGTCGACTTAGCTCCAGATTCCGTCACCCAGCATCACTAGCTTCTCTGGTTTCGCCTTCCATTCCTCCACAGATATTATGGCACCTCATTTAAAGTATTTCAAGGAGAGGTCAGTCCGTCATAAGGGCATATACTTCATGTTGACATCCGCTAATCCGTGTCCCGATACTTATGATCAGATAGTGTATACGTGTCTCAGAGTTCGTAGAAAATCCCCACAGCTGGGGTTAACCCCCTGTCCCCTCATGAAACACAATGTTTTAGAACATACTACTGGATGCTCGTCTGATCACGGTTTTCCATTTTTTTCACTGACATACTTTTTATTTGATACACGTTGGTGACAAATGGATGCTGAATTGATTCGTCTGTCCATGTAAAGATGCGAAGTTCGAGCTCGGATGGTGCAGATCAACACCGCTGGGAACGCCCATAACAACTATCTCAAGCAGTGGCTTCTGGAATAAGCGCGCTTTGTTAGGAGGTGCAGAACGACAAACTTTTTACTTTTTTTGTTGCGCCTTTCCTTTTATACGTCATTGTTGTAGAACGCTCTCATATTGAGCAGTCTTCGGCAATTTGCCACCAGTGTGAAACTTACCTAAGAAAGTGGGATACCCAGTTAAATATTCATGGCAGCAGTTTCAAATTATGAAAAGGGATCCATTTACCGATTTCTGACCTACTGATATGCATCTGATACACCACTACTACCACATTTTCTTTCCCTTTATGCTTGGTTGTTAGTTCAACATAAGTGTAATGGTGATGCCGAGTTCTAAGTTGTTCAAGAAACTACGAAGCCCTACAGTTAAAATGAAATCGACCCAAACTAAATCTGCTCAAGGGAAGCGCCAAAATTCAGTAAACCCACATGGTGACAAACCGATTTGCTTCACATTCAGATTCAGTCTTAGCAAGTCTCTGATGTGTTGTTCTTGTGGTCTTCAGTCCTGAGACTGGCTTGATGCAGCTCTCCATGCTACTCTATCCTGTGCAAGCTTCTTCATCTCCCAGTACCTACTGCAACCTACATCCTTTTGAATCTGCTTGGTGTATTCATCTCTCGGTCTCCCTCTACGATTTTTACCCTCCACGCTGCCCTCCAATGCTAAATTGGTGATCCCTTGATGCCTCAGAACACGTCCTACCAATCGATCCCTTCTTCTTGTCAAGTTGTACCACAAACTTCTCTTCTCCCCAATCCTATTCAATACCTCCTCATTAGTTATGTGATCTACCCATCTAATCTTCAGCATTCTTCTGTAGCACCACATTTCGAAAGCTTCTATTCTCTTCTTGTCCAAACTATTTATCGTCCATGTTTCACTTCCATACGTGGCTACACTCCTCACAAATACTTTCAGAAATGACTTCCTGACACTTAAATCTATACTCGATGTTAACAAATTTCTCTTCTTCAGAAACGCTTTCCTTGCCATTGTCAATCTACATTTTATATCCTCTCTCCTTCAACCATCATCAGTTATTTTGCTCCTCAAATAGCAAAACTCCTTTAATACTTTAAGTGTCTCATTTCCTAATCTAATTCCCTCAGCGTCGCCCGACTTAATTCGACTACATCCCATTATCCTCGTTTTGCTTTTGTTGATGTTCATCTTATATCCTCATTTCAAGACACTGCCCATTCCGTTCAACTGCTCTTCCGTTCAACTGCTCTTACAATGTCATCGGCGAACCTCAAGGTTTTTATTTCTTCTCCGTGGGTTTTAACACCTACTCCGAATTATTCTTTTGTTCCCTTCACTGCTTGCTCAATATACAGATTGAATAACATCGGGGAGAAGCTAATACCCTGTCTCACACCCATCCCAACCACTGCTTCCCTTTCATGCCCTAAACTCTTGTAACTGCCATTTGGTTTCTGTACAAATTGCAAATAGCCTTTCGTTCCCTGTATTTTACCCCTGCCACCTTCAGAATCTGAAAGAGAGTATTCCAGTCAACATTATCAAAAGCTTTCTCTAAGTCTACAAATGCTAGAAACGAAGGTTTGCCTTTCCTTAATCTAGCTTTCAAGGTACGTCGTAGGGTCAGTATTGCCTCACGTGTTCCAATATTTCTACGGAATCCAAACTGATCTTCCCCGAGGTCGGCTTCTACTAGTTTTTCCATTCGTCTGTAAAGAATTCGCGTTAGTATTTTGCAGCCGTGACTCATTAAACTGATAGTTCAGTAATTTTCACATCTGTCAACAACTGCTTTCTTTGGGATTGGAATTATTATATTCTTCTTGACGTCTGTGGGTGTTTCGCCTGTCTCATACATCTTGCTCACCAGATGGTAGAGTTTTGTTAGGACTGGTTCTCCCAAGGCTGTCACTAGTTCTAATGGAATGTTATCTACTCCCGGGGCCTTGTTTCGACGCAGGTCTTTCAGTGCTCTGTCAAACGCTTCACGCAGTATCATATCTCCCATTTCATCTTCATCTACATCATCTTCCATTTCCATAATATTGTCCTCAAATACATCGCCCTTGTATAGACCCTCTATATACTCCTTCCACATTTCTGCTTTCCTTTCTTTGCTTAGAACTGGGTTTCCATCTGAGCTCTTGATACTCATACAAGTGGTTCTCTTTTCTCCAAAGATCTCTTTAATTTTCCTGTAGCCAGCATCTATCTTACCCCTAGTGCGATAAGCCTCTACATCCTTACATTTGTCGTCTAGCCATCCCTGCTTAGCCATTTTGCACTTCTTGTCAATCTCATTTTTGAGACGTTTGTATTCCTTTTTGCCTGCTTCATTTTCTGAATTTTTATATTTTCTCCTTTCATCAATTAAATTCAATATTTCTTCTGTTACCCAAGGATTTCTACTAGCTCTCGTCTTTTTACCTACTTGAGCCTCTGCTGCCTTCACTACTTCATCCCTCAAAGCTACCCATTCTTCTTCTACTGTATTTCTTTTCCCCATTCCTATCAATTGTTGCCTTATGCTCTCCCTGAAACTTTGTACAACCTCTGGTTTAGCCAGTTTATCCAGGTCCCATCTCCTTACATTCCCAGCTTTTTGCAGTTTCTTCAGTTTTAATCTACAGTTCATAACCAATAGATTGTCGTCAGGGTCCACATCTGCCACTGGAAATGTCTTACAATTTAAAACCTGGTTCCTAAATCTCTGTCTTACTATTATATAATCTATCTGAAACCTGTTAGTGTCTTCCGGCTTCTTCCATGTATACAACCTTCTTTTATGATTCTTGAACCAAGTGTTAGCTATGATGAAGTTGTACTCTGTGCAAAATTCTACCAGGCGGCTTCCTCTTTCATTTATTACCCCCAATCCAATTCACCTACTACATTTCCGTCTCTTCCTTTTCCTACTACCGAATTCCAGTCACCCATGACTATTAAATTTTCGTCTCCCTTCACTATCTGAATAATTTCTTTTATTTCATCATACACTTCTTCAATTTCTTCGTCATCTGCAGAGCTAGTTGGCATATAAACTTGTACTACTGTAGTAGGCGTGGGCTTCGTGTCTATCTTGGCCACAATAATGCGTTCACTATGCTGTTTGTAGTAGCTTACCCGCATTCCTATTTTTTTATTCATTATTAAACCTACTCCTGCATTACCCCTATTTGGCTTTGTATTTATAACCCTGTATTCGCCTGACCAAAAGTCTTGTTCCTCCTGCCAACGAACTTCACTAATTCCCACTATATCTAACTTTAACCTATCCATTTCCCTTTTTAAATTTTCTAATCTACGTGCCCGATTAAGGGATCTAACATTCCACGCTCAGATCCGTAGAATGCCTGATAACGCCCGGAGATCCGAATGGGGGACTATTTCACCTCCGGAATATTTTACCCAAGAGGATGCCATCATCATTAACCATAGAGTAGAGCTGCATGCCCTCGCTGAAAAATTACGGCCGTAGTTTCCCCTTGCTTTCAGCCGTTCGCAGTACCAGCACAGCAAGGCCGTTTTGGTTAGTGTTACAAGGCCAGATCAGTCATTCATCCAGACTGTTGCCCCTGCAACTACTGAAAACGCTGCTGCCCCTCTTCAGGAACCATACGTTTGTCTGGCCTCTCAACAGATACCCCTCCTTTGTGGTTGCACCTACGGTACGGCTATCGGTATCGCTGAGGCACGCGAGCCTCTCCACCAACGGCAAGGTCCATGGTTCATGGGGGGAGGAAAAAGTCTCTGATAGGAAATGTTAAATTTACTGTAAGAGGGGAACAAGATTAATTATTGGATTGTGTGAAAGTTTCAGAAACACAACAGACATACATAACAGAGACTTTAGTCATCAATATTATATTTTCCTTCACTATTTACGAGTCTGCCAACACTGGAGTGTTTATTTATTTATTTATTTAATCGTATGGCTAGGGTCCCCCGTCGGGCACACGATTCACCGGGTGCCGATCTTTCAATTTGACGCCACTTCGGCGACCTGCAGTCGATGAGGATGAGAGGATGATGATGAGGACAACACAACACCCAGCCGGGAATCGAACCCGGACCCAGAGGATTCACAATCCGTCACACTGACCATTCAGCTACCGGGGGCGGACAACGCTGGAGTAACACTTCGATTCCGTGACAGTAGAAATCGCGTGGTTCTGAAACTATCTCTTCGAGCCACGTTCGGAGCACAGTTTCATCCGGAAAGAAAGTTCCTTGAAGGTTGTTTGATAGACAAAAATGTTCAAATATGTGTCAATACCTAAGGGACCAAACTGCTGAGACCATCGGTCCCTAGACTTACGCACTACTTAAACTAATTTAAACTAACTTATGCTAAGAAAAACACCCACACCCATGCCCGAGGGAAGACTGGAACCTCCGGCGGTAGGGGCCACGCAATCCGTGACATGGTTTGATAGACTACCAAGCATAAATGCACGTTGCCATCCGCTGATTTTTGTGATTTAGCTTAGAGCTTGCGGTATCCATCCACCCGATTATTGATCCTTCCCCATTGCAAAAAAATGTCCGTTGATGTTGGAGTCATGGCAGTTCATCACATTTGCCAATCCCCGAGAGCACTGATGTCATAATCGTGGACTGATGCGTTTAAACACCTTCATCAAACCCAGAAGGTCTTTTTGAACGTGGAGAGTCACTAATGTGAAAACGATCCTCCTTAAAACGAGAAAATTATTTTCTTGCCATGCTTTGTCCAATGTCATTAACCCCATACACGGCGCAAATGTTTCTGGTTGTCTCCGCTGCTGTCATCCCTCCATTGAACTCCAACTGAAGAATATGTCGGAGATGTTCCGATTTCATTTGGTACTCCATTTTCTGTCGCCCAAAGTTCCAGTCACTATCTCCAAACGACGAAATAAAAATATGTAAACTCAAATAGCAGCACTCAACTACAAATAAAAAATGACAATCGATAAATAAACCCATAGTTACGGGAACACCAACATGCAAAACAAAACCGCTACGAACTTACGCGCCACTGTACTAATTTAGCAAAGACTGAAGGGAATGTAAATCTAACAATTTATTGACAAGGAAGGAATATTAAACAGAGCATCGAAATAGTGTCATTTTATGGTTTCTAATTGTGATTGTTCCGTACGTGCAAGGTTATTGTAAATGACTGCAGCGATTTCATAAATTCGCTGTAGCCTAATTAATTGACACATCGTCACAAAACTCAACACTCATACAGAAAAACTCAAAAAGTATTGTGTTGTTGCAACCGCTCTTCATATTTCTGTCACGAGAGTGTAGCAGTCATTGAGCAACTAGGCAATATGGTGACAGGCGCCGAGAAAACGTGTATCTGAAATGGCTGTAAGTACTATGGGACTTAACATCTGAGTTCATCAGTCCCCTAGACTTAGAACTACTTAAACCTAACTAACCTAAGCACAACACACACATCCATGCCCGAGGCAGGATTCGAACCTACGACCGTAGCAGCAGCGCGGTTCCGGCCTGAAGCGCCTAGAACCGCTCGGTCACAGCAGCCAGCTCGTGTATCTGAACATGATGTAAAACTGACTCGTGCCACAAGAGAAGGCTGACAATGTGGACTTCATATACCAACGGGACGGTACTCCTGCCCACTTTTATCACGATGTTCGTGAACTCTGAAACAGGAAACAGAGGAACCAATGGATCGGTCGTGTTAGTGATGATTAGCAGCAATTCATGTGATGGCCTCCACTATCTCCAATCTAACCGAAAGCAATTTTTTGTGTGTGGGTTTATGTGAAAGATTCACTGTTTACACCTCGTCTACCAATACATCTACCACAACTGCAAGTGTGCATCAACAGCATCTTTGATCAGATTCATAGAGACATGCTGTACCGAACGTGGGAAGAACTTGATTATCGAGCTCATGTCTGAAGAATCAGTAGAGTGAGGGCGGATACGCATGGGGCATATGTAATACGTCAAAAAAGCTGAGTTTTTCTACGTAGGTGAACACTCCCGCGACAATATGTCAAATAGTATAGCTAAAGCAAATCAGTGAAATCTCTTCAATCATTGAATTTATTATGGAAAGCGAACACAATTTGCTCGGCAGTCACTACTGAGGTTGCATCTGTGCACCGAAAGGATCGTAATCTGCTAATGGATGTGTTCCTATCGGTTATCAGTTAAGCAGCGGATAGACATAAAGTGAACTATAACTTGGAGTTAAAGCAAGATTTCTGCAACGAACGTCGAAACCAGATACTGGGGAGGCCAGGGTATACCTACCTAAAATGACTCTTAACTGGAAAAAGATGGACTTCTGCAAACAAAAATATCTCACACGAGTGGATATTTTTTTCTATCATACGCAAAAACCATGGTGCCAAATTTCACTTGAAAATGCGACCTCCACACGCAGAAATGTTTTAGCTATCATCAAGTACTCCGTATACTTGAAGGCGCTAATACCATCGAATTCTTACTCATGCTACATGGCATTACGTCTGTTCACTGCAGGGGAACGTCTGTGGTCACCAGGTCGCAGAGCCGAATCTCTGTGTAATTGCCTATATGAAACCTTCTAGTAGATGCAACATTCATCGTTCGTGTTCTTTTGAGAAACAAAAGTGACCAATCCGCAGGCGCGAAAAAGGGCGTAATGAAACCTCGCTGGTCTCATTCCCTAACAGAGAAAAAGTTTGTAGGACCTTCTAGAAGCCTTTACAAGGAAACCTTGTAGGTAGGCTGTTTAGGTTTTTATGTTGGTAACGCCACGTAGCAATCTGAATGAAAATCGCTGACTGTGCTGTGTGTAGTCTGTGGCTGATTTGCATTGTTGGAATATTTGGTATTGTAGTGTTGGGTGTGAACAGCGCGTAGCGTTCTGCAGTTGGAGGTGAGCCGCCAGCAGTGGTGGATGTGGGGACAGAGATGGCAGAATTTTGAGAGCGGACGATCTGAACGTGTGTCCATCAGAAAGAGTAAATTTTTAATACTGTATATCATGAACTGACATATATATGATGACTTTTGAATATTATTAAGGTAAATACACTCCTGGAAATGGAAAAAAGAACACATTGACACCGGTGTGTCAGACCCACCATACTTGCTCCGGACACTGCGAGAGGGCTGTACAAGCAATGATCACACGCACAGCGCAGCGGACACACCAGGAACCGCGGTGTTGGCCGTCGAAGGGCGCTAGCTGCGCAGCATTTGTGCACCGCCGCCGTCAGTGTCAGCCAGTTTGCCGTGGCATACGGAGCTCCATCGCAGTCTTTAACACTGGTAGAATGCCGCGACAGCGTGGACGTGAACCGTATGTGCAGTTGACGGACTTTGAGCGAGGGCGTATAGTGGGCATGCGGGAGGCCGGGTGGACGTACCGCCGAATTGCTCAACACGTGGGGCGTGAGGTCTCCACAGTACATCGATGTTGTCGCCAGTGGTCGGCGGAAGGTGCACGTGCCCGTCGACCTGGGACCGGACCGCAGCGACGCACGGATGCACGCCAAGACCGTAGGATCCTACGCAGTGCCGTAGGGGACCGCACCGCCACTTCCCAGCAAATTAGGGACACTGTTGCTCGTGGGGTATCGGCGAGGACCATTCGCAACCGTCTCCATGAAGCTGGGCTACGGTCCTGCACACCGTTAGGCCGTCTTCCGCTCACGCCCCAACATCGTGCAGCCCGCCTCCAGTGGTGTCGCGACAGGCGTGAATGGAGGGACGAATGGAGACGTGTCGTCTTCAGCGATGAGAGTCGCTTCTGCCTTGGTGCCAATGATGGTCGTATGCGTCTTTGGCGCCGTGCAGGTGAGCGCCACAGTCAGGACTGCATACGACCGAGGCACACAGGGCCAACACCCGGCATCATGGTGTGGGGAGCGATCTCCTACACTGGCCGTACACCACTGTTGATCGTCGAGGGGACACTGAATAGTGCACGGTACATCCAAACCTTCATCGAACCCATCGTTCTACCATTCCTAGACCGGCAAGGGAACTTGCTGTTCCAACAGGACAATGCACGTCAGCATGTATCCCGTGCCACCCAACGTGCTCTAGAAGGTGTAAGTCAACTACCCTGGCCAGCAAGATCTCCGGATCTGTCCCCCATTGAGCATGTTTGGGACTGGATGAAGCGTCGTCTCACGCGGTCTGCACGTCCAGCACGAACGCTGGTCCAACTGAGGCGCCAGGTGGAAATGGCATGGCAAGCCGTTCCACAGGACTACATCCAGCATCTCTACGATCGTCTCCATGGGAGAATAGCAGCCTGCATTGCTGCGAAAGGTGGATATACACTGTACTAGTGCCGACATTGTGCATGCTCTGTTGCCTGTGTCTATGTGCCTGTGGTTCTGTCAGTGTGATCATGTGATGTATCTGACCCCAGGAATGTGTCAATAAAGTTTCCCCTTCCTGGGACAATGAATTCACGGTGTTCTTATTTCAATTTCCAGGAGTGTACATTGTTTGTTCTCTACCAAAATCTTTCATTTGCAACTATGCCTATCAGTAGTTAGTGACTTCAGTAGTTAGAATCTTTGATTTAGCTGGGATTATTGGCGCTCGCTGTATCGCAGTAGTTCGAGTAAGGAAGATTTTTGTGAGGTAAGTCATTCATGAAAGGTATAGGTTACTGTTAGTCAGGGCCATTTTTTTGTAGGGATTATTGCAAGTCAGACCGTGTTGCGCTAAAAATATTGTGTGTCAGTTTAGTGTCGATCAGAATAAGTAAAGAGAGAAATGTCTGAGTACGTTCAGTTTTGCTCAACTGTTTGAAAATCTAATAACGTAAGCACAGCAATTCAAATTCATCAATTTTTGTAAGGGGATGTTTCAACCTGAAGAGTCAGTAACATGTCTCGCTTTTGAAATAAGTGGGAAGCCTTGTTTCTGCAGTTGAAGTATCGTCTCAAGTAGGCCGTATTCGGCACGTAGGCCAGCCAGATATGTACATGTGTGCGGCCTGCTTGTTGTTCTGAAAGATCCATCTTGCTATTGTCCAGAGGAAGCTGACGGCACTCACGCTAGACTCCATTAGAAAGAAAGAGAAGAATTCTGCACCAACTCACCGCCAAGCTACAACATGCACCTCATAGAGAGTTCGGAATGTGCAAGACGAAGAGGATGCTGGTAGCATAAAATGGCAATACAGGAAAATTAAAATTCTCTTGACTTGATAGAGAAACGCTTTCATTTATGAGGAAGGCGATCATTCAGAATTGGGAGTTGCTGAATTTTGGAAAGTCTTGCTTGCAGTTTATTTATTGACACGTTTCGATACATCACCATCAGAACTCAAAAGAAATACAAGAACAACCCACGGAGCCACAAAGCAATGGGCACATAAGGTACTGAAATCAGCTCATACATATACTATAAGACAAGAAAAGTGAAGTACCACGAAGGAGTTACGCAAATTGGCCACAAATTGATATCCATACAGTTACCGAGTGAAGATACGCAACTGTAAATTTTGGCGGCCAATGGATGAATGTGTGACGCTGCAGCGTAATTTCACCGCGCAGCTGGCAAGGGTAGTGAACAGGGAACACGTCGATATCAGAGCATAGAATATGTGTGAATTTCATTCCGTATACTGAGCTGGACAGTAAAGAAGCCTCGCAGACACGACAAAAGTACACGCATATGTCAGCATTTGAGAGAGGACACTTAGCTTGTCTCGAAGAAGTCAGAGTTTATCGACATCTATACAGGAGCGATGGCAATATTCGACGACGTTGGCAGGAACGGGTGAACCACTGCCGAACACAGCGTCAAGAAGGGAGCGGTCGACCTAGAGAGAGGACACAACGAGAGGACCGTGCAGATGTCAAAGAGGCACTCAGAGCCGCGGATTCATTATGATCATCGATCCGATGTGCTGGTGGTTCTTCAGTGACTACAAGGACCATTAATAGGTTGCCCGCCGGCTACTGTGGCCGATGGGTTCTAGGCGCTTCAGTCAGGAGCAGCGCTGCTGCTTCGGTCGCAGGTTCGAATCCTGCCTCGGGCATGGATGTGTGTGATGTCCTTAGGTCAGTTAGGTTTAAGCATTTCTAAGTCTAGGGGACTGATGACCTCAGATGTTAAGTCCCATAGTGCTCAGAGCCATTTGAACCATTTTAATAGGTGGCTCACAGAAGGGGGCTGATCTCATAGCGTCCCTTTCGCCGACCACCTTTGAGATCCGTACACCAACATGGAACAAACATGGAACAAGAAATCAGAATAATGGGAATAAGCAACCATGACAAACATCTTATACAAATGCAAGAAAACTTCCACATTCAGAAAGCCATCGATTAAACAAACATGTGATAAATGAGTAAACACACGTCAGTACAGGATCCCTTCTGCACTTAACAAAAGAAATGATAAGATAAAAATCGTCCCGCTAACACAAGCAGGAAAAAAATTAAAAAAAATAAATAAATAAAAATATAAAAAATCCGAAATTACATATCTCGCCCGCCTTCGCCTTATGCACACAAAAAATAAAAAACCCACACAAACAAATACAAATGCGTACGCAAACAGAACACAGTTACTTCAAAAGATACACTCGAAAGTTGGCAATAACATTTCATTTTTGTTAATAACATCCGACAGTGTGCAACACAAACCAAAACGGTGCATTAAAACAAGTGTTCAGTTCCTAGTGCTGTGAAATGTGGGGAAAAAAAACTGCAAGTGGCTTTTATAAGAAGAGGAACGGCGCGAAAAATGGAACAGAAGCGTAATATGTAGAAAATCGTTCACGCAACATCTAAGTACAGATCAAAATATTACTACATAGTAGGAAAAACCAACCACCAGAACTGTTTATAACCTATAGGTGCATTGCCCAAAATGTAAACTGAATAGTAAAAATTAGTACGTGGTCCAGGCCACTGAAGATGCCTTACACAGAATAAAGGAGAAACGCGTATGGCACGAAAATTGTGTTTCATTCAATTGTAGTCGGACGTTCAAAAAAGTAAAAATTATCAGTATACCAAGAAGCCCGTTCACAGTGGCGACGGACACATCCGGCCTAGAATCTTACTGAATGTGGCAGAATTGTCTTCATTGACAAGTGTCGTTTCGAACACAACCCCGATGACCAGCATGACGCATCTGGAGACACCCTGGACAGCAGGAGGACACCGACCTGGCTGTACGTTCTGCCAACCAGCAGTGACGATCTGCGGTGGCATTTCATCTCGTAGCAGAACCCCTTTGGTTGTCACCTGCCGCACTCTTATGGCACAACGGAACGTCGAAGACGTTCCACGTACCGTTTCGTAGCCATTCGTGGCAAGCCAGCTTGGCCTTTCAGTGAAATAATGCCTGTCAACACAAGGCGATACTTTCTACAACTTGTCTTCATGCTTGCCAACCCCTACCTTGGCCAGCAAGGTCGCTGGATCTCGCCCCAATTGAGAGCCTGTGGAGCATTATGGGCAGGGACTTCCAACTAGGTCGGGATTTTGAAAATATAAGCGTCAATTGCACAGAATTCGGCACGATATTACTCAGGAGGACATCTAGCGACTCTGTTAAGCGACGTCCAGCCGAGTAACTGTTTTCATAATGGCCAGAGGTGGATGAACGCGTTATCGACTCGCTCACTTTGTGAAACTCTTTCTCTTGAATAAATCATCCAATTTTTCTAAAGTTGTAATCATTTGTTTGACTGTATTTGTACGTCACGTCTACCGATTTTCGTACTATTCGGATAATTCCTTCGTAGTGCGTGGTTTTTTTTTGTCTTAGAGTGTATATGAAGCCTAGTGTTTGACGCAAGGCTTCGTATGTGTTGTCGCGTCCGCCGGCCGTCGTAATTTAATTTATTATTCACTACACAAATTGATTGGTAATCGTGATTGTAGCCGACTTACGTGGTGGGCCTTAATCAAAACGATACTTCATTAAATTTTGGTTTACGATTAAATGCTTTTGTGAAGTTGTCTCTCTTTTAACAATATTAATATTCGGTGGAAATTATTTGTAACGTTAATGACTGTAAGACTCGCTGAATCTTAAAACACGAGCGTATAAGTTGAACAAAGGAATAAACTTTTCATATTAATTTCCTCGGCTAGTCAGTTCAAATCTGTAGTTATTAATTAGAGCTGCGGCCCACACATGTGCGAGAGTATTTTTCTTACCTCCGTTAACCATTGCATTGTAGTCGGAGTCGTGGCTCTGGATCTCGGCTGTTATATTGACTTGACAGAAAATCCTAGGAAGTTCTGGTCTTACGTTAAATCAGTAAGTGGCTCGAAACAACATATCCAGGCACTCTGGGACGATGATGGCATTGAAACAGAGGATGACACGCGTAAAGCTGAAATACTAAACACCTTTTTCCAAAGCTGTTTCACAGAGGAAGACCGCACTGCAGTTCCTTCTCTGAATCCTCGTACAAACGAAAAAATGGCTGACATCGAAATAAGTGTCCAAGGAATAGAAAAGCAACTGAAATTATTCAACAGAGGAAAGTCCACTGGACCTGATGGGATACCAATTCGATTCTACACAGAGTACGCGAAAGAACTTGCCCCCCTTCTAACAGCCGTGTACCGCAAGTCTCTAGAGGAACGGAAGGTTCCAAATGATTGGAAAAGGGCACAGGTAGTCCCAGTCTTCAAGAAGGGTCGTCGAGCAGATGCGCAAAACTATAGACCTATATCTCTGTCGCCAATCTGTTGTAGAATTTTAGAACATGTTTTTTGCTCGCGTATCATGTCGTTTCTGGAAACTCAGAATCTACTCTGTAGGAATCAACATGGATTCCGGAAACAGCGATCGTGTGAGACACAACTCGCTTTGTTTGTTCATGAGGCCCAGAAAATATTAGATACAGGCTCCCAGGTAGATGCCATTTTCCTTGACTTCCGGAAGGCGTTCATACAGTTCCGCACTGTCGCCTGATAAACAAAGTAAGAGCCTACGAAATATCAGACCAGCTGTGTGGCTGGATTGAAGAGTTTTTAGTAAACTGAACACAGCATGTTGTTCTCAATGGAGAGACGTCTACAGACGTTAAAGTAACCTCTGGCGTGCCACAGGGGAGTGTTGTGGGACCATTGCTTTTCACAATCTATTTAAATGACCTAGTAGACAGTGTCGGAAGTTCCATGCGGCTTTTCGCGGATGATGCTGTAGTATACAGATAAGTTGCAGCATTAGATAATTGCGGGAAGATCTGCAGCGGATAGGCACTTGGTGCAGGGTGTGGCAACTGACCCTTAACATAGACAAATGCAATGTATTGCGAATGCATAGAAAGAAGGATCCTTTATTGTATAATTATATGATAGCGGAACAAACACTGGTAGCAGTTACTTCTGTAAAATATCTGGGAGAACGCGTGCGGGACGATTTGAAGTGGAATGATTATATAAAATTAATTGTTGGTAAGGCAGGTGCCAGGTTGAGATTCATTGGCAGAGTCCTTAGAAAATGTAGTCCACCAACAAAGGAGGTGGCTTACAAAACACTCGTTCACCCTATACTTGAGTATTGGTCATTAGTGTGGGATCCGTACCAGGTCGGGTTGACAGAGGAGATAGAGAAGATCCAAAGAAGAGCGGCGCGTTTCGTCACAGGGTTATTTGGTAAGCGTGATAGCGTTACGAAAATGATTAGCAAACTCAAGTGGCAGACTCTGCAAGAGAGGCGCTCTGCATCGCGGTGTAGCTTGCTGTCCAGGTTTCGAGAGGGTGCGTTTCTGGATGAGGTATCGAATACATTGCTTCCCCCTACTTATACCTCCCGAGGAGATCACGAATGTAAAATTAGAGAGATTCGCGCGCGCACCTAGGCTTTCCGGCAGTCGTTCTCCCCGCTAACCATACGCAACTGGAACAGGAAAGGGAGGTAATGACAGTGGCAAGTAAAGTGCCCTCCGCCACACACCGTTGGGTGGCTTGTGGAGTGTAAATGTAGATGTAGATGTAGATGTAGAAAGTAAGTATCTTAAAGCTACGTATTTTCTGTAGCGTCGGGCGGCTGTGGAGAAAAATGTATGCTATGTTAATAGCGGGTGAGTTTTTCGCTTCCGCTAATTTTTATAAGTCAATATCGCCACGTATTGGCGTCGTTGGCTGCATCGCCCGCTGCGATTGTTGCACTGTAAATTACTCGAATGTAGGTTACTTCAAGGAAGGCGGACAGGAAATCGGGATCACCTCTTACAAATTAAAAGTGAACAATAATATTCAAAAATGGCTCTGAGCACTATGGGACTTAACATCTATGGTCATCAGTCCCCTAGAGCTTAGAACTACTTAAACCTGACTAACCTAAGGACAGCACACAACAATAATATTAAATCGATATATTATCTGCTTAATTAGTACAATTATCTGCTTAATTAGTACAATTATCTGCTTAATTAGTACTCGCAAAATGTCCGTCTACACGTAACCAAGACAAGAGAAGAAGTGAAGACGACTAAAAAATTAACAAAAGAGCGCATCTTGTCGTCTCTTTAGACCGTTTTGTTTCGAGTGCGTCTTTATATTTCTTTGCCCTCGAAACTTACACAGAGAAATTAATTTAATATGGATACATGAGAAAAATGCATGTTCGCCTGAGCGGCTAGTGTCCACTTATTATTCAATTTTTAAATGTCTCTTCTTTATAAATACTGTTTTTAAGTCTTTTCTTAGTATTTCATTGGGGAAGGTACAGTGTATGTGCTGTTTTCAATATCTTATGTATCCTCTACTGTGTGGCTCGTTCTTGTTTTTCGTCCTGTGTTATGATGATCGTGTATCGAAATGCTTCACTAACTTAAATTGTGCCGAAGACTTCCCGCTGTTCTTTATCGGCCAAAATAAAGTAAAATACATTTTCCATGGAACACTTCCTCTAAACATCGATATGAACACATTGGATACGAGTCACAGAGAATAATCAATACGGTACTCCGGCAAGTTAGAGATTTATAGAGTCATGAAAGAGATGTGAGATTGACGTGCGTATTTCAAATGTATAAAAGTTATATGGAATCGGGAAAAGGAGAAAAATGGGAAATTACTCCAAAATTCCTACAAACTGTAACTGTGACTTTTGTAGTAGAAACTAGTACTTCCTAATTCGAATACCCACCTGACTGATAGACAAGGGGAAAGAGTACATTATGTACTTCATGTTTTACATATACACCTACACATATATCCGTTGTCTGGAAACCACTGTGAAGTAAATGGCGCGCGGTACTTCATATTGTCCCGCATAGTAGCGTTTCTGTCAATTTCTCTCGCTTATGAAGTGTGGAAAGAATGTCTGCAAAACAATGCTTCTTCGCGCACCGTAATAAGGCTAATATTGTCTTCGCAGAATTATGAGAGTGATACATAAAGGTTTGCAGTGTATTTCTAGATTCCGCAATGCTGGCTCTGGAAACTTTGTAAGCAGTCTTTCGCTGTGTAGCTGGCGACTACCTCCAGGCTTCTGCCGGTTCAGCTTTTTTTCATTTCCTCAACACTCTCCCTTGAGCCAAACAGACCTGTGACCATTCGTGCTACCCTCCTTTGTATCTCTTCAATATTCCCTATGAGACCTATATTGAAGATCATTCTTGCATGGTTCACATCTTTGTAGATAGATTGCATTTTCCTGTTTTATTATCAATGAACCGAAGTTTGTCGCCTACAGTTGAGCGAGCCTACGTGATCATTTCATTTCATATACCGTTAACTGTTGAGCTGCGTATAAGTTGACTTATTTGTATCGTGATACACAGGAACTGCAGACATGTGATACCAGATTTTCCGTTTTACGTTTCTGGATGTTTAAAGCAAGCAGTTGATATTGGAATCGGTTTGGAATGTTATCGAGTTATAAATATTTGCTCAGCTTTCTCCAGGTAATGCTTCTTTTCAGATAACCATACCATCTGCGAAAAGTCTGAGTCAATATCAATATTGTCTCGCATGCCATTAGTGTACAGTATGAACAGCAACTGTTCCACTACACTATCCTGTGGCACATTCTAAGTTCTGCACACCATGCTGTGTCATCGTTACCAAGAAAACTCAGTAGAATCACAGATATCGTTTGGTACGCTTGTACTTTTGTTGATAAGCGTTGGCGTAATATTGAGATAGCATTTGTCCGGAACTTAAGAACTACTGCATACATCTCTTTGCCTTCGTCCATGGGTTTCTGGAAGTCATGGGAACCGCACGAACCGGAGTAGAATCCGACGCCTCGATGCCGCTAAGACACAGGCCACAGAGTACTGAGTGTAAGATGTACCGTTTAAAGGTTTTGGCGGGGATTTTGACATAGTAAATGTACATCACAACTCAGTATAAAGCCGACTAAGGCCAGCCACTAGACCACATCTACCTTTAGCTGCACGAAGAAAGGCAAGAACGTCTGCAAACTAATTGTTTACAGAGCTTACGGCTGCCAAAGGATTTGCATGTTGTCGACAAAGCTTGTGAACAAGCTTTACCGTGATTAAGCTTCACGGTGTACCCTTCTGCTACTCTGTTCAGGAGACATGCTTTTATTGTCTTATGTAGTTAATCTTCGGAGACTAGGGTATTTTTAACTTTATAATTAATTCATTCCCTTTAGGCCCATCTGGGAACGGGTGCGCTGCCAGCTCTACAAACATCTTGTTTTCCAACCATTGTGTGTAAGACATGGTGTTAGGGGTGTAGATGCGGATATTGTGATAGTTGGTACCTTAACAAGCACTCAATTCGGTTGAGTTAGGAGTTCTTCTCTGTCTCTAACAGTCTTCGTGTAAGAACATCACGTGATTTACAACCTGATGTTTGCTGTACGGGCGTAACGTGTAATGAAGTGGACGACGCCTGCCAGTACAGTTTATCCGTTTTGCATCCATACATCCACACTTACATACGTGACCTGTTGCCCAGGGGAAAATAAAGGTTAGTTACTTCCTTATGCTACGAATACTTTGAGGTACTAACCAATCAGCTATAACCAATGAAGTAAATTCTGATGTAATGTTGTTCAGTACATTGTCCTCAGACATCAACAGAAATACCTTCACTTATACCACTTATTTTAATTGGTGGTATGAAAAGGAAAATTAAAAAGTTGACTTTTTCCTTTTCAATAAAAAATAATAAAATAAAAATGAAATAAAGGTATGGATATCCTGGACAAAAGGCGAAAATTTTGAAGTGAAGCTCTGCACATTTACCGAAAGTTAAAAGTCGTACACTAGAACAGGATATTAGGCCATGGAAGGTTCGGCATTTTGTAGGGTCGTAGTGCGAGTATAAACAAAGTAGCACGATAGGTGTCGGGGTCCTAACCCACATTTCTGTAATGAGATGAAACTAATATTTACAATTATTCTGCTTACCTTAGTGATCAACACTGGTGTGGCATAAAAAATTCTGAATATCTTGAGAACACACAAAAAGTCGTAGAGATAATAACTATAATCGTTACGGATATTTCTCAGAATCAAATTATGTGTTTGACACACGTTTAGTACTACAATCTTTAATTCGGAACAACATCCATTAACTACTTATACATTACAAAACAACAAATTTTACTTTAACATATGATTGAACATAAATGGGAATCAAAATTTAGTGATGTGTGAAAAATGTCGTTGAGCTGGGTGATGAATTTGTTGCATGAATCAAGTTTTATACGAAAAGAAAACTATGTCACTAACCAGTTCCATTATAGTGGCCGGCCGCGGTGGTCTAGCGGTTCTGGCGCTGCAGTCCGGAACCGCGGGACTGCTACGGTCGCAGGTTCGAATCCTGCCTCGGGCATGGGTGTGTGTGATGTCCTTAGGTTAGTTAGGTTTAAGTAGTTCTAAGTTCTAGGGAACTTATGACCTAAGATGTTGAGTCCCATAGTGCTCAGAGCCATTTGAACCATTTGAATCAATATAGTGCGCACGATAGGAAACAGAAATAAAGTATGCAGAGAGAGAGAGGAAAGGGATAAGGAAAGGTGGAGAGGGAAGGGTCTACACTGATGTCAAGTGGGAAAGGGAGAGAAGTGTGAAAGAGACTTGTTAGGATGGCTAAATGTCATGGCAAATGGTGTCCAAGTAGCCTAAAATAACCATTTATAGTCAGTGATCGGTTCAGTTGGACCAGACGACCCAGTCCATTCCACGTAAACACAACTCACACCATTACGGAGTCACCACCAGTTTGCACCGTGCATGACTTCGTAGAGTCTGCTCCACACTCGAATCCTACCACCCCCCAACTCAGATCGGGACTCATCTGACTGGGCCACGGTTTTGGTTCCAATGGCTCTGAGCACTATGGGACTTAACTTCTGAGGTCATCAGTCCAGTAGAACTTAGAACTACTTAGAGCTAATTAACCTAAGGACATCACACACATCCATGCCCGAGGCAGGATTCGAACCTGCGACCGTAGCGGTCGCACGGTTCCAAACTGAAGCGCCTAGAACCGCTCGGCCACACTGGCCGGCTCACGTGGGAAACATTTTCACACGAATCATCTGAGTACAAATGACAGCTCCACCAATGTACGGCCCTTTTATTGCTTGTGTACGCGGCACTACCGAGACCTGCTTTTGTGCATATCGCTATCCCATGACTTCCGTCGTCTCAGAGTAACGTGACTGCGGAAGACATTCACTTGATTTTCCAAAAATGATGGGGAGTTTTGAACCTCGAAGTATGACGTCCAGCTGGTTGGTTGTGAGCTTTTTTTCCAGAACATTAGCAGCCGGACAGAGACGCCCCCATTTGGAGAATCGGGGCGGCGGCGGGCAGCGCAGGGCAGCGGAGATGGCCCTCCCAAGACGGGCGGCTCTCATGCATTAGTGAGGGCCTGAGTGCTGGAGTGGTGTCCGCCGCGGGCAGCGGCCCTGGGGCACCGGTGCCAAACAGCCCGCCCATCAAACATTCAACAGGTGCCCAGCCACTACGGTGCAGCCAGGGTCGTTTCTACTGCTGTCTTTCTTGCATAAGCGGTCGATGGCCAGCTGATGAAATGGTCTTTCTGAGTGCCCTTCGGCGAAAAATGTCCTGACTACTAAATGAAGTGATCTTGCATTGTTAGCTAGGAGATCTCAAAGAGAAAAGCTTTTATTGCCTCTTCTTGACGTACTTACTGCGTGAAGTGTGAGTGTTCTATTTTTTTTTTAAATTTGTATATTTAACAGTCCTTTGCTTTAGCCATTTAGCCAGGAGGAACAGTGCTTTTTTATTGTTATCACTCTTCTGGCTGGTTTTTTGCGGCGTGTCACGATTTCATCACCTGCGCCAAGCACTTCATTTCAAAGAAGCACTTACACCCTATGTCTTTAAGTATTTGCTGGATTTATTCCAAGCTCTGTCTTCCTCTACAGTTTTTACCGTCTACAATTGTCTCTAGTACCATGGAGGGTACTCCCTGATATTCGGTGGTTTTAATGATCATTTTGCTGAAGATTACTGTTTCCATCATAATCAATAGTTGTATAGGATCTGTTGTATAAACTGCGATGTAGTGGCACTTACACAACTTACAGACAACACTTTAACGCAACGTTAACTTCGAGTCCTGCCTCGGGCGTGGATGTGTGTGATGTCCTTAGGTTAGTTAGCTTTAAGTAGTTCTAAGTTCTATCATCCTGTTCGTTTTTCTTCTCAGTGTTTTGCATTTGTTTCTTTCTTCGCCGATTCTGCGGAGAACCTTCCGCCTTCATTACCATATCAGTCCGCCTAATTTCCAACAATGCTCTGTAGCATCACATATCAGAGACTTCGATTATCTTCTGTTCCGGTTTTCCCACAGTTCACTTTCACTATCATACAATGATGTGCAAGAATCTTCTTTCTCAAATTAAGACCCACGTTTGAAATCAATAGCCTTCTCTTCCCCATGAATGCCGTCTTTGCCGGTGATAGTCTACATTTTATGTTCTCCTTGGTTCGTCCGTCATGAGCTGCTTTTCTTCTACGGCAGGAGAATTCTTTAATTTCGTCTACTTCATGATCCCCCTTTTGATTGTGGCGTTCGCTGTGTTATTCAGTGGTTTAGTATTGGACTAATTTGTAAATGAAAATGATAATCTTATTTTATTATGTACATTGGGTAATTACTAAATTATTTTTCTCCCGGCTAAAGATTTGGTCAAGTTGCTAAAGAACTCGAAGTTAACGTTGCGTTAAAGTGTTGTCTGTAAGTAGTGTAAGTGCCACTACATCGCAGTTTATACAACAGATCCTATACAACTATTGATTATGATGGAAACAGTAATCTTCAGCAAAATGATCATTAAAACCACCGAATATCAGCCGCGCACAGCACTGACGTATGTTACCTGAAAAAATATTATTCGCAACTCGTGCGTAATTAATTTCTCCTCCATACATCAGCAAGAAAAGTTTGTTATATGGATCGTGCTATGAGCACTGTTTTTAAAGAACCAATCTGATTCGAATTATTTTCATTAAAATGAGTTCGGGACCACCGGTGCACATTTATATTTACACATTTTTATTACCTTCGGCATTTATGTCTGCAGAGTTCCGTAATTTGAATTTGACGCTGAGATAATTGTTAAGATGGCGGCAGACAAGTGATAGAGACTTTCTATTGTTAGAGCAAATAGGATAAGTATTTGAAATGATTATTAAACTTTACTTTCGTATTGTGCACTATTTAGACTTCATCAAGCAAACATTTGATTTTTTTTCTAAGGAAAACACAGACAAAAACGTGATACAAATCGCCGTCATCAATGGCTGCGCTACTTGCAGCGGAAAGAAACAATTAACACAGATAATGCTTATTGAGAGAGGAATTAAAGTTACAAATAATTATTCGCTCATATTTATAATAATAATAATGAACTCTATTCTCAAGTAATAATCAACAAATAATTACAGTTTCTTAACAGACCTCAGTTTGATATGCGTCTTGCGTCCTGAACCTACAAGAGCCAACCAACAAAAGGTAAAAACAAAGGAAGACAAACGCAGATCATAAAAGGAATTTACAATTATCGTTGTCTTTGTATAATACACATCGATATATCCAATCATGTCATAAAATATTATATAAATAATTAACATTTATTTCACTGTTTTTTCATATGTCGGATAGATAATGTTTATAACTGTTAGAGGCATAATTTCTTCTCGTCGCACTGTAGCTAAAATTTATCTCGTGGATGTTACATGATGTTAACTTTCTCGCTATTCGCATTTCTGCTACTTCTCATTACTTTCGTTTCCGGTTTACTGTCAATCCATATTCTGCACTCATTAGACTGCTCATTACAGTCAACATATCCAGTAATTATTATTCATTTTCACTGAGGACAGCAATGTCATTAGCAAACCTCATCACTGACATCCTTTCAACCTGAATTTTAAATCCACGCTTGAACCTTTCTTTTATTTTCACCGTTGCATCTTCGACGTACAGACTGCTTTCCTATCTTACACCCTTTTCAACTCGAGCGCTTCATTCTTGGTCTTCCAGTCTTACTGTTTCCTCCTAATTCTTGTACATATTGCATATCACCCGCCTTTCCCTGTATATTATCCTTACTTTTCACAGAATTACGAAAATCTTGGACCTTATCACACTGCCGAATGCTTTTTCGAAATTGACAAATCCTATGAGAGTAACGAGGTTTTTCTTCAGTCTTTCTTCGATTATCAAGCGCAAAGTGAGAAATGTCTCTCTGATGCCTTTCCTTTCCTAAAGTCAAACTGATCGTCTGTAATAGATCCTCTGCTTTCTTTTCCATTCTTCTACATATTATTGTTGTCAATAAGTCGGACGCATCAGATGTTAAGTTGACTGTGCAATAGTTTTCGCATCAGTCCACCCTTGCTATTTTCGGAATTGCGTGGATGACATTTTTCCAAAGGTCTGTGTCATAGATACTACCCATCAGTTTGAATAGTGGTTTGGTTGCCTTCGCCCCCATGTGTTTATAAATCTGTCCGTTCTGCTATATATATTCTGAAGCCTTCCAGAGCACTTTTATGTCATGAGTATTTACAAACTGTTATTCTGTACCATATGGAACTGAGGTACATTAAGTTAAACTGATACAGTTTACGATTACTTGGGTTAAGAAATTCTCCTTCAGACACTTTAATATATAATTCATTTGAAAAGCTCCAGGAATGAACGAACTGAAATAAAATGTGTCTCTCTAGCTATTAAAGCTTGTGTATGACCTTAAAACGAAAAGCATAAATCTTCATTAATGCATATCCATAGTACTTTTTGGTAAACGCGTGGTGGATTAACGACTGCAGCTGGCACTGGTCACGCTGCGTGTGGTTTTTAAGCTGTTTCTAACGGTCATTTAGGCAAATGATGGGCTGGCCCCCAATTTCCGCCACAAAAAATACCATGCACTAACTGTTAAATTATGATCACACGCTTACGGCGTACTCCATATTAAAAGGGGTTAACGCTAAGAAGGAGGATGCCAAATACGAACTGCGAATAGCGTATGTTAGATGTATGAAGTAAGATCTTGACTTATTGTTGTACTTGCAGTTACATGGATTCCAAGTGTACCAGTGATAAAACATATTATGATTACCTGATATGATCATTCATTGCAGGAGGCGATCTATAATTTTATATTGTGGTCTTCTTCTGAAAACCAATTTATCTGCCAAGATCGCTATGTTAACACAATTACTGCATACCAGTTTCGGCAGTATGCATTGCCATCCCTATATCCATAAAACAGGTCAGTGGTAGTTATATCCTACAATGCTTAGTCGACGCTATTACATGAGGACTGTACATGGTGCATAAAAAAGTCGAGGCATTATAGTGACATACCATGTGTTCTATCATGATGAAACACCTATCATGATAGAACACCTGGTATGCGACTGCAATGCCCCGACATTTTTATGCACGATGTACAGTCCTCATGTGCTAGAGTGGACTAAGCATTGTAGGATATAACTACGACTGCCCGGTATTATGGAGCTAAGAATGGCAAGACATACTGTCGAAACTATTATTCCAGTAATTCTGTTAACGTAACGACCTTGAAAAATAAATTGGTTTTCGTGAAAAGTCTACAATACAAGACAAAATATATGTCATGGCGATTAGTGGATTGTGATACAGATAAAAATGATTTATGAAATTTAACGAAACAACGCACCGAACTGTTAGAAGGCGAACGCCCATAACTTCTAATCATACGTACAAAATTTCTTTGTCTATTTTTGCGTTTGAAAAACCTTGGTGTGACCGGAACAACTAATTCTTTCACGTAACGGAGTTGGCACTATCATAGAAAGTCTTCAGATGACGAAGCCACAAACTTCAAAACGCATTGCACAATAAATAATCTATTGAACTGCCTGGAGGAAGATTTCTTAACGAAAAGACTCTTATGAACAAAAGTCACAACACAAGCGCAATCAACGAACATACTGAAGACAATAGCATGTACTCGCAAAATTAATGATACACTTTTTACGACTGAAATGTGGAGAATTCAAGCTATCATTGCGATTTACTGTTTAAAGCATCGCTATGACAACAAGGAATAAATGTTTGCAGGCTCTGTAGACACTCCTCCGTTTACGTTATGAATATCTCGCTTATACTAGGTCCCAAGTAGATCACACCGGTAGATAACTGCTCAAACTGCTCAGCAATACTGCGAAAGAAGGCTGAAAAGCGTCGTGCAGGCGGTCTCTATAATGTGCTTCACCTTCTGAATTCTGCCAATAAAATGTAGGCCTAATCTTTGGTTCGCCTTCCCCACAACATTTCCTCTACGACTGTTCCACTTTAAATTGTTCATAATTGCAATCCCTAGATATTTAGTTGAATCAACAGTCTTTAAGCTCTATTGTGTTTTCGTGTAGCCGAAATATAAAGGAATGTTTTTAGTACTCGTATGGAAGACGACGCACTTTTCATTATTTAGACTCAGTTGATACTTTTAGCACCTTGCGGGTATCTGGATTAAATCGTTTTGCAAATCGTTTTGATTTTTTAATCACTTTACTAGACGACAGCACAATCTATAAATAATCTAAGCAGGCTACTCAGATTATCTTCTAAATCGTTTATGCAGGTCAGTAACATCAGACGACCATTAACAAAATATGGTTCAAATGGCTCTGAGCACTATGGGACTTAACATTTATGGTCATCAGTCCCCTAGAACTTAGAACTACTTAAACCTAACTAACCTAAGGACAGCACACAACACCCAGCCATCACGACCATTAACACAATCCTAGAGAACTCCAGATATAGCTCCTGTTTCACCTGAGGCCTTTCTGCTACTTACTACAAACTGTGACCTCTCTGACAGCAAGTCACAAACCCAGTCGTGCAGCTGAGGTGAAACTCTAAAGGCACGCAGTTTCATGAGAATCCGATTGTGAGGAATGGTGGAAAATATAGCAGGCCGGAGTGGCCGTGCGGTTCTGGGCGCTACAGTCTGGAGCCGAGCGACCGCTACGGTCGCAGGTTCGAATCCTGCCTCGGGCATGGTTGTGTGTGATGTCCTTAGGTTAGTTAGGTTTAATTAGTTCCAAGTTCTAGGCGACTGATGACCTCAGAAGTTAAGTCGCATAGTGCTCAGAGCGATTTGAACCAAACATTTTTTGGAAAGTATATAAATATGGAATCAGCCTGAGATCTCCTGTCGATAACACTCATTACTGACAGTGAGCATGGAGCCAGTTGTGTTTAACAAGAACGATATTTTCTGAATCCGTGTTGGTTGTGCGTCAATAGATCGTAAGATGAGATTGTAGATATTATGAACGTGATAGACACTGGCGGAAAAAAATCGAAACACGAAGAGAGAGTTGTGAGACATAAACGGAAATTGGTAGCCGTGTTCCTCCATCTGAAGGACGATGTCTATTCGAATATCGCGCCAGTCGCATAAGAGTGGCACTAGCAGCTCCGCTATGAGGATGCAAATCAGGTTTGATTTAAATACACTTTGTAATGGTCGTGAGTGTTAGATTTTGCATTGGACATGGTGAGATAATGTTAGTCAAGAATGCTTGTAAGGCGACAAAGACGCTATTATTAACACATCAATGAGTTTGAGCAAGGTGGTGTAATAGAGCTACGAGAAGCTGGATGTTCCTTCTGCTATTCTGCAGGAAGACTTAGCACGAATGTAGCCACTGTACATGATTGCTGGCAGCGGTGGTCACGAGAATGTACGGTCGTAAGAAGACCGGCTTCCGGACGGGGAAGCGGGACTACCGAGAGAGAACACAGCCGGGTTCGGCGTATGGCTGTGGCATCGTACTGCATCTGCAGCAGCAATTTGAGCAGCAGCTGGCACCACAGTGACACAACGAACTGTTACAACTTGGTTGCTTCAAAGACAGCCTCGAGCCAAACGCTCTATAGCGTGCATTTCACTGATCCCAGACTACCGCCATTGGCGACTTCAGTGGTGTTAAGCGAGAGCTCATTGGAGGGCAGGATGGAGGTCTGTTGTGTTTTCTGATGAAAGCTGGTTCTACCTCGGTGCCAGAAATGGCCGTGTGTTGATTAGAACGAGCCCAGTTCAGGGCCTGCAACCAACCCATCTAATACGCTGTTACAGACCAAGAAGATGTACATCCGCACATGCATATCGCCGACTGCAGTATGTGGCAAATAATTTGTTTAATAGGCAGTTGTGATCAAATAACTCATATCGGAAGAAGTCAAAAATTATTTCGTGTGAAAGAAGGCAATAACTAAATTTCGTAACGAGAACTTTTATGTGATGAACTGATCCGTGTGGTTAAAGGCAAAGTTTGATTGCTGAACGATATACGGCTTTTTAGGGCCAATAATGTTGCTCTGACAAGCTTAAATATACAAACTGTAATTGAATGACTTTGTTTATTGAAGAACTACCGTTTAATATTAGGGAGCAGATTACAAATTGGTAACAGGCACACAGGTTATACACTGAGTGCCAGAGAAACTGGTAAAGGCATGTGTATTCAAATTCAGAGATACGTAAACAGGCAGAATATGGCACTGAGGTCGGCAACGTCTATGTAAGACAACAAGTGTCTGGCGCAGTTGTTAGATCGGTTACTGCTGCTACAATGGCAGGTTATCAAGATTTAAGTGAGTTTGAACGTGGTATTATAGTCGGCGCAGGAGCGATCGGACACAGCATCTCCGAGGTAACGATGAGGTGGAGATTTTCTCATATGACCTTATCACGAGTGTACCGTGAATATCCGACATCGCTGCGGCCGGAAAAAGATCGTGCAAGAACCGGACCAACGACCATTGAAGAGAATCGATCAGTGCCACAGAAGTGCAAACTTTCCGCCAATTGCTGCAGAATTCAATGCTGGGACACCAAAAAGTGTCAGCTTGCGAACCATTCGACGAAACATCATTGATATGGGCTTTCACAAAGTTTTACGCCTCGCCTGGGGCCATTGACACCGACACTGAACTGTTGATGACTGGGACAATGTTGCCTGGTCGGACGAGTCTCATCTCAAATTGTGTGGTGTATTGTGCAACCTCTACATCTACATCTACATATATACTCCGCTAGCCGCCAAGCGGTGTGTGGTGGAGAGCACAATTCGCGCCAAAGTCATATTTCAGCCCTCTGTTCCACTTGCGGATCGCTCGAGGGAAAAACAACTGTCTGAACGCCCCAGTACGAGCTGTAATTTCCCTTATCTTTGAATGGTGACCATTGCACGATTTGGAAGATGGTGGAAATAATATATGTTGCAACGTCCCCTTAGAAAAATTAATGAATGACTGTGCTGGTAAACCTCTTACATTATTAGATTTTCAAACAGCTGAGCAGAACTGAACGTACTCAGACTTTTCGCTCTTTGCCTATTCTAACCAACACTAAACTGACATACTATATTTTTAGCGCAACGCAATCTGACTTTCAAAAATCCCTACAAAAGACTGGCCCTGACTAACAATAACCTATACCTTTCATGAATCACTTACCTCACAAAAATCTTCGTTACTCGAACTACTGCAATACAGCGAGCGCCAATACTGCCGGCTAAATAAAGGAGTCTAACCACTGAAGGCACTAACTACTTATAGGCATAGATAGCAAATGAGAGATTTTTATAGAGAACAAACAATGTATTTACATTAATAGTGTTCAAAAGTCATAATATATACACTCCTGGAAATTGAAATAAGAACACCGTGAATTCATTGTCCCAGGAAGGGGAAACTTTATTTACACATTCCTGGGGTCAGGTACATCACATGATCACACTGACAGAACCACAGGCACATAGACACAGGCAACAGAGCATGCACAATGTCGGCACTAGTACAGTGTATATCCACCTTTCGCAGCAATGCAGGCTGCTATTCTCCCATGGAGACGATCGTAGAGATGCTGGATGTAGTCCTGTGGAACGGCTTGCCATGCCATTTCCACCTGGCGCCTCAGTTGGACCAGCGTTCGTGCTGGACGTGCAGACCGCGTGAGACGACGCTTCATCCAGTCCCAAACATGCTCAATGGGGGACAGATCCAGAGATCTTGCTGGCCAGGGTAGTTGACTTACACCTTCTAGAGCACGTTGGGTGGCACGGGATACATGCGGACGTGCAATGTCCTGTTGGAACAGCAAGTTCCCTTGCCGGTCTAGGAATGGTAGAACGATGGGTTCGATAACGGTTTGGATGTACCGTGCACTATTCAGTGTCCCCTCGACGATCACTAGTGGTGTATGGCCAGTGTAGGAGATTGCTCCCCACACCATGATGCCGGGTGTTGGCCCTGTGTGCCTCGGTCGTATGCAGTTTTGATTGTGGCGCTCACCTGCACGGCGCCAAACACGCATACGACCATCATTGGCACCAAGGCAGAAGCGACTCTCATCGCTGAAGACAACACGTCTCCATTCGTCCCTCCATTCACACCTGTCGCGACACCACTGGAGGCGGGCTGCACGATGTTGGGGCGTGAGCGGAAGACGGCCTAACGGTGTGCGGGACCATAGCCCAGCTTCATGGAGACGGTTGCGAATGGTCCTCGCCAATACCCCAGGAGCAACAGTGTCCCTAATTTGCTGGGAACTGGCGGTGCGGTCCCCTACGGCACTGCGTAGGATCCTACGGTCTTGGCGTGCATCCGTGCGTCGCTGCGGTCCGGTCCCAGGTCGACGGGCACGTGCACCTTCCGCCGACCACTGGCGACAACATCGATGTACTGTGGAGACCTCACGCCCCACGTGTTGAGCAATTCGGCGGTACGTCCACCCGGCCTCCCGCATGCCCACTATGCGCCCTCGCTCAAAGTCCGTCAACTGCACATACGGTTCACGTCCACGCTGTCGCGGCATGCTACCAGTGTTAAAGACTGCGATGGAGCTCCGTATGCCACGGCAAACTGGCTGACACTGACGGCGGTGGTGCACAAATGCTGCGCAGCTAGCGCCATTCGACGGCCAAACCGCGGTTCCTGGTGTGTCCGCTGTGCCGTGCGTGTGATAAGTGCTTGTACAGCCCTCTCGCAGTATCCGGAGCGAGTATGGTGGGTCTGACACACCGGTGTCAATGTGTTCTTTTTTCCATTTCCCGGAGTGTATATCAGTTCATGATATCCAGTATTACGAATTTACTCTTTCTGGCGCACACACGTCCAGATGGTCCGGTCTTAAAATTCTGCCATCTCCCTCCCCACATCCACCACTGCTGGCGGCTTACCTCCAACTGCGCAACGCTACGCGCTGTTCACATCCAGCTGCCCAACACTACAATGGCAGACAAGAATGAAAACTAGCCACAGACTGCACACAGCACAGCCAGTGATTTTCATACAGAGCGATACGTGGCGTTACCAATAAGGAAACCTAAACAGCCTACTTACATAGCCCCCATTCTCCCCACAAAAAATTTTACAAATTGTTTTGGGCACTGGCCAATTCATATTTGTTAAAATTTTTCCACAATTACAATAACAAAGAAATAAAATGCACACACTTACTGATACAATGTTTGTCAAAATCTAAAATTTTCTCACAGTCCATAAAGACAGTACTGATCGTTCAACACAGTAAAATAGCAGTGTTTTTCTCAAAGTCTGAGCAGTAACAGAAAATGCACACGGAAGTAGTGGATTTCCATGCAGTCTTGAAGAAGTAGTGTTGTCCTTCCAACGGAAAGACAGTGCTGACTCTTGACATGCAGACAGATAATGGGCCACAACAGAGCAAACCCACAGCAGAGTCAGTCGAAGTTGAAGAATATTGGTAGGTAGGTCATCACAGAGTAGACCCACTGTAGTCCTAGTGGAGACTACGGTATTGGTGGGCCACCAGAGGTGCAGACCCAGTGCAGTCCTTGTACGAGGTGCATTCAAGTTCTAAGGCCTCCAATTTTTTTCTCCAGACTGGAAAGAGGTAGAAACATGCGCATTGTTTTAAAATGAGGCTACGTTCATTTTCAATACGTCCCAGAGATGGCAGCACCATACGGCAGATGGAATTTTACTGCCATAGGCGAGAATGAGAACTGTTTTAAATACTTAAAATGGCGACGTTCTCCTTACTTGAACAGCGTGCAATCATTCGTTTTCTGAATTTGCGTGGTGTGAAACCAATTGAAATTCATCGACAGTTGAAGGAGACATGTGGTGATGGAGTTATGGATGTGTCGAAAGTGCGTTCGTGTGTGCGACAGTTTAATGAAGGCAGAACATCCTGTGACGACATACCGAAACAACCTCGGGCTCGCACAAGCCGGTCTGACGACGTGATCGAGAAAATGGAGAGAATTGTTTTGGGGGATCGCCGAATGTCTGTCGAACAGATCGCCTCCAGAGTTGGTATTTCTGTGGGTTCTGTGCACACAATCCTGCATGACGACCTGAAAATGCGAAAAGTGTCATACAGGTGGGTGCCACGAATGCTGACGGACGACCACATGGCTGCCCGTGTGGGATGTTGCCAAGCAATGTTGACGCACAATGACAGCATGAATGGGGCTTCCTTTTCGTCGGTTGTGACAATGGATGAGACGTGGATACCATTTTTCAATCCAGAAACAAAGCGCCAGTCAGCTCAATGGAAGCACACAGATTCGCCGCCACCAAAAAAATTTCGGGTAACTGCCAGTGCTGAAAAAATGATGTTGTCCATGTTCTGGGACAGCGAGGGCGTAACCCTTACCCATTGCGTTCCAAAGGGCACTACGGTAACAGGTGCATCCTACGAAAATGTTTTGAAGAAAAAATTCCTTCCTGCACTGCAACAAAAACGTCCGGGAAGGGCTGCGTGTGTGCTGTTTCACCAAGACAATGCACCCGCACATCGAGCTAACGTTACGCAATAGGTTCTTCGTGCTAACAACTTTGAAGTGATTCGTCATGCTCCCTACTCACCTGACCTGGCTCCTAGTGACTTTTGGCTTTTCCAACAACGAAAGACACTCTCCGTGGCCGCACATTCACCAGCCATGCTGCTATTGCCTCAGCCATTTTCCAGTGGTCAAAACAGACTCCTAAAGAAGCCTTCGCCGCTGCCATGGAATCATGGCGTCAGCGTTGTGAAAAATGTGTACGTCAGCAGGGCGATTATGTCGAGAAGTAACGCCAGTTTCATCGATTTCGGGTGAGTAGTTAATTAGAAAAACACCGGAGGCCTTAGAACTTGAATGCTCATCGTAGAAATAATGGTATTGGTGGGCCATCAAAGATGGAGACCCACTGCAGTCCTTGTAGAGACGGCCAGCAGCCATCTGTTGTGACTGTGCAGGTGCACAATCACCATCGAAGAGTCTTGCGGAGAATATAGTAAGTCCATAAACCACCACTTGTGCATGCACAAAGTTTTTGGAATTGTCCTTAGAACCAGCAGTGCTGTTAATCAGTCCCTTGCTGAATTATTAACACACGTCCAAACACTAACAGTCCTCTTTTTTTTTCACATATTGTGCATATACTATGACCAACAGAAATATGTGCAGTGAAATGAAACTTAATTTGAAGAACTGGTATCTATACAATTATAAATTTACAACATAAGAATACAATTACAAAGGTACAAAATACATCATTAAGGAACATAACACTACGGATAACATTTGTAGTAACGCAGGCATTACAAAAGAATAGAAATAAACATATACATCAGTATTACATGAATTATGATATAAGTAAATACATAAAAGATCAGAATAGCTTTTGAAACATCAACTTCACACACGAGCATTAAAACAGAACAGAATAAATAATGTCTAAATATCTTTACAAAGAAAATAACATATTATTGTAAAAATTCTACAACGTAACTCTCATCAGCTAAACATATAAAGACAGGAAAAACACAAATACACAAGGGTACACAAACACATAGCAGAATAACGCAAGAGGAAAGGGAAGGGTTTGTTTTCAGTGTAACATTTGGTACTGCAGTCCAACCCAAAACCTCATTCCATAGATCTTCCATCTTATTTCAACATTTGTTTCCACCAAAAAAATCCTATCCAAGCATGCTTTCTCTATTTATATGTTCACATATTTCTTACCTCATTATTTATTTTGCATTATCTTACCTCATCATTTATTTCCAAGAAAATCCTGTTGTCCCTAAACCCCTTATTTTTTGTTCATATCCTCTTTCAAAATACTTTTTTGGACAAACCATTTTCTTATAGCTTCTCAATGGATTTCTTCCAATTCATCACAGATCGTTCTCTTATATAGCCTACCGCATCTAAAGCTAACTTAAGTCTACTGAGCTCAGATGCTAAACCAAGGGACGAGGCAATGCAGCACCACAAAACAATTAACACAAACAGCAATGACAAAAAATTCAAATTGGCAAAGCAGGAAGCAATATATATAAGTTAGCAAAGCAAATGCAACATTATCACTAATATGAGTCAATGTGCAGCAAAAAGAAAAATAAATCGGTAGTAGAACTGGCTTAACAGAGTAATACAAAGTGAAATTTAATAGCACTATGCCTGGCAAGCAGAAGCGGCAGCAAATCCAATAACTTACATCTAATCATGGCAAAGCTCAAGTAGAAAAAATATTACAGTAAAGATGGGCATATCTAATACCTATGTCACATCTTAACACTAGAGTGATGCATCACCTTGACTTACTCTAGCAGACAAGTTATCAAACCGTTAAAAAATTATTTTTGCAATTCCTGTGAAGGGAAATGTCTATTTGTGCTCTCTTTTCTACGAAAGTACATCATAAAATTATTCTTTACTGGGTCTGTAGACAGAAAATAGTGATATAAGTACATCTATTAAATTTTACTTTAACCAAAGCTGCAGTGCAGCTAGAAACTAGATATTAAACGAAATGAGCAAATATATACAAAGGAAGGCATGCAACATCATTCACTAGCCATATGGCATTTCATAAGGCAGTAAAAAAATCTCTCAACTAGAAAGACAGTAGTCATAATCAGGAGTATAGACATAAAATTTTTCTCGTCATTTCGTTAGGCATTTCAGTAAAGATCATAAATTAAGAGCTCCACAGTGTAATCATATGTTTTCAAGTTTGAGCGTCTCGTATTTGCAATGCTTCCTACAAAGAAACGTCAATAGCGAGGATAGTGGCCTCTTTTTTTCTCCACCTGTGCCTCTGAAAGGCACACACTAATGGCTTTTTTCCAGGCGACTGTGGCGCAGCTGGGTGCTTACAGTGCATTACATCAAGGTGACCTACCTTCCTTACCGAAATATTTACGACATCAGTTTCCGCTACAGTGACAGTCTCATACAAAATAAAAAAAATTCAAAGGTTAGAAATTTACATTAGAAGTGTGTAGAAACAAAATCTCATATATAACAGTGTCCAAAAAGTTTTGTCAGCATTGTGGTAACTAACATTTATGTATGAACACACATTTCATAACTTTTAAAGTACGATTCTTGGTTTCCAACATCCTTTTCATAAATCAGAGTCCCTAATCAATACTCCTTATTCCGTACCTTATTACACATGTACATATTCATATTCATCAACACATCTTCAATACTTCATCATAATAAATATATAGAATAATCAGATTCCTCATATAGCATCATCTCCTTGATCATAAACATACCTCAAAAGCATAATACATATCGTTGTTGTAATAATAACATCATAACACCTCAGTCAAATCTCAGAAATGTCATAGATTTCTGCAATAGTCTCGAAATAAAAAATAAAAAATTCTCTGCTCATTTCAATAGTGTCATCTACCTCAAACGTACTTTAAAAATCATGATCCCATACCAAATATATCATTCAAAGCTCTCATAGTATCACAATGGTTACAAAAAGTTATGAACAGTTCACAAAGTAGAGACAAAATACAATTTCATAAGTGTGAAGTTACCCATCTGTGTAATTGAGTAAACATGTGTCACTGACGTAGTAAAAAGAATGTTTGTTTCTCTGTCAAATAATCAGACAGCTGTGTTAGAGAAATATAGTACCGATCTGTGAAGTTGTATAAGCAAATACCATATTAGCTAGGGCTCCTTGTGCTTGCCAGACACATGGTACACAAAGTAAGCGTGTGCCCCCCTGAGGATTAATGTAATTATACCCTCAGGTGTTACAGATTACAGCAATGGAATGAAATGTATCACGGAAAACCTTTGTATCTTTGTAATTCAAAAATCTTTAAAAATAAATGTTTTAAGTATAAAATTAATCACTCAGATACGTGTACTGTAGCGCTAAACTGTGCATGTTGTTGTTAAGATAATCTCTGTCATTACTTAAGGGTAAAAAAATGCCAAGTGTTGTAATTATCGTCGTCCGTAAGCAAAGTTCTGTAGAAGTCAATGTCCTTACCTTGTAATAAACAAAAGCAAAATGCTATGCGTATACATATCGTAGTTGTTGAGTACAGTACTGTATCAAGAAAGTACTATACTGTAACGTATTGTTGTGCTACGAAAAAGGCTGTCTCATTGTAGCTATACCACAAAAGTTACTATTGAAACATGTTTTACTTTCCAGAAGCATTCAGAAAAACTGTGCAGATATAAAACAGATACACTGCAAAAGCAACAATGTAAATTGTGTCACACATTAGTAGCGTCATGATACAATCGTGTAGCTGTCACATAAACTAACCCCTGTGTCATCTGGCATCTCTCAGAAAGTGCTTTAAACCCAGAATGTATTTTCAAGTAAACCAAAATGTTGCATTAAAATCTCATTAGCAGTACCTGTATATGTTCTAAGTATATAAGCCTCATAGTCGTTACATAATCATGCAAGTAACAAGCAAGGATGTACACACACAATAACACTGTGTCATCTGTTCACTATAACAATGCATTCGTAATTTCTGTTTAAATATGTTCCCTAGGTTCTAGACTGGATAGTTAACTTTAAAACATAGTTGCATGTTAACAGATTCTAAGTCTGACAAAGTGTCTTAGTAACATGAAGAGAAAAATTTTATAGCAAAGATTAAGTTAAAAAAGCAGATTATCTCTCAATAAACGGTTTTACATGTGAAAAGTGGTGTAATCCTTTTACCCTTTCTAATACTCAGAGTTTCAACTTAAACGCAATTATCATGCGGTATACGTCGGTAAGGAATACTGGAATTTTTCTCAAGGTTAGCGTCTATGTTATTTCCCACTGAGCCAGCCGGCGCATGTGGCTGCCTGCGGTGCGAGTCATTGTCTGTCTTTGTTGGCGCGCGTCCTTATTAGGATTAGGAGACCTAACTTCTATAAATTCACCTTGACGAGAGGGCCCTGCCCTGTTTGAATCTCGCCAGTTCTGATGAAATTTAGGTCTGTTGTTACGATTATATCATCTTTCGTCATGTCGTTAGATTCCATAATTTCTTTCTTGTGGTCACATGGTGGAGAATTTCTCCCTGAATCGTAACTGCGTGCTTGAACTGTTGCGTCTGAAGTTATTCTGTCTCCCTTGATAATAATAGTTTTTGTTCCCACATTGTCTGTTTCTATGGTTATCTCTGTCATATTCATTACTACGGAAGAGAGATCTTTCTCTGTAACTATTATTCTGCCAGTGGTTGACATAAGGGTGGTGTCTGTTTTGGTCACGATTTGTGTTGTGAGAATAGCCTTGTCGTGTCCAATTATTATTTCTTTCATTGCGGAATTGTGACGGATGTGACCTGTAATTGTTGTGCTCCTGTTGTCGCGTTCCGCGATTGTCAGTGTCAATTTCCAATTCTTGTAAGAGTCCCTGAAAAGCTTCAATGTCGTCTTTGCAACGTCCTGCCAAAATAATGTGTCGTAAATGTTCAGGCAATCTCATTAAGCAAATGCGGATGAGTTCTGAGGGGCTGTATGGGTTTGAAAGATAGAAAATTCCGATTGTTCGAAATGTTTCATCATTATGATGCTATGTTTTACTCGGTCTTGTGTAGCTTGAGACCAATATGCTGAGAGGAAGGCATGATAAAATTCTCCATCACTGTGACAATCGTGAATGACCGATCGCATTCTTACAGCTGGTTCTTTCTCTAAGTAGCCACACATACATTGTAACCTGTGCTCCAATGACCAGTTGGGAGGAAAACAATGAGAGAATTGATGAAGCCATGCTTGTGGATGAATGTCGTTGCCAGAATTCTTAAATGTTTTGAATTTACGTGTAGTAATGAACAACTTATAGTCAAACTCATCATGTCGGTGAGTCGCATATCGGTCCTTGTTACTTCGTTTCGTCGGTTCAATTCCAAAATTCAGTGCGCCTTGCCAATTTCTTTCATAATTTTCGAAATGCCCTGTGTTATTATTTTGTGACTTTTCCGTATTTCTAAGTCCCTCTTCCCGTGTTGGAGCGCGAGTCTCCTCTGAAATATGTAATTCTTGTATTACCTGTGTCAACTCATCTTGTACTACCCGGATTTCTCTTTTGTACTGTGTATTGATTTGATTTTGATGTTGTTAGAATTTTCTAATTTGTTCATACTCTTCTATGTCAGTGAAGGCCATGGGTCTTGTGTCATTCAAATCATCATCTACCTTCGTAGATAAGTTAGTGAACTGATCCGAAAGTTCGGCTACTTTCTCCGATAGTGAACTGATTTCCTCAGTGTGTTTTTCTGAACCAAGTTTCAGAGTGTCCATTTGTGTTGAAATCGTATCTACTGTCACCTTTAAGTTTTCCTGAGTTTTTGCAAGTTGCGTAACCGAATCGGTAGATGCAACTGAGTCAGTTTTAGCTTGCAAGGTGTCGTGGTTTTCATGAACAATAGTTTGCAGTTCTTTTATGGCTGCTACGTGATTCTTTAATGCATTTTCATGACGCGAAAAAATAGGTTGTAAATGCTCACAGATTTGTGTTTTTACGTCATTACAGACTTTTTGACATTTCGATTCGATGTTATGTAACTCAGCAGTTAAACCTTCACGTGTTTGTTCAATCGTGGTGTCTAACTTTTGAAGCTGTTGCTGTGTTTGTCTCTGATTTTGTTTCATTTGTTGCATTAATTGCTATAATAATGTATTAGTGTCTGGAATCTGTTCCTCTATGCTTTTCGGCAGTGCATTTGCACCACCAACATTCACATTTTGACGAGCAGAAAATGTGTCTTGACTTATTTGAGAAAACGGTGAGGACGCAAAACCTGAATCTACAGTATTTGCAAGATTTTGTCCTGTCATTTCGGATTCCTGAGGCGAACTGTTGCCGACCGATCGATCGATAATGCTTCCCTGTTCACTAATTGTTTCACTGTCTACACCATTATTTGCCGCCCACTCCATTTCCCTATGCTCAGTTACCAAATTACTATGTTGAACATTAGTTAATTCACTACACGGTGGCGCTAACACACTGCTTTCGTCTTCACTGTCGTTTCTCAGTTTACTTTGGAGCCTAGTATTACGTTTTTCACACGCCTTAATTGTCACAATATTTCACACGATAACACAGAAAATCACAATCTGAAGAGCAAAAATAAGACAACACATTAACATAACACTAAAAATAATATCTAGTTAATCTCAAGCGCAGATGCGAAATACTTGGTCTACATGCATGCCACAGCTATTTTACTGTACAACAATGAAAGACTGCAACTACAAAGGAGATTCTCTCTACAATTACACGCTAGCAATAAACAAATCTACACTAATTACACAAACTACAAGAAAAAAACAGAAGATTCCAGTGGGGTATCCTCGGCTAAGGGTCGGCATATGTAACGTCCCCCTGGAAAAATTAATGAATGACTGTGCTGGTAAACCTCTTACATTATTTGATTTTCAAACAGCTGAGCAGAACTGAACGTACCCAGACTTTTCGCTCTTTGCCTATTCTAATCAACAATAAACTGACATCCAATATTTTTAGCGCAACGCAATCTGACTTTCAAAAATCCCTACAAAAGACTGGCCTTCCTAACAATAACCTACACCTCTCATGAATCACTTACCTCACAAAAATCTTCGTTACTCGAACTACTGCAATACAGCGAGCGCCAATACTGCCAGCTAAATAAAGGAGTCTAACTACTGAAGCCACTAACTACTTATAGGCATAGTTAGCAAATGAGAGATTTTTATAGAGAACAAACAATGTATTTACAATAATAGTGTTCAAAAGTCATAATATATATATATATATATCAGTTCATGATATCCAGTATTACGAATTTACTCTTTCTGGCGTACACACGTCCAGATCGTCCGGTCTTAAAATTCTGCCATCTCTCTCCCCACATCCACCACTGCTGGCGGCTCACCTCCAACTGCGCAACGCTACGTGCTGTTCACATCCAGCTGCCCAACACTACAATGGCAGACAACAATGAAAATCAGCCACAGACTGCACGCAGCACAGCCAGTGATTTTCATACAGAGCGCTACGTGGCGTTACCAATAAGAAAACCTAAACAGCCTACTGACAATGCTCTACATCCTCGGCGAAGATCGGATTTTGGAATTTAGTGAGCAGCCCCTTCCGTTTAGCGCGTCGTCTCTCTGCAAGTGTATCCCACTTCACACCTTCTACGAGATTTGTAACGCTGTCGGGAAGCCTAAATGTACCAGTCGCGAATATTGCAGCTCTCCTTTGGACCTTTTCAATCTCTTGAATCAGACCCAACTGGTAAGGGTCCAATACAGTCGAACAATACTCTAAGACTGGATGAAGTAACGTATTGTAAGCAATTTCCTTTGCCGAAGGCGTGCATCGCTTCAGGCTTCTACCAATAAACCGCAAACTAGAGTTCGCCGTTACTTTTATAATCTGATCTTTCCATATGAGATTGTTTCAAATAGTCACACCCAGGTACTTGACGGATGTTACCGTTTCCAAAGACTGGGCATTTATTTTGTACTCGTACATTAATGGGGATTTTCGCCTTGTTTTACGCGGTAGTTTACACTTACTAATACTGAGAGATAACTGACAGTCGTTACACCACGTATTTATTTTCTGCAAATCTTAATTGATTTGTTCACAAGTTTTATGTGATACTACTTTCCTCATGAATCGATGGACTCTGCATCTCAGGAGAGGATTGTTCAAGCCGGTGGAGGTCTTTAATGGTGTTGAGCGTGTGCAGTTGGAGTGGTAAGGAACCGCTGATGTATCTAGATACGACTCTGAAAAAGCGACACGTACGTAAGCATCCTGTCTGATCACCTGCATCCATTCATGTCCATTGTGAATTCCGATGAACTTGGGCAATTCTAACAGGACAATGCGACACCCCACACGTCCAGAACTGCTACAGAGTGGCTCCAGGAACACTCTTCTGGGTTTAAACACTTCCGCTGGTCACCAAACTCCCCAGACATGAACATTATTGAGCATATCTGGGATGCTTTGCAACGTGCTGTTCAGAAGAGATCTCCACCCCTTCGTACTCTTACGGATTAATGGACAGCCCTGCAGGATTCATGGTATCAATTCCCTCCAGCACTACTTCAGACATTAGTGGAGTCTATGACACGTCGTGTTGAGGCACTTCTGCTTGCTCGGGTGGGCCCTACACGATATTAGGCAGGTGTACCAGTTTCTTTGGCCCTTGAGTGTATGATACACACCTGCGTTTTTGATGTGACAGAAGTCTTCACTCTTCCGACTGCCATTAAGTCTGAGTGAATGATTACGATATAATGAATACACACAAGATAGATGTGAATTAAACACCGATGTTCTGGCTAAATGACTTCTTTGCAGAAAAACCAGATATAAAAATTGGTAGTTGAACTAACCGTGAGTGGTCGTGGGCGTTACATAGGCAACGTCGTGAAGTAACTTGCATTGTAAAAATGTGATTATGTCGTTGGTTGTATCAGGGATGAATACTTAACTTTTGACAAAAAATTATATTGGAGAATACAGCTGCGACCACATGGATCTGTTCAGGACAGTATTTGATTAACAGTACATGTTGAAATTTGTACTCTGTTAAGATGGTGACGACTGTACTGGAATTTGTATGTGAATCGGAATTCGTGACTGCGGAAAGATCTGTAATTATCTTCGTCACCTGCAAAGACAAAATAAAAATCTATGAGGAATCAGCGGAAGGTGTTTTTTAATTAAGGATATATTTATTCAGAATCTAAGTACATATTTTATTATTGTTCTAACAACATCCGTTTCATCGCTGACACGTTGTGATAGGTTCTGACTTGCCTTTTGAAGAAAATCACCTGCCGTGTTAGTTCTGTTACAATAATTAAATTGTAGTAATGTAATGATGATACAATGGTTTACCTTAGAACGCACAACCGAATAAATGTGAGAACCGTAGGACGATCAATCTGACATGCCAGGCTTACAAGTTTCTAGCCAATGAGCCAAACTGTGACCGCCCGTTTAACGGCGTATTGGTCCACCTTTGAAACGCAGTACGGCAGCGATTTTGCACGGCATGGATTCAACAAGTTCAGTTCCATGCTTCTCAAATCACTGCAGCATGACTCTGCCCTTGTGACAGGGACAATTACGCTTCTGGCAGGGACTACTACCAGTGGGAAAGATATCAAGTATTGAAGGCATGCAGGTGATTTGCAGTAATGTTCACATAGTCCAGAGCTGTCGTGGTGCCTTCGGTTACTACCACCGGTCCCATGGAACCGCTGGTCAGCGTCCCCCCTCCCCCGCATCATAATACTGCCACCACGGGCCCGCATCTGCGGCGTGGTGCTTGTTTCGAGCAACCGTTCGCCTGGGCGACGGTGGCGTATTCAGACACGACCCGATGTAACAAGGGACGTGATTCATCCGATCTGGTGACACATTTCCATTGATTCACGATCCAATCTCCATGATTCCGTGTCCGCTGCAGTCGTAATTGCCAATGTCATTTGGTCAACATGGGAACACGTAAAGATCGTCTGGTGTGGGCCCCATGTTCAACAACGTATTCTGAAACGGTATGTTTCGAAACACTTGCGCTTGCATCAGCAGTCATATAAGTGACAGATCGCCCCCTATTTGGCTTAACAGAGCGGTAAAGTCTCAGATCTCCACGTTCTGTGACGAGGCGTGGCGTCCATCATCTTCTCGCTTACTTGTGGGTTCAGCATCCTTCAACTTCTTCCCACGACAGTAGCACGAGAACAGTCGATCGGTTTGCGCTTCTGAAAGCTCGTTCGTATGCACTGTCCCAGCCTTTATTATGTAAACTGAAGGTGGAGCGGAGAGAAAGGAAAGGGAAGGAATTAGTGATATCAGCTGCATCGCAACTTTACGCGGAATCAGCGGCGACGAGTGAAAATGGTTGCTGGACCAGGACTCGAAAGCGGGATTCCTGCTTACTAGGCAGTTGCACCACCAAGAGACAGTGTTGATCGCAAACGATCGGACTATCTCGACTCACCACCTGGCCGACTCACTCTTCCGTCTATTGCCACCTACCTGCGGTCCCCATGCAGGTCCTCCATGCTCGTTAATTTTAGATTTCCGTTGTAGATCGAAGGCACATGAGCATCTGCACTGAAGGTTGTGGGTTCATTGTCCATAGGAGTGAATAAATTATACGAATGCGTGGTGTCCATTCTTCTGGACACAAGCTAACAACGCTACCAGACCTTCCAAGTTCAAACGTATGTGAATTCCTAAGGGACCAAACTGCTGTCATCGGTCGCTAGACTTACACACTACTTAAACTAAATTGTGCTAAGAAGAACACATACACACCCCATGCCCGAGGGAGGAATCGAACCTCCAGTGCGAGGGGCAGCGGAGTCCGTAACATGGCGCTTCTAACCGCGCGGCCACTCCGCGTGGCACCATCCAAGTAAAAACCCATCTGCAGAAACGCGAGACGTCAGTTGTATCCAAGAATCCGTGTAATAAAAGCACTGGTAACGGGATGGGAGCTGTCTATCCATCCGCAGGGCCGGGTATTTATTTCCTTCCGAGCGTCAACGGCCATACTCGCGTGCCATGTTTGTCGCTATGCCTGGAGTCGCGACCGCCGAAGGAGGAACTATGCGCCGTTATTGTCCACATTGTTCGTCGTTCTCCACATCGATGGAGTGAAAGACAAGTGGCAAAACTTCTAAAGTTTTTCTGCAACATCGCAACTGCAACGCTGACAAGCATCTAGCCTGAATAAATACTTCCTAGCTATTCTTTGTCAGGTGTGTATTAAACATGTTATGAAGTAAATAGTGGCGCTAAATATTGTAGTATCAGTCAGAAATATAGTCCTGAAATAACAATGTTACGATTTCCGAAGGAGGCTGAGAGGTAAATAGGAGGATGTTATGAGAAGAAATGCTCCCGTCAAGATGGTTAGTTACATTCGAGATAATGTTTAACTTCTTCATCCACCTGTCATGTCTTCAGAATTTCTGCTGTCAATGAGACGCAAAATATTAACCAATGTTTCATGCTGTTAGTACTGTATGAAGATTTTCCCATATCAAATAAACATATCAGTCGAAAACTTTTTCGATACTTGGTTTCGGACTTTAGTTTCTTAGATACGTATGTACGTATATGTATGTGTGTTTGTGTGTGTGTGTGTGTGTGTGTGTGTGTGTGTGTGTCGGGTGGGGGGGGGGGGGGGTGTTTACCTACTATATTGAGTAAGGAAATGCGTAGCTCTTTTTTGTTAGTAACCAATGTGGCCGTGTATAAACGACCAAGAAATGAAGATCAGCAGATCGTAAGAAAGTTCGTGCAAACAAAGAAAGATTTTGGATTGCATTTTTTATTCATATATAAACTAAGATATCGTTATCAATAATACAGATAATGTAAAAATGTTTTCTGCTGTAATATACATGCATTCTGTTTTTTTCTCTTTTTCTTTCATACAATAATCGCTTATTTGCCCAAACGCAATAAACAGCGTATTAATATGAGAAGGGACAGTCTTACGAAGAACAATGCGCTGTATATGCACTATCATATTAAAATTTGTGCCCTCCATTTTCAAGCATGCCATTTACAAATGTAGATAATTCAAAATTAGGCTCGAACGCTGTGCCAACATTGTTTATTTCTAATGAAGCACGATTTGTATCACTCTAACAAAAATTATTCAATAGATGCACTTTCCCAGTTATGAAGAAGCAGATCTCACCGATGAAGGGGAATGTAGTGCAGCAGTATGCGCCCACTATACGGTATCAAGTACAAAGGGTGCGCTATTTGATTCAGCGTAAAGCAGCAGAAAACACGTACGAGATCGTGGATATGCTCATAACCATATTATGTTATAATTTCTCGTCTTAAACGATTTTCGATAATATGAATACGACTCGGCTTGTGAACCGTTACACTTCTATTTTATTACTAAACGTTGACATTAGCAAGGACGCATTATATTAGTTTAATTACATTTGTATAATCGTATTGGAAAAATCACCACCCCATTTAGTCACTGGTAAATAAGGACGTAACATTATTAAAACAGAAATTTAGCGGTCTGTGTCATGCCATTCCGTTACTGTAGGCTAGTCACTTGATACGCTAACACCGCTTCAGCAGACAGAAGGTTACATTTTTTAGCCCTGTAGAGTTCCGCGACGTTTTGTCACAGACTGCGATATTAGACTGATGACATGGATTGACTCATTAATGGCCAACAACAAATGGTTAGTAGCCAAATCACCGGAAGCACTTGCTGGCTTTGTGGTACAGAAACCAATGCGCCATATTTACATAGTGGTCCATTGCCTTTCCCGGATTGCAGACTTTACCGTAAGTGCAGGATGATTATAATTAAAGTTCCAGTTTCAAAACGCTGTAAAAAAGAACCACCGATTAGAACGACGTGAAATTTCAAAGGAATATTATGGAAGAAGGGGTAAACAAATATTGTGGGAAAGAATAACGATAATTTTAGCCCTAGCTGGCGCTGTAAGCCGCAGAATACGCAAAACAAAAGGCGCAGCGTACTTGGCAGTTCGTCAGTTTCCATCTGAGATGCTCGGGTAATTGTCTCGATGCGGAATCGCACGCTGCTGGTAAAGCTCTTTTACAAGAATGGTGACTGCGCCAGAAGCTCTGTAGAAGTTCCGGACACTCAAGCGCATGAAAAAGGGAGTTAGGCCGATGTGTGACAAGTGTCTGGAGGAAATGATTACGAAATTCGAAAATACTTTTTTTGTTTTGTAAATGCCGTGTTGGCAGGAAGAGTAAAGCATTTGAGTCGACGTGAGTAGAAGATGTGGCCACAGCATTTTAGGTGGAGTCGAGCGGTGGTGTGCAAACATACACTGTACGGGGAATTAACCGAGGTTTGGACATGCCTACAAAACATACTGCATTACTATCCACACAAAATCACCCATATTCAGGGGTTGCTTGGTGCTGACCTCACAATGAGACCAACGTTTGCTCTTGAATTTCTTGCTCGCACGGAAGTGGACAATGAATGGCCAAAGAACACTGTGTACAGACGAAGCTCATTTGCACCTCCAAGGACATGTCAATACGCAGAACTGCAGAATATGGGCAACGGAAATCCCGATCCCTCATCAAGCGATACTGCTTCATTCTGCAAATGTGGCGGTGTGGTGCGGGTTGACGGGGCCGTACGTAGTAGGTCCACATTTTTTCGAGGGGATGGGTCCTGCGGGCCCTGTTACCTGTACCATCAATGGTAAATACTATGTGAGTCTTCGTGGCGCACCAACGTCATTCCAATGCTTCAATAACGTGGACATGTGGGAAGGATCAATGTTAATGCGAAATGGCGCTCCACCGCAGATTGCACACCCAGTGAAGCAGCTGCGGCAGAGGAATTTCGGAAATGGTAGAATTATCTGCCGTCATTTCCCTGCAGCCTAGCCGCCCAGATCACTTGATTTTAATCCGTGCGACTTCTGGCTGTGAGACTATCTGAAGGATGGCATGTTCAGTGCTTAGATTACAAACGTGGCTGAACTGAAGGTACGCATTGCGCATCGCACTCTGAACCTTACAACTGAGACACTTCAATCTGTTGTAAAACATGCTGTTTCTCAAATTTAACTTGTTGCAGAACAGGATATTGAATATTTCTTGCGCCAATCTCACGACAGTTAGAAATCGATTTCATTGTTGCTTTCTATGCGGTTTTTGGCCCAAGACAATTAAAAGCGGCTTCTCACCATCCGGGTGGCACGCCCTTTTTGTGGTGGAGGGGCTTACCTAACTAAAAGTGCCACAACTGTTGAATGCCAAACTTGTGCGGTCTTTCACATCGCACAATACGGCCGGTTTAATGCGCAACTCACACAATAACCGCCGTATTGCGATTCATCTGCCATTTTAGCCGAAACCACTTACTTTACGACGTAACGGTGCCATCTAGTAGAAGAATTTTGTAATTTTTTTAAAAACTTCTGTAAAGTTTCTTCCTCCTTCGATAATATTCTATTCAGATGTCACGTCATTCGTAGCAGCGTTTCTTTCCTTTATTTTTTTACAGCATTTTTAAACTGGAATCACCCTGTGCATGAACACTTCGACGCTCGGGCTGTGGAAAAGGTCCCCTGTAAAGATGAGTACACGCAGATCCTCGCCAAATGCAGGATACTAGTACGGCCAAAAGCAACATGCTTCCTGCTCATAGGACACCGCCGATGAAAATGGTAGGGCTCTTCCTGTGTGTGGAATGTTTATGCGGGATGAAAAAGGGCTTCTGATAGGCCATAGTACCACACTAACGAACGCTACAGAGTTCTACTGTCCGACGATCAGCATTCGTTTCCTCATCTGAAAGAACCCGATAGTAGCTCCTAGTATCAACAAGGCAATGCACCATCGATAGCGACGCTATACCAGCGCCATCCGTGGCGAATGTGGTAGACCGCCATGTACTACAGATAGGACGTCGAATTCCACAGAGAGAAGACGGTTGACGAACACAAGTTAGAGCGGAACGGTCAGACAGGAAACATTGATAGATACACTTGGGTAACCGTTCGGAGGCGGACGGTTGGAAAGAAGAGCGCATTGTCTGATGGAAGCAAGTATGCCTCGTCCGACGCTGTTTCAATAAAAAAGTCTTTGGTGTGCGCTTTCTGGAACATGAAAACTGCGGTTAGTGATCGAGCTGCGTGTGTGTATGTGTGTGTGTGTGTGTGTGTGTATTCATTTGACATGTAGCTCTTTCCAGGTTCCGGCGCATTTAGTAAGTCTGCCTGTTACACGTGTGGTATCTTGTTTGCGGGACTAGAGGGCGGAACTGCATGGTGAATGTATGCAACCGCTCTGTGTGACTACATTAATTTATACTGCGGTTAAATATTTGTGGGACCGACTGCGAGCAGAAGCTTTATGTAGCATTGTAGATCTGCCAAACCATGCTCAGTGAATTAAATTGTTTCTCATTTTGTTTCATATGTTTCTGAGTAATAGACTGTATAACGATATGCTTACGTAATGTGTATACATAAACATACAGTTATAAATGTCCCCGTTCGTAGTCGCTAATTATAACAATATGTTACTTTTGTGCTGTAACATATAGCTATAATCAGCGGTGGAAACATATTTGCGAACGCCGACTGTGTGCGGCTGTTTCTTGTTGGATCGTCTGATCAGTCGGAAGTTGCATTGCATAGGAGAGTAAATGCCTATTCAAAATATAATTATTTTGGGTAGCTCAACATGAATTTCCTAAGGGACCGTAGTTTATCATGCATTTACCAGTAGAATATGGCGCGGAGAAAATATTTCGCCGCATGCAACTTCCGTCCGAACTCGACGAAAGAATTCGTGACTGTGAACTCTCTATTTGGCAGAAACATATAGAAAATTAAATAATTTCATGAAGAAGTGAGACATAGATTCTATAGTAAATGAATAGTCCATACACCAGTTCCATTTAACTCTGAATTTATGGCAATTAATAGACGAACTTACACTGCACTGAAGGATTTAACATGGATGCCGTTTTGACTGGCACTTCTCTTAATGAAAACAATTCCTTTGACGTTTTCACATACACGTCGCACAATAAATCTACTGCTAGGCACTTTTAGTATTACACATTTACTTTACACTAGAACAATATTAATTTTAACAATAATAATACGGCGGCAAGACATGCGCGTCCGACACAAGTTACAGGAGACATGAGAAGAATGAGTAACTGTTCATCGAGAATATTTCGTACCTCAAAAAAAAAAAAAAAAATGTGTAAAAGTGTTCTTCTTCTGTCCGTTTTTCGCGCCGCGGTTTTCAAAGTCAATAACTCACTGCATCTCTGACGGCGCTTCGACAATAAACAAGTTACGTCACAGGTCGTTCACCTTTTACATTCTCGCAACATTATTTGCTAACTGTAGCTGTTGCCGAGCGACTGCTCGATTAGTGAATGATTTAAAATGATAAGACAATCAAATAATGTTACATTGCCTTCCATGGGAATCTTGGAAATCAAGGAGATTACCAAGATTCACATGTCGCCGTTAACATTATGGGATTGAGTACTTTACAGATTTACATTGATCAAACACAGTATTCCTGTCATTTGATTATTAGGATTACACAAATATGGTGATCTCTCATTCATAGACAAAGACATTCCTGTCATTTGATTATTAGGATTACACAAATATGGTGATCTCTCATTCATAGACAAAGACAGTTCTTAAGGTAAAGATACACAAAAAAATTTAAAAACTAAGACAGTAAATCTACTAAGTTTACAATGGACATTATACATTATACTCATTACAGTCTTTTTTTTTTTTTTTACAGAGTTCATACCGACCATCTTTGTGGCCTCAAGTTATTGTCCAGAGCTCATAGGCTCTTTGCTCCTGAAAGAAAACACATAGGATTCATCTTTTTATACCCACATAATTCTCACACATGGAATTTCTCACACGTGCCCATTTTTATACACATATAATTCTCACACATGGAATTTCTCAAACGTGTCCATTTTTCATTGCTCACTAGTTGTCATGATTTTTACGCTTTCACTGTTTGTGTATTGACAGGTAAAAATTTGATTCTTCTCCAGGTGAAGCTTATGCCTTGAGAAGTTGGATCGCTACTTTGCGGTCTCCGAGTAGAAAACTTTTCATCAGCTCTGGCGGGCGAGTCTCACTCGCACGTTACGTACACACGTTACATGTAACAAAAGAAATATAAATACCCATTAGTCTAAAAACTAAGCTTAAATCTATTTTAGGACTTGGGATTCATAGGAATTTGACTTTGTCACTATTCGCGTGTGGTTTGGCTGTTCACATTTCATCCACGGGGTATAACATTAGCATAGTATGTGATATGTTGTGAACTCATATAAAAGTCTTTTATTTTGGGAGCGGCTTTCATGGAAAGTCCGTTTCGTCGAACTGCAGCGGGAGTGCTGTGCTAGTACATCACTTTAAATTTAACGCGTTTGTTGCGTCGATGTAAGTTGACACAGGCTGATTGTTACAGCTGAGTCGCAACTCGAGGCGCTCACTAGCCTCCACGCGGTACTTCAGCTTTTCCGCGCACTGTTCAGTGAACACGTTGCGTCGATGGTGTTGTGGTATTTTGTGGTTTGCTGAGGCTGGTGAGGAGGGACGAGGATTACCAGGGACAGAGGCTCCATTGAAACCATCCCTGTCTCCACATTTTCCAGCCGATTTTGAAGATTTTAAGGTAGGCTAGTGCTCGCACTTTGCAAAGCAGCGAACACGCTTGGTTTCCGATGCACTGCACGTAATCACATCACCGCCTTCGGTTACACAACCGGACTATCATTGTCCGTCGGCCTATCTGCACGTTTAACACTTTTTTCTTCATCGTGTCTGTGGCAGACTTCCACACCATTTTAAGCCTTCACTTATACACTACTACGTACATATTTTTTTTTCCAGTTTATAATCAAATAGATTGTCTCACTTTGAAGCTTGCTAAGTGAGAGCTTTGATTATCATGTCCATTTCAATTTCTGTTGCTTTGTTGCTAACTACCTTAACATTTCGCTTTACATTGTTCCTCATCTTTCTCTAAGACTAATTATGCTTTTAGTTCACAGTCACAATACATTAGTTTCTCCGATCTGTTAGCAATTATTATTATTTTAATTCATTTCAATCGTTCTTTCTATTTATTAGATTCATTAAAGTTATCACTGTCATTTCAACAAAAATTTTCCTTTTACTAGATGTGAGGATCAATCAGTCACATTTGATTGCCCTCTCACATGAGAACAGAACACCATTCAAGAAAATTTCAAATTCCTTATCGCGATCTCGGTTTGCGTCTCGGATTGACTTTAAAAGGAAAAATTAAGACATTTCAAAACTAGCTTTTCTCGATTTCGTTCACGCGCTTCCTTTTGAAAATCGTATGCCAAACCAGCCTTCCACGTCAACCGCATTTCTCAATCTGTGACGTCAAGTCTACGGGACGGGTTTAGGCGGGTTAGGATATTTACACAAATTCAGAAGAAAGACATAGATATAATAGTACATAGAAGAAGAAATCTAGCAAACAACTCCTTGTTCCTTATAACTTAGAAATTAATTTTTCCTTTGCGCCGTACGTCTGCGTACGCGCTCCAATTACAAACTAGCTACTTTGTTTTGCCGGCGGTTTCATTGTCATTTTATTCTCGCCTTTACGCCTGCTTGCGCTACACTGCATTGGCCTCTATATATGACCTTAGGTCATCATTGCTTTGTCCTTGCCACTTACGCTCTTATACTTGGTATTTATTTCACTTATGGCTTTGAATGTATCTGTCCTGCGTATTGCAATTACAATTAATGCTACTTTGTTTATCTAGCTGAAGGATAGCGCTTTCGTGGTCATGTTGGTACTTACAAGTAACTCACATGCTTCGTATACATTACGTTATTTTAATGCAGAGATGAACCTGTTCCAGATTTCTATGTACATTGGAACTTAATCTAGACATAGCTGACTTAGAAACTAGTTACTTGTTTTCCTTTTTAGTTGGATCAGGAACCAATAATTGTCAAGCGACCCTTGCCCTTGACGAAAATAAATTTCGTTTCTGGATCATTGCTCCTTGAACTTAAAAAAAATTCTTACATACTATGTTTTATTTTCACTTCTTTAGCATTTCATATCGCAGAAGCCGGCTTGTTAGGCACATCCTTCGCTTTATATTTCATTTCTCTCTCTTAAATATTATCTCCTTAAAACTAAATCTTAAAACTAGAGTTCTTGGAGTTGATCACTTTCTTTGTTAAACAAGATTTTTTTTTATCAGCTTGGCTGTACTTAAATTATGGCTGAAGATAACATATTTTAAATTGTCTGCTGTATAGCAAGATAGACTCACTGTCGTGTAATATATTCTAAGCATTTTTTTTAACGAAGTAAAATCAGTTGTCACTTAGTCACTAGCGGCTAACCTTCTCTTGTCATTATAAAGCTTCCCTTTTGACTTATTCTGTAGCATGATATTTTTTAAGATCAGAGTGATGGTATAATCCTTTTATTTTTCCATTTGCGGGATCAGAAATCAGATAACAACCTGTATGCGGTATACGAAGGATCTCGTAAGGTCCCTCAAAAAGACTTTGCCATTTTCGATTTTTGTGTAAGAGCAACGATGGTTTAAAGTGTGTTTTTAGCAAGACTTTTTCGCCTACTTTATAAGTTAACACCTTATTAATATGTTTGTCATACGCCTTCTTGCGTAAATTGGCTTGGGTGGTCAACGTTGTTAGAGCTTGTCTTATTCTGGCGTCTAAACTAGCACTTGCGCTGTTATACTTAGGAATTGAATTGACCCATTCATTTTTCTCTTGGTCAGAAGACATCAACTCACTCGGAGTGAAACCAGTAGACAGGTGTGGTAGATTATTCACAATTTCCTCGAAAGGTGACACAAAGTCAACCCAGCGAGTCTGCTGATTTGGTATATAAGTACGAATAAAACGATTAAACTCCTTGAACACCCGCTCAGTCGGGTTCGACTGCGGTCTAAACTTGGAGATAAGGATTTGCCTAATTTGATGACTAGCAAGGAAAAGTTTCCATCTTTTGCAGACAAAGTTAGACCCATTGTCTGAGAGAATTGATTCAGGTTTTCCGAATCTAGGAAAGTAGTGGCCCAAAGTGTCCCCACGAAATATGTGTATACCAGAGTAAGTGTTCTACATATTCCTGCGGAATGCATACTAGTCAATTTTATGATGACAGTGATGTTCGATGGAAAAGAACTTGATTATGCAATTTGTAATATTTGCACATGCGATGGGTAGGATTAGTTTCGAGGATCTGTTTCACACCTCTCCATTTTGGATCAGTTTCCTGCAATTGGACAATCTGGTCACAAAGATCAAGAAGATATTTCCGATGTATTGGATCCTTCATCAATAGAATTCTGTAATTTGACATTTGTTCCAAAAGTTCAGTACTGTCCGAAGAGCCTTCAGGCATGCGAGATAGAGCATCCGCAATAATGTTATCTTTGCCTTTTATGTAGATTATTTCGAAGTCATATTCCTGTAAGAAAAGACACCACCTCGTTAAGCGAGGATGTAGGAGTTTACACGTCAGAAGAAAACTAAGAACCTGATGATCAGAATAGACTTTGATTTTCTTGCCATTGATGTAGTAGTTGAATCTCTTGAAAGCCCAAACTACTGCAAGAGCTTCCAACTCAGTAACAGAATAGGATCGTTCAGTTTCTGTAAGAACCCTACTAGCAAAACTAATTACTCTGATGTTTGGTTTTCCATTGGTTTCATGGATCTGGAAGAGACATGCACCTAATCCCTGAAAACTTGCGTCAGATGACACACAAAATTCCTTATCCATATCTGGATGATAAAGAATGTTGCTATTTAACAAAGCTTCTTTGATATCGAGGAATGCCTTTTGACAGTCGTCAGTCCAATTCCACTGAGTATTTTTCTTTAACAATTTCAATAAATCAGGGTTGTTCATTACTTGCTTTGGTAAAAATCTTCTGAAGAATGAAGCGAGTCCAAGATAACCTTTAAGTTGTCGTTTTGAAGATGGGACAGGAAAATCTTTAATTGCACTTAGCTTAGCCGGATCTGGACGGATTCCGTCAGATGAAATGACGTGTCCTAAGAATTTGATTTCGGCTCGGCCAAAGTGTGACTTTTGCAAGTTGGCAGTGACTCCGTGTTCCAGGAATCGCTGAAACACTTTCTGTATTAGTTCAACGTGGCCTTCCCAGGTTTTAGTAGCAATTAAAAGATCATCAACGTAGAGAGTGACTTCATCAATAAGATCTGGACCAAGAACATGATCTAAGGCGGAGATGAATACTCCAGAACTAACATTGAATCCAAAAGGCATGACCTGAAATTGATAGGATCTGCCGGCGAAGATAAATGCCGTATATTTTCGTGAGTTAGGATTTAGTCTCACTTGCCAAAATGACATTTTCAAATCTATGCTACTCAAATATTTAACTCCATAAAATCTCTGGAGGTGTTCTTCAATCGCTTCAGGTCTCGTTCGTACTGGCACAACAATTTTATTTATGTTTCGTGCGTCAAGTACGAGTCGTACGGTGTTATCCTGTTTCAAAATCGTCAACAACGGGCTACTATATGGTGAATTAGAATACTCTATGACTTTCCAGTTCAACATTTTCTTAATTTCATTACGAACTGCTTCTCTTCTTGCATACGGTATGGGATATGTCGTGCGACAGAAAGTTTGGTGCGGCACCACTTCCATAGTATATTCATAGTCTTTTATAATAACGGGTCGTTTTGAAAACTCGTTGATATAGTGTGACAACAAACTGAATAATTCCTGTCGCTGAGGTTCGGATAACTCTGTTGATTCTGTAGTCTTATTGGTTATTTCCTGCTGAGAGGGTAAGTCACTGACTGTTATTGTATCATTAAATGTATCACAGTTACCATAAAACAAATTGAAATGATTACGACAAGGTTTTCTGCCTATCCTTTGTAATCTAATGCTATTACAAGTGCCAAAGTTTTTTACTCTTTCTTTCACTAACTCCAGTGCAACTTCTGTTTGCTGTACTAACAGTGTGCAAATGCCTATATAAAGATCTATTCGGGCTATATATGGTCGTAGAAAATCCATTCCCAAGAGACATGGCACTGCCAAATTCTTGACAACGAGGAAAATACATTTTATGGGTATTGATTGAATCTCCAGTGGTACCCAAGCTTGTATACTGACCTTTTGTGTCTGGGAGCCGATGGCTCCTGTTATTGAACATCCTTGGACGGGTAATGTTGGAATTTTAATTAATGTACTAATTTGCTTATAGAAACATAAGGACATAGCATTAATATTTGCACCTGTATCTAGGATTACAGTCGTCAAAATTCCGGCTATAGGAAGTTTTGTCATAGCTTGCACTTGGTCATCTATCGGTTCATCGCCGTCAGTTGTCTCTTTCTCTTGTAATAATTCTTGTCTCATGTCAATCCCGTCATTGTATCTCAGTACAAGTACGTCATGGTTAGTCTCTCCGTCGAAGTGGTAGCCCCCATTCTGTCTCACAGCATCACTTAGGGAGCTTTCAGATGCTGGACTTAGTTTTCCTGCTTGTGTGGTTTTGATTGGCCTTCATCATTAGAAAGTTCGACCAATCTGACATTGTGAGAACACTGAGGAACAAAATTACTGTTATGCACAAACCTCGTGTCAAAATGTTGCTGCGTTTGTTCTGGTGTCCAATACGTGTTACTGTCTTCCGCGTTTGCGAAAAATACAGGGGGATTGTAATGCCTTCGCGGGGTCTGATGATTTTTATTACTATTATGATTTCCGGAATTGTTACTGTGAAATCCACCTTCACACTGTGGTTTGCCGTTAAACTGTGTGTTTCTGTGCATTCCCTGCGCTTGATTTTTACTAGGCGCGGAGTTGTATTGGTATGAGTGGGCGTTATCAGCTGTTTGTTGCTGCCCGTAATCTGAGTGTTGGCTACGCGAGTACGGTGCATTCCATTGCGATCCGCTCTGCTGTTGCCAACCTTTTTGACTGAAACCGTTTCCAAACTTCTGCTTGTACGATTGATTGCCGTACTGGTTACCAGTCGTGATATAAACGGGATTGAATCGGTTGTGTTGATTATGTCTATTCCTTTTGTGCGGATACCCACTGCCTTTATTTCCGTTTTGCCAATCGTTACCATATTTGAACCGTTTCCTGGCTTTTCATAGCCGTTACTGTCGTAATGTGGCCAAGAATTGTGCGGAGTATTCCGCGGTTTGTTAGCTCTCATGTCCTCATAGATCAGGTCTAGGGAATCTAATATCGACAGAAAGGTATCTGGATCATCATCTGGTATGGCTATCAGCTTTTCACGAATCGAAATGGGTAATTTAGACTTGAGAATCATAATTACATCTTTACTATTGATAGGGCTATCCCAATACCTAATTTTGCCAAGATATTTTTCGAAGTACATTCTCAGGCTACTATTCCTGGGGTCAAATTGTTCTGCATTATAGACCTCTTTACGAAGGCGCTTCTGAACACCTTCGCTCCAAAATTTGCTGAGGAAACAGTGCTCAAACTCCTCATATGTTCGACACTTATCAACCATTTCTGTTCCCCATATTGCCGATTCGCCACCTATATATCCGGTAACAAATTGGATACGCTGTCTATCAGTCCACGAATTTGGAAAAATCCCGGAGAATCCATGAAGAAAGACAATTGGGTGGATATTTCGTTTCTCTGGGTTAAAGGTTTGAAAAACTCGATGCTTTATCATGCTTTCTTCCTTCATCATTTTTACTACTGAGTCAGATTCTTGATTTCGGTGACTAACTGGAATATGTGGTGGTGAAGTGTGTTCATTAGATACAACAGGTATTCGGAATTGCCGAAATAATTCATCTTCTTCCTCTGAGGCTAAAGAGTTAGGATAATTCGGTCTCTGTATTCGGGAACTACTACTCACTTGTGCCTTCAGGTTATTTAGCTGATCCGTTACCTCTTGCTTCCAATTTGGTAATTCTTGCTGAAGGGTACGCCCAATGCTACCGAGTTCAGACATTACGGTATCTCCGGAGCTTCCAGGAGCTGACAAGATACCAAGAGTGGTTGCTTTCACAGTCTATACTAGGTGTTTGTTAATTTTATCTTCGACAAATTTGTCCTTTCCAGCAATCCACTTCTCATACTTTTCTCTAAATTCTTTCTCATGACTATCTAGCCTCTCCTTTACTTTCGTTTCCGTTTCCAGAGTCAAGTTTGACATTCCCTCAGTTAGTTTTTCTACCTGCGTAGTTACTCTGTCTAATCTGTGATTAACCGTGGTTATGGTGGAGTCAAGATTCTTGGTTGCGTTTCGGATGTCAGCTGTCTCGCTTTGCATGGTAGCTAAAGTGTCATTCAGTTCGAAAATTATTCCACTTCGCATTTGAGAAACAGCATCCTTAACTTGCTTTGCTACTTCTTTGGCTACGTTTTCTCTAACAGTTTTTATTTCTTCGCTTACTGTAGAAAGTTTATCTTCAAGTGAGGCTAACATTTGTCTATTTTCGTTTTTCAAATCATCTTCAAGTGAGGCTAACATTTGTCTATTTTCGTTTTTCAAATCATCTTCAAGTGAGGCTAACATTTGTCTATTTTCGTCTTTCAAATCATTTTTAATGGAATTCACCATTTGGCGATTTCCGTCCTGCATCATTTGACTTATTTGACTCAGTAGCTGTTTGAATACATCGTCTGTCACTACCCCTGAATTGCTTTCACCTGCCTCCCTTGTAACCGGTATATGGCTACGACTACTAGTGGCAGAAACTATGTTGGCATTGTCTAGTTCAGTACCGGTAACATTATGGTGTGAGGCACCAAAGTCCGTAAGATTTCCCACTTCACTTTCTACAATTGTTTCAACTGGTGTCTCAGCCCTACTAATTACCGTGCGGGACCGTAAGCGACGCGACACTTCACTCGTTTCATTCCGTTCATTAGAATCTAGTGATGACATTTTATCGTCTGCCATAGCTCACTTATTTACAAACAGTAAGTCAATGAAGTTCGTTTGAGCTACGGCCGTCAGCTGTCGACAGAGATGTAATTTATCGGTTGCGAGTCGGTTGTCACTGCTACGTCACAAGATCGGAATGTCGGGAGATGCACGTCACGAGAACAAGAGACTATTCTGGACCGTAAAGAAAGTATGGCTGCACACTGTTCAAAATAAATGAAAACTAAGGCTGGTCAGCTCCGTGAACAGGCAGCGGACATTTAAAAACAAATGATATGCAATACACAACAATGGAATTTAAACAATACTTGAAGAAATTACTAATCTACTAAATGCAATCTACTGAATTCAAAGCAAATTTTACTGCAACTAATAAAGATCGTCACAAATTGATTAATGTCGGCTGAAATTAAGGAAGCTTGGCTACGGCTAACAAAATTTTAACTTACGTTACTGATGACTGCCTTGGGCGTTGCAACTAAATTTTCGCACAAATTCTGTTCCAAAAAAAAAATCTCTCTTCCATAATTTTCTCTGAATATCTCGTTTCTTTCGCTCAATGGAAATTTTATTGGATGGCGTTTGATGTCATGTAACAAATAAAAAGCACAAGATTAGCTACAATTATTTATGAATATTCCCACAATGCGTATCTTATAGAAATTTTTATTCCTTTGAGTATATTTTTTTAAATTCAAGTCCCTGTTCGGGCGCCAATTATAACGATATGTTTACGTAGTGTGTATACATAAACATACAGTTATAAATGTCCCCGTTCGTAGTCGCTAATTATAACAATATGTTACTTTTGTGCTGTAACATATAGCTATAATCAGCGGTGGAAACATATTTGCGAACGCCGACTGTGTGCGGCTGTTTCTTGTTGGATCGTCTGATCAGTCGGAAGTTGCATTGCATAGGAGAGTAAATGCCTATTCAAAATATAATTATTTTGGATAGCTCAACATGAATTTCCTAAGGGACCGTAGTTTATCATGCATTTACCAGTAGAATATGGCGCGGAGAAAATATTTCGCCGCATGCAACTTCCGTCCGAACTCGACGAAAGAATTCGTGACTGTGAACTCTCTATTTGGCAGAAACATATAGAAAATTAAATAATTTCATGAAGAAGGGAGACATAGATTCTATAATAAATGAATAGTCCATACACCAGTTCCATTTAACTCTGAATTTATGGCAATTAATAGACGAACTTACACTGCAATGAAAGATTTAACATGGATGCCGTTTTGACTGGCACTTCTCTTAATGAAAACAATTCCTTTGACGTTTTCACATACACGTCGCACAATAAATCTACTGCTAGGCACTTTTAGTATTACACATTTACTTTACACTAGAACAATATTAATTTTAACAATAATAATACGGCGGCAAGAATGTGTAAAAGTGTTCTTCTTCTGTCCGTTTTTCGCGCCGTGGTTTTCAAAGTCAATAACTCACTGCATCTCTGACGGCGCTTCGTCAATAAGCAAGTTACGTCACAGGTCGTTCACCTTTTACATTCTCGCAACATTATTTGGTAACTGTAGCTGTTGCCGAGCGACTGCTCGATTAGTGAATGATTTAAAATGATAAGACAATCACATAATGTTACAACTGTTTGGGATATGTCAGGAATGGTGGTAATTCTGATTATGTGTACAATTCATTAACGTTGCGGGCTCTGTTAACTGATGCTGATTTGCCAGTACATTCCGTAGGCTAATCTTATTTGCTTCTCTGCTTTCTCTGAGTACACATTAATGGAATAAATTTATTTTCTGCTTGGAATACTTCAACTATTACCACGTATTGCATTTTTTCAGTGTAATTCTGTTTGGTAATCTGTATTTTTTAAATAGCGTAAATTTAATATCTGATATTAATATTTTGGATTATTACTGCTTTTATTCTTTGAGCTTGCGCAATCACCGTGAGTTTAAATTACTTGATATTGTCTCTTGCATTTGGCGTCTATTGACGAAGTGTTATCTTGTCAAATTATTGTTGTTATTTTCTCTATCCAGTTGACTGAATCAAAATTAAAACAATTTTAGCCAAATTTTGTGAGCTGACATTTATGTTGGTGGATAGATGATTAAATACATATGTTCACTCACATCTCATAGCAACCCTACCACTCGCATCATTACAAATAGTTTGAAGAACAGTCCATGGACATTAGAGTGCGTGTATACCATCGCAGGTCTGACGAGTCTCATCCCATTGAGCTCAGCTGGGACGTCATAAATGCAAAAGTGCATTCAGATGGGTATCCAGGGCTCTCTACTAGAGCTGACGGTGAGACAGCGATGAAGTGGAGGACCACAGATTTTACTGCCTCCTCTGCCCCTCTGGCTCCCCCCTCAATATAATTTGCTGTCACCCGCACTCTTATTCTACTACATATGCCCAGAAATGGAATAATAAAAACAACAAAATAAGTAACTTTCAGAGCATGCCGTTCACGTTCAGAGTAAATTTTGAACCTACAGATAATCCTAAAACATCAAAGAAACTGTAACAAAAATTTAATGTGCACATTTGTTATTTGAAAAAAGTGTATGTGTCAGCTGCCCACAAATTATTCTTCCAAGTATTAAAAGAACTACACTTAGACCTGAAAACATTCACAATCATAAAATAGACATTGACAGCCACAAGGTCAAAATTTTAATTTATGGAGGAAATGTCAGAGCCTTTCGAAATCAAAACTGGGGTAAAATAAAGAGATGGGCTGTCTCCATTACTTTTATAATGCGTAATGAGAAAGTGAAACAAGAATTGTCCAAACAGAAATCAGTTCTCAAAACTGACCACCGAACCAGTTCAGACATTGACAAGCTGTCTATAGACTGCTTAATATTTACAGAAGATTTAGCAGTGTTAAATCACGACATTTCATCAGCCCAGACCCAGACTGAACTGCAGAAAAAGTTGGTTTCCAGATATCATTTGAAAAGACGGGATCCGTGACCTGCAACAAAGAAACACTAAAATTCATGTAGGCGGAATACAGCAAAATTAAAACAGTTTCACAGTTCCAATATCTCGATGGAACTATTCAGAAAAATGGGATCGAAACAAAAACAAACGGGATTAGACGCCAAAAGATGGAAACCGCATCTCAGCTTATTCAAAATATCTACAAGAAATGTATCTCCAGGCATACAAAATTGAGACGTTGCGATACAGTAACTGAACCAGGAAGTCTCTCTGGATCAGAAACATAACTTATGAACAGGAAAACAGACATGGAAAACACTGAGAAAAAGGAACCCACAATCACAAGTAAAATTACAAGCCCAAAACTTGTAAACCGAGTGCTGACTCAGAGGCAAAGATCAAAATACACTAAAATGTCCATCGTGATATTAGAAAACGCAGGTTAAGATTCCATGCACACAATAAAGAAATGAACCCAGAACGGCCTACAAAACAAGTAATCGAGTTCTTTGACAAGAGATGTAACCCGAAAACAGAGACGATGAAATGGATTGGCGAGATCATAACTGATCTGTTGCTGGCAAAATTCGCAAATGGCAAGTTGGCCAAAGTGCAAAGCCAAAGAAGAAGACTGGAACAAAATAGTACGATGAGAGGAAGGGAGCCCACGGAAAGAAAAAAAAAAAGAATATGGGAGCAAAGGAAGGCAAATGTCCACTTCTAAGTACTTTGCGTAGACGTAATGGGTTTATTATCAAATAATAATAAATGGCTCTGAGCACTATGGGACTTAAAAATAATAATAATAATATTAATGATTTTAATGTGGTTTTTATCGGTGTTAAGTACGTCACTTTATCGCAAATTCCAAGAATTGCCATTCAGAAATATACAGCATGCAAAAAGCAATCTTCCGAAAATTTTAGTAGTGTACGTACCATGTTTGTTGTTGAGGTCTTCAGTCCTGAAACTGGTTTGATGCAGCTCTCCATGCTACTCTACCCTGTGCAAGCTTCTTCATCTCCCAGTACCTACTGCAGCCTACATCCTTCTGAATCTGCTTAGTGTATTCATCTCTTGGTCTCCCCCTACGATTTTTACCCTCCACGCAGCCCTCCAATACTGAATTGATGATCCCTCGATGTCTCAGAACATGTCCTACCAACCGATCTCTTCTTCTAAGTCAAGTTGTGCCACAAGCTCCTCTTCTCCCCAATTCTATTCAATACCTCCTCATTAGTCATGTGATCTACCCATCTAATCTTCAGCATTCTTCTGTAGCACCACATTTCGAAAGCTTCTATTCTCTTCTTGTCTAAACTATTTATTGTCCACGTTGCACTTCCATACATGGCTACACTCCATACAAATACTTTCAGAAACGACTTCCTGACATTTAAATCTAAAAACAGTAATAACAACAAACTCTCACAAATTAATGTAGGTTGATTCTTACAGAGAAGAAATCAACCAGCCACCATTAATACTGCTATTTATTTAAGTAAATAGCGCCGTAACCGGTTTCGAAATGACAAGTTCATCATCAGGCGGCTGTTCACAAGATTTACAAGATGAACTTTACATAATCGTCAGTTTTCGATTTTTATTCTTCCATTGTGGCGAAATGTTCTTGGTGTGTTGGTGCCCTACGGTAGAAAACAGTGTTAGAAGCGCCCTGTGTGAAAATAACTAACCTCCAAATGATGAAATACGGAGTAAACAAGTGAATTTGACAGTAACATTATTACCTTGATTCTTTTGAAAAAGGAAAAGAAATATAATTTTACACTGAATCTGACAATAACATTCTTACCTAGATTCTTTGGAAAAGGAAAAAATAATAGTTCACTGTCAAATTAAAGCAATGTATATATTGTAATACAAGAACTTCTTTGGCACTGCTTTACACCGAAATATAGGTACCTGCTTAGTCACACTTTATTGCAACTATACTTGATTCAAAATTTCAGTGCGCCATATAATGATAATATAATTGTTACTGTCATATTATTCATTTTATGTCACCTCTATGTTGCTCCCTGTATATAGCACAGTATTTACGCAATATCATGTAAGTAGCATTCACACAAGTTGATTACTAAATCTGTCAACTTCATCTGTATTATTGTCTGCTCATAATGTAAGGTTTATCTTTGTGTTTTAATTTTCATTACGTTATGTCTATTCTTTAAAAACAGTCATAATGTGAAATCAAAGCAATCTGTATATTGTAATATCTCTGAGAGAGAACATCTCTGTCACTGCTGTATTTGTAAAACTGCAGTCTTTGTGTCAGCCTTACACGTGGCAAATACTTTTTGGTGTGTGTGTGTGTGTGTGTGTGTGTGTGTGTGTGTGTGTGTGTGTGTGTGTGTGTATGGAGCTTTGCACAATATGGCTATGTGCATATATTCTCGAATATTTGAAAAATACAGTCCTGCAGTTTCGCAACTAAATTGCGCGGGATTTTAGATGTAAGTATCATAACCGCTTAACCTCACATATTTGTTTACTCCTTATTTCATCGTTTGGAGGTTAGTTATTTTCACGTAGGGCCCTTTTAACGCTGTTTTCTACCCTAGGGTAACAACACACCAGGAACAATCGAAAACTGACGATTATGTAAAGTGCATCTTGGAATTCTTGTGAACAGCCATCTGATGATGAACTTGTCAATTAGAAACAGGTTACGGCGCTATTTACATAAATAAATAGCAGTATTAATAGTGGCTGGTTGCTGTCTTCTTCTCTGTAAGAATCAACCTACATTAATTGTACACAGCCACGGTCTCTCCATGTCAGCTTTAGACAAAATAGCATCTCACAAATTATTTCGACAAGGTCGTAATCAAGACAGTATAAAATGGAAGTGTGTATTCACCATTATCAGTATTTCACTTGTCATTTCGATTGTTGACAACGGCCTTGCATCGGTTAAATACATCCTTTCGCATCATATCATTAATGTTAAGTTACGTTGGGTATGGTCAGTACTGGATGGGTGACCGTCTGGGTACACCACATGCTGCTGGCTGCTTTCCTTTCGCCTTTACGATAAAGGACGGGAGCAATTAGGTCGTAAAGACTCTGATCAACAACTTTTGCACCAGCGTCATGGATTAAACTCCAAACCTCTCCGTAGCGCGTCATGTAGCGAGGGTAAGCGACACCTGCTGTTGATTGGTGATCGACCTGTCGGATGGAGACGTTAAGCTCGAGACGCGTAGGCTTTGTGCCGACACCGATCTCTACTCTTTCTCTTCTCTAAATCATCATCCACGACAAACATGGGCCAGCAGCTATGGCCGAGCGGTTTCAGGCGCTTCAGTCTGGAACCGCATGACCGCTACGGCCGCAGGTTCGAATCCTGCCTCGGGCATGGATGTGTGTGATGTACTTAGGTTAGTTAGGTTTAAGTAGTTATAAGTTCTAGCTGATTGATGACCACAGATGTTAAGTCCCATAGTGCTCAGAGCCATTTGAACCAATTTTGACAAACAAGACCCCACACTATAAATACACACATACAATCGCGCGCGCGCCCACACACACACACACACACACACACACACACACACACACACAACGCGCGAGCGCAAACTAGTACGTACCATATACACTTGAACACACAACTCTGACACATCGCGATGGAAAGGTGCTGTAGTGCGCGAAGGATGGGAAAAACGTTTCCAGCTAGGTAGATGAACGTGCCCTTGGCTGTCTCCCAGCCAACAACGCCATACGGCTGATTGTGAACAGAGTTATACAGAGATCTGGGAACGCGTAAATGTGGGGGAACGTTTTTTATTTCAGTCTTCACCAACTGCGTTCGGAAGAGTCGAACTGTCTGTCATATTTTTCTTACTGGGTGATATTTCCTGTAGTTTGCCGGTTCTGCATGTTGACGCACTAACCGTGTTGAATTAGTTATCGGCAGCGGGTGCCGTCAGTCCGTAAATGGGCGCCTCTATGTGTCAGGTCTGGTCGAAAGTCAATCAATAGACGAGCGACTGTAAGTATTCTGTGTTAAAGTTACTTCATCATTTTCTAGAATTCCTTGCCATTTTAGGACTCTCGCTTTTGATGCTTACAAATATAAACACATCAACAAAAGTGTTGCATCACCGCCTTATTTCGAAATTCATAGCACAAAAAACTGGGTCTCAGGCATCCGTATATGTTCATTTGCAATGTGTAAAGCACTTTTGAGTAGCGTCAGTAAGTGATGTTGCGTCACCTTGTTCGGATACAGGCTTCAATACGTCATGGCATATCATCGGTGAGGTCATCAACCCAGCTCTGGCCAAAATTGTCCCATTGTTCTATGGTGATTCTACGTAAGTTGCAAAAAGTACGTGGTCGTTGTAGAAGTCCAAAAACAGCCCATTTCAATTCATCCCATACGTGACTGACCGTGTTCATGTTCATGGAACAGGCAGGCCACTCCATTCTGGTGATCCTAGGATGCTGAAAGAACATGTTCACGAGAACAACATGATCAGCACGCGAGCTGGTTTCCTTCAAGTTGAAATTGTCCCCAAAACGTTGATAATACGCTCCCACTTAGTGGTTTCAGAATCTCTTTTCTGTACCGTATAACAGTGAGACTGTCCTCAACATTCGCTGGAGGTGTACGGTAGCTCCATGAAATGCCACCCTAGGTCTTCACTGAACCATCATTTTGTTGCACATGTAAAACACATTGGTTGTACATGTCAGATACGGTGTTGGAGGTGTTAAATATTACGTTGTCTGCGATTATAAGGATACAAACAGACTCGAGTTTTATCCATAAACAACTACCGACGCCATTTCTGGGGCGTCCATTTATACAATTTCTTGCACTTCTGTAATGAAGTCCATGGTGCTGGGGCATATGACGTGGTTCTCGCAGTCAGAGAATATAGATTCACATCATGCAATCGTCTCCTAACAGTTTGATGCGCTATACGCCGTTCTGAAGCCTCTTCTAACGCCGAATTCAATTCTGGAGCACACGACCAATGGTTCTTTTGACTCAAAAGCCGTAGATATCGATATCCCGTGCACCTGTCAAATGTGGACCGCTTGTGTGTTGTAAGTCCACAATACTATCTCCCAACTGGAACCGATCCCAAGCACGCATGACATCACTCTGAGTCCAGTGCACAGATCGAGCAACTTCCCTGGTCGGGAAGCGTTCTGCGCGTAAACTTATGATAGGGACAGGATCACTGACTGCGATTGTCGTTCGTGAGATGAATGTTCCTTGTAGTGTTCCACAGACGTCTCCAATGCGTCCCTACTCATGCTTTCATCTGAAATGCTGCAATCCGAGTGCAGCGTTCTACCGGCAGGTGGTGTTCATGGTAACTATGTGTATGCTTACAAAGAACTTGAGGGCTGGCCTACCAATCGGCACAGGAACCATCACAATAGCAACACAGCTGCGCGACATATCGGGGTGATGCGACACTTTTGTTGATGTCTGTATTTTTTTTTATTTTTTTATTTTTATTTTATTTTTTGTGGGGACGGTCATGACCTTCATGGCTCCCACGCTCTTCCGGCTGGATCTGTGCTCCGCTTGTAGCAGACGGCTACTACCATTCCGCGCAAGTAAAGGCCTGTGGTATATTGCTCATTGGTCAAGTCGGCTGCGCGTCGTTTTCCGTCTCTCTTGAAGTTCATGCCACAATATGCGTTAGAGCTGTCATCAGGGTGATGGGCCAGATTGGGAGGGGATGCTACCCGATGTTAAGCAAGCGAGCTTGTAAGGTTCTTGCTAGATTTTAGAAAATGGTTACCTGTGAACGTAGTTCCGGATATGCCCTGATTTGAGAGAAGTGCTGTCTCATATGAAAAGCAAAGTTTCAACCATGAATCAATTTAGTAACGCGATCTGCCCGCAACCAGTTTATAGAAAATGAACTAGGCAATGAACACTCACTTAAAAAGTGGTCCAGGCCACTTGTGGCAGCATTAATGGAGAAGGAAAAGACCTACATTTACTTCCAACAGGATGGAGCAACTGACCATACAGCTGGCCGAACCTTGGAACACATTTACTTGACAGAGTTCTTAGCAGAGGTCAGTCTAGTCGTGACCCTAGGTGGTTACTCATGTTACCTTGATCTGCTGGCGTGTGATTACTTAGTGTCTGGAGCCCTCAAGTCTAAGGTACATCGCAACAATCCTCATAGTCTTCAAGAATTGCAGCAGAACATTTCGCGTGAGACGCCCGCAATTTCAACAGTCCAGCTTCGATCCGTCTCCAGCAACTTGCTTGTCAGGGCCCAGAAGGGCCAAGATATGAATGGTAGTCTCTTTCAGCATCGGCTGTCATCAGTTTAGTACTATCTTCCTTTGCTGTGTTTCTTTGTACCCTGAAACTCTGTTCTCTGGGCCACTTTTATTTGCCCTAACCTATATTACTGCTCCAGTTCATGGTTCAATAAGTTTACTAGCGGAATTAATGAGAGCAGGTATATTATAAGGAAAGACGAGACGTTGTGATAAATAAAATGAAATGAATAAAAATCACACTTCAAAACCGGCGTAGCTAGTTTTCGTGACCAGTCATTAATTGTGTGATGCTAGATGGTATATCGGTAATAGGGAATAAAGAATTGAATCGCCAATGCTGCCGTGCGTAAAAAAAGCTTACAACAGATTACAGTCGGTCTTCGTAAATCATGAAAAGATAATGAATGCAGGTTCTATGATCGAGCATGCCACAATGGCGGCCTATCAATTGCACTACTTCACCAAGACTTCCAAGTCGTCTCCTCTCAAATTACTGCTGAAACAGAGAAATACGGGTTGGGACAAATTAGATGCAGTAATTCACTTCAAATAAGAACATTTCAGACTTTAACTAATATGCTGACGTAAAATTCGTACATTAAAATACGACACCTCCTATCAGAGCACACGCCTACATCGGAAGCAAACACACAAGGGCGTGAGGGAGACAAAATCACTCGCTAAGGAAAGTAGATTAATTTGTTTCAATATACATTAGTTCACATTTGAAGAGTCACAGATTAATGTTAAGTAATTGTTTACTACATTGTGTCGTTCCATCTGCGGAGTGGTAGGTTGTCCAACTAACTTAGAAAAAGGGGTCATATAGCAGCGACTCCATAAACTGCATTTTCTGCTGAAAAGATTGCACGGAAATGTGATGTATGATGTTTGTAGTGATTACTGCTGTTGTTGACGTAAACTGAAGCAATAAGATCAGAAAATTCTAGCAAGTGAGGTGGCGCAAATAGTGCGTATCGCATTAAGCAATGCTATTCCAACTACTGAGTGCAAGTCAGCCTAATTCCTTTAAACAGGAAAGTGAGTAGCAAGAAAAGTGATTGTAAAGGCTATCAGACTGTAAATGCATGTAATGGACTCAGGAAAGTGAGTAAGTCACAATGACAAATATATTACTGGTGCCCAGAAAACAAACACACATAATTCCAAAATGTACGAAAATGAAAACGAAATGATCCGTACAAATTGAAAAGCGTTTACAAAGTTTCATTAATAGAAAGTGGGGCTATATTCATTGTACTGATATTAGTGTGAAATGAAAGCAGACAGACTGTATTGGATCTCGAAACATACTTGTCCTACAAAGTCAAGTAGATCCGATATCCAGACATGTCCAGCACATGAAAGCTACTGTAACTGTGCGATGAGGATCAAGAAAATAGTTAAGCATGAACCGTACATTTTCTGCGAATGATTAACAAAATCGTATTGCAAGTGTGCACTTCCTGGACGCAGTCAAGTTACATCATTCTACCTCATCGTCCAGCGACCATCCACTCGCAGCGTTCAACAGCAAACCCTACCTTCCTCCACACGGCAGAACACAAGAATGCATACTTTACACTCCTGGAAATTGAAATAAGAACACCGTGAATTCTTTGTCCCAGGAAGGGGAAACTTTATTGACACATTCCTGGGGTCAGATACATCACATGATCACACTGACAGAACCACAGGCACATAGACACAGGCAACAGAGCATGCACAATGTCGGCACTAGTACAGTGTATATCCACCTTTCGCAGCAATGCAGGCTGCTATTCTCCCATGGAGACGATCGTAGAGATGCTGGATGTAGTCCTGTGGACCGGCTTGCCATGCCATTTCCACCTGGCGCCTCAGTTGGACCAGCGTTCGTGCTGGACGTGCAGACCGCGTGAGACGACGCTTCATCCAGTCCCAAACATGCTCAATGGGGGACAGATCCGGAGATCTTGCTGGCCAGGGTAGTTGACTTACACCTTCTAGAGCACGTTGGGTGGCACGGGATACATGCGGACGTGCATTGTCCTGTTGGAACAGCAAGTTCCCTTGCCGGTCTAGGAATGGTAGAACGATGGTTTCGATGACGGTTTGCATGTACCGTGCACTATTCAGTGTCCCCTCGACGATCACCAGTGGTGTACGGCCAGTGTAGGAGATCGCTCCCCACACCATGATGCCGGGTGTTGGCCCTGTGTGCCTCGGTCGTATGCAGTCCTGATTGTGGCGCTCACCTGCACGGCGCCAAACACGCATACGACCATCACTGGCACCAAGGCAGAAGCGACTCTCATCGCTGAAGACGACACGTCTCCATTCGTCCCTCCATTCACGCCTCTCGCAACACCACTGGAGGCGGGCTGCACGATGTTGGGGCGTGAGCGGAAGACGGCCTAACGGTGTGCGGGACCGTAGCCCAGCTTCATGGAGACGGTTGCGAATGGTCCTCGCCGATACCCCAGGAGCAACAGTGTCCCTAATTTGCTGGGAAGTGGCGGTGCGGTCCCCTACGGCACTGCGTAGGATCCTACGGTCTTGGCGTGCATCCGTGCGTCGCTGCGGTCCGGTCCCAGGTCGACGGTCACGTGCACCTTCCGCCGACCACTGGCGACAACATCGATGTACTGTGGAGACCTCACGCCCCATGTGTTGAGCAATTCGGCGGTACGTCCACCCGGCCTCCCGCATGCCCACTATACGCCCTCGCTCAAAGTCCGTCAATTGCACATACGGTTCACGTCCACGCTGTCGCGGCATGCTACCAGTGTTAAAGACTGCGATGGAGCTCCGTATGCCACGGCAAACTGGCTGACACTGACGGCGGCGGTGCACAAATGCTGCGCAGCTAGCGCCATTCGACGGCCAACACCGCGGTTCCTGGTGTGTCCGCTGTGCCGTGCGTGTGATCATTGCTTGTACAGCCCTCTCGCAGTGTCCGGAGCAAGTATGGTGGGTCTGACACACCGGTGTCAATGTGTTCATTTTTCCATTTCCAGGAGTGTATCAAAACATGACCGGTTTCGCAACTTCAAGCCGTATAATCAGGTGAAAAATCTTAGAAGATCTTGGGCATAACCATCGCTCCTCGTAAAAATGTACTATTCAGCGATGATCCTTTAATGTTGTTCGCCTGACGATGCGGCTTGTAGCCACGAAACCGGACGTGTTTTAATTAACAACAATTTTACCAGTTATAAGCGGAGTTCTTTCCAACATTATGTCTTTCAAGAGCTATGGTTGTCCAGAATATAAACTAGTTTGTGCATACTTTTAACTCGTGCCCCAGGATTCTCAGTGCGGCGGGCAGTGACTACATTGATCCATTCAATGGGAACTCAAAGACGGCTTCTTGGGGACCTCACAAATCACCCCCAAAGATAACTAAGTTGTTAGTAATCGATACTAGGTTCAGGAGAGCATTTTTACAGTAAGCCTGCAGCGACTAGTGCTCGAAAATACACTACTGGCCATTAAAACTGCTACAGCACGAAGATGACGTGCTACAGACGCGAAATTTAACCGACAGGAAGAAGATGATGTGATATTCAAATGATTAGCGTTTCAGAGCCTTCACACTACGTTGGCGCCGGTGGCGACACCTACAACGTGCTGACATGCGGAAAGTTTCCAACCGATTTCTCATACACAAACAGCAGTTGACCGGCGTTGCCTGGTGAAAAGTTGTTGTGATGCCTCGTGTAAGGAGGAGAAATGCGTGCCATCACGTTTCCGACTTTGATAAAGGTCGGATTGTAGCCTATCGCGATTGCAGTTTATCGTATCGCGACATTGCTGTTCGCGTTGGTCGAGATCCAATGATAGAATATGGAATCGGTGGGTTCAGGAAGGTAATACGGAACGCCGTGCTGGATCCCAACTGCCTCGTATCACTAGCAGTCGAGATGACAGACATCTTATCCACATGGCTGTAACGGATCGTGCAGTCACGTCTTGATCCCTGAGTCAACAGATGGGGACGTTTGCAAGACAACAACCATCTGCACGAACAGTTCGACGACGTTTGCAGCAGCATGGACTACCAGCTCGGAGACCATGGCTGCGGTTACCCTTGACGCTGCATCACAGACAGGAGCGCCTGCGATGGTGTACTCAACGACGAACCTGGGTGCACGAATGGCAAAACGTCATTTTTTCGGATGAATCCAGTTTCTGTTTACAGCATCACGATGGTCACATCCGTGTTTGGCGACATCGCGGTGAACGCACATTGGAAGCGTGTATTAGTCACCGCCATACTGACGTATCACCCGGCGTGATGGTATGGTGTGCCTTTGGTTACACGTCTTGGTCACCACTTGTTCGCATTGACCGCACTTTGAACAGTGGATGTTACATTTCAGATGTGTTACGACCCGTGGCTCTACACTTCATTCGATCCCTGCAAAACCCTACATTTCAGCAAGATAATGCACGACCGCATGTTGCAGGTCCTGTACGGGCCCTTCTGGATACAGAAAATGTTCGACTGCTGCCCTGGCCAGCACATTCTCCAGATCTCTCACCAATTGAAAACTTCTGGTCTATGGTGGCCGAGCAACTGGGTCGTCACAATACGCCAGTTACTACTCTTGATGAACTGTGGTATCGTGTTGAAGCTGCATGGGCAGCTGTACATGTACATGCCATCCAAGCTCTATTTGACTCAGTGCCCAGGCGTATGAAGGCCGTTATTACGGCCAGAGGTGGTTGTTCTGGGTACTGATTTCTCAGGCTCTATGCACCCAAATTGCGTGAAAATGTAATCACATGTTAGTTCTGGTATAATATATTTGTCCAATGAATACCCGTTTATCATCTGTATTTCTTCTTGGTGTAGCAATTTTAATGGCCAGTAGTGTAATTGAATTACGAAAATAACAAAATTAATATTTAAACTTGTAAAGTAACGGGCAACCTTCAAGCTTAAACACAGTTAGAAGCACCTTAATTAAGTGCAGTACAATAGGACAATGTGAAGTTATGCAAACTTAGTTATAATAATGCATGTAAGGGTGTGTTCACTCTGCGCGCACTGCCGAGATGTCCAGGGCTGGGTCGTGGCGCGCCGCAGTATCAAACCCATTGGTTTGCATTGTGGTCAGACTGGCAGTTGGCTCAGCCCGGCGACATCTAGAATGTTAAGTATTTTTGTTAGAGAAGAAGTTCCTTCACATTTTACAACCAGTGAGGAAAAATTACAAGTACTGTAATGATAAATGCAAAGTCATTTAGTCCAGCTACATTTACTTACGAGGAGAACACGACAAGTGCCATAACGGTATTTTCCAGAAACTTCGCGCACTTGGAGAAGAGACAAAACAAGCGAACACGTGTCTTGACTTATCCGTAGGTCCTAGATCGTTTCTGAGAAAACGACGGTCAAAGTTATGTGACTGTCAGTGGGAAATAGTTCGATCGAAGTATTGGTACAGTGGTTAGTGTTGCGGTTTCATGGCTACGGTCGCAGGTTCGAATCCTGCCTCGGACATGGATGTGTGTGATGTCCTTAGGATAGTTAGGTTTAAGCAGTTCTAAATTATATGGGACTGATGACCTCAGTAGTTCAGTCCCATAGTGCTCAGAGCCATTTGAACCATTAATCTACCCATGTCCGTAGAAGATTACTACAGGAACGTTCTCTACTGTACTTTTAAATAACTTTCTCTTTATTCTTGTACTCATTGAATGTCTGGTGAATGAAGTACAAAAAAAAAAATAACTCAATGGAAAAATTATTCACAAATGTTTTCGGTGAAGTTCCTGCAGTGTATCCTGATTGATAATCGATTGCAAGCGCAAGTTTTCGGAAAAGTGATCCGTTATGCATGGTCTTCCGCAAAATTATAGCCAACACGTGAAATCTTCAGCAATGATAACATTTCTTTCTTGAGTGAGATTGATACAAAGAAATATCGCTGTGGCAAATCTGCCTATTCGCGATGCTCTTGCTGTTCAGAATTTCTATCTTGAGAATCTTTCTAAGTTCGGTATCACCTAAGACAACGCAACAAATCTTTATGAAGAAGAAACATAAGAAGAAAATATAACAATTAAGGATTGAACGAACAATGGAATGTAATAATATGAAAATTTACATAGATTGTAACCCCTGAAAATAACATACACACATGTATAGTGGATATGATAATTGTATGACAGGTACTGGAAATCCAGTTGTAATTTTACAACAAATATAACGCCCTTGTATATCCCAAACTGAAAACAAAAATTCGTGCAGCAACTTTCTACGGACATCGGTAGAAAATGAAAAAAAAAATTAAAATGAAAACATTAATCGAGTGTCGAACACAGGACGCGAGAAAGAAATGCCCCGACACTAGCCACTGCATCAGCAGTTAGGCTGAGCTGTTTGCATGCTTGAAGGTATCTAACTTATGTCGAAAACTTCGACGGTCGTTTTCTCAGAAACGGTCGATTGTCTGCGGATAAGCCGAGAGATGTGTTTGCTTATTTTGGCTCCTCTTCCACTGAGCGAAGTTTCTGGCAAATCGGGTTATGGCACTTGCCGTGTTCTCCTCGTTAACATCTGTAACAACAGGCAACTAAAGACCCATATTTTTAATATCTTTTTATTATTGTTGAAATTGAAACAGTGAACTTCAAATGATCTTAATATACAGTCGACACAAATAAACTTGGGAAAATCAGGTCTGGTGATTCAGGGAAAAATCCATCGAAAAGTAGTACACTAGGCCATGGTTCTATCCCAATTTCTTAAAAGCTGTTATAATTCCAAGAGCTGTACACAGTTCCTTGTCAGTAGAAACAGAATCTGTGAGTTAAATGAGATTATCTGAAGAATTTTCGCCTATCAGTTTGTATGACAAGACGAAGATCATTCTTAGAGGTTATCTCTGGCTTCAGTCGATGAACCATTGCCACTACCAACTACCGCATAATTAATAAAAAAGAAAAAAAACGTAGTGGGGAAACATACTGAATTTCTGCAAAACGAAACTGACAAAAAATCTTTGATGAGGGTGTAGCAATATATAACCAAAGATGACAACGGTAATTGCTTCCTACGTCTTGAATGTTCTGCAGCACACACTGGAATATATTACGATTCATTCTGCAGTAAGAATTCAATTTTTCAAGGAAGTTTTTATTTATTTAAAATAAAAAAAGCCCCCCAAAAGTCTGTTGTTCAACATGGGATGAGTTATTAACCTCCGATTTTTTCTGCTCACAAGAACTCGACGAATCGCCACACTGTCAAAACAGCACCAATAAAATAACGAAGTCATTGTTCTGTACGATAGCACAGAATGGCTGGTGGTGAAAATCTGATGGCTGCAGCTGTGTTATCTACGACCTTGTACGTCAGCAGTAGAAGAGCGGGGATTCCCTTACCGGTGAATCCCGGCACGCCAAAGGGAAAAAGAATTATAAAACAACATTGTGGAGCGCGGCTGCATCGATCGACAGTAATTTGTTTACCCTCCCTGCAGTGTTTGAGGGTATGCTGGCCCTGCCCATTATTCTTTTAGTAAACCATCGCTAATGCCCACGCTATCGACAGGACATTAAATCCCAAACTTCGTTCCTTCTTTCTGTTCAAAACAGAAAGATCCAAATCGACACAACTTAGGGACGGAGATGAGATGTATTTATTTACAACTTGTGATACAGCTTTTGGTACTACGCTCTAACAGAAATATCGAAGTAAAAATTTCAAAACGGAAAATCTTGTGCATTACTGAGCTTCAACACAGAAACGTCTATAAATGTAATTCTATTTGCTGGCCTCTGCCATTTTTTCTCCAACCAGAAAATAATCAGTTAGAATGTCGCATGCTTTTAATGTAGTCCATCCACAGAAAGCCTCAGGTTAATTTATTCTTACATTCTATTATCAAATACGAAATGTACATTCTACTAATTGTAGGATTTTGACAACAAATAACTGATGGCCTTTTAAAAATGTCAAGAGTGGCCTGTTGAAAGACAATAGCCAGTGTAATCGGTCGTCGCCGAGAGAAAAATTCCTGTATATTTTGAATTTTATGGACATGGTTTATTAAAATAACATGATAGACCGACAGTAATCATATCACTGATCGCAGGTAATTGGTTTTTTCTATGCTGGAGTGTATGGCACTTAGCGAAATACGCGCGAACAACTTAGCCTTGCGATCGCGGAATTGACTGTGCACAGTTGTCTTAAGAGGTCGATAATGCAATTTATTTTGCATTTAGTTTGGCTACATGTACATGAAGCAATTTGTCTGTGTCGTCGTTATTATCTCCGTACTATCCTACGGTACTTGTTAAGAGAAATTTATGCCTCTTCCCGTAAGTTTAGGTTGACGTGCTAGTATTCTGTTTAATTATTCTCAATGATCCTGCTTTTCATGATCTCTGGAATTAATAATTGAAGAAATACAACGGATAACGCTAGTCGCTCTTTCAACCAACGCATTCAGCACAGAAGTAGGTAACCGCTTGTTTCAAACATGTCCCTAATCTAGCTGATACTTTAAAAGTATTTTTGCATCCTGAGCTTTTATTAGCAAAAAACGTAACTATAAGAAATGAAATAAAGAAATAATTAGAGCCATGGATGTAATCCACGGCTGTATAAATATTGTATGCAGCCGCCTGAAACATTTGAAGATTTTTAATCGTCAGATTATTGGCGGAATAAGAGTCATGGTTTTGTAGGTCTTGCCCATACCCGACGTATTTTGGCACACCACCAATAATATTACATTATTTTATTAATACATTCACGAGTTGCAACCAATCGGCACTCGTAACTGCGTAATGCAAGTCTCAATGTAAGTGTTCTAATTGAATTGTGTTTCATTTCAGAATATAGTATTATTACTAGCCTATGTATATTTTATTTTGTATCTTTAGTCATTGTTAAGATTGTTGGGTGACTTGGCATGGAAAAAAGTTCCGTACTTCTAAGCAAAATGTCGTCCAGCTCGATCCACCGTCGTCCTCGGGAGCTGTCTTACTATGAAGTCCGATTTTAGTGAAAACGCAGGGAGAGGAAACACGGCTAAAAAGACCTGGACGGAACTTTAAAAAAAAAAAAAAAAAACATGCACAAGCGCCGAGAGTTTGGATGAAACATCCGTAAACTTAATTGATCTCTATTTAATATTCATTATTATAATTCATTGTATTGTCTCGATCCAGATACGAATGAGTTAAAGTTAAAACACTAAATTGAACTATCCGAAATTTAATCAACATTATTTCTGATTTGGAATAACCTAAACTTTAGTTACATGGAATTAGTAGGAAATGAACTTCTCTTAATCCGTCTCTTATTTACGAATTCTACTCTTTTCTCTTATAGAAGTTATATTTGATTTGCATCATCCAGTTAAGACGGAGGGGGTGAGAAATTGTCATGAGCAACACGTAGTTAGCATGAATGAACTTCTTTTATTTATCAAACAACATTTTCTCTCAGTTTGAAGTACATGCACTTTAATGAGCATTATTTACGAATTGGAATAACGTAAACTTTAGTTACATGGTATTAATGTTAAATGAACTTCTGTTGATCGGTCTCTTACCCATGAATTACCCTTTGGTCGCACTGTTTGGAAAGCAAGAGGGGGAAACGTTGACAGAGCAACACAACGTTTTCATGCAATGACACTCACAGATATGCACCTAGAAAGCAGCCACGAGCTACTGGTAACAACTTGCGTTAGCGTAGGTCATGCGAAAGTTCTGCATCAAAGATCCCTCAGGCTGCACTATTTACGTTAGCTCGCGAAGTGAGTCGGAAAGGTCGAATTAAAGAGCAAACACATATTCAAAAGGGAGACTTCGGTTACGAATAATAGTACAGAAAATGTTTTATCACTTGACATAATGACGGGAACAGACAGGGAGTAATATACATTTTTGGCCGGAACACTCATAAATGCTATCACTCACGCAAAATCCGGGTGAATGTTACAATATACGTGGCCGAAGGCATTATACTTCTGATACCGAAATCGAAAGAAGGGGCCAGTAAACGAAAAACTAAAGGCACAGTCACCACGTGGATCTTTGCTAAACGCATGGCTATCTCTCCCTCACAAAGAAAGCAATTCAAAAACACAAATTTCACACAAAACCAATAACAAAATCTTTCAAACTATTTTAAGTATGTGTCAGAACAGTGTGTTATTAGCTATTCGAGATACTGCATACACGTGGTCAGCGCAATACACCTGCCATGAACCACAGAGAGTCAATCGAACACTCAAATTAATCGAGTGAAATACCTACCCTGCAATTCATGCTACCTCTAAAAATCCCTGACCACCGTTAAACACTCACCAATCATTATATTCTGACCGTTACTGCTTTCTTTCGGAAGTTGCACGGACACGTGACGCGGGCACGAGCCTCAAAGATAAATTCGTCCAAAAACTAACTAAAAGCATTCTAGCTCGCTTTCTATTACCTTTCCGAAATGTTCACTAACACTGATCGATTTCAAACCTATACATTTTCCGCCGATGCCTGTGACCGAAATCCTATTACAAAGGAAGCTACTTCAAAGTTTACCTCCATTGCACGCCAGCGAAGAAGTATCCCTACCCACTTTTGTAAATACACTGTGTAATCAAAAGTATCCGGACACCCCCAAAAGCATACGTTTTTCATATTAGGTGCATTGTGCTGCCACCTACTACCAGGTACATCATATCATCGACCTCAGTAGTCATTAGACATCGTGAGAGAGTAGAATGGGGCCTTCCGCGGAACTCACTGACTTCGAACGTGGTCAGGTGATTGGGTGTCACTTGTGTCATACGCGTGTATGCGAGATTTCCACACTCCTAAACATCCCTAGATCCACTCTTTCCGATGTGACAGTGAAGTAGAAACGTGAAGGGGCACGTACAGCACAAATGCGTACAGGCCGACCTCGTCTGTTGACTGACAGAGAGCGCCGACAGTTGAAGAGGATCGTAATGTGTAATAGGCAGACATCTATCCAGACCATCACACGGGATTTCCAAACTGCATCAGGATTCACTGCAAGTACTATGACAGTCAGGCGGGAGGTGAGAAAACTTGGATTTCATCGTCGAGCGGCTGCTCATAAGCCACACATCACGCCGGGATATGCCAAACGACGCCTCGCTTGGTGTAAGGAGCGTAAACATTGGACGATTGAACAGTGGAAAAATGTTGTGTAGAGTGACAAATCACGGTGCACAATGTGGCGATCCGATGACAGGGTGTGGGTATGGCGATTGCCCGGTGAGCGTAATCTGCCAGCGTGTGTAGTGCCAACAGTAATTCGGAGGCGCTGGTGTTGTGGTGTGGTCGAGATTTTCATGGAGGGGGCTTGCACCCCTTGTTGTTTTGTGTGGCACTATCACAGCACATACCTACACTGATGTTTTAAGCATCTTCATGCTTCCCACTGTTGAAGAGCAATTCGGGGATGGCGATTGCATCTTTCAACAATCTCGAACACCTGTTCATAATTCACGGCCTGTGGCGGAGTGGGTACACGACAATAACATCCCTGTAATGGACTGGCCTGCACAGAGTCCAGATCTGAATGCTAGAGAACACCTTTGGGATGTTTTGGAACGCCGACTTCGTGCCAAGTCTCATCGACCATCATCGATACCTCTCCTCAGTGCAGCACTCCGTGAAGAATGGGCAACATTCCCCAAGAAACCTTCCAGCACCTGATTGAACGTATGGCTGCGAGAGTGGTGGTGGTAATCAAGGCTAAGGGTGGGTCAACACCGTATTTAATTCCAGTATTACCGATGGAGGGCGCCACGAACTTGGGAGTCAATTTCTTCCAGGTATCCGTATATTATTGATCACATAGTGTACCACCGTTTTACACTCTGAAGCTCGTCCTTTATGTGGCAAAACTGATAGTAAGCACTAGTACAAGAGAGATTGCCATTACCACTCTCTCATTATCTTATTCCGCCAAAATAATAATAACTACGTCGACATTTGACACTTCACTAACGAAATAAACCTTAGGTAACACATCAAGAATCCTATCCATAATGATGTAACTAATTTTCCATCTTCGTAACAAATACCGGCATGGAGAGCTGCATCAAACCAGTCTCAGGACTGAAGACAACAACAACAACAACAAATACCGGGCAGAGCTCAGCTACAGCACGTCTCTTCACCTCGGCACCACTGGTAGCAGTGCTTGGACAAGGCTCCTTTCGGGAGAAATCGGTCCCTTCTTTAAACCGCTGGCCTCCCACTGAGTGAAAGCCAATCTATGTCTTCTATTCCCATACGAATCGATCTTTCTGTAGCCTCGTGAGACAAACTCTGTGTTTAGGTTCCCATACTATGCTTTGACAGTCCCACTGATATCTTTGGGCTAATCCTTCATCTACCTACACTCCATTATATACTCTTATCATGCCTTTATACACACTAGGAGAGGTATAGACAGGACCATGAAGTTTGACACATACGAGTACCTGTCGAAATAAAACACGGTGGTGCACACTTCCATGTCCATTGGACGAGGTTCATGATTACAAGTGAAGAAACACTCATGTCATGTCATAAATTATTGTAAACATTACATAATTTGCTTTCTGATATCATCTGAATATCGCAAATAGTAGCGAGGCGTACTAGCAGTACCGCTTCAACACCAGTCAATAACTCGCCTTTACTTGTGAACGGTGACAGATAGCAGTATCACTATCACTTCAAAACCGTGTTTGTACTGTGAGCTATATTTCACTCGCAGTAATGTAAGGCGAAAAAAGTATCTAACAGGAAGTTACCGGATTTCTAATTTTTTCAGTAAAATATTTGTAAATAAAGTATAATTTTTTGATAAATAGCGCCATTTTACAATGACTGTTACTGATTATGAAATGGTAAACATTTTATTAGGGAGCTACGACGTTACATTACGAAACGCAAAAAGCCGTAGAAATGTTGGAACACGTAAGGCAATACTGACCTTACGACTTATCTTAGAAGAAAGATTAAGAAAAGGCAAACCTAGCATTTGTAGACTTAGAGAAAGCTTTTGACGATGTTAACTGGAATACTCTCTTTCAAATTCTGAAGGTGGCAGGAGTAAAACACAGGGAGCGAAAGGCTATTTACAGTTTGTACAGAAACCAGATGGCAGTTATAAGAGTCGAGGGGCAAGAAAGGGAAGCAGTGGTTGGGAAAGGAGTAAGACAGGGTTGTAGCCTCTCCCCGATGTTATTCAATCTGTATATTGAGCAAGCAGTAAAGGAAACAAAAGAAAAATTCGGAGTAGGTATTAAAATTCATGGAGAAGAAGTAAAAACTTTGAGGTTCGCCGATGACATTGTAATTCTGTCAGAGACAGCAAAGGACTTGGAAGAGCAGTTGAACGGAATGGACAGTGTCTTGAAAGGAGGATATAAGATGAACATCAACAAAAGCAAAACGAGGATAATGGAATGTAGTCAAATTAAGTCGGCTGATGCTGAGGGAATTAGATTAGGAAATGAGAACTTAAAGTAGTAAAGGAGTTTTGCTATTTAGGGAGTAAAATAACCGATGATGGTCGAAGTAGAGAGGATATAAAATGTAGACTGGAAATGGCAAGGAAAGCGTTTCTCAAGAAGAGGAATTTGTTAACATCGAGTATAGATTTAAGTGTCAGGAAGTCGTTTCTGAAAGTATTTGTATGGAGTGTAGCCATGTATGGAAGCGAAACATGGACGATAACTAGTTTGGACAAGAAGAGAATAGAAGCTTTCGAAATGTGGTGCTACAGAAGAATGCTGAAGATAAAGTGGGTAGATCACGTAACTAATGAGGTGGTATTGAATAGGATTGGGGAGAAGAGAAGTTTGTGGCACAACTTGACTAGAAGAAGGGATCGGTTGGCAGGACATGTTTTGAGGCATGAAGGGATCACAAATTTAGCATTGGAGGGCAGTGTGGAGGGTAAAAATCGTAGAGGGAGACCAAGAGATGAATACACTAAGCAGATTCAGAAGGATGTAGGTTGCAGTAGATACTGGGAGATGAAGAATCTTGCACAGGATAGAGTAGCATGGAGAGCTGCATCAAACCAGTCTCAGGACTGAAGACCACAACAACAACATCCTCAAAATCCATTGAGAAACGTGACGAAACTAAAAAAAATCACGCAAAACGAAAAGTGTATGTTTTCTTTTTTCACGGGGAATGTAAGGCTTTGAAGGAAGAATAAGTTCACAAAACGATGCGGCGTAGTCTTATACACCGCCAAGACTTGCTACAACGTAAAAGTCGGAGACGTGGATTTTCGTCCGTTTCACGGTGCCAGTTCGGCGCGCGTTGTGAACGCTAGAGGACGACGGACTGCCTTAGCCGCCTCGGCGCGGGCAGGGCCTCCTCATCCCATCCCGGCCCGTCCCGGCGTGGAATGTGAATGCAGACAGGAGGTACTCGTAACCGGAGCAGTCATTCATCAGCAAAAATGTCCTTTAATTCGTTCTTAAACTCCACTATGTCCCTGTCAAGACATTTAATATACTGTGATAAGCTATGGTATGTGTGGGATCCTACCCACTCGTCTTTTATAGGATGCTAAGAAGCTGTTTTCTCGGATAGCTAGACAGCATACAAGCAAATTATATTAATGGAGTTTATTACAGTAATCGAATTGATAATACTTAACTTGTGTATGTACAAGTTGACGTCGCAAGCAACTGGCGATATTCAAATAATCAATGTCCTTCAATGTACAGAATTTCAATGTAAGCAATTAATATGGATGACAAGTCACGGGTCTTCTAGCGCGACTTTTCCAGTGTTCGTCTAGTAAGGTCATCCGAAGACCAGTATCAGTTGCAAAGCTATTTAGAAAAGATTGCTGTATGGTGTGGCAGGTGGCAGTTGACGCTAAATAACGAAAAGTCTGAGGTGATCCACATGAGTTCCAAAAGAAATCCGTTGGAATTCGATTACTCGATAAATAGTACAATTCTCAAGGCTGTCAATTCAACTAAGTACCTGGGTGTTAAAATTACGAACAACTTCAGTTGCCGCGCAGGATTAGCCGAGCGGTCTAAGGCGCTGCGGTCATGGACTGTGCCGTTGAACCCGGCCGAGGTTCGAGTCCTCCCTCGGGAATGGGTGTGTGGGTTTGTCCTTAGGATAATTTAGGTTAAGTACTGTGTAAGCTTAGGGACTGATGACCTTATCAGTTAAGTCTTATAAGATTTCACACACACAACAACTTCAGTTGGAAAGACCACATAGATAATATTGTGGGGAAGGCGAGCCAAAGATTGCGTTTCATTGGCAGGATACTTAGAAGATGCAACAAGTCCACTAAAGAGATAGCTTACACTACACTCGTCCGACCTCTGTTAGAATATTGCTGCACAGTGTGGGATCCTTACCAGGTGAGATTGACGGAGGACATCGAAAGGGTGCAAAAAAAGGGCAGCTAGTTTTGTATTATCACGTAATAGGAGAGAGAGTGTGGCAGATATGATACGCGAGTTGGGAAGGAAGTCATTAAAGCAAAGACGTTTCTCGTCGCGGCGAGATCTATTTACGAAATTTCAGTCACCAACTTTCTCTTCCGAATGCGAAAATATTTTGTTGAGCCCAACCTACATAGGTAGGAATGATCATCAAAATAATATAAGAGAAATAAGAGCTCGAACAGAAAGGTTTAGGTGTTCGTTTTTCCCGCGCGCTGTTCGGGAGTGGAGTGGTAGAGAGATAGTATGATTGTGGTTCGATGAACCCTCTGCCAAGCACTTAAATGTGAATTACAGAGTAATCATGTAGATGTAGATGTAGATGTAGTCTGTCTTCTAGTGCGGTCACTGCTATTTCTTTTCCCTTTATTGTTATTTGACACCTTATACAAAGGTAGCCCGGCAGCGGCAATACTACGCCTCTCTTCGGCCACAGATAATACATTTATTACAAGTGGAGGCATCTAAAAACGAAACAACACGGTGGATAGACAACAGCAGACACAAATTTAAAAATACATGAAGTCGTTCACAAGTGCAACGTCCAAAGAAAAACGTTCAGCACTATGGCACTAACAGAGACAACAGAAACGGCACACCGAAGGAGCACAAATGACGAAACACTGTACCAGTAATACGATGGCCCACACAAAAACACTGGCAACGATCTCCGGCGCGCGAATGTTCACTTGACGTGTACGAGTCTGGGGACCTGCCAAAAGGGGAAAAGGGCGGCAGGAGGGATAGGGGAAGGTGTAGATGCCAGTGGCAGATGAGATGGGAGGGGGAGGAAAGAAGGTAGGGGGTAGGGGAAGCCCGGGAGGGAGGAGGGAGGGAGGAAGGGAGGAGGGAGTGAAGGGAGAGAGGGTGCTCTTGGGAAAAAGCACAGGGTGCAGTAGAGGAGAATCAAAGTTGGTAGGAGGGGTAGATGGAGGGGATGAGGGCATCATCAGGGAGGGAGAGTTGGTGGAAGCCACCTTGGGCGAGGGTATGGAGAGTGGAGAGATGGAGAGCAGGTGGGATGTGGGAATGCAGGCGCGGCAGCGGACAGGGGTGGGAGAGGATGGGAGAGACAAGCGGGTGAGGGGGATCAAGTTTGCGGGAGGTGTAGAGGATCCGTATCCGTTCGAGGAAAAGGAGGAGGTGGGGGAACGGGATTAGGTCATATAGAATCCGAGTGGGGGATGGGAGGCAGATGTGATAGGCGAGGTAGAGTCGCGGCTAGGCGGCGCGTCGCTTTTATTCTCTTCGTGTAGATGCCGCTCCAGTCATGGCGTCCTCCTAGTGAACGTACTACTTGCTGACGTCGACTCAGAGCCCTCTATGCTCCTGCGTTCTTGATCTTCGTACCGGCGCTTGTCGTTACGCTGGAACAGAATGCATGAGTAAGGACATACCAGACTCTTTTCTGTACTGAAGTTAAAGCTTTTAAGAGACTGTTTCCTAATGTTGGTGTTGTAAATATGCGTTTTACTGTGTTTTGAGGAAGGAGAAGTATCTGTAATGACAGTGAAGCTAAATGACTGTAAGTATTTTCAAAGCAGAGAGCGTTTTCCAAAAAGCTTTAGGACTGGCTACAGACAAAAAGATAAAGGAATGTTTTATTTTCCTGAAAATATTCTCTCTGTATGTCATGTTATTTCCCAAAAAACAACGCTGTAAATCACAAGTAAACAAGACTATGAAAAATAAATTACTTACTTCATTTCTGAAGTATCTACAACTGTAACTAAATGTAATACTAATGTAACTCGTCAGATCTCTGGCGCAGGTTTTAAAATTCTTCCTGTCGTGTATTTCTATTATCAAAAATGCTGTCTATTTCTTTGACATTATTCTTGAAGATATTGTAGTTTTACATTCTGTTACTGTGGGAGGATCAATAAACTATATGAAGTGTGCCTTGTCTAAATTTTCAAATATACTGCCTGAGAAAAAAATAAAGCATCACTGGAAGGGGAGTAGGAAACGAAATGAGACTCCACGGTGATGGCGCGATCAGAACGCCGCCAGGGAAAACGATGTAGAACTAGTTTTATTTGAAGGTACATATACAAAAGCTGCTTCCTGTGGTAAGTTATTTACAAATAAAAATATGATTGGTATTTTGAGTCCCGACAAGGAAAGAAAATAACGATTAAGTGGCTAAAGGCCAACATGACTAACAGAAAGTTGCAAGACTAGGTTCACCTGGAATGTTCTGAAACTAATAACACAATCAGTACATAGATGGCCTAAGGCTGAAATGTGAAGAACTAAAGTCACTGCTTTAAGCTCCATAGAGATTAGAAGTTTAACGCTACGCGGCAACTCTCCGATCTTGTTCCCAGCGAGAGCTCTGGCTGACTGGCTGTGAATGTAGTAAACTCGAAGGAGTGAGAGGTTCTATAGCTGAGATCAAAAGACCGACCCGCGCTGTCGCTACCTTCTCATTCCGGATGAGGGATGTAGGGTAGCGCTTACCCTCGGGCATTTACTGCAACAGCAGTGTGTAGTACTGTTAATTTATTTGTCAGTATATTGGGGTCTCATCTCGTCAGTGACAATGACATGGACCGCAGGGTCGCAGTGATGTGACATTACTATCTGTCCACTAAGCCACTGGCCGCCGAAAGCGGCCTCTGTCGTCATTTGCTCGACCGGGTTGGTGGATGAGTGGGGACAGAGATTCCTTTGTCTTCCCGTACGTCCTGCACGTGTGATGTAACCCAGCCAAGGACCTCCATCTCTGGTGCTGCACTGTGCAGCGGCTGTGTCAGAAACCATCGAGGTACATGAAAGGTCCTCTGTAGTGAGACGTTCTGCGTCTGCTGAAGAGAGGTTAGATGTAGTAAGCTGCGTCTACATAGTCCATGATGGAACAGAGACTAACTCGGAAGAGTGTGGGGACACAGTCGACCAGAAGGGTCGAGCCTTCATTCAGCAGTGAGTAGAGTGCGTCGAGTCGTTACTGCGCCTGTCATTTAATATCATGCACATGCTCTGTCGGATGAGCGAAGGCTCGAGGATGATGCCAAGGTACTTCGGGCCATCAGTCAACTGTGCCAAGAGCTCCAGTTGCAGCGTCACTGGACGACTACTCTGGGCGAACACTACTGCTTGGCTCTTAATAGCATTGAAGCGTAACCTCTATTCCAGTGCCCAATTGTTTAGGTCTTTAAACGCCTACTGCAAGTGGTGGTGCATGATTAGCGGCCATCGACTTCTCGGAATGAGTACAGTGTCACCTACATAGACCATCTTAGTGACTTATAGCGTCCTTGGTAGGTTCGAAGGGTAGAGCGAGTAGAGGACTGGGCCAAGGACGGATCCTTGCGGGTCACCTGCCTCGACACGTTGTATAGTGAAGGTGGCCTCATTTGCTTGGACTACAAATGTCCTCCACTTGATATAACTTTCGATCAGCTGAACGTAGTGCTCATGAAACCCAAAGGCGAAAAGTTTGTTCAGCAGGTCTAGGTGTTAAAGGCTCTCAGAAGCTCGTTTAACATCTAAAAAGAGGGTACCACAATATTACTTACATCTGAAGGCGGTCGTAATCCCTTCAATCACTCAAAAGAGTTGGAGTGGTTGAAGGGCACCATCTGTATCTGTTGGGGTTTAGCTGGAACCCAAAGTCAGGACGGGAAGATGCAGTCTATGTCACAAGGTGCAGCATTGCCACAGTGGTCGAGGAATAAAGCACCTGTATGGCAACTGAGTACCTGCACGACAGCTTCAGACATCGGAGTACTGAGGTTGATGGAGCTAGAGTATTAGACGACTGGGGTAACCTGGCGAAGACAGTCTTTGGAGCTAGAGACTGGCTCTCTTCTTCTCCATCTGCAGTGGTGAAAGTCCTCGCATCTTTCAACCGGTATCTTTGTAGTGTTTCATCACCTATTGTTTGCAGGGTGGGGGCCACTCAAGAGGCACACGTTGGTGCGACAGTCTTGGGATAGGGCACTGCTGGTACTCGTGGCCCAGGTCGCAACTAACGTAACGTGGCGGCGAAGTACAGCGGTAGGTGACATGAGAGAACTCGTGGCATCTGTAGTTTTGTGTAGGGCTCCTTGTAACTCGGATTTTCTGAACTGTAACCATAAGGCGGCGAAGGCACTTCATCTCGAAGGAGCTTCCAGTGTATCTCAGTGTCCAAGAGGATGTCTACCTTTATCGGACTGGCCTGCATTGCTTCTGGCGACTTGTACCGGTTATGACAATGGCAAGAAAAACCATGTCTTCCAGATCATTTTTGATTTCTTCATTGGTGAGAGAAATTGGTATGCCATAGATAGCTGCTTCGATGATCCTTGAGTGGCTGTGGGAAACATGTAATTAGGTATGTAAGCTTCATCCAATATGCCTACGACCTTCACATAGTCCCCTGTGGTGGTAAGTGCGAGTTTGAATTTATTGTCACTGTCTTGTTTCAGCGTGAAGCGGCACTTGTAATTCTGGTTCAGTCAGTTCTCCAGCTTATTGTAACTCTTCGGGTAGCGAATCACTATTGGCTGGAGTTTCATCATGATGATAGTTCCTCTGCCTGCTGACGGTTAGGAGATCCTTCCATGGTCGCTGGATCATCCGTTACAAGGACTCTGTAAGCGTTTTTGAGCTCTTCTGGAGGCAGTGCAGTAGTCTGTTTCGGCCTAGAGACCTTCTTCTTAGGCGGTTTAGTGAAGCCGCATCGCTGGTTGCAGAGGATCGATGTGTGCCGCTAGCCGTATGAGGAGCTGCACTTTTTTCCCTGTTGTAGACAGAATCGCGTTGAGGTCCACGCTTTAATCAGCCAAATCCGTATACAAGCCCTCAGTTGCCACTCAGGTTCCTCTTGCCGTTGCCAGGTCGTCGCTGCGGGGACGCTGATGAGGCCGCAGGTAGAGGAAGCCCTGCCAGACAGCGATCAGCTGCCAGCCGCCGCGCTCGTAAACACCTCCGCTCCCTCTGACACTGAGCGTGCAAGTGAACTGTCTATCGAACTGCCGGTCGCTGGTTGAGCGCCTGTCTATATACTACCCCGGCACACGGATACGGCGCGAGCTGCTGGAGGGCATGTGACATGGCGCAGGAAAAAAGTGCCCACGATCGCTACGCCGTTGTAACAGAAGAACGCTCAGCTGGCAGCGGACTTTGATTCCTCTCGTAGCAGCTGCCAGAGGCTCCATGGACAACATATCAGTGTGTTGTTGTTGTTGCAGTTGTTGTTGAGACTGTTTTTTGAAACATTTACCGACACGCCAAACGAGCAAGGCCTGTAGATACTTGTGCCTGGGAGAGGCAGATGATGCCTGAAGCGAGTCCATCCGTGGGACTCTAGTGTTGCAAGTTTGAAGACTGCTGCTTTGTAGGAGGGACACAGCACACTGGTTAATAAGGTATGTGATGTTGTTTCAGTGATTACAAATTCGAGTCAAAACGTGGTAGTATGAGCCTATGGGTCAGTACGATGGTGCATTGCCTCTGGCAGGGATGCATACAGCAATTCGGACGGGAAGGATGTCGTAAAGCCGTTGTATCCTACCCTGCTGCAAGCAGGCCCACAACAGTTATAGCTGCTCCTTAATGTACTGGATGCTGGCACTTGGACGGAGTTGTCGTCTTAGCTAGTCTCACTTATTTTCTATTGGAGACAGATCTGGGGATCTTACTGTTCACTGGAATACCTCAATATCACACGGGCAGTTCATAGAGACACGTGACAGGTATGGACGAGCTTCGTGCTGTTGAAACATGGCATCACGATGATGTTGCACGAGAGGTAACACATGAGGATGCACGATGTGATGTCATATCGATGTGCCGTCAGAGTACCTCGATCACTACCAGCCGTGAGATGAATACATACTCTATGGCTCCCCACTCCGTGACGCCCGGAGTAACACAGTTGTACCTCTGCAAAACATTGGGTGAACCGAACCTCTCCCCAGGATGCCGCCATACCCGTCCACGGTGGTCGTCCAGCGTAGTGCAGAACCCTGTTTCATCAACCAATTCATGCGATACTATTCATCAGCTGTCCAAGTAGGACAGTAATTCACTAGTCTGCTGCTGGTCTCCATACGATAGGGTGGGATGACGCAGAGTGTTGCAGGGAATCCCTCACTTGGACGGCAGGCGCAAATGTGAAGGGGTTAAGGTGAGCGTGATGCGCTGTATGGTGGTCAGACGTGGTTCATTAGAACCTCGGCGACGAGTACGCCTGCCCTCCCGTTCCCAGGAAGTGAAACATCACGCCACTGTGACATCGGAATGCCCCACAAATCTGGACACCGTACAGTTGAACCAGTCGGTCAGTGGCAAGCCACAATTCAAATTGTCAGGTGTTGACAACGCTGTCTCATCCGAGTACGCACCGAGAGAGAAGGCGCTGTGGTTAGCACAAAGAACTCGCATTTGGGAGGGCGACAGTTCAAATCCGTTTGGGTTTTGCATCGTTTCTCTAAATCTGTCCAGGCAAATGCCGGGATGACTCTTTGGAAAGGGTATGGGCGGTTTAATCCCCCATCTTTGAAACATTCTAAGCTTGTGATTCGTCACCAGTGAACTCGAATTTACGAGACGTTGAACTCCAGTCTTCCTTCCGAGTACGTGGCATCTCCATGTCGTTCACAGAGATCACTCAGCATCTGACGCTGTTCATGTCCACTATGCGCGTACCGGCCGGTGTAGTCGAGCGGTTCTAGGCTCTACAGTCTGAAACCTGCGCGACCGCTACGGTCGCTGGTTCGAATCCTGCTTCGGGCATGGATGTGTGTGATGTGCTTAGGTTAGTTAGGTTTTAAGTAGTTCTAAGTTGTAGGGGACTGATGACCTCAGATCTTAAGTCGCATAGTGCTCAGAGCCATTTTTGAACTATCATGCGCGTTACCAGGATTGATAATAACACTAAACACGAGCAACGCCAGTGCACTTTGGTGGGCGGTCTACCTCCTACAGACAATTACAACTCTGATCTTTTATATATCCGCCGATGGAGTAGATGAAGTACGAAGTTAAACTGACATGCGACCATGTGTTCTGGGTGCTTCACTCTTCTTTCAGTCAGTGTAATCTGAGGTGTCAAAAGTCGTGGCATACGTTTTAACATCGTGTCGGATCGCCTTTTCCCCGGCGCAGTGCAGCAACTCAAGGTGGCATAGACTCAACAAGTCGTTCGAAGTCCCCTGCTGAAACATTAAGCCATGGGCTTCCGCAGCCATCCACATCTGCGAAAGTGTTGCTGAAGCAGGATTTTGTGCACGGACTGTCGTCTCGATTATGTCCCACGTTTTTTCGATGGGATTCATGTTTGGTAACCTGGTTAGCCAAATCATTCGCTCGAACTGTCCAGAATCTTCAAAACAATCGCGAACAACTGTGGCCTAGTGTCACGACTCATTGTCATCCATAATAACTGCATCGTTGATTGAGAACGTGCAACTTCATGAATGGCTGCAAATGGTCTTCAGGAAGTCGAAAGTAACTATTTCCAGTCAATGATCGGTTCAGTCCATGTAAACAGAGCCCACGCCATTGTGGAGTAACCACCAGCTTGTACAGTGCCTTCTTGACAACTTCAGTTCATGGCTTCGTAGGGTCCCGCCCCTCTGGAACCCTACCATCAGCTCTTACCAAGTGAAATCGGGACTCATCTGACCAGGTCATGGTTTTCTGTTATCTAGGGTTCAAAGGATCTAATTACGAGCCCAGTGGAGGCGATATGCTGTTAGCAAAGGCACACGCGTCGGTCGTCTGTTGTCATAGTCCACTAACGCTAACTCTCGCCGCACTATCCTAACGGATACTTTCGTCGTACGTCCCACATTAATTTCTGTCTGTCTTGTTAACACTGACAACTCTAAAAGAACGCCGCTGTTCTCGGCTCGTTAAGTGAAGGCCGTCGGCCACTGTGTTATCCGTGGTGAGAGATAATGCCTGAAATTTGCTATTGTCGGCACATTTTTGATGCTGTGGATCACGGAATATTGAATTTCCTAACGATTTCTCAAATGGAATATCCCATGCTTTTTGTTCCAACTACAGTTCCGCGCTGGAAGACTGTTAATATCCGTGGTGCGCCCACAATCACGTCGGACACCTCTTAACACGGATCATCAGATTACAAATGACAGCTCCGCCAACTCACTGCTCTTTTACACGCAGTGTACGCGATACTACCACCGTCTGTAAATGTGCATATCTCTGTCCCATGATTGTTACCGCCTCTGTTTATTCGGATGCTGCGCCAAAAATGGGTGTGGGTAACATGTGAAGAATTAGAGAGTAGTTGTTTAGAAGATCTATCCCAGCCTTTGTGAAAACATTCTTGTTGGCAGTTACCTCAAATGTTACACGTTATATGTACACTGCTGGCCACCGTAAATGCAACACCAAGAAAGACAAGAGGTAGCGCAACAAAATTTATTTTGTAGATAACATGTTGACCAAGTATCAAATGATTACGTTTACAGACGTCTGTGACATGTGGTTCCTGCCAGAATCAGTAGCGAGAGTAGCCGCCATTGTTGGAGATCACCGCTGCCACACGTCTCGGCATTGAGTCAAATAGACGTTGGATGTGTTCCTGGGGTACAGCAGCCCAAGCAGCTTCCACACGTTGCCAAAGATCATCTGGTGTGGCAGCTGGGGATGTAATCTGGGTCACTTGTTGAGCAACCATGGACCACATGTTTTCTATCGGCGAAAGATCCGGAGAGCGAGCCGGCCAGGGAAGCAATTCAATCTGGTTATTGACGAAGAACCTTTGGACAATGCGTGCCACGTGTGGTCGTGCATTATCCTGTTGAAATATGGCTGTGGCCGTGCCCTGAAGGTAAGGAAGGACAACTGGCTCCAGCACCTCGGATATGTAGCGCCGGCTATTTAAAGTACCGGCAATGCGTACTAGAGGCGTGCGAGAGTAATATCCAATACCGCCCCATACCATAATACCTCTCCGCCACCACGATCCCGCTTACTCACTCCCAAAGCGCCCAAGTCATACTACACAAACATCGCTTTCAGTCTCGAGTGCAACTAGCAAAACTGTAATTAGGAATAACTGGAAACAAACACCCTCACGTTGACGCAAAGAAGCCTAGGTGGTAATAAACGGCAAATACGGCCTTACCTCGAAAAAGATATGCTGTGCGTTTCATAATGCGGTGCATAATGCAGCTGTCCAGCATCCTCTCTCCACGGTGTCTCCACACTCGACTCCGACCATCGTGGTGCTGCAGACAGAAGCATGCCTCGTCAGTAAAGACAACGTCATTCCATTCTGCCGTCCACACCCGTCTGTCATCACACCATTGGCGACGGAGACGTCTGTGGTTCTGCGTCAACACGACTTGCGGACAGACCACCCTGCTGTAAACGGCGTCGAATGGTACGCGCAGCCACTGGATGATGCGTTACAGACGCAATGTGCTGTGCTATGGTTCGGGATGCCACTGAGCGATCCGTCACTGCCATGCGCACAATTTGCCTATCAGCACGTGCAGTGGTGCACCGAGGTGAATGCGATCGACCACGTCGGTCCGTCGTACCCTCCTGCATCCAACGGTCACATATCCGCATTACAGTTGTTTGGTTTCGTCCAACACGACTAGCGATTTCTCTGTAAGATAATCCTCAATCTCGGTAAGCCACTATCCTTCCTCTGTCGAACTCGGATACGTGATCAAAAGAAGTTCGCTGTTGTCTACGAGGCATAACTGATCGTGTTGTGAAACAACCACAAGGTAAACACACGTGCCGAACGTACACTCGTCGAAATCGCCAAGCCTTAAATGGCGCTATGAGGTGGCGCCACAGGCGCGCGTGATGTGCATCTGCGCTGAAATTCTAATCAGTGGCATATCTCATCGCTGCAAACTCATGGTGTAAATTTCACTTGATTCGGATGCTTCCTTCAGGGTGTTGCATTTACGGTGGCCAGCAGTGTAATTGAAGTCTTGCGCAGCGGAGTGACTAATTAATACTCCAAAGCATAAGCCTATCTGAATGCTCTATAAATAACAGTGAAGTACGCGATGACCCATAGCTTTACATGAACATTATGGGATTAACGTGCGCTAAGGGCCACCCGTATCGAGCGTATGGTGTTTAGTTTCCGGCATTATAGCGACATAAACCACCAACAGGCGCCTACATTTTTCGGTATTTTATGTCCCATAAAGAGCGGAGCTTTTAGTGTGAGATGGAAGGGGCAGCCATAAAGCTACTGGCGAGCAGGGCGCTAAGGCTCCACGTTTCGTGAAGTTTAAGAGTCAGTTGTCGTGATAATGAACACAACACGTGACTCGTGCGAATTTTGTGTTGTGTGTTATCAGCAAGACTTTAATGTTGTAGTAAACGTCAGAGGTATACATTCTGGCGTCATATACGTGCGTTAGCAAATGACTTCTCGCGTTTTTCCTTGAATAAGGGACTGTTGTTGATGCATAACATAAAAATACGAAATATCGATCTGACAGCTGTGCTTCACACGTTCTACGGTAGAAGTATCGTGTCAGCATCTTCGTGGCAAGAATGGTGCAGTAAATATTATTCAATAATTTTTTTTGTTGTTTCTCGGGCTGCAGAGTTGTCTGTCATAGGCGTACTAAACCAGCAGCATATACGTGAATGCTTAAGGAGTTCGTGAAGCTGAAAGTACGTGTACAGTCCATTGTAATGTGTATAGTGAATGGTAACCAGAATCTTTCATTAAGTGAAGCCGGTGCTGACGTTGATGAGTCCTCTAATTAATATAGTGTAGTGTGCCAACCTGTTTATGAACTTCTGTGATTTGGATGTGACTGTGCTTACTGTGATATGAGCTGCATTTTGGAATGAAATGCAAGCTCCGACCAACTCGGGAGCATGACGATCTCACGCTCCCGTTGGACAGAATTTGGAACGATATCTCGCTGGAGGACAGCTAACAACTCTATCAAACAATGCCTAGCCGAATAACTCCTTGCATAAGAGCAAGAGGTCGACCAAAACGGTACTTACTTGTTCAGTTTGTCAGCCTCTTCCTTTTGAATAAATCATCCAATTTTTCTCAAATTATAGTCGTTTGTTTGTCTGTACACTTACATCACATCTACCGATTTCCCTTCCACTCTGATAATTCCTTCGTGGGGTGTCATTTTCCAGTGTGTTCGACATTACAATCAAGGTGATAGCTGTATGAATTATCCTCAGACTTAGAAAAAATTTTCCCGATCATGAAACAAACAATTTTGAGATATTGGACTTTTTGCTCTTTGATAGTTACTTGTCTTTTAACAGGACGGGTACTCATTGTAGTTACCATTAATTCTTACTCCTTCTTCACCCATCACTGTCCGAAAATCGGTCACACTTGTGAGCCCTCGGATTTGGTAAACTACATGAGACAGATATTCCTGTAACGTATACACGCTGCCAATGGTTGTGAGAGACACTGATGCCTTCAAATATCTCCATAACCAGAACTGTCAGACACGAAGCGTAGAATATCCGATGATGATCCGTCGTGCATAAACGACAGCCGTTGTCTTTCTACAAGGGTAACGTTCTTCAACATTGCTGGTGATTAATACCTCAGAAATTGGCGATACACAATACCTGACATCTGCTTAGTAACGTGTATGGCCCTATGAGTCTGTCATCGACTTCCCTGCTCCAACCTTAATATTGAAGCGATCCTGATGCCTCACCTCCATGATTTCTCTCGGATTTGCCTCTGCCCACACGTGCGTGTTGCGATGACTTACTGTGCCATCTCTCTGAATACTGACTCCTCTTCGAATCAAATGCAGACTGTGAAAAGCTGATTTTCGATGGTCCATATCTCAACAGATATTGATTTCCTGACGTATCATTTATAGGATCTTTTCTCCTGTCTTTTTTTACTATCTGCAGTAGGAATATGTCACATTTTTCAAATACTCTCTGTATTGACTTAATAGTTCCAAGTATGTTCAAACAACTTCTAAAAGTTTCCCGCTAGATGGCGGTACCAGATAGATGTGGAACATAGAGGTCCCAAAGCTCAAAACTGCGTGTTACCTATCAACCACGATGGGTAGCCGTCCTCGACTGTGGACATTTCGTTAGATGGCGACTATCGTAGTGCTTACAGTTTCATTATTTTACAATCCGGAACAGACACAGTTTTTCTGGAAATAAAGAGTTAAACATAGTTTTTACGAATGATTGGCAACATCCAAAGAAAATCATTAACAGACTCCGGAATTCACAGTAGTTACGAAGCAAATTTGAATCTCATACCATTAATTATGGGAAAAGCACATTCAATATAAATACAATCGAAAAATATGTTTTGCAAAAATATAATGTCCAAAATTCGTTCGCATTGGAGAATAAGTTGTAAAATACCATTTAAACATGAAAATAATGCAGTGGTTGAAAATCTAGGAACATTAGGAACTTGAAGCTACGATTTTTTCCTTTATGCACAATTTTACTACACTAGTGGCCATTAAAATTGCTACACCAAGAAGAAATGCAGATAATAAACGGTTATTCATTGGACAAATGTATTATACTAGAACTGACATGTGATTAGATTTTCACGCAATTTTGGGGCATAGATCCTGAGAAATCAGTACCCAGAACAACCACCTCTGGCCGTAATAACGGCCTTGATACGCCTGGTCATTGAGTCAAACAGAGCTTGGATGGCGTGTACAGGTACAGCTGCCCATGCAGCTTCAACACGATACCACAGTTCATCAAGAGTAGTGACTGGCGTATTGTGACGAGCCAGTTGCTCGGCCACCATTGACCAGACGTTTTCAATTGGTGAGAGATCTGGAGAATGTGCTGGCCAGGGCAGCAGTCGAACATTTTCTGTATCCAGAAACGCCCGTACAGGACCTGCAACATGCGATCGTGCATTGTCCTGCTGAAATGTAGGGTTTCGCAGGGATCGAATAAAGGGTAGAGCCACGGGTCCTAACACTGTTCAAAGTGCCGTCAATTCGAACAAAAGGTGACCGAGACGTGTAACCAATGGCACCCCATACGATCACGCCGGGTAATCCGCCAGTATGCCGATGACGAATACACGCTTCCAATGTGCGTTCACCGCGATGTCGCCAAACACGGATGCGACCATCATGATGCTGTAAACAGAAACTGGATTCATCCGAAATAATGACGTTTTGCTATTCGTGCACCCAGGTTCGTCGTTGAGTACACCACCGCAGGCGCTCTTGTCTGTGATGCAGCGTCGAGGGTAATTGCAGCCATGGTCTCCGAGCTGATAGTCCATGCTGCTGCAAACGTCGTCGAAGTGTTCGTGCAGATGGTTGTTGTCTTGCAAACTTCCCCATCTGTTGACTCAGGGATCGAGAAGTGGCTGCACGATCCGTTACAGCCATGCGGATAAAATGACTGTTATCTCGACTGCTAGTGATACGAGGCCATTGGGATCAAACACAGCGTTGCGTATTACCCTCCTGAACCCATCGATTCCATATTATGCTAACAGTCATTGGATCTCGACCAACGCGAGCAACAATGTCGCGATACGATAAACCGCAATTGCGATAGGCTACAATCAAATGTCATCATTTGCATATCACAGCTTCTTCATCCTGTCGGTTAAATTTCTTGTCTGTAGCACGTCATCTTCGTGGTGTAGCAATTTCAATGGCCTGTGGGGTAGATACTATCATCAAAGGGTTGATGTGGTGCATGTCCAGTGCCCTGGGTGGTGATAAGAACAATGTACTATGGGGCAAAGTGATGAAAATACTGACACAGATGAAACCAATATCGCCAGCAGAGTTAACAGGACTGTTAAAGAAGACTGCGATTAGCAGTGTGCTTTTATATGTAATTAATGTACAACATGTGATGAAATTATCGTATGGAATTGTTGGTTGTTGTTGTTCGGCGATGTAGTGCAAGTGTTTTTATTTGACGCTACTTCAATGACTTGTGAGTCGATGATGATGAGGGCAACACAACACCCAGTCCCCAGGCGGACTGGGAGTCGAACCTGGGCGAAGGGCAGTCATAATTATGGTGAACAGCTTTTGTAAATCGAAAATATGAGACGAACGATAATTCCACTGAATTTGTAAGGTGGCAGATTAAATGAACGTCAATTTCGCACCTTACATGAGAGATTTTATACGTCATAACAGAAAGGTGAATATGGTACGTGACATACTTCGGCGAAAATGAGCATATTTGCCTATTAAAATGTACAGTATGCAGTGCAAAGGGATTACACTCAGTCGACGATATTAACACACCACACCTAAATCCTGCATGTCAATGAGCAAGAGAAGAAAAAAGCTGCTAGAGGAAATGTCTTAGTTTGGGAGCAGATATGAGTGGCAATGGCATGGCCCAAGTACAACGGAATGCTCATAAATCGACCCATGGCGAGGGACAACGAATAGACTGGGTGATTCATCGAAAAGAGCAGGTAGCGGGCTAGCGGCGTGCTACGGAGAGAATCTTTAGAAAACTGCATTGGGGAATTTCCAAATGGATACAAACAGATAAGCGATGTAGTCAATCACGTGAACTGTGCATGGTACACTCATGATGTACGCTCGTAACTTTTAGATGTCTGGAGCGGGCACAAAATGTCCTATTGGCTGGCATGAACTAGGAAGGAGTAAGGTGCCGAAATTTCGACGCAGTTTGATGGTACGTCCTTAGCGATTGGCAGAGTTTCCACAAGACGAAAGGAGCACTCCTATTGGTCGGAGAAAGCTGTGATGTGGAGAACGAAAGTACCCAGGTGGGGGACAGTTTTGCTACGAGAGACACAAGACCGAAAATTTCAGGGGACTCTCCTATGAACCAGCGTCAAGCGCAGAACAGGGCGCATCTCGCTCTGTATGACGCAAAGGGGCAATTTTGAGTGAACACTGCGTTCACTTTGGCTGTCACTCAGCTATATAGTAGCTGTAGCGTTGTTGAGCTCCAGCAGCGGAGAAACGAACAGCCACATAATTAATTTTTCTTGCGAGACCTGAGGGGGCGTTGTAATATGCACACTGCTCCATCCATGCGTGTGCATATCCCCATATTTCAAGACTACGGATGAGTGCATGTTTTCTCGCCTAAAGAGAAACGTAGAAGAGTTTCTGCTGATGAGATCAGCAAAGGTTTTAATTAGCTTTTGTAGTACTTCCAGAGGACATGAGCAGTCCTGCAGCCGACCTCAGCTAAGGTAAATACCGCTAGCAGAGGCGTCAACTTGTTGGTTCACCAACTTGCGTCCACTGTGAACTCGAGCAACCTTGAGTAATCTTTTGCTCAGCTTGTTACAAAAGCTTACCATCCTCCGTGGACTTGATTGTCATTCTAAATAGTATCGAACTTACAACTGGAATCGGATGATTTATTTTAATATTGGCCAACTTCATAAGGTACTAGTAAGAACAATTCTGTAGAGAACGTTCTGGTTAAAATGTGATATTGTGGCATTACGAGTTGTTTCGATTAAACAGGACGAAATGCGTTATCTTGACAACTGTCCTAACACTGTCATGTTACAACCTATGTAAATTCGTCTATTTCTTTGACAATAAACCTGAATGAAAAACGATTTGTATATTGCTAAACACCGTTGTGCTCTGACATAGAATAAGGGTCCACTCCTAACCCCAATCACTTATTTTATAGACGCTAACGCACTCACAGGGTGTTTTTGCTGATCTCTGACGAAGAGAAAAGAAGTGGTGTATGAGAAATTTCTTTTTTTTTTTCGAACGTCAAAAGTAACGGTGCGGCTTTTATTTAGGTGCGGATCAGATTCGGGCCAATGCTATATTTAGCTGCCGGCAAAAGAAACCGCGGTGAAATATACTGCCTAAGAAAAGAATATCAAAGCACTCAGGAGACATGGTCAGATGTTACTATAACTTTGAGCATTTGTACACACTTTCAGTGACTACGTAAATGACTGGCGCTGCAATTGTCCGTGACGGGTTTAACGGCCACCAGATTATAATAGTATTTTCCGCATTCAGTGTTTTTTCCAGGCCTGGTAGGGTGTATAGAAGAGACGTGGGAAACGAGAGATATTAAGCGATCACTATGAAGGACTCATAGATGCCCTGTACCAGTGTGAGGCAGCGTTATCAGCAACTGAGAATGTATAAAGTGACCTCATTTTAAGTCTCCATTTGGCCAGCTAGTCGAATCGAGCAATTTCCTTGTTTGCAGAGCATTCGGATATGTCCGGACCTGATGGTGTACTGCCCGGGAATGTGAGGACAGACATGCTCATCCTTAAGATTCGAGTCGACCAAGCCTGACCACCACAAGGGAGGATCCCCCATACTGTGCTCCAAGCACACGGGAACCCCTTACGATCTGCGCCTGTAACGTTAATGTCATCCCAGACTATTGCTCAGAAACTAGCAGCAGCTACACAAGGAAATTACCGCCCCATTCATGAACTGTCGTTAACACAAATGGTTGCCTTTGGAGATTATCCGTAGTTGCAGAGTGTCGACTGCTGATGAATGGTGTCGTATTATGTTCAGCGATGAATCACACTCCTTCACTACCCTGATGATCAGCATCGGCGAGTATGGTGGCGACCTCGAGAGAAGTCCCATTCTTCCAGTGTTTCGGAGAGGCATGGCGATATTATTCCTGGCGTCATGTTGTGGGGCTCATCCGATGTGGCTCCAGGTGATGCACATCCTGCATCCCTATGCGTTACCTCTCATGCGACGGTATCGTGGTGCAATTTTTCCAAGGGACAAGGCTCGTCTACACATGGAAAGTGTCTCTATTAACCGTCTGCGTGATGATAAGATACTCTCGTGTCCAGCAACATCATTAGTTGTGCCTTCTGTAGCTGAGACAACATGTGTGGTACCAGCTCGAACGTCACCTCGTCCCCAGGTCCAGTATTCAGGATATCGAGGACCAGTTACGATAGTCGTGGGCCGGCTAACCTCAGTAGGGGATACCACATCTTCACGGCTCCCTTTCCGACTGAATCATTGCATGCAGAGGGCCAGAGAGGGGTGCAGCGTCATACTGACATGTGGATTCTTACTGCTAAGTTCTTTGTACATTTGACTCGAATCTGTAATAACAGAAATAGCTTCACGGACACGCTTAACATGTAAAGTTTCGTTTCGTTGCCTCCTCCCTCTGTGTGTGCTTCACTTTTTTTGTCTGACAGTGTCGCATTGTCTCTTTATCGGATCGGCTGATATTCTCTGCTCTCGAACGCTGCCTAAGGCTACCTTATCGCGGTAACCTGTTTTACCTCTAAGGTGAGCCTGGCGGACGCTCGCCCTCACATCGTGTGGCGAGGGGCACGCCGCAGGAGCTATCCTGGCCGCCGCCTTCTGGCTCCTGGCAGGCTGCCGCGATTCGTTAGACACCGTTTGCCAAACCACCTGGCATCTGCCCCAGCCGTGATGCACCGGATGCGAATGAGCTCTCTAAAATGTTTGCTGAGGTGCGAGATCAGCGGGGACTCTCAGCATACCGCGAAGCATCTCAGAAGTCCCAACAGTCTCCTTTTTTTCAAACCTAAAGATTAATTCCTGAGTCGTTCTCTACGGTATCTACCGTCTACCGCCCCATTTCTGGGCGATGACTAGTAGTGTAAAGATTTTTTTCTACAATTTATTTGAAAAGCACCGTGAAACAAATAATAATAATAACGACAGTGTCGTACGGCGCTACGGCAGGTGCAAGTCTTTCATCTGTAATCCATCTCGACAACTTTTCTGTCCTTGAGCCAACTGCACCGATGTTCCCAGGCGGTCACCCATCTTGTAATAACCAACCCCGACGTTGTTTAACTTCGATGACCACAGGTGAACTGGTGAATCCAACGTGGCCATGCTGTTAGTATGAATCAAACGAAACAGAAGACAGAAAAAAATCATTCTTATAAAATCTATCCAGTGGCTGGGTCTCGGACCTGCTCGCATATTTTTAACATGCAATCATGCACTTCTTCTTCATAACGTCTCACCAGCACTTATTATTCTCCAATTTACTTTCATGATTGCTCTTTCACTCTCTCATAACTCACGGTGGCGGGTGAGGGAAGGTGGCGGTAGTCTAGGAACCAGTAATCTGCTTTTCAGGCGCAAGTATTTAAACCAAGATAGATAGTTTTTAAATACACTATCTGATCACAAGTGTCCAGACCCATCTATGTAAAGAGCAACTGACCAACAGATGTCACGAGAGGCGGACACGCCAGTGTAAAAGCAAGGGTCGAACGTTGCGTTATCTGCAGAGATGCAGTGCTGTGAGGATGCAGTGTGGTGCAGTGCAGTGCTGTAAGGTATTCAGGCCGGCCGGAGTGGCCGAGCGGTTAAAGGCGCTTCAGTCTGGAACCGCACGACCGCTTCGGTCGCAGGTTCGAATCCTGCCTCGGGCATGGATGTGTGTGATGTCCTTAGGTTAGTTAGGTTTAAGTAGTTCTAAGTTCTAGGGGACTTATGACCACAGCAGTTGAGTCCCATAGTGCTCAGAGCCATTTGAACCATTTTTGAGGTATTCAAGTAAATACGCCGAATTCTGTGAATGGAATGGTGTGTGTAATTGAAGTTCACATTCGTACTGGTTGATTTAAGCCGATTCGTAAAATTTTTCACGAACAGTTTATGAACTGCAACATTCTCGCAAAACGCACCGTTCAAAAGTTGTTACAACACTGTGGTAACTTGACGATGCTGTGACCGCGAGTCGCGTGATCGCAACTGCACTACAGACTAGCCTCCCCTCTGACAACGCAGGTTGCGCGGGACAGCCTACACCCAGGCGGAGAGAGCTAGCTGGCCAACCGGGTCAGCCCACCACACAGGTCACTACCATGACTAGGTTCACGTCAGCAGTCACGTGGTGCAACTAGGGGGCAGTTTCACATCACTTCGTAAACCAGGGTACAAAACCGCGTTCTGCGGTTCAACAGGTAGTTACAATACCAGTTCCACTGAGCTCAGAAGTTCTAGCACAACTCACCAACCAAGGAGCATAGACCTGTTCGCTGTAAAAATCGCCACGCACGCCAATCGTGTATTCTACGGGACATCAGAGGCATGGCGACGTTGCCATGGAGCAGTGTCTACACGAGAATAAAGTTGCCCAACCAACCGCTCCTTAGTTAATCTCTAAATTGGACACTGCCACAGACTGGGACTGTTTGTACAACGATCCCATCAACGTTGGGTATTTGTATTACTGAATAAATCAATGTAGTTATTTCAGTAGCTGAAATATTTGTATGTATGCGTGACGGATATCGATTATTGGCAGTAGCGCCCCTGGTTGAACAGACATACGAGGGGCGTTCAGTAATTAATGAAACACATTTGTTTTTCTTGATCAATTTTGGTTTAAGACTGTGGAATTTGTTGTGGGACATAGTGAAATATTCCCCTTTCAAGCCCTACAGTTCATGAAGTTCCGATAGATGCAGGTGCTATATTTAGCCATAAAAATGGCGTCTGTAAGGGAGGTGCCATCCAAGCAGAGAACTGCCCGATCTCCCGCTTGCCAGCCAGCCGGACACAGCTGTGACTCCTGCAATGTTGGAACGTACGGACACTCTCATTCGAGGTGGTCCACTGATCACAATCAAGCACTTCGCTTTACAACTGGACGTCTCTGTTGATAGTGCTGACACACACGTCCACGAGTTGGGTTGTACAAAGATGTGTTCCCGCTTTGTTCCTCGCCACCTAACACAGGGCTTCATCAATTCGAACTACATAAAAAACGGCAATCTATGGAGTGGCGACACACCACCTCTCCTCTGAACAAAAAGCCGCACCGTCAGCGCGTAAAGTCATGGAGGCGGTCTTATGGGACTTTGAAGGGGTTTTTCTGTGTTACGTCGTTCCTCTTGTGCAATTGCCAACTCTGAAGTGTATTGTAATACCCGCAGGAAGCTGAAGAAACGACTTCAGCCAAAAAAATGCAAACGAGTTTCTCCTTCTCCATGACAAGGCAAAGTCTCACAGAAGTCTGCGCACCCGAGAGGAGCTCACAAAACTTCATTGGACAGTTCTTCCACATCCAGCCTACAACCCCAATCTTACACCTTGTGACTTCCATCTGTTTGGCGCAATGAAGGATGCACTCCGCGCAAGAAGTACTTGGATGATGGGGAAGTTAGTAATGCAGCAAGACGTTCGCTCTGACGTCGACGTAAAGAGTGGTACCATACAGTCATACGCCCCCCCCCCCCCCCTGTAAGGTGGCGTAAGGCTGTCGCACTGAATGGAGGTTTCGTCGAAAAATTGGGTTCTGTAGCCAAATTAATACTGAAGTAAGTCAATGAGGGTATTGCGTGTGTAAATTCAAGCGTTTCGCCAGAGACGGTGTCGCCAAACCTGGTCTTCGTTTGGTTTCGTACAACTGAAAAAGAGAGTGATATAAAAATTGGACACGGGCACTGCTAAGGATCTAACCCAAGCCAAACGTTAAGCTGACTCGTGCGGTCTCATCTACTCTATTTGTTTATTTAATCGTATGGCTAGGGTCCCCCGTCGCGCAGGCCGTTCGCCGGGTGCCGGTCTTTCTATTTGACGCGACTTCGGAGACCTGCAGTCGATGAGGATCATAGGATGATGATGAGGACAGGACAACACCCAGTCCCTGGGAGGAGAAAATTCCCCGACCCAGCCGGGAATGGAACCGGGACGCTTAGGACTGACATTCTATCACACTGACCATTCAGTTACCGGGGGCGGACATCTACACTATGAGGACAACTGACACTAATTGTATATAGGTGGCCGAACGGTTCTAGGCGCTTCAGTCTGAAACTGCGCGACCGCTACGGTCGCAGGTTCGAATCCTGCCTCGGGCGTGGATGTGTGTGATGTCCTTAGGTTGGTTAGGTTTAAGTAGCTCTAAGTTCTAGGGGACTGATGACCTCAGATGTTAAGTCCCATAGTGCTCAGAGCCATTTGAAAAATTTTTTGTACCTAGGTGGCCGCTTGACTCTGCGCGCTCAACGGCCTGATTGAATAACTTCAATGCTAAGTCGGAAACGGCGCAACGTTTCGAATTTTTTAACAGTTATTTCTCAACATAAACCACCCTGCAGCGCAGAGACAAGCTTTTCAGGTTGTCTCTGACCATCCTGCATAGTATGGAAGATACCTTCAGAATTATGTAAATGCACGACTCAGGGTTTAGGAGAAAAACCAGCTTTTTATAAAAATGTAAATACTCTTAGTTTTCAGAATTTATTGTGTAAAAGTTTAGAGAATTTAAAAAGAAAATCTTGGCAGGTAGTTCTTATGTGTCTCTAGCATATCTGCCTAGCATTACCAAATAAAAATGAACATGATTCTAATTATATCTGACACTATTGACGCATTTACTATCAAATGTACATAACTTTACGTTTGTAATGGAATTTTTAAGTTTTGGTTTTGGATTTTTCATTATTTTATTGGTGAATTATCCGAAGCTAATAAAACCAAGATAATTAGGGTTTTCATCTGCAGCCATAAAGATTAATGTGAAATATTTAACACATCAACCCATTTGTAAAATAACAAGGCTTTTGAAGCGGTGTTTTGTGTGATAGTTTTAACCTTTAAAGGGCTGCCCCCAGGGGCTCAGCATTCATTTGCTGGGTACGGGCTTGGCGACCCCGGGGTTCCTGAGCTGGGGACTGGTGAGCGCCACCAGTCCCCTGTCGCCGTAAGCTCTGAGCATACTTCAGCGACCACCGTGCGGCGCGGCGGTGGAACGTTGTGTGTCTCAGGGAATGGGGATCTTGGCTTGACCGCCCGGATCGCGAGGATGGAATAAACCTCTATAACAAACCCCTCAATCTCAAGGTGTGCTGCGCGCTGATGAGATGCGTGGCTGTTGAGGTGGAACAGTCGATAGCGGGCAACCTCTGGGGAACCTGCCGCACCTCAGTTGTATAAGGCTTACCTAGGCACGCGGGGCTCTGTCTAGGTGGACTTCTAGTTCCCTAGCTGCTCGTGGGACCGAGATGGATCCTTCGAAATCCTCTTTTCTTCCTCCCAGCGGAAAGGGTGGGCCGCTGGAAGGTTCTGACACCCAGTCTCTTAAGAGGGCCCGTGCAGTCAGTCCCCCTGACTCCGGCGCTTCTTTGAAAAGTCCAGTCTTAGGTAACAGAATGCATTCTGTTAATCCGAATGTGTTTCTCATTGTGAAACGGAAGGAGGGTAGTTTCGAGAAGGTTTCGCCCTTCTATATACAAAAGGGATTGGAGGGAATCTGTGGCTCCTTAAAATCGGTGAAGCACTTACGTAATGGGACCTTGCTAGTGGAAACTTCCACTTCCCAGCAAGCAAATAACCTCCAATCTGCTAAATGCCTTGGAGAGTATGCCATAGACACAGAACTGCACAGCACCTTGAACTACAGCAAAGGTGTTGTGACATACCGGGATCTAGTTGACCTTCCCAAGGAAGAACTGCAACGTGAGTGGGCTCCAGAAGGTATCGTTGATGTCCAACACATAATGAAGAGGGTTGATGGCACTCTTGTCAAATCCAACTCCTTTATTCTGACCTTCAGTAGCACAAAACTTCCTGAACATGTTAAAGCTGGCTTCCTTCGCCTTAGTGTGAGGCCTTATTTCCCGACCCCAATGCGCTGTTTCAAATGCCAGCGTTTTGGGCATACCACCTTAGGCTGTAAAGGCGAAGCGACTTGTGGAAACTGTGGTCAGGCTGCTCATGAAGGAGTTGGTTGCTCGTCTCCGGCTAAATGTATTAATTGCTCTGGGAACCACCCTGTTTGGAGTAGGGACTGCCGAATATTTTTAGAGAAACGCAAGGTCCAGGAAATAAAAACAACCAAGCGTATCCCCTATGGTGAGGCCAAGAAGATCTATAAGTCGATGCAACCTCCCACATTTGCTACATCGTTTGCATCCCTGGTTCAGAAGCCTACTCCAAAAGTCGATGCATCAACGCAGACTGAGGTGGTGAGTGTTGGCACTAACACCTGCAGTTGTCAGTGCACTTGCAACGCAGCCAGTGTTTCAGAGCCAGTTGCTCCTACTCGAACGGCAGACAAAGGTACAGTGGCGAACTTGGGCCAGCCCCTGGCGCCTCCAACAGCTGAGGCTGTTCCCAAGCCCAGTGCGCCAATTACCACTCCCACATCAGCTCCCCCAAAGTCCACCAAACCACAGAAAGCTACTGTACAGCAGCAACAGCGCGTCAAATCCCGTGGTAAACCATCTGACCACGCGGATGTTGTTTTACGTGAGGCTTCATCTGACTCTTCCCCAGAGTTGATGGAGTACGATGTATGTGTGGGGCAATCATCTCGTCCCACGCCTGCCCCTCCACCTGCTGCGGTCTCCCCGCCCCGGCGGAGAGACAGGATGAAGGTGCTACCCCCAACATAGATGGCTCCCATACTCCAGTGGAACTTGCAAGGGTTCAGGACGCATGTGGAGGTAGACCACTGTGTCTCTGTCTCCAGGAGACGTATTTCCATCCATCATACTCCCCTGAGATACGAGGCTACACACTCCACAAAAAGGACGACCTGCGTGGAGAGAGAGCTAGAGGAGGTGTAGGTATTTTCGTCAGGACGGACTACCACTCCTCGCCTCTCTCACTTGCGACGACTTTACAGGCCGTCGCTGTGTCCGTGCACGTGCGTCATCCGTTGACTGTATGTTCACTTTACTTGCCCCCAAATGATGCTCTTGATGAAGCGGCCCTCACTGACCTTCTTACACAGCTCCCCCAGCCATTCATTATTTGTGGCGATTTTAATGCCCACAACGTGCTTTGGGGCTCTGCAATTACCGCCGGCCAGAGTGGCCGAGCGGTTAAAGGCGCTACAGTCTGGAACCGCACGACCGCTACGGTCGCAGGTTCGAATCCTGCCTCGGGCATGGATGTGTGTGACGTCCTTAGGTTAGTTAGGTTTAAGTAGTTCTAAGTTCTAGGGGACTTATGACCACAACAGTTGAGTCCCATAGTGCTCAGAGCCATTTGAACCATCTGCAATTACCTGCCCCAGGGGTGGAGCAATTGAGAGGCTTCTCCTGTCATCCAGTGCCTACTTGCTCAATGGAGGACAGAGTACTCATTTCTCCACAGCGACTGGGTCGTTCTCTGCCATTGAACTCTCACTTTGCTCTCCAGCTCTTGCCGCCAGTGCTCACTGGGAATTGGTCGCCGACTTGCACGGCAGTGATCATTTCCCAATCTGGATTCACCTGCCAGATGGCGTGGGCCCCGAAAGGAGACCACCATGATGGGTACTCGTTGGAGCTGACTGGACACTTTATAGCCAGTTGGCCCAATTCGAACACTGTGCGAATGTTGAGGTGCGGGTGGATCATATTACCAAACCGGTCCTCCACGCCGCTGCAGCATCCATTCCACAATCCACAGGCCACCGGAAGAGGCCACCTGTGCCTTGGTGGAGTGCCGAATGCCGCTCTGCGATCAGTACCAGGCGTGCGGCTCTGCGTCGGTTCAAGTGTCGGCCGACTGCTGAGAATCTAGCAGCCTTTCGGGTGGCGAGGGCAAGATGTCGCCGCATTATTCGTGAGAGCAAGAAGAGGTCGTGGCAAACGTTCCTGAACACCATTAATCGTTCCACCAAAAGTTCCATTGTGTGGGAGACCATAAGGAGAATTTCTGGCAGAGGAGGGAGGTGCCCCATAGCTGCTGTAATGGCTAACGGCACTCTCCATACGGATCCGTGAGACATTGCCCAGACTATGGCAGCTATTTTGCCACAGTTACTGCGACAACCAGTCAGGATCCCGGTTTCCAGTGCCATAGAGCGGTTGCTGAGAGATGTAGTCTGAGCTTCCAGTCCACCTCTCATGAATTTTACAACTGCCCATTTTGTATGTGGGAGCTGGATTCTGCATTGTCTGGGGCTCGTGACACATCCCCTGGTCACGACAGGATCCATTACAGTATGCTATGGCACCTCACAATGCGCAACAGAGAACTCCTCCTCGCACTTTTTAATGCCATTTGGGCGTCGGGTCACTTTCCTGACGCGTGGCGTGAGGCTGTTTTAATCCCTTTTTTAAAACCTGGGAAAGACCGCACGAGCCCAAGTAGCTACCGTAGTATTGCCCTCACTAGTTGCATAGGGAAGACCTTCGAGCGGATGGTCAACCACCGCCTTGTCTGGATGTTAGAATCCCGGCAACTCCGTAGTCGCTTTCAGTGTGGGTTCAGGAGGTTTCGTTCCACCTTCGATAACCTTGCCCTGCTGGAGGCGGCTATACAACAAGCTTTCCCACGCCGTCATCACCTTCTAGGTGTATTTTTCGACATCGAGAAGGCCTACGATACTACTTGGAGGCGTCTCATCCTGGAGCAGCTTCACGAATGGGGTTTTCGTGGTTGTCTTCCTCTTTTTATTGTCTTTCCTCTCGCCACGATATTTTAGATACCGGATTGGTGACGTCCTGTCTGATCGCTTTGAGCAGGAGAACGGTGTCCCTCAGGGTAGCGTTTTAAGTGTGACTCTCTTTGCCATCGCTATTAATAGCATTACGTCCATAGTGAAAAGTCCTGTCCGGTGTTCTTTGTTTGTGGATGATTTCTCTTTGTTTTGCTCTTCTTCAAGCCTTGCAACGACAACTCGTCAGTTGCAACTTACGAGTAGGCGTTTGGATGACTGGGCGCAGAAGAGTGGTTTTAAGTTTTCCACCGAGAAATCTGTATGTGTTCTTTTTAACCGTTCTCGTTCGATTTTATCCTTTCCTAAGTTGAGGGTGAGGGACGCTATTCTTACTTTTAAAGACACGGTGAGATTTCTGGGGCTCATTTTTGACTCGAAGCTCACGTGGTTACCTCATCTTAAAGACCTGAAACGGCGGTCGCTTCAGGCTTTAAGTATTTTAAAATGTCTTAGCCACAGTACATGGGGAGCTGACAGGACTTGTCTGCTCCAGTTTTACAGAGCGTTTGTGCGATCTCGGCTCGATTATGGGTGCACGGTGTATGGGTCTGCGAGGCCTTCGTACTTAAAGTTGTTGGACGTTGTGCACCATGGAGGGCTTCGGTTGGCCACTGGGGCATTCCGAACTAGCCCCATACCAAGCCTCTGTGCAGAGGCTGATGAACCGCCAATTCATATGCGGCGACGGCTACTTACAGTGCGCCAGGCGTATAAAACTTTGTCCACACCCTACACCCCTGCATACCATACCGTTGCTCAGCCTCCTCTGGCACGATTGTTTCATAACCGGCAACGTGCGACGCAGCCCTATGGGATTCGCGCACAGGATTGCCTCGGTGCGATGTCTATGGCTGGTCTTCGTGTTTTACGTCGCGGTTGGAGCAGATCTCCACCTTGGCTCCTCCGGAGACCCAAACTTATTTCAGATTTGACTAATTTTAAGAAAGCTGGCACGCCAGATTTTACGTTCCAATCTCTGTTTTTTAACATTTTAGATGTGCATCACGGTTTCACTGTCGTTTATACTGATGGCTCCAAACAGGAGACTTTCCTTAGCTGTTCTGTGGTGTTCCCTGATCATGTTACCCGGATTCGTCTCCCTGCTGAATATACCGTTTTCGCAGCGGAGCTCCACGCGATCCTGACGGCACTGGAGCAGATGCATCGTGTTCGGGGCGTTCGATTTCTTCTCTGCTCCGATTCTCTTAGTGCCTTACAATCACTGTAGAACCTATACCCGACAAAAGAGATGGTCCAGGTGATACATGTCCAACTGTACTTGCTCCAACGGCGGGGTAAAGAGGTATCCTTCTGCTGGGTGCCTGGTCATGTCGGCATATGGGGCAATGAACAGGCTGATCGGGCTGCCAAGGAGGCCTGCAGAGAGCAGTATGTGGTCCAGTGTCCTATCCCCTTGCGGTCCGTCATCGCTGCACTCCACAGGAAGTGCATGGAGTTGTGGGAGGACGAATGGCTGGCGGTGACGGCCAATAAACTGCGGTCGGTAAAGTCAACCACTCGGCCGTGGCGTTCCTCCTGCCGGCTGCTCAGGCGGGAAGAGGTGGCCCTCACACGTCTTCGGATCGGGCACTGTCCTCTGACACATAGCTATTTATTACGGCGGGAGGATCCTCCGTTTTGTGATGTTTGTGGTGTGCACATCTCCGTCCGGACATTTTAACAGACTGCGTTTTATACCGTGATGCAAGGGCAGAAGCACAAGTTAATGGGGATCTGCCCTGTGTTTTAGCTAACGATGAGACTTGTGTGTCTAGGGTTTTTAAGTTTTGTGATGTGTCTGGACTCTGGCCTAAACTTTTAGGCTGGCGGTTTTAGTGTATTGAAGAGTGGCTGACTCCTCCCTTTTTTCCTTGCGGTCAGCCAGCCACTTCCATCTGCACCATTGTTTTAGCTCCCTCTACCTTTTTCTTCCTGTGTTGTCCATGTTTTCCTGCTGACGCCCTGCTTCATCACACGCTTCGGTGTGGGTGAGCACATATTTTTCAATGATTGTTCCCCGTGTTTTATGTTCCGTTTGATGTAAATGTTCTGAGTTTTTTTCTTGACACCCGTCTCACTATGGTACTGAACGGGCGCTGAAGACCTTGCTGTCGTGCGCCCACAAAACCCTTCTACTACTACTACTATTTAAAAGAACGGGAATTCATACTGAGTGTTGGTGATAATTTAACGGTATGAAATCGTGGGGTCATTTTGTAATCCCCCTCATTTCTCGCTACTACTGTGCGCCTAGCTGGCCCCACAGTCAATAGTACGTGTAGCAGTATTGCCCGGCTGCTCGCCTGCTGCTGGACACGCCCCTCCGCCGCACATGTATCACGATATGGCGACGCAGACAGCCGGGTCTGTCGCAGCAGTTGACGAAGTGCTCCGCGGTCCCGCTGCCAGCCATTAGCAAGGCCGCGAGTCTGCGGTTGCCGCGGCAGGTTGGCGAAGGGGTGGGAGGGAGAGAGGGGGGTAGGCTGAGAGGGAGAGGTAGAGGGAGAGCGGGAGGGGGAGGGAGTGAGAGATGGGATGAGGGGCGGGAACGCGGGCTGGAGGCGAAAGCCCTCACCCCTCCCTCCCTCAATTGATTAGTCTCGCTGAATGGGCCCTTCGTAGCCAGGTTATTGAAGATGGAATAGATTCCCATTTGGAGAAATTCTGCCGCTGCCGATGGAAAGGGGCTGTTCATTTGGCAGTCTTTGTGGGCTCGAAAGCTGACCAAAAAGGAGAGAATTTTGCAGACAGCTCGAGCAATCGGCAGTTTTGAGAGAGGAAACACGAAGTGTTACAGCAGTGAAGGTTGAAATTAGTACACTAACAAATGTGTTCCAGCTCCTTGCCTCTCATGAAGTACGAATGTCAAAAGAGCGAAGAAAAAAAGTAAGAAAGGCATTTAACAACCCGTCGGTGACGAGGTTGGCGTAGGGACTCAGCAGTGTACTTTCAAAAGGAACTACCCTGAGATTGGCCTTACCCCATTCAGGTAAACTATGGAAAGCCTAGCTCTCTAAGGATGGACGTGGGTTTTGTGGGGAATGCTGTAAGGGAGTGCTACTAATAATTCAACCCAAACATTCACAGTAGCTGAAAAGTGGTTTTCCTGCTACAGCTTTTTAAATGTGCCGCATGGCACGCTTACTGTTTATCAACTTAACCACTTGATTGACAGTGCGGCAACATAATAAGAAGTAACCAATAGCATTTATTAAGAGCAAGTTACAATATAGTACTTACGTTGGTACAGTCTGATGCGTGACATCTGTTGTCCTATGCCTAATAGTATCAAATCTAAATAACTTTGCTGTGTTTTGGTAATGTGTGATATTGTCACTATGACTGAATGTAATATTGCAGACACTCTTGAGTGTTCTTTTATTCCACAAATACCGATCGCTAAGTACGTCTGTTGTTGCCTAATAATCCATGAAATTTTTCCTGCAGCAGGCTTAATTTTTATTTCAGATAATCACTTTATAGCAGTACAACCTAATTCAAAGAGATGACTCAATGCAAAGAGTTAAACTGAATGCGTGCTTTAACACGTAAGAAGATTTTCAAAATATTGCTGCAGTTTCGTGAGTTCCATGATTGCAGATGGTACGTTATTTTTAATTTCTTTACTGGCAGTGGCAGAATGTTAATAAATGGAGAAAACATTCTTTCTCCTCTGAGCCATCAGTGCTCTGATTGGTTTGATGCACCCCATCAGAAATACCTTTTTTATGCCAATCTCTTCAATTCAAAGTAGCCATGCTCCCTATGTACTCTATTATTTGTTGGACGTATTCCAGCCTCTGATTTTCCTTTACCCTCTAATGCTCTTTCTAGTACCGTAGAAGGTACTCACTGATGCATTAACACACAACCCATCATCTTCCTCGTTTTTCGTATCAGTGCCTTCCATATATTCCTTTCTTCGCCGATTGTGTAGTGAACCTCTTCATTCCTTACCTATCAATTAGCCAAAATTTCAAAATTCTTTTATATGACCACACCTCAAACAATTCGGTTATCTTCTATTCCAGTGTTCCCACAATCCCTGATTCACTACCAGAGCGGGATGGAGTGGACTACGGTGGCCTTGAAACTTTTCTTGATACAGACATTTTGGCTTACAAGACGTGGAGTACAGAAGAGAGTACAGGACTGCTAACTAAGGTTCCCTATGGTCCCTTCGTTCCAGACGAGTCATCCAATTTGTCTACAACAAGGAAGAAGAAGTTGAATGCCGACGAGTACCTGTTTATTTCTGCGAAATTAAGCAAGAACAATTGTAAAGTAAAGATTACTGGTGGCTGTATGTTGTACTTGGCTTCCATAAGAGTGTGGACTCTGTGATCTGTTAGTATTATTAGCTCTACTAGTATTACATAGGGCCACGCGGGCTAAACATAAGGGACCAGAAGTTGATAGACAGGTTGCAGCTGGCCAAGTGGCCCTTGCTCGTAAGAGAGGGAAGCGATAAAGCCACACTTCCAACCTGACGGGACTGGCCTGCTCTGCAGCACACAGCATCATTCACTCTGCGATGTGTGCGGATGCTTTGCTCTTCGACGTCACTGTGTGTTGGATTGCAAGGTTCACTTGTGTTAAGGAGCTTCTACAATGGCTGTGTGATGTGGTTATCGCCGGCGTTTTCGGCGCAGTGTTCCAGTGTATAAGTCTTCGGAAGCAATAGACATTGACCTTGCTAGCTAATTTAATATGTTGTTGTTACTGTGATCTTCAGTCCTAAGACTGGTTTGATGCAGCTCTCCATGCCACTCTATCCTCTGCAAGCTTCTTCATCTCCCAGTACCTACTGCAGCCTACATCCTTCTGAATATGCTTAGTGTATTCATCTCTTGGTCTCCCTCTACGATTTTTACCCTCCACGCTGCCCTCACATACTAATTTGATGATCCCTCGATGTCTCAGAACATGTCCTACCAAACGAAACCTTCTTCTAGTCAAGTTGTGCCACAAGCTCCTCTTCTCCCCAATTCTATTCAGTACCTCCTCATTAGTTATGTGATCTACCCATCTAATCTTCAGCATTCTTCTGTAAAACCACATTTCGAAAGCTTCTATTCTCTTCTTGTCCAAACTATTTATCGTCTGTTTCACTTCCATACATGTCTACACTCCATACAAATACTTCCAGAAACGACTTCCTGACACTTAAATCTATACTTGATGTTAACAAATTTTTCTTCTTAAGAAACGCTCTCCTTGCCATTGCCAGTCTACATTTTATATCCTCTCTACTTCTACCATCATTAGTTATTTTGCTCCCCAAATAGAAAAACTCCTTTACTACTTCAGGTGTCTCATTTACTAATCTAATTCCCTCAGCGACGCCCGACTTAATTCGACTACATCCCATTATCCTCGTTTTGCTTTTGTTGATGTTCATCTTATATCCTCATTTCAAGACACTGCCCATTCCGTTCAACTGCTCTTCCAAGTCCTTTACTGACTCTGACAGAATTACAATGTCATCGGCGAACCTCAAAGTTTTTATTTCTTCTCCATGGATTTTAATACCTACTCGGAACTTTTCTTTTGTTTCCTTTATTGCTTGCTCAATATACAGATTGAATAACATCGGGGACAGGTTACAACCCTGTCTCACTCCCTTCCCAACCAGTGCTTCCCTTTCATACCCCTCGACTCTTATAACTGCCATCTGGTTTCTGTACAAATTGTAAATAGCCTTTCGCTCCCTGTATTTTACCCCTGCCACCTTCAGAATTTGAAAGAGAGTATTCCAGTCAACATTGTCAAAAGCTTTCTCTAACTCTACAAATGCTAAAAACGTAGGTTTGCCTTTCCTTAATCTTTCTTCTAAGATAAGTCGTAGGGTCAGTATTGCCTCACGTGTTTCAAAATTTCAACGAATCCAAACTGACCTTCCCGGAGGTCGGCTTCTACCAGTTTTTCCATTCGTCTGCAAAGAATTCGCGTTAGTATGTTGCAGCTGTGACTTATTAAACTGATAGTTCGGTAATTTTCACATCTGTCAACACCTGCTTTCTGTGGAATTATTATATTCTTCTTGAAGTCTGAAGGTATTTCGCCTGCCTCGTACATCTTGCTCACCAGATGGTAGAGTTATGTCAGGACTGGCTCTCCCAAGGCTGTCAGTAGTTCTAATGGAATGTTGTCTACTTGCGGGGCCTTGTTTCGACTCAGGTCTTTCAGTGCTCTGTCAAACTCTTCACGCAGTATTGTATCTCCCATTTCGTCTTCATCTACATTCTCTTCCATTTCCAGAATATTGTACTCAATTACGCCGCCCTTGTATAGACCCTCTATATACTCCTTCCACCTTTCTGGTTTCCCTTCTTTGCTTAGGACTGGGTTTCCATCTGAGCTCTTGATATTCATACAAGTGGTTCTGTTTCCTCCAAAGGTCTCTTTAATTTTCCTGTAGGCAGTATCACCCCTAGTGAGATAAGCCTCACACTAAGCAGATTCAGAAGGATGTAGGTTGCAGTAGGTACTGGGAGATAAAGAAGCTTGCACAGGATAGAGTAGCATGGAGAGCTGCATCAAACCAGTCTCAGGACTGAAGACCACAACAACAAACATCCTGACATTTGTCCTCTAGCCATCCCTGCTTAGCCATTTTGCACTTCCTGTCGATCTCAATTTAGAGACGTTTGTATTCCTTTTTGCCTGCTTCATTTACTGCATTTTTATATTTTCTCCTTTCATCAATAACATTCAATATTTCTTCTGTTACCCAAGGATTTCTACTAGCCCTCGTCTTTTTACCTACTTGATGCTCTGCTGCTCTTCACTACTTCATCCCTCAGAGCTACCCATTCTTCTTCTACTGTATTTCTTTCCTCCATTTGTGACAATTGTTCCCTTATGCTCTCCCTGAAACTCTGTACAACCTCTGGTTCAGTCAATTTGTCCAGATCCCATCCCCTTAAATTCCCACCTTTTTGCAGTTTCTTCAGTTTTAATCTACAGCTCATAACCAATAGATTGTGGTCAGAGTCCACATCTGTCCCTGGAAATGTCTTACAGTTTAATACCTGGTTCCTAAATGTCTTACCATTATATAATTTCTTCACGTAGTATCGTATCTCCCATTTCACCTTCATCTAGATCCTCTTCCATTTCCATAATATTGTCCTCAAGTACATCACCCTTGTACAGACCCTCTATATACTCCTTCCACCTTTCTGATTTCCCTTCTTTTCTTGGAACTGGGTTTCCATCTAATTCAATAAGCAACAGGTTATTGGTGGTCCAAATGTCATTCATGGACTGAGAATGTGTGCTTCGGCATAGGCAAGTACCAGCAGGCTGGAACTGTGAAGTTTATCTGAGAAGCAATGGCCGCTCACAAACACATTAGCTGTTGTATGGGGGAACCATGCAAACTACGGTGGCCTTGAAGCTTACCCTGTTGCAAAGATTTTGGTTTGGAAGACTTGGAGCATAGCAGAGAGTACACGACTATCAGTGAATGTACCCCATGGTACTTTGGATCCAGACAAGCCGTTTAATTTCTGTACAAGAACTGCAGGGCGGGTCAAGGCAGAGCAGGGCGTGGCGGGGTGGAACAGGGCGGTGTCGGCGGGGCATGGGGTTATGTTGGGGCAAGGAGGGGGGGGGGGGAGCGAAGCTGGGCAGGGTGCAATCGGATGGGGCTGAAGGCAGTGTGGGGCTGCGGTGCCAGCAGTGCTGGTAGGGAGGGCGGGATAGGGCAAGGGGGGTTTCTGGGGGGCAGGTCAGGGTGGGGCAGTTCAGGGTGGGGCAAGCAGTAGGGGCAGGGATTGGCGTGGTGGGGCGAGGCAAGTAAGTGCTTTTAAGTGCAGACTATGGTGGCCTTGTAGCTTTCTCTGATCTAAATATTTTGGCTTGGAAGACGTTTAATACTGCAGAGTGTACAGGACTGCTAGCTAAGATTCCCTGTAGTACCATGGTTCCAGATAATCTGTTTAATTAGTCTACAAGAACGAAGACGAAGTTGAATGCCAGCAAGTACCTGTTTATTTTGGCCAAACTAGGCAACAACAATTGCAAAATATACATTACTCGTGACTGTACGTGGCACAAGGCTACCTTAAGAGAGCAGACCTTGTGATATATTATTATGACTAGCTCTACTAGTACAACTTAGTGCCGTGTGGGCCAAAAATGCGAGACCAGATGTTACTAAGCTGGGTGCAGCTGGCCGAGCAGCTGTAGCTCGTAAAAGGCTGAAGTGATAAATGTCACACATCTAGCCTGCCAGAACTGCTCTGCGCCACAGCACATGGCATCATTCGCTCTGTGGCTGTCGACGTGTACGGATGATATGCTCTTGGTTGTCTCTGGGTGTTGGCTTGCAATGTTCACTTATTATACCGTGACCAGACAATGCTTGTGCGACATGGTTATCGTCGACATTGGCGGTGCTGTGTGCCTGTGTTCAAGTCTTTGAAAGCAATAGACATTCGCTTTGCTGGCGAATTCGACAAGCAGCAGCTTATTTGAGGCCAAAGTACCTTTCGTGGACTGAGAATGCAGTTCACATGCGATGTTAGCGCTGTCTCTGGAGCCAGTACATGGTTGACCTTAACTGTTGTATGGGGGAACCATGCAGTGTATGATGGCCTGATGCAAACCATTTGTCTTGGAAGACTTGGAGTACAGCAAATAGTATAGGACTGCTAGCTAAGGTTCCCTATGGTATCTTGGTTCTAGACAAGCCGTTTATCTTCTCTACAAGAAGGAAGAAGAAATAGAATGCTGGCAGGTACCTGTTTATTTGGGCCATAGTAGGCAATGACAGTTGTAAAATAAAAATTACTGGTGAATATATGTTGCACTTGGCTACCTTAAGGGAGTGGACTCTGCGCTCTGTTAGTATTACTAGCCACTTTAGTATTACTTAACGCATCATGGGCTAAAAATGCGCGACCAGAAGTTGATAAGCAGGCTGCAGCTTTCCAAGTGGCCAGTGCTCGTAGCAGGGTAAACAATAAATGTCACACTTCCGGCCTACAGGGACTGGTATGCGCCACAGCACTCAGCGTCATTTGCTCTGCAGCTGTCGATGCGTGCAGATGCTTTGCTCTTGGATATCACTGGGTGGTGGCTAGCAACTTTCACTAGTGTTAACATGCCTCTGAAATGCTTATGTGACGTGCTTATCGTTGCTGTTGGCGGCGCAATGTTATTGTGTACAAGTCTGTGGAAGCAATAGACATTGACCTTGGTGGGAAAATCAGTAATCAGCAGTTTATTGGTGGTCCAAATGTCTTTAGTAGACTGAAAATGTTGTTGACATATGATGTTAGTGCTGTCTCTGGAACAAATAGACTGTTGACCTTGGCTGCTGTATGATGGAACAATGCAGACTATGGTGGAATTTAAGCTTTCCCTGATGCAAACACTTTGGCTTGGAAGACTTGAGAGTACAGCAGAGAGTGCAGGACTACTAGTGAACATTCGATAATGTACTATGGTACCAGACAAGTCATTTAATTTGTCTATATGAATGGTGGGGCGAGTCGGAGAGCGGCGGGGCCGAGTGCAGCAGGGTAGGGTTGGTTGGGACAGGGTGGATGGGGTCTTCGCAGCAGGGCGGATCAGGTCCTTGAGAGTAGGGTGGGCGGGCTGGGGCTTGGTGGGGCAGGGAGGGGTGGTGTTCGGTGGGCGAGGTGTGATGGCATGTGGCGGGGTGGAGTGGGGTGAGGTGTTGCAGCATGGGGCTTTGGGATGGTGTGGTTGCGGCACAGGCCAGGGTGATTTGGGGCTGGTCAGGGTTGAGTAGGATGGCATGGGGCATTGCAGGGTGAACAACAGAGGCCATGAAGCTTTCCCGGATGCAAACATTTTGGGTATCATCGCCACTGGCGGTGCAGTGTTCCTGTGTACAAATTTTTGAAAGCAATAGACATTGACCTTGCTGGCCAATTCAATAAGCAGCAGCTTATTGGTGGTCCAAATGTCTTTCATTGACATAGAATTCAGTTTCCATGTGATGTAATTGCTGTCTTTGAAGACAGTGCATGATTGACCTCGCTGTTGTGTTGGGGGAACCATGGAGAGTATGGCGGCCTTCAAGCTATCACTGACGCACACATTTTGACTTGAAATACTTGGAGTATAGTGGAGATTGCAGGACTACTAATGAAGGTTTGCTATGGTATTTTGGTTCCAGACAAGCGTTTTAATTTGTCCACAAGAAGGCCAGGATATGGCAGAGTGGGCCAGGCAGTGAAGGGATGGGCAGTGTGAGGCAGAGGGTGTGGGGGCAGGGTGTGGTGAGGCAGGGTGGGGCGAGGAGGGGCGCCAGGCAGGCAGGGCATGACAGAGCAGGGTGGAGCAAAGGTGTGACAAGCTGGGGCAGGATGGGGCAGGGCAGTGGTCAGGGTGGGACGAGGCAGTTGCCAAGATGAGATGGGGTGGTGGCTGGGCTGGGGTGGTTTAGTGGCCTGGCCCTGTAAGGGCAGTGGTCATGCTGGAGATGGGTGGAGGCTGGGCTGGGCTGGGGCAGGGCAGTAACTGAGCTGGGTTGGGACAGTACCTGGGCTGTGGCAGGTTGGTGCACAATGGGGTGGGGTGGGGCAAGGTGTGGGCCAGAGTGGGGCAGGAGCCAGGATGCTGTCAGCCCAAGGCAGCATGAGACCAGGTGCGGAGTGGGGCAGGGTGGGGTAGAACTGGGTGAGGAGAGGGGAAGAATGGGGTGGGCATGGGTCAGGAGTAGGGTGGTGGCAGGGGGCAGGGCATGGGCTGGGGACAGGGCAGGGCATGGCTAGAGGCAGGGAAGGGCTGGGTGTGGGGCAGGGCTGGGAGTGCAGTGGGGCTGGTGTGTGTCTGGTCCAGGGGCACATCATTGATGGGGATGGGGTGGGGCAAGAGGTGGGGTGGGACAGGTCAGAGAGGGGCATGCAAGGTGGGGTGAGGTGGGGTGGAGACTGCACAAGGGTGGGGCATTGTGGGCGCTGGGATGGGGCAGGACAGACTGGAATGGGATTTGGGGTGCTGCGAGTCAGGGTGGGGATGGATGAACTGCAGTGGCCTTGAAGCTTTCCCTTACGCAAACATTCTGGCTTGGAAAATGAGTTTAGCGAAGAGTACAGGACTGGTAGCTAAGGTTCTCTATGGTACTTTGGTGTCAGATAAGCCTTTTAATTTGTCTACAAGAAGAAACAAGGAATTGAATGCCAATGGGTACCTGTTTGTTTGGGCCAAAGTAGGCAACAACAACTGTAAAATAAAGATTACTTGTGACTGTATATTGGGCTCGGGAGTGCAGTGCTACTGGTATTACTTAGCCCGGTGTGGGCTAAAAATGCGCGACCAGTAATTGATAAGCAGGCTGCAGCTGACCGAGCAGCCATTGCTCCTAAGATGGGGAAGTGATAAACGGCACACTCCTGGCCTGCCGGCACTGGCCTGCACAGCAGCACTCTGCATCATTCGCTCTGCAGCTGTCAACACATCCAGATGCATTGCTCTTGGGTGTCATTGGGTGTTGGCTTGCAACATTCACTTGTGTTAACACGCCTCTGCAATGCCTGTGTGACATGGTAAACAACACTGTTGGTGGCCAATTCAATCAGCGGCAGCTTATTGGTGGTCCAAATGCCTTTTGTGGACTGAGAATGCAGTTGACATGTGATGTTAGTGCTGTCTTTGGAGGCAGTACATGGTCGAGCTAGGCTGTTGTATTGGGGAACCATGCAGACTATGGTGGTCTTTAAGGATTCCCTGATGCAAACATTTTGCCTTAGAAGGCTTGGAGTATAGTGGAGGGTACAGGACTCCTAACGAAGTTTGCCTATGGTAATTTCTTTCCACAAAAGTTGATTATTTTGTCGACATGAAGGGCAGAGCTTTGCTGGGCAGGGGGTGTTGGGTGTGGTGGGTCGATGTGGGGCAGGGCAGGGAGGTGCAAGCGGGATGGTGCAGTGTGGGGCAATGGGGGGGGGGCAGGATGGGGTTTGGTGGGGTGAAGCAAGGCAGGGGGGAGGTGCAGGGCATTCTGGGAGGGCAAGTGGGCAGGGTGTCACAGGACATGATAGGGCCACGCTAGGTGAGGCAGGGGGTGACAGGGTGGGGTGAGGCAGACTGGGGTGGGATGGGTCAGGGCGGGGCAAGGTGCAGTGGGGCATGTCCGGGCATGGTGGGGCAGTGTGGAGTGGGTCAGACAGGGACAGGGTTTTGTATGGTGGCCTTGAAGCTTTCCCTGAAGTAAACATTTTAACTTGGAAGTTGTGGAGTACAGCGAGAGTACAGGACTGTTAGCTAAGGTTCCTTGTGATACTTTGGTTCCAGACAAGCCATTTAATTGGTCTACAAGAAGGGCAGGGTGGGGTGGGGAGGTCTGGGAAGAGGGCCACTGGGATGGGGCAGGGTGGGATAGGGCAATTTGGGTAGGGGCTGGAGCAGAGACTGGTGCAGGTTTATCCAGGGCAAAGGCTGGGGTTGGGGCCACGGTGTGGCTAGGCCATAGCTGGGGGCAGGTAGGTGGGGAGGGATTGGGGCCATGGCAGGGCAGTGTGGGTGAATGCAGTGGGGCAGGGTGGGGCTGGGGTGGGGTGTAGCATGATGGGGTGGGGCAGAGTGGGTCAGGGGACAAGTCAGGGGCTGTGGTGTGCTGGGCCAGGGGGGGAGGGAGTGGTGGCAGAGTTACCAGAGAGGTGTTGTGGGCAGTTCAGGGTAGTCTGGGATGGGGAGGGCTGGGGCTGGGTGGGTACCAGAGTGATGCGTGGGCCAGGACAGAGGCTTCAGTGGGACAGGGGCCAGGATGGGGTGGTGTGGACTGGGGTGGGGTGGCATGGAGAAGGGTAGAGTGGGGTTGGGTAGAGTGGTGCTTGGTGGAGGTTGGGGAAATGCAGAGTGGGGTAAAGTGAGGTGGATTGAGGTGGGGTGTGGAGGTCAGTTTGGGATGGGGCGGGGTGTGGCGGGGCAGACTACAGTGGCCTTGAAGCATTCACTGATGCAAGCATTTTGGTTTGGAAGATGTGGAGTATAGCGGATAGTACAGGACTGCTAGCTAAGGTTCCCTATGGTACCTTGGTTCCAGACAAGCCGTTTTATTTGTCTACAAGAAGGAAGGAGAAGCTGAATGTGGATGAATACCTGTTTATTTGGTCCAAAGTAGGCAACAAATATTTTAAACTAAAGATTACTGGTGACTAAATTTTGCACTTGCCTACCTTAAGAGAGCAGACTCTGCGCTGTATTAGTTTTTTTTTCACTTGCTGCTTGCAATTTTGCCCCCTGCCTTTATAATATAATGAGCTGTGAAATACTGCAGTTGGTCTCTTAGCCATCACATCAGTCACTCAAGACCAAGTAAAGGTGTGAGCCCACATAGTAATGAAAGTACATCCACCCAAAGCCACACACAATAAATCTAATTCACATATCTGCTTGAGTGAATGATGTGCCATTACCCATTTCCTGCCCCTTGGAGGCGGACCATTTTCAGTGTCTTGCAGTTATTACAATTACTGAGAAGCATGTTAATAATTAGGAAAGAAAAAACGACATACATGTTATATTGAAAAATACAAAAATCTATGATTATTGTAACATAAAGAATACATGTTATGGTAAAGAAAAATAGAAAAAACGGAAGGATATTAAATGAAAATCCCTTCACCAACAATGCCATGAGAGGAAAGCCTTGGAATTTTCCTCGAGCCTTACCGCTTTTGGCGTCATCGTAGATACTAATATTCAGATTTTATATGTCCACCGCCTATGTCTATAAGCATAAACTGTCAACTTGATAGAATGATATTGCATTACATAGGCTGGTGTGAGGGGCAGTGTTCGGAATGATATCATCGAGCTACGTCCCTCTCACCAGCAATTTTCTACCCTATTTCTACATCTAAATCTACTATAACGTTATCATTTTATACTTTTACCAACTGTCACACTGATTAGATTTTCTAATTACTTTTCGTTACATAGCCTCGTACCTAGTTCCTCTACAGTGTATTATATGTGTGAATCGGTTATATTACCCAATTCTGTGTCTGTGTCATTATCAGTAGTATCATCTTCGAAATCCTCAGTTCTGCTGTCATTAGTTGATTATATCTGTTCTCTCTGTCTTTGTCTCCATGGTCTCTGTCTGTTATACTCTTCTTGTATTTCTCTTGAGATTTTGTCTGCTGTGTTATTTAAATATCTACATGTGACTGGGTTCATAATGAGTTATAAATATTGAAATAACTCAAATGTGACTGTCATGTATGTGAGTATTGTATGCAAGAGAGAATCCTGTGTTCTGGGGCCCCAATGTCCTCACATGTGCATGTATCACTTTCCCTGAGATTCATGCTGTGTAGATGTGCTGGATAAGGCCCATGTCCAGTCAAAAAGTGTATCATTCCTCGACTTGGATCTATGTGTTTCATATGAAGTCTCTCCCTGATGTCTGGGAAGAAGTCGTGGACCCTAAGCCCCTTTTAACTCATATCCCAGTCTCTCTGCCAAGTGTCTAGGCGCCAATTTTTAAGTGTACTTTATCTTGAATGCCTTCTCCAGTTATAGCTCTTACCAGATCTCTACTGCCCTTCTTTAATCAGTATGCTGTGGCACGGTATTTAATAGTTATTTCAATCAGAAAGACACCCAGGACCACAGACAGGGCATCCAGTGGTGGAGCTTTGAAGGCACCCGACAATCTCAGCAGCACTCTTCTCTGCCTGCTGCAAACAATAGTTTTGTTTACCGCAAGGCTCAGTTTATGCACCCATGTGCTCGCCGCAAAACATATTATAGATTTAAAAATCGCACAGTGGTACACTCTCATGTATCTTAAGGGTAGTCGGAATTCTATTGTGTTAATTCTAGCCAGTTTTTGTACTAGTTTTCTACCTTATTGGAGGTCATCCGTAAGTGTTCTCTGAAAGAGAACTTGGTACACCAGTTAGCCATGTCACCCATTATACCTCTCGCTCTCATTTCTAGTTGTGTTCTTCACTTTGCTGACACAACTACTAAAATGTCGTCAGCGTAAGCCACAATTTCATCAGCACACTCATGGTTTTCCACTAAATTTAACAAGGGTTAAATTATCAGGTCCCAGAAAATGGGACCACAAGTTGACCCTTGTGGACATGCCTCTATAGTAGTCCTGTAGGCTATAATAGATGGCTGCTCACACCCAATGTTCTCTGAGACGTGCAAACATCGCAGGCCACCACAGATTATCGAAAGCACCTGCGATGTCTATCACAATTGCTATGGAATATTTTATTCCTTGTGACTGATTGCATCGTCAGTTGACTTGTGTTTACGGAATCCAAATTGATAAGGACTCAATCCAACTAACTCTCTATGAGCCTGAAGCCTATCGCATAGTAATCGTTCTTGTACTTTGGCTAAAGTATTTAAGAGACAAATAGGATGATACGGTTTCGGGTCCTTGGGATCTTTATCTACGGATTTCTCTATTACCATTGTACTGGTCATCTTCCATATTAAGGGTAATTTACCAAACTGTAACGATTCATTTAAGGTCTCTGTTAGAAAAGTTGTTATAAGTGGTGCAATCTGCTGAAGCAGTTCAGCATAAATGTTGCCAGGGCCGGCGGTCTCACCTTTCTTTAGTCGTGCAATTGCTCTAGCCACCTCCTCGTATGTAAATGGATCGACTACCCTTTCAGTTTCTTATTCTTGTTCCATTTCAGTTCGAATGTCAGTATGTATCTGCAGGTCAATATTTATGTCATCGTCAGGAAGGAGTTTCTGCAGCAAGAACTCTGCAGTATCCCTCCTGATATAGGCTACCAACACAAGTACAAGGATAGCGTACCAATATTGGCACGAAAGGAGGCATGAAGGGCGCCAACAACAGAAATAACAATCATCCACCATTACACACGCACATCATGATATATGAGACATTATAATTGCCATACTCATATCTATTATTACAAACAATATGTATCACGAAGGACACACACAATGGAGTTTAAGAAATTACAATGGCACATCAACTCCGCTATAACAAACAGTGTGCATAATGAAGGCCGCACCACTTTACTAATGTAAGAAATTAAAAGAATTCTAGCATAATATTAGCTAAAATGCCTTGAAGGAAATGTTTATGAGAAGAACACAACGGGACCGCAAGGGAGGAGGCAACACAATATTAACTCAGGCGCACCAAAACAAACAACGGACACGTAAGGCACGCAACTACTCTCTCCGTTGCGGTTCCGTGTGTTCCACCCAAGTAATAGCTACCTGAAACATTTTAATACTTGGAACAGTACACCAGTGATCAGTAAATTAAAAAAAACAATAATATGACATAAAAATACAATAATTTAAGAAAATCACATCATATGACTATGAGCTTAAGGTCTTTCGGTAATTAACAGGTTACGAAACAGGTAAAGGGGCATGTGCCGCTATTAAATCTTCCGTAATTACGCTACTAAATTTCTCAGTACCCAAGTTGCAATTAATGCAACAAGAATTAAATCATTTAAGTGATAATGTTATTTTAAAATAATAATAAAATCATTTCATACAGCAGAGGACCAAGAATGGCCCGATCAGTACTCCCCAGAGAAGCAGTTCACACAAATGATACTCCACGGCTACGAGCACACAGCCCCATACAAAATGCAACACAACCACAGCGATCCGGTGTACTACCAGAACCACCTGGCAGTAAACCAAAATCGTACTAAGTCAAAACAAGGACCGACTTATAAAATAACGAGACCTAGCCCGGGCCGGACAACAGACCAAATGCCGGGAAATTCGTAAGAAACCTCACCCAACTTAATACCAAAACAACAATTTATGAACAATATGCAAAACACAAGACCTCTCAGTCCAAAGGTTTCCGTTTAGTCGCGAAGGTGGCTCCGACCCGCCTGCCGAGGTGCCAAGCGTCGTACGGAGTGCCGAATCAAGCTTAACCTTCGTTAACGGAAAGCGGAAGCACCACAAGACAAAATAAATTCCAATCTAACTACGCAAGGCAAACTCTTAAGATCAAACATAAAGCACCCAGACTAACGTGCCGCTGAACGACGCACTTCCATCACCAGCGTCTAGTAGAGTATGGAGAGCAGTGTACCCCATCTATATACATCCATGGGACGGTAAACGAGGATAGCAATCCCAGCGACGGAGAGACAGGAGGACGAAATGACATCCCGCCGCACATAGAAGGTATTTCAAACTCAGGCTCGTCACACTACAACAGGCGAGATTTTGCTCCCCTTGCGAACCAAGTTAAACGGCACACCACGCCGCTGTCCACCCTATTAACCGTAAAATCACTGTCCGGTCTTCCCATCGGGTCCCACTCGGCGGCCAGACGCAAACAACACCAGCCGAGCCGAACTGTCTTCACGCCAAGGCAGCCACCTCTTACATCCTCACACGCCTCCAGCTAAGCTCCGGACAGCGATCACACACGGAAACATCCACCTAACGCCAAAGCGCCGTCTGGGTGACAACTCAGCACTAAGATCGATACGGACTTGGAAATAAGCGAGCACCGTAACACCTCCAACCTTGTGTCAGTGTACCGTGATCTTGTGTCAGGGTAGCCAAAACCAACGAGGGTTTGACTGTTTATGTCAAAATTTCATAGAGGACTACCCACACATTTCTTTTTTTCGTTTAGGTCGCTCAACTACTAAGGTCATTAGCGCCCAGTCACAAACGTTAGTGCACTAATAGCGTAGAAGAAACGCAAGGGGGTAACATCACTAAGGACTTACAAAGACGCAGAGAAACAAAATAAAAGAATTAGATCTTTTTGGACAAGTCTGTCAGTGTAATAAAACGAAGGACATGAGCAGCTGCTCGAGTGTCATCAGCTAAAAGTTCCTGTAAGGTAGACGGCAGACATAGGACTACAGGAGAGTGAATAAAACGAGGACATGGCGCACCGTCAACGCATGACGACAGGGGCACTGCGGGGCAGGGTCACCGAACAACAGGTAGCGGTGGCTAAATTGGCAATGCCCAATCCGCAACCTGGCCAAAATGATCTCCTCTCACCGGGAAGGGCGTGAGGAGGCCGTCCAAACCGTCGGGATCGGTTTGATGGCCCTAAGATTATTTGCATCGAGCGAGAACCAAGCCTCATGCCACAATGACGAAACGCGCCGACAAAGAACCCCACTAACATCAGTTGATAGGACACAAAAGGAAGCTCTCCGGGGCAGGAGGACAGCAGCCTTGGCCGCAGCATCAGCAGCTTCGTTCCCTGGCACACGAACGTGGCCAGGAATCCGGAATCCACAAAAAAAGGACACGAGCATCGGTATCAGCTAGCGACTGAAGGGGCCGTTGAATTTGTTGCACGAGAGGGTGGTCCGATTATGGGTCACGGAGACTCTGAATGGCGCTCAAAGAATCAGAACAGATGGCATAGGGAGAATGAAGATGGCGGCGGATATACTGAACAGCCTGATAGAGAGGAAAAAGCTCAGCTGTAAAGCTTGAACACTGGTCAAGGAGCCGGTACTGAAAGGCATCATCTCCAAGGACAAAGGCACATCCTACTCCAGCAGTAGTCTTGGTGCCATCTGTGTAAATAAAGACGTTATGAGCGAGCCTCGAACGAAGTTCGACAACCCCCGGACGGTATATCGAATCCGCGGTCCTCTCCTTTGGGAGCGAGCTGAGTTCAAGGTGAACGCGAACCTGAGCCTGGAGCCAAGGAGGCGTCGGGCTCGCACCCACTCGAAAAGTCGTAGGGAGGGTAAAATCAAGTTGCTGAAGTAGGCGACGAAAGGGAACTCCAGGAGGTAACAGGGCAGAGAGGTACAGCCCGTATTGGCGGTCGAGAGAGTCGTCAGAGAAAGAGAAATATGACGGGTGGTCGGCCATTGACATCAGTCGGCAGGCGTACCGACAAAGCAACATATCGCGCCGGTAGTTTAGCGGTAATTCAGCAGCTCTAAACAGGGCTGGTGTAGAACGCTCCAGTCGCCAGACGTAACCCCCGATGGTGGGTAGAGTTTAGACGGGGTATAATGGACGGCCGGGCAGAAGAGTAGACAAAGCTCCCATAATCCAGCTTTGATCGGACAATGGACCGATATAAGCGAAGCAGGACCATTCGATCTGCTCCCCATGACATACCGCTGAGAACACGGAGGACATTTAGGGAACGGGTACAACGAGCAGCCAAGTAAGACACATGTGGAGACCAGCAAAGTTTCCTGTCAAATGTAAGACCTAAAAATTTTGTTGTCTCCACGAATGGGAGAGAAACGGGACCGAGATGTAAGGATGGTGGAAGAAACTGTTTGTAACGCCAGAAGTTCATACAGACCGTTTTCTCACCAGAAAAACGGAAATCGTTAGCGACACTCCAGGAACATAGACGATCTAGACAACGCTGAAGACAGCGCTCCAGGAGACATGTTCTCTGGGCACTGCAGTAGATCGTAAAGTCGTCCACGAAAAGAGAGCCTGAAACGTCAACTGTACATAGGTGTACCATTGCCGTTTTTTGGTCTCGAGTATAGTAGTCCTATATCGTTCTTTAGTCTCTCTGTATATTTGCAGTCTAACCAATCTTGCCCTAACATTGTTTGCTCGCTGATAATATTTACGTGATTTTCGTGTTCTTTTCCTTAATTCTGCAAGTTCAAGAGTCCACTACTTTTTAATGGTTTCGAAGTTTTGTTTATGTGTGGTATTGATCTTAATTGTGCGTCTTGTAGTAACTCCGTTAGTTTATGTATTTTATAGTCCACACTACCAGTAATGTCTGATAGTGGGTAGTCCGAGATTATCAGTTGCAGACTATACCACTCTGCTTTATTCAAGAGAAATTTAATATATGTTGTTGTCTCTTCTACATTACAAGTTTGGATGTTATTCATGATCACATTGTGATCACTTTGAGTGTAACCTTCATGAACTGTCAAATCTATCGCAAATCTCAGAGTGTTACTGTTTACTACAGATGTATCTATATTACTGTGATGTCCAGTATGTGTGCAACAAGTCGGTGGGTGTCCTTACCTGTTTAGAATATGCAGGTCGTTTTCATATATTGAATCATTGACTATCCTACCCCTTTCACACGTTTCGTTTGAGTGCTATAACACTGATCTAGAGTTTATGTCTGCACAAATGAGTAAGTTTTTGTGTATCGAATATTGTGCCACATTTGCAGTCAGTTGCGTATATGCATAAATTTCATCTGATTATTGGGCATTAAGTGAGGATATGACCAATTTTGTATACCCCATGTAAGTTCCACTGTGACTAAGTGCTTATTACTATATTGGCTTACTTTAGTTACAATTATACATCTGTTTAGTGCAATAATAGCTGTCATCGAAGTCAAGTCGCCAGTCACGGTGATTGTTCCAGGTGGAAGGTGTATGAGCTGCCCAGCCCTGGAGTATGATTCCTGGAGACAGATGACGTCCACATCTTGTCCAGCTGCCACTTTCATCAGTTCAGCACTCACTAACATACTCCTACCGGCGTTCAGCTGTATTACTTTCACAGTAGACATTTGGAAAAGATGTAGTCGTTGGGTGAGGATTTGTTATGGTCAAAGTTTGTTATTTCTACCATGAGCACGAACTAAGGCTTTGTAAATTTTCTCTAAGTTTAACTTATCACAACGACGTATACATACCATTTTTAGCAACTCTTTTAGCATCCGTAGGTTCATTGTCTGATCGCAAAAGTCTCCTATCAGTCTGTTCTGTTGTTGGGTAACAGATCTTATCACCCTGTGGATGGGTTAGCATAAAACGCAAACTCTGTGCTGTCTGCAGGTTCTGTTCGTTTTCCATCCTAGTTAACGGTAGATTTTCCTATGCTTTGTTGTAATCTGTTCTGGGGTAAGAAAGGAACATTTCAAGTTGTGTTCTTTTACTTACACTTGATTTGAACTGGAATTGATCTAACTCAGGTGTAGTTGAGGGCACTGTACACGTACTTGTATCCTTTACTCTCACCTCCTCCACACTTGTCTGTAACTAACCTCCTGATTCAAATTTACTGGCTTAACGCTATCCTTGCAGCTAGTTGTATCATATTCGTATTTAACTTCTTTTTAGATGGGTTTGCTACAGATTTATTTTCATTTACAAATGGTTTATGTATTAAGTGATCACTATAGTTATTGGGTGTGCTCTGTAATTGATTAGTCTGTTCTGAAATTACAATGTCATAATCATGAACGTAATTACCTATAAAATTGTTTTTATAAGTGCAAGTAGCCATGCATCCACAAGTAGATAGTTCCTCTTCTATAAGTCGAAATTTATTTATATCCCTTGATGCATGTGCAATAAAATAAACAATTGCGCCCTGAATGGTGATATCATCTATATAATCAGTAACTTCAAAAACTTTAGACTGAAATTCTCTGTTGAATATGTAAGTGCAGTGGTATCCACTCGTGTGATGATTTGTGTTCCATATGTTGTTTCCATGCTATTGCTCTTCACCATGCAGACATGTTCGTAGAGAGTGATTTTTATTTGTTTTTAAGGAAGGAAAGTAGAGGACAGGAGAGGAGGGGAAAGTAGAGGACAGAGGAGGGGAGGGGATTGGAGGGAAGGAGAGGGGAGGAGTACAGGAGGAGAGGAGAGGAGACGAGAGGAGAGGAGTACAGGAGGAGAGGAGAGGAGAGGAGTACAGGAGGAGAGGAGAGGAGAGGAGAGGAGAGGAGTACAGGAAGAGAGGAGAGGAGAGGAGAGGAGTACAGGAGGAGAGGAGAGGAGAGGAGAGGAGAGGAGTACAGGAGGAGAGGAGAGGAGAGGAGAGGAGAGGAGTACAGGAGGAGAGGAGAGGAGAGGAGAGGAGAGGAGAGGAGAGGAGAGGAGAGGAGAGGAGAGGAGAGGAGAGGAGAGGAGAGGAGAGGAGAGGAGAGGAGAGGAGAGGAGAGGAGAGGAGAGGAGAGGAGAGGAGAGGAGAGGAGAGGAGAGGAGAGGAGAGGAGAGGAGAGGAGATGGGAGAAGTGAAGTGTGAAGAGAAGATTAAGATATGAGGTGCACTGTGTGAGGGTGAGGAGTGTAGGGGTCATTCGAAGTGTGTGGAGGAGAGGTGTATGCTTGGGAGATAAGGATATGTGGAGGGGAGAAGTGTGTGGTACAGAGAAGGAGAGAGTGGAAGGTCTATAAATTAGAACATGTGAGATGAGAATAGTGTTGGGGATTTCAGGGGAAGATCGGAAGTATATGAGAGGTTATGAGATGTGAAAAGGGGTGTGAGTGAAACAGGAGATGTAGTGAATGTAGAGGACTGGTGAGGAACTGAGTAGGAAGCTGTGGTGAAGGGAGGAGAGGAGAAGGTCTATGGAGGTGGAGCGGACGATAGTGTATAAGGCCTAAGTGACGTGGATATGGGAGTCGTGGAGAGGAGAGGTGAGAAGATGAGTGATAGGTCATAGAGGTATGGAGAAGTGCAGAGAGGATGGGAGTAGGGAGGGGGCGAAACTAAGGGGTAGTTGTGGAGGAGAGTTGAGTGGAGAGGAGAGGATAATAAGGGAGATGAGGGTTGAGGAGAGTAGGGGAGAGTAGGGGAGAGTAGTGGTGAGGTTAGGGGAGGAGAGGAGGGTTTTGATTTGAGATGAGGTGTGGGACAGAGAGGAGGGGCGGAGTGAGGAGAGGAGAGTGAATGTGAGGATACAGAGGAGAGGTAATGAGAGAAGGAGAAAGGAGAGGATAGGAGGGCGTGAAGGGAAAGGAGTTAAGATGAGAGGCTATGAGATTAGACATAAAGTAAAGAGTGGAGGAGGAAGGAAGTGATAGCTGACGATAGGAGAGTTGAGAAGAGAAGTGATGTGGGGATTAATGGGGATATGTGGAGAATGAAGGAGAATAGATGTGAATGGATTAGAGGAGAGAATTTATGGGTTAAGGAATGGTGGGTGGAGTTGTGTAAAAGAGGAGTTTAATGGGTGGGGGAGATAAAGTGAGGTGAAATAATGGGGAAGAGAGGATACAGGATTAGGAGAGTTTAGGTGAGACGATGTTTTGACAGTTCAAATGGGCAGTATTTGGCTTGGTTAGTGAAGAGAAGGGAGAGAAAAGGATGGTTAAGATTAAAGATGTGAGAGGAGTATTAAAGCAATTAGAGTGTTGGTTGAGTAAAAGTGTAGGCCATGAAGACGAGTGGGGCGACGCTGTGATTTGGTGTGTGTAAGAATTAGAGGACACATGCATCATCAATGCATTACCTACAGCAGGCAGTTCAGTTTTCTACGTTCAAAATTGGTTGGAGCTGCTATCGTAGAGCGATTTTTGGAGTTGCAAAACTAGCGGCTTTTAATAATTTTGAAGAATCGTATCACGGAGCTGAAAGTGATGAAATCTAATATGTCAAAACTTGGTGTGACTGCAATCGTTCGTGACAATTCAGGAACGTTCAGGTCGTAGTCAGTCTCTGCTTCATTAGTCCTGGATGAGAATTATGTGCAGGAAATTTAGCGGGAGAACTACGGAACAATGTCCTTTGCAGTTAAACTAAAAGTGGTAACGGTGGCCAAGGAAAAGTTCTAATTTGACTGCCAACATTGTAAAAGAAAGAAGCAATAACGTCCTTGAAAAGAAAGAAGGATTTTACACTGTCAAAGAGACGTTGTCAAAGGAGGGACAAGATGTGACAAATACCAGTCGATTAATAAATCGACATTCGAAGGTTTTGTCGAATCTCGTCGCTGTTACGAGGTCACAACGAGAATGCTCCAGCAGTGGGCTACAGATGCACAGATTCAGTTTACGACTGACAAGATGCTAATGGCTTGATACTGAAATGGGTAAATCTCAGAGCAAGGCAACAGAGCTGTGTTAAAAGTTAAATTCTTGACCAAAGTATGAAAAGCACACGTTACACGATGCGGGATCCAGGCTAGCCAGTACATCACACAATTCGCCTGAGAAAGATTAATCCGTTTTCAATAGACTTTACATATGCTTTATGGTTGCAGAATAAAATGATTCAGATTAAAATAAAATGTTGGCCCTGATTACAGCTAATCTTTGTCTTAATCTTGAAAACAACCACTATACCGGTAACTGCAATTACAGAGCAAATGAAGATAAAAATTAACGCATCTGACTGTGTGATAAAACTGCTTGAAAATTCACAAGATTGTATTCTACTGAAATCTTTTACTGGTATTAGGCCTCAGAACTGATACTGATATTATCGCAAAATACTCTGGCAATCACTTTGTCATACAATGTAGATGTATCTTGATGGTAATTAACTCCATTGGCCTATCTGTGCGCATAGAATGCTCGTCTGTCTTGCAAACTGTTACTATTAAGACACCGTCAAGAATTACGTTTGATGCATCTTTACCTTGGGCAAATAATTACAAATCAGAGTACAAAATTCGTCAAAGGCACGTCATGACATGCTCTCGAAAACGGAGGTTGAAAATATCAGAGAGCTACAGAATTTGGCAACACTTTTCAGCACACAGACTGTGTCACTTATTATCGGTTTAAATCGTGATTACGTAATCAACACCGACTAGTTAGGGTGCGAGTGTCGGACGAATATTCGACGCACGTTGACACATAAGAGAGAAAAACGAATCCTTGTCGCAGTCGGTAGTTTACATAAAACCACGCATTCGTGTACGACACAATATTCCATTACCGCTTCTGGCAAATTGTTGTCTAAAGGGTTCCTGTGTTTACAAGACACTAGTGATAAATTTGAATCTCGAGTTATACAAGAAGTCAATCGTTCAACATTCGTAAAGAAATTGAAAGGGGGCTGTTTTACTTGTCTTGACAATTTTCGGATAATTTTGGCCACAAATGTAAATGGAATTCTGAATTTGATAAATGTGCTCAACATCCGTAGTATCACTATAACCACATTCTTTGTAAGTGTGAAACAACAGATCTTGGCCAGAGATGTTAGTTTTACTTTCCCAAAGTAGCATTCAGTGTGTGTTAGACAGTCTGGAAATGTACTTGCTTTGAGAAGGATGGAAGCTGGTCTGCCGTTTAATGGAGGCAGCGATATTTGAAAAGCGTTTTATATTAACTTATTCTGCGGAAAAATTTTGAGGAATTGAGATGATATGAAAGCAAAATTGTCAGAAGGGAAGTTTTCTAGGGTAATCTAGTTTTTTTATATATTCTTAATTGTGTAGTTTCTTATTCTTAGAACATTATGTATGGTTAAAGTTTACTGTAAGGAGATTTACAGTGAAGCACATGGATTTGTCTTATAAGTGAAATAAGCGTCAAGGAAAGTAATTGTACACAAGAAGATTATTGAGAAAGATTTTTGCTAACTTGTCTAGTTGTGAGAAATTTATGAAAGACTGTATTGTTGTTAACGAAGCCTAGTTATACTTGGAGTCTGAGTTGTCATTTTAATCAGTCGTTTAGTTCCTCATTTTTCAGCCTTTACCTTTGTGAATGTGTTTTATATACTCGCATAACATACCGTAGGATGTGTGCTGAGCATTTTTATGATAAGTGACAAGATACCATCTCACACTGCACATCGCAAATACGGTTAATGAAATTTGATTCTTGACGGTCTCTTCATTATCTTGATAGTAATAGGTTACAAGATAGTCGAGCATTCCATGCGCACAGATAGGCCAATAAAGTTAATCACAATCAAAATACTCTGACAAAGTGATTGTCAGAGTGCATTTGCGAAACTGTCAGTGTGAGATCTGTGGCCTAATACCAGCAAAGGTTTTTAGTAAAATGCTATCTTGTGAATTGTCAAGCAGTTTTATCACACAGCCAGATGCGTTAATTTTTATCATCATTAGCTCTGTAATCACAATTATTGGTATAGTGGTTGTTTACAAGCTTAAGACAAAGATTAACTATATTCAGTGCCAACATTTAAATCTGAACCATTTTATTCTGCAGGCGTATAGCATATGTAAATTCTATTGAAAACGAATTTTCTCTCGCAGGCGAATTGTTTGCTGTACTGACTAAGCTGGATTTCTCATCGTGTAGTGTGTGCTTCACATACTTTCGTTCAGAATTTAACATATGACACAGCTCTGTTGTTCTGCTCTGAGATTTACCCATTTCAGTACCAAGATAAGCTTTACTAATATCTCAGATACCAGCCAGACACATGCAAACATGAGTTTAAGTAGAAATGTTACACATTAAACTTTCACGTTACCTACTCCACCGCGAGAAATTGACAACTGAAATTTGTAGAACATATCTTGTGAACGTTTTAAAACCTTACGTTTCTGATAACGGGTTTTGTGTCATTTTAGATTTCTTATATGGACAAATTAGTACTGGTGCCTTATTTACAGACGACGAAGGCTAACCGACTTGCACAGTAGAAGTAATACTGCCGAGCGGTACACTTACGTGCCTGCCATGTGACGTTTATTTTCAACGTCAAGGTTTCAAAACTGCCAATAGCTTCTCAAAACCAATCAGGGATTACATAACCGTGCAGACGCAATCACAGTCCGTGGTATTATTCATGATCAACTTTCCGCACCAGTTTTTCAGGTGATGTTATCATACGCATTGTACCCATCAAAATTAATTCCCGATAAAAACAAATTTTTAAATGTTAACCAAGTCTGTTCTCCAGCGAAATCTGGAAAAGGACACTGCAGTTGTTCGACAATTGCATTCATTATACGTACTTGGAGCAAACAATATATTTCTATCGAATTTCTGCATGATAAGTACCACATGACTAGTTGCTCGAAGAACTATGAGGATATGTAACGTTTGCAAAGCGATTAGGATGGAAATGGTAATGAGTCCAATAATATTTATTTGTTATATTTCCCTTTGATTTATTTACCTTATGAACCCACTAATTCCAATTAATTTCGAAGCGGAGAAAGATACACATGGGAAAAGAAAAATAAATGCAGTATCACTGTAGGAATCGAATGCGGAACCTCCATTCACGAACCAGGTGTCTTGATCACTTTTTTTCTTTTTTTAACAAGCCCTTGCTGGCGCTCAAAAAGAGGAGTGGGGGAAAAGTATGTAGGGGTTGCAAATCCAAGACCTGGCCACCGTGTCCCGTTCGCTTCCTCAGGAAGAAAGGTTTCCAAGAATTTTTTTTTAATTAATCCACTGAGCGTAGCAGGAAATCGACGTCGTAAGGAGGAGGGAAGGGCAATTTTCCACACCCGATAGGACTGTCAACGCATAGTTTTTCAGAGAACATTCCAATGATCACAGAATATCCGGTACTATGGGTGGAAAATGCGTGGAGCAACTTGTCATTGAAGTAACATCCCAACTCCATCGTGGGTTAAGAAAGACAATACAGAAAAATTCTCTATATTTGTGATTGCCAACCGCACGATATTATTCACTAACGATGTGCCAAAAACGAAGGACTTTTTTTCGCCATCAGCAAACAAGTGTGAACTGCATGTCCACGAATCCACTTACGGAATATAATTGACTGGGTTTTAGAAAAGCAGAGTAGTCGCAAACCAGCAGGTACCAATGTTTTTTTGGTGCATTCATTCTAAGTGACATGTTTCGGGTTCTTACCATCATCAGTTTCCAGGTGTAAACAATAGAACAAATAATTAGTTATACTTTTCTTAATCACCAGATGTTAACAAGAAAGAGCAAAATCGGACTAAGTGTCAGAAGCAATATCATTAAATAGCAAAAATAACTTATAGCTTGTTCCTTAGTTACACATTCATGAACCAAAAGGTGTCGCATGTAATTTAAACTTGGAAAATGGGAATGTTGGCCGTAAGAAGGACTACGAAAATACGCTACTTCAGTGCGCTCGCACTTTCTAGGTAAACTACGCGGTGCAAGAGGGCACCATCTTACGACATTGGGGCTGTACTAATGCCGATATGTTTACTAAAAATTAAAACAGTAACTATTATATACTAAAAGTACATGTTGTGTGCTTGCACATGGGCACATTAAAACACACATCGCAGTAGTACAAAGTACAAAAAGTTACTTTACAAAATTGTAGTAAAACGATTTTGTCTTGGAAGGACATGATTGTTGAAGAATATAAAAGGACTTATTTAGATTTGCAATTATACTTCTCGACGATTCGTCAAACATAAAATCGTAAGACATTTATTCCATGCTGTGGTTTATTATTGCAGCTATCCATATGCCAGAATATTTACTGCCCGTTAAAACAGTAAAAAACAACAACAAAATAATGTAGTGTGCCTGCACGTAAGCACATGAACATATTAAAATATTTTTTTACCTTAAAAGAATAACGTATGCACATTTTTTTGTATTAAAAAGATAACGTATCATAATTACAAAGGGACTTGTTTTGATTTGACAGTGCATTTCCTGACTACGTCAAACGTGGAAACCGAGGACATTTTCCTCCTGAACAACTGATGAATCTAATGAAACTGGTATTCACTAACCATTGTAAGGTACAAAAAATTGTAAAGGAAAAGGTGATTGTCTATATACCCAACTTCAAAAAAGTGATTACGAAAGTTATCATAGTTTCTAGGTGCCTCTCACAACAAATCGGCAATAAGACTAAAGAACTATTACGGTATGCCGGTGTTATTTACTTTATGTACTGTCCGACTACAACTGAATGAAGCACAATTTTCGTACCATACGCGTTTCGCCTTTATTTTCTGCAAGGCTACTTCAGTAGCAGGTTGCGTGGACGATTTTCTACATATTGCGCTTCTGCTGAATTTTAGGCGTTGTTCTTCTTCTTATAAATGCCAGTTTGCGGTTTTTACCCACACTTCACAGCACTAGGAACCGAAAACTTGTTTTGATGCAATGTATTGCTGGCATTTATAAGAAGAGGTACAACACCAAAATGCATCAGGAGCGTAACATGCAGGAAATCGTCCGCGCAACCTGCCACTGAAGATGCCTTGCAGAAAATAAAGGCAAAACGCGTATGGCACGAAAATTGTGTTTCATTCAGTTGTAGTCAGACAGTACATAAAGTAAATAATATCAGCATGCCGTAATATTACAGGGAACTGAGGAAGACAGGACTACAAGAGTTCAACATTCCAAAGAACTATTTCCTACCACTACTGATTTGATCGTTGATTAGTAGTTCTGTAGGTAATTGACTGAATGCATGCATTTCCAATTCTTCCAAGATGTCCAAATTGTTTCCCTTCCTCTCTATGTGCAGAACTGTCATGCCGCTTTCTAATTGTGCAGCGCATGGTTTTGATCTTTTAAATGAAAACCTAATGCGTTGCTGTTGCTCGTATGCCTACGTTCTTTAAACCTCGTTTTGAATTCTCGCACTTTTTGTCTCACTTAAGAACGTGATCTTCACTGTACTTTATGTACTTGCGTCGTACAAAATGTTTTGCACGGGTTCCAGACTGTGCCTCGACAGGTTCCGCAAATTGTAATCTGTTTGGAATCCCACCTGAAAATTAAACTTTTTGTACAAGTTTGCCGTCTTTTGTGAAAAGGCCCCAAAAAGCGTTAACGCGACGTGTTTTACTTCTTCTCCACGTTCCAGTTTGCTTGCGGCAGCCTTAGCAAAAACTTTTGCACTCAGTCTCTTAATATTAACTTCATCGTACTCAAATGGTTCAAATCGCTCTGAGCACTATGGGACTTAACATCTGTGGTCATCAGTCCCCTAGAACTTAGAACTACTTAAACCTAACTAACCTAAGGACATTACACACATCTATGCCCGAGGCAGGATTCGAACCTGCGACCGTAGCGGTCACACGGTTCCAGAGTGAAGCGCCTAGAGCCGCACGGCCACACCGGCCGACTCATCGTACTCATCTGAGGGACTTATCTGTACAATTGTCCCGATTTCATTATATATTGCATCCTTGCCCAAATCAAAATTTGCTAACTTGTGGAACATAGATACAAAAAACGATTTTCAATTTTGTTTTCGGGATAGCACAAATCTATCGGGATGATAAGATCTGATGGTGTTGGTTTCCGAAAAATACCTAGTTTAAGCTTTCAATTTTGCCTAGTTATCTGTGCACCTAAAAAAACTAAGGGTCCCTCCATTTTCAAATTCAGTCGTAAAATTAATTTATTCATGCATGGAATTTAATTATGGGCTAGGTGTTCTGCTTCTTTAACATTAGCCGCAAAGATAATGAGTAGTGATTTTTTCTTGACGCAATTTCCTACGAGCAACAAAAATTTTATTTTCCGTATCATTAACAGACATTTTCGATAAAATCCCAAACAGAGATGAACTCATAGCCAGACCATCTTTCTGAAAAAAGAATGAAATTAGATCGAAGGTTAACGGTAGTGACCTCCTCTTGGGCAGAAGTTGGAAGAAAAAAATACTTAATATGATGAATGTTACAGCACCTATCCTGAAATCCCAAATTCAGCTACATAAATTGCCGATGCTTATACGCCTGGTGAGGAGTGCCTGTCGAAGTCCGAGTTACTTTGTTAACAGATTCTGTCAGAATAAAATTAAGGAATTATACGCATTTCAAAATGTATACACTGATACAGCATTTGAAAAACTTTACGTTGCCAATAAATGCCTTCCTCATGCCTCTTAACACAAAAAAAGGTATACGAGTATACCAATAGAAGAAACACTCGCGACTGTTTACGCAAATCTCGTAAGTACGAGAAAGCTGAACACCTTCATACAACACAGCTGTTCGAACTTACGAGGTTTGTACTTGCCTTTAATTATTTTATGTTCAACGGAAAATTTTCTTTTCAAATGATGGACTAGATAGGATTTCACGGAGGTCGCAGATAACTGTTCCATGGCAAAAGCATACAACAGTGCAAGGAATGGGCAGCTTTGACGCACCCAATGACCGAGCAAGGTGGAAGGAATGAGACGGCCATTGCAGAGTACGCGGAACATCGCTCCACGAAGGAGACGCACTACGACGTCGACGTTAGTATCAGCGTATCCCATACTGCGCAACATCTCTGCCAGGTAATCGTGAACATTAATCAAAGTCTTCAGACGGTGGCTCCGTTCTGCTATCTTGTGGTACATAGACAGACGCTCCTGCGGTAACCTGTCTTATGTGCGCTCCGTGACTATAGCTCCTTCTAGGTGGCATCGAGAGAGGCGGTGAGTTGTGTCTTGGCACGATTCACTATCGCCTGATACTCTGACGAATACGGCATCATAGACATTCTCGGAAAATGGTTAGGAAGAAGTCCAGGGTTTGTCGCTGACAAGCCGTGAGCTCCGTTCCATAACCAGTCAAGGCGTTGAGGAGGACAGGCTTTACCATAACAAGGCAGACTGATACGTATCCCAGCTTCGACGACTGGTTGTCCAGGTAGTTTTTATGAGATGCAGGCAGTCGGTTGAAATAAGATGGATCGTGATCCGCTTCCCGTTCTATCTTTCGTTGGTAGATAGTGACGGCATAGATACAGGCGTCATGGTTAGAGAATGCATTGGCCAGATATCAGCAGCCTGCAACCCACTGACAATGTCGCGTGAGATATAAACGCAATCGCGGTAACTGGAGGAATAAATAGTGAAATGCGTGAGTAACTTAAATCACTTAATAAACGCTAAGTCTTTCGATCCAGATTGTATATTAATTGGATTCTTTTCAGAGTATTCTGATGTAATAACTCCACACTGTACAATCATATACAACCGATCGCTCGACGACAGATGCGCACCCAAAGGCTGGGAAGTTGCACAGGTCACACCAATATTCAGAAAAGGCAATAGGAGTAATCCACTAAATTACTGGACCATATCATTAACTTTGATATGCATCAGGATTTTGGAACATATATTGCGTTCGAACATTGTGAATTACCTCAAAGAGAACGGTCTATTGACACACAGTCAACATGGTTTCCATAAACATCCTTCTTGTGAAAGACAACTAGCTCTTTACTCACATGAAGTATTGAGTGCTATTGGCAAGGGATTGCACATTGATTCCGTATTTCTAGATTTCCAGAAGGCATTTGACATCGAACCTCAAATTGCTTGCTTATGGAATATCGTCCCAGTTATGTGACTGGATTCGTGATTTCCTGTCAGAGAGGTCACAGTTCGTAATAACTCACGGGAAGTCATTGCGTAAAAGAGAAGTGATTTCTGGCGTCCCCCAAAGTAGTGTTACAGACCATATGCTGTTTTGTATCTGTATAAACGATTTATAGGTAATCTGAGCAGTCATCTTAGATTGTTTGCAGATGACGCTGTCGTTTATCGTCTAATAAAGTCATCAAAAGACCAAAACCAAATGCAAAATGGTTTAGGTAAGACATGTGTATGGTGCGAAAATCGGAATTGACCCTAAATAATGAAAATTTTGAAATCATCCACATGAGTGCTGCTAAAAGGAATCCGCGATAAATCGCTCAAATCTATAGGCCGTGAATTCAACTAAATGCGTAGGAATTACAATTACGGGGAACTTAAATTGGAAAGAACACACTGAAAATGTTGTGAGGAAGTAAATCTAAAGACTGCGTTTCATTGGCAGAACACTCAGAAGATGCAACAGATTTACTAAAGAGACTTCCAACATTACGTTTTTAAGTCCTCTTTTAGAGTATTGATACGTGGCTTGGGATCCTTACAAGTTACGATTAACGGAGTACATCGAGAAAGTTCAAAGAAGGGCAGCACGTTTTGTATTATCGAGAAATAAGTGAGACAGTGTCACGGACACAATAAAAGGTTTGGGATAGGTTCATTAAAACAAAGACGTTTCTCATTGCGGAGGGATCTTATCAGGAAATTTCAAACACCAGCTTTCTCCTCCGAATGCGAAAACACCTAGATGACGCAGACCTACATAGGAAGAAACGATAATCGTTATAAAATAAGGGATATCAGAGCTCGCACTGAAATATATAGGTGTTCTTTTTTCTGCTTCCTGTTCCAGAGTGGAATAATAGAGAATTAATGTGAAGGTGGTTCGATGAATCTTCTGGCAAGCATTTAAGTGTAATTTGGAGAGCAGTCATGTACACATGTAGTACCACTCGGAAATTCTGGACTGACCTGTAACCCCTGCTTCCCCTCTATCCTGTGTTAGAACGAGACAACTCGTAAAAAACTTAATTCGGCCACACTTACATATAGAATCAGTGAAAGTAGTGGGAAGAGGCCGAGCAGTATGCTGACGTATTTTGTTTATTGTAATTCTATAGTGTCGTGTGAAATAATGTTGTGGGGTAGCTCATCTTTAAAAAAAGAAAGTTTTCGTTGGTGAAAAACGTGCTGTAAGCTTATTGTGAAATAATCTCACACAATCAGCTGTAAAACCTTTCTTTAAGGAGCTAAACATTTTGATTACTACTCCACATTAAGTGCGTTCCCTGATCTAGGTGATACACTACAGTTCAAATGGAGTAATGCTGTACATAATTACAGCACCTAAAGGAAATACATATAGTAACCACAAACAATGATTAATAGTGCTGCGCCGGCCGGTGTGGCCGTGCGGTTCTAAGCACTTCAGTTTGGAAGCGCGTGACCGCTACGGTCGCAGGTTCGAATCCTGCCTCGGGCATGGATGTGTGTGATGTCCTTAGGTTAGTTAGGTTTAAGTAGTTCTAAGTTCTAGGGGACTGATGACCTCAGAAGTTAAGTCCCATAGTGCTCAGAGCCATTTGAGCCATTTTTTTAACAGTGCTGCAGCGAATATTTTTTATTATTTACCGAATGATATAAAATGAGTGACTGACAGTAAAGTTAAATTTGAAAACAAGCAGAAAAAGCTTCTCCTAATAACTCTTTCTGTTACGCAGAAGAATTTCTGTTTTTGTAATCTGTAAATGTTGGAGGACAGGAGTTTTATACCCACGTTTGTATATACACTGATGAAAAACAATCGCAGCACCAAGAAGGAGTTGTGCGATTTAAACCAAAGTTGGTAGGTGTGTTTCTGCATCTCAAAGATGATATCTATTCCGAAGAGTGGCGCTAGTAGCGTCTTTATGAGTATGCAAATCAGGTTTGCTTTAAATATACGCTGTAAGGGTCATGAGAATTAATTACCTTTGAGATTGTACATGGCAAGTTGATGTTGGCCAAGAATACCTTTAAGGCGACAACGACACCATTATCAACACTTCACTGAGTTTGAACGAGGTGGTATAGTAGGGCTAGGAAAAGCTGAGTGTTCCTTCAATAACGCAAAGAGACATGGCAGCAATGTAGTCACTGCACGTGATCTCCGGCAGCGGTGGTCATGAGAATGTACAATCTTAAGGAGACCGGGCCCCAGACGGTCACATGGCACCAACGAGAGGTTAGAATAAGGAGAGATGGCATTACCTATGCCGAGTACAGCCATCGACTGAAGCCAGGGGCACCATCAATCCGAGCCCAGGAAGTGAGTTTCTCGGTTAAATGCTGTGTGACACTTCTACTCTCAGCTTTCGTGCCTATAAGAGACAGTCAGCTCTCACAAGGGAACCTCCCCATCGCACCCCCCTCAGATTTAGTTATAAGTTGGCACAGTGGATAGGCCTTGAAAAACTGAACACATATCAATCGAGAAAATAGGAAGAAGTTGTGCGGAACTATAAAAAAATAAGCAAAATATACAAACTGAGTAGTCCATGCGCAAGATAGGCAACATAAAGCAGAATATAAACTCAAGAGCGCCGTGGTCCCATGGTTAGCGTGAGCAGCTCCGGAACAAGAGGTACTTGGCTCAAGTATTCCCTCGAGTAAAAAAGTCTAATTTATTTAATTTAATTTATGATTATCACATCCACAAGAAAATCTAAATCGGGCAAAGTAGAAGTATCTTTTTACCCATTCGCCAAGGGTACAAGTTAGGTGGGTCGACAACATATTCCTGTCATGTGACGCACATGCCGTCACCAGTGTAGTACAGAATATATCAGACGTGTTTTCCTGTGGAAGAATCGGTTGACCTATGACCTTGCGATCAAATGTTTTCGGTTCCTATTGGAGAGGCATGTCCTTTCGTCTACTAATCGCACGGTTTTGCAATGCGGTCGCAAAACACAACAGATCATCAGTTTGCGTAAAGAAAGAAAGTAAACATTTCACTCGAGGGAAGACTAGAACCAAGGATCTCTCGTTCCGCAGCTGCTCACGCTAACCACGGGACCACGGCGCTCCTCAGCTTACACTATCATTCATGTGTCCTATCTTGCGCATGGACTACTCAGTTTGTATATTTTGCTTATTTTTTTCATAGTTCCACACAACTTCTTCCTGTTTTCTCGATTGATCTGTGTTCAGTGTTTCAAGGCCTATCCACTGTGCCAACTTATAACTAAATCTGAGGGGGGTGCGATGGGGAGGTTCCCTTGTGAGTATTTATTTTGATACAGCATAAAATATCACTGTAGTGGAGTACGAATATTCACTCGATATCATATGTTGTCGACACACCAATATGGCGGCAGTGGCTTCACTTTCGAGACGTAAGGGCTATTATAACCTCCTTGCATGGCACTACCAAGGAGGAAGACCATAGTGTTTGGTGTATGGCTCTTGCGCACCGTAGTGCATCTGCAGTAGCAACGTAAGCAGCTGTTGGCACCAGATTGACGCAACTGACACTTACAAATCAGTTACTTGAAGGACAACTCTGAGGCAGACACCCTGTAGCGTGCATCCCACCGACAACGACCACTACCATGCGCGTCTTCAGTGGTGTCATGTGTGAGCTCGTTGCAGTACAGGGTGTTGTGTTTTATGGTTCTCGACCGGTGCCAGTGATGGTCGTGTATTCGTTAGGAGGAGGCAAGGTGAGGGCCTGCAACCAAGCTGTCTTCATGCTAGACACACTGGACCTACACCTGGAGCTGTGGTTTGGGGTGCGATTTCGTGTGACGGCACCCTGACTGTAAAATTGTCGTCAGTCTGGTGATATGACCTGACGAGCTGCCTTTCACGAACAGCATTCAAAGGGGTATTTTCCAAAAGGATGACGCTAATCCAGATATCGCTGTTGTAACCCACCGTGCTCTACGGAGTGTGGACATGTCGCCTTCTTGCTCACCAGATCTGTCCTCGACCGAGCGCATATGGGACGTCATCGGAGGACAATTCCAGTCTCATCCACGAACGGAGTTAACTGGCCCTGTGTTGACCGACCAAATGCATCAGGCATGGAACGCCATCCCACACACAGACATCTGGTGCCTGCAAAGCACAATGCATACTTCCATCCAACAATCTGGCAGTCACACTGGTTGTTGGTGTACCAGCATTCCACATCTGCAATGACTTATCTCGAGGTTACATTAACCTGTAGTCTTGCAATGGCCGGCCGGGGTGGCCGAGCGGTTCTAGGCGCTTCAGTCTGGAACCGCGCGACCGCTACGCTATCAGGTTCGAATCCTGCCTCGGGTATGGATGTGTGTGATGTCCTTAGCTTAGTTAGGTTTAAGTAGTTCTAAGTTCTAGGGGACTGATGACCTCAGATATTGAGTCCCATAGTGCTCAGAGCCATTGGAACCATTTGCTTGCAATGTCAACCACTTAAATTTGTTACCTAGACAAGCGTATTTCCGAAATTTCATTTCACTGCAGTAATTATTTTTTGCTATTGCGATCTTTTCTTATGTTAGTGTATATAAATTGTTAATGATCAGCGTGTAGCCATATTTACAACTGAATGTGTAATGTGAATGTAAAAGGACTATTTCTACATCAGTACGATTAAACGTATAAATGATCCACGAAACACCTAACTAAATAGCTAACTTCCCAGACGAATGAGTAGTTCTCAGTATTCCGATTTTCCCGTGATCACAAAAGTTATAAGTTTCATTCTCCTTCAACTTAAACTACTTCAGACAAATGGTGATAAACCGTATACATGATTGGTCTGCAAAACCTAAATACCCTAGAAACAAACGCAGAGTCGAAGATCTCTATATTCGTTAAATATATTTGCCTCGAAGAATGTATCTTATGCTTCCGCAGAGAGGCAAAATCGATCTGATTCCTGCATTTTTCGCTCCGTTGATTGGAAGAAAAAAATGGTTCAAATGGCTCTAAGCACTATGGGACTTAACATCTGACGTCATCGGTACCCTAGACTTAGAACTACTTAAACCTAATTAACCTAAGGATATCACACACATCCACGCCCGAGGCAGGATTCAAACCTGCGACCGTAGCAGGCGCGCGGTTCTGGACTAAAACTCCTAGATTGGAAAAACTCGGATGTTTGTTGATGACTTACCTTTGACTACCGCCGTTGCTCCGTGTTCTTTCTTCTTTCTGCATTTAACTGTTTTCTCAACATGATGCTGGCTGGGAACGGACGCAGTCATATTGCTCACCAGTCGCTTCGCCTCATCTCGGACTGTTGCTACGCAACGGCCTGGACAGCTGCACGGACCCCTGCATTGTTGAAAACTGCGGTCACTTTGGGATATGTTGGAGGATAGGCAGGAAATAATCGCCTCACGTATGAGGAAGCTATCTAGCACTAGCACTAGGGGAATAAAAAGGCTGGGGTGGTTGACTCGGAGGAGGAGACCAAACAGCGAGGTCATCGGTCCCAACACGTCAGGGATGACACATGAAATGCTCCCGGCGATAGGTGTTCTCTGGAAATAAGAACCACGAAAATACGAGGAAAAATTAAAATGGATTGGGAAAGTGGAAAATTAAGTAAAATCGTCCAGTAGAGAGATCTCTTTTGCTCTGTTATAACAACGAAGGATTCGTTAAGAAATTATTCTGACGCAAAGTTGCGCATATCATTTACCTGCATCTGCATTACGACACTAGCAACAGTTAAAGCAGTATATATTGAACGGTAGGGACTGTGTTTCGCCCAGTGCTGTGACGGATCATTCGTCATAAGTAACGTATACAGTGCTGTGGAAAAACGAATCAAATCACAATTTTATCCCTAAAGGACCCTGCAGAAACCAAGAGCGTAATCGAGCCACTGCCCTGTATTGGAAAAAAGTCTGAGAACTTCTAAGTGTTTCTTTGGTCGCGCCATGCTACGGTGATAGGATTTGAAAACTTTGTCTGTGAGTTCTTCCTGTCCAATGCTAAAAACACCAATGCAGCGCTCTTGTCTTTCAGAAAAAAAAGTATCTACACCTTTAAAGAGACTTTCATTGGCGTTCTTAATTGGACGTGCGTTGAACGCATACTCTCATGTTATCAGTGTGCCTAAGATATTAAAGATGAACAAGTAAATTTTTATGTTTTGGGTCGTAATAGTATAATACTACTTTAAATTTAGTTTTCAATCTTTTCTTCGATTTACGAAATTACCATAAAATATCATTTTAATACGTCTATAATTACTAATGTTCCTTTTCCTCATAAAGTATTAAACCAATTACTACAAAAGTCGGACTGTGTTATGTCGATGTAAATATAACAAGTATACCTAAAAATGTTGAATATTTGTGTTAAAATATATTATAACTTTTTACATCTTTTTAGTAGGAATCTGTATCGGAATTCCAGCTGCTTAAACAAAATATTTGAAAATTTACCTCTGTGTGTTTATTTATTGCGCTATGAGAAATGTGTAGGCCAAATATCAGGGCATTATATCATACATCTCCTAGGAAAATGACACATAAGTGTAAGAATATGTAATTTCCAGAAAAATTAATTTAAACGTTACAGTTGTATTTTCTTCTCAGAATGCTCTAGAACCATACTCGCGTACTACTTTGTCTCAGAACTTAATTTTTTCTTTTTTATTGCTTTTTTGCTAGCTCATAAACAGATATTTCAGCTCCGAAAATGGTCAATTTTCTGAATAATTACAAAACAGCAGTGCCTGTATTATTAAGAAGTGCGATACAATGTTCCTTCCGACAAGCATGCCGATATGGGCAATGTGATTCGTGCCTGTCACGTAGCAGACTTCTCGACAGAACGTGTAATAATCACAGATGGTGTCTGCCAGTAACTCAGTTTCGGTAGCGGTTGCTTGTATGTCATTCGTGCCTGTCACATAGCAGACTTCTCGACAGAATGTGTAATAATCACAGATGGTGTCTGCCAGTAACTCAGTTTCGGTAGCGGTTGCTTGTATGTCATTCGTGCCTGTCACGTAGCAGACTTCTCGACAGAACGTGTAATAATCACAGATGGTGTCTGCCAGTAACTCTGTTTCGGTAGCGGTTGCTTGTATGGTATCTTATCCAAGAAGAGACTGAAATAATGCCTATTTCGATGGTCGAGTTACAATTGTCGAACCATGTTTTTCCTTAACCATGTGCTTTTCTGACACAACTGAAATGGAAAATCAGCATCGGCGTCTTTCTTACGACGTTTCTTACAGCTATCTCGGTAACAATTCACACAATTCTTGAAATCGTCATTGGCAGCAATCCATATTCCCAACATAAATCCAAACAAGATTGCGAACTATACAATCGAGGAATTAAGCTTTGCCAGGTAGGAGCAGTGGGTATCGAGACTACAACGGCTTCACTCATTCCTATTTGTGACGCTAAACGATGTTCCCTTGGCAACAGACTAAAAATTTTACATACCTCCTACTATGGCAGATGAAAGTTCTATTTATTTCATTGTTCGATGTATATCTTCAAGACAACGCATGTGCAATAGGTAAAACTTCTTGGAAATTACCGAAATGAATGTGTAATGTAAATACATAATAACTCGTCCACATAACTATGATTAATCTTACGAGTGATCGATGGAACATGTAACTAACAACGTAGGAGAATGTATAATAATATAAATTTCCCGTAATCACAAGATTTATAAATTTAATTTTCTTTAACACAAACAGCTTCAGACAGAACATGATAAACAATCTACACATCTGATTTGCACAATCAAAACACCCTGAATTTGACTGCAGAGTCGAAGTTTTCGATATTCGTTCAATATAAATGCACCGGAAAATGTGTCTTGTGTGTCTGCACAGAGGTGACAACTGTGTTTTTGGCGGCTTACCTTCTGAGTGCTGTCGTTTCTCCGCATTCTTTCTTCCTGCTGCTTTTCACGGTTTTCTTAAGATGATGCTCCGCTGACAACTCGCCTTGTCTCGAGCTGTTGCTATGCAACGGCGTGGCGCACTGCACAGAACCTTGCATTGTTGAGCTCTGCATAAATTCTTGATACGTTCGTTATCCCTCAGAGGCTATGCAGAACATAATCGTCGCACAAACTAGAAAACTGTTCAGCGATAACAGTAGTGGAATATCAGGGCTGGGATGACACGGAAAAAGCCCTCGACGGTAAGATGCTTCTGGAATCAGTAAGTAGGAAAATATAAGGAAAAATTAAAATTGGAAGGAAAACGAGAAAATTAAGCAACATCAGTCAGGCAAGAATACTCTTCCGCAATGTTATAATAATGAAGAATTGATTTGGAAATCGTTCTGACGCAAAGATGTACATATCATTTGCCTCCATCTGCATTATGATGTCAACGTCAGGGGAGCAGAGGAGAGAACTTGTGGTGGGCGACAGTCTTTGGATTCCTGAGGGGCAACACACTTCACACATCTCGGATGGGTGTGCTGTGGTGTGGGGGCCTCCGATAGTGTCTCTAAACTGACGTCACCTCTGGAGTTCTGCGTAAGTCTCTGCTGTGGATGATGATGTCAGCGGCTATAATTTAGCTCGATAAGGAATGGTCGACGTGGGCGAGGAAGTCATAGTTTGTGAGGTGATTAAGCTTTTTGTAAGTTTGTGGTGAGTTCCTATGGGATCAAACTGCTGAGGTCATCGGTCCCTAGATTTAAACACTACTTAATCTAACTTAAGCCAACTTACGCTAAGGACAACACACACACACACACACACACACACACACACACACACGCGTTCCCCAGGGAGGACACTAACCTCTTACGGGGGAAGCCGCCCGAACCGTGGCAAGACGGCCGAGACCGCGTTGCTACCCCGCGATGCCAAGGTGATTAAGTCGGATGTGTATTTTTCAGCAGGTAATGACTAAAGTTTTGAAGAGAGGGTAAAGTTAACATGTCATGAATGCATATTGTATAATGTTTGGGCCGATCAGGGATGCTCATGAGGTGGCCGATGGCTACTCTACTTTTGGCCAGGGTAAATGTATTATCTGTACGGGTGATGTGATAGCGTTGGAGGAATGTTTCATAAAGTATGAAAGTATGGACGTGGTTAAAGCTTTCGTGGCCAGTTGTTGAGACATTGCCTTGGCTTCTGTTTCGGTTTCTTCGGCTTAAGTTCGTTCGATAGTTTTTCTGTTCTGCAAGAATGACCCTCTGCAGGTAGCAACAGAAGAACCGCAACGGAAATGACCACGGAAACGCCATTGGACGTTGGCGCGCCAGGTACATATAATTTGCGGCCACGAGCTCGACTCCTGTCCACCACCAGAAATGATCGATGTTTTGTGATAGGGTATGCATTAAAAGGGATTGGTTGGTGTGTAGGGAGCGGATGCTGTGACAAAGAATGCTGCAGTGCTGGCTCGCGTCATGGTGAGAAGCTAGGGAATGGATAGTGTGTATGAGATGTGGAGAGAGTTTAAACCAGGCTATTGAGATGGGTGAATACGATGTGGTGTTGGTTTCGGCAGTTGGTGGCTATTAAGGTGGAGTACGGAGTGAGCAAGAAGGGGAATTTGTTGCAGGATATGCCATAACTGGATGGGGTTGGAGGACGACGATGATGAATCTGAAGATATCTTCGGCAGTGGGAGGCGGACGGAGGGAGTTATTTATTTATTTATTTATTTATTTATTTAACCTGATCAGATTAGGGCCATCAGGCCCTCTCTTACATCGGACCAGTGTTTCACACATGCAGCATTTCACACATCAGAGTTACATCATGACAATACTTTAAATAAGAAAATTAGATTACTCTAGTCACAATATGAATAAAGAATAATGACTAAGACCTAATAAAGTAAGTACTGGCAGTATTTTTACGACAGGTACTATACATACAAATTATGATAAAAGTAATAACAGTTACAGTAAAAAAAATTAAATAATAATGATAAACATGAGAAAAATTGGCAATAGCAATGAAGATTTGTGCAGATGTACATTAATATCTTGGTGTGTAAAGTAGATGTTTACTAGTATAGCGAGTTTTGGGGGAGGGAGACTTAAGGAGGGGGAAAGAGGGAAGTAATGAGGTGAAGTGCATTCGTGTACAAAGGAAATAGTTACTGTTGCTTAAGTAGATACGTCATTAACTGTTTTTTGAAGCTGGATATGTTTTTAAGTTCTCTAACATACCGAGGGAGGTTATTCCAGAGTCGGGTTCCCGCTACTGTAAAGGACTTGGAGAAGGCGACTGAGCGATGCAGTGGAACAGAGAGGATTTTATTATGATGGGAACGTGTGTTACTATCATGTTGTTCAGACATAAGCGTTAAGGACGAGGAGAGATATGAGGGACAGTGTACATTTATAAGGCAGTAGATGAGACAGAGTGTATGGAAATCTCTGCGTTTGTCTGCACGCAGCCAGGACAATTTTGCATATGCTGGTGAAATGTGATCAAAAAGTCGAATGTCACAGATATATCGGACACAGGCGTTCATGACCAGTTCCAGACGTCGCGAGTTTTCCTGAGAGAGGCCTTGTAGGATAATATCGCTGTAATCAATGATTGGGAATACAAGCGTTTGTACTAATTTCTTTTTCAGATCGAAAGGGAAGAGTTTTTTATATTTTTGTAGGACATGGAGGGATGCTGATGCTTTTTTGCACACTGCAGTTACGTGCTCTGTCCAATTTAGATTTTCATCTATTATTACTCCCAAACTCTTTGCTGAGGGAGAGAAGTTAATATTTGTTCCCTTTAGGATAAGAGATGGTACGGATTCCCGATGTTTTGGGCTAATGAGCTTAGAGTGACCAACAAGTACCGCTTGGGTTTTAGATGGGTTTAGTTTTAGTCCTATGTCCTGTGCCCATTTTGATAGTGCATCGAGATCAGTATTGAAGTTTTCAATAGCTTTCTTCAGATTGTTTGGTTCCGCACTTAGATACAACTGAAGGTCATCAGCATACATATGATATTTGCAATAAGTCAGAACCGATGACACATCATTGACATACAGAGAGAAGAGTATGGGACCTAGTACTGAGCCTTGGGGAACGCCTGACACTACCTGCCGCCATTGTGATTTTATATTCCCGGACAGGACGCGTTGCTGACGAGATGTCATGTATGAGCGAAACCATTGCACTGCACTTGGTGCGAAATTTAGACCGCTAAGTTTGGCTAGTAAGATGTCGAAGTCGACAGTATCAAATGCTTTGCTGATATCTAAGAAGCAAATGATAGTCGCTTCTTGTCTGTCCATGGCAAGTTTCAGGTCATCTGTCACCTTTATTAGTGCGGATGTTGTGCTTCGATGTTTACGGAAACCTGATTGGTATTCGTCTAGTAGGTTGTTAGTAGTTAGGTATTTGGTGAGCTGGTCATGGACTATATATTCTAAGGCCTTTGATAGTGCAGGAAGAAGGCAGATGGGGCGGTAGTCAGAGGGTGCTGTGGCGATGTCCTTTTTAGGCAAAGGCTTAATTTGTCCCAGTTTCCAGGCCTCAGGGAAAGCACTTGTGATTAATGAGTCGTTGAAAATGTCTGTTATAGAGGGCAGTAGTTGATCAATAATAAGTTTTACCATTTGGATAGTGATGCCATCATGTCCAGTAGATGCTGATCTAATCCGCATTATGGCTTTCTTGACGGTATTGCAAGTGACGTGCCGTAGATAGAATTTTTCTTTGCTACAGTCGTTCATCCCCATGAAGTAATCAATGATTCTCTGTTTTTTTTTGCGGTTCATTTGTGGTTGCAGGTAATGTGAAGAATCGGTTTAGTTCTTCAGCTGGGACCATGGGATTTTCTGCTTTATTTTGCCTAAACCGAGACTACGGAGATTTTTCCACAGGATAGCTGGTCTACATCTATTGACAGCTAATGTACGGGCATGCCTGAGCTTAGCGTTTCTCACCGCTTGACTGACTTTGTTTCGCTTCTGCTTGTATTCAATGTGATTTTCAGGTGTAGGGTGTATCTTGTATGCTCGATGAGCAGCGTCTCTGAGATTCATGAGCTGTTTTAGTTCATCAGTCAGCCAAGGTGCAGGTTTCCTTTTTACTTTTCTGGCCTTTATTGGAGCGTATTTGTCATATAGTTTAGTAATTTTGGTAGTGAAATCTTGGAGTTTGTCGTTTATGTCCATGAGGGGAGTAGAGGTCATCCCCCAAACTATTTCTTGTGCCTCAGTTTCGAGTTCAGGCAAATTTATGCGTTTGAAGTCTCGGTATGTAGACAGTTTTTGTTTTTTTCTAGGACATTCTAATGAATACGTCATGAAAATGATGTCATGGGCCGACATGCCAGGTGCAGATATTTGAGAGGTGCGAATTATTCTGTTTGGAGATTTCGATGCGAATATATCTATGAAAGTGTGACTGGTAGTCGTGTGATGAGTAGGTGTCAGCTGAAGTAGCGTCATATTTGAGGAAGAAAGCATCCTCTTAAATTTCCCAGTGGAAGGACTATTGCACAGAAAATTAATGTTAGTGTCACCTGCTATAATTACATGTTCATATGACGATTCGAAACTAGAGAGGGCAGTTTCGAAGCAGGCGAACCCGCCTACTTTAGGAGGTTTGTAAAGGACACATATTAAGCACTTTCTGTTAAGGGATTTGATCTCTATGAACATATATTCCTCTTGTTTATCTACATTGTTGTCGGATGTGTGTAGTACAGTAGGTGACAAGTCAGAGCGTATGTACGCCCCTACTCCGCCCCCTCGTCTGTTGCATCTGTCGTGCCTGAGGAAGATATAGCCATCTAGGTTTACGGAATTTGTAGGAATACTTGGTTTCAGCCAAGTCTCTGACAAAAGTATTACGTGTATATCAGTAGTCTGAAATATATATTTGAACTCGTCGAAGTGAGCTGGCAGAGATTGGACATTTGCATGTGCAATATGCAGCTTGGTGCGTTCGGGTGTTGATTTCCCGAGGAGACTGCCGACAGATGTTTGCGGGTCATGGTTAGCGGTGACAAGAGGGTCTGGCATGTGGAATGCGGAAAGCGTGTGAAGGAGAGGGGGTGAGGGAGTGTCCTCCCAGTTCTGAGCAGGGAGAATGGCCGAGAGTGGGAGGGGGTGGGTCCCCGGGGAGGCAACTTGAACTGTGGCCAAGGTCAGCGAGGTCTGCAACGGTTCTGGAAGTAGCCGTGGGCCGGCAGGGGAAGGAATTTCGCTAAACACAACGGGAGTAATCTGCACGAAACGGTAGAGTGTGATATTAATTGCACTTATGAGGATAACAACTAAAGTATGATGGTGGGTTGCTAATTAAAGATGGAAGTGAGACTACCTTATGTAATAATTAACAAAAATTACATGAGAAAACAATTATAGATTAAAATAGTTATGTGGAGAAACGAAAAATTGATAATACAGATAATAACAAAATTACATTAGAAAGCAATTAGAGATAAAAAAAATAGTTATGTGGAGAAACGAAAAGTTTGATAACACATTAGTTAAGTTATGGTTGACAGTGTAAACAATATAAACATACATGTTAGTGGCAGCAAGATTAAACTGATTTAGCTTCTAAAGCACAGGCTTTAGAGTTCATTAACACTGCAGATTGTTCTCTTTCCGTTTTCGGTCTTAACCATTATCCTGCCGTCATTTGTCCATACATTCTGTAGCCCAAATTTCGAAATCGCTCTCTTCAAAATGTTTAATCTTTCAGATGTCAGATCCTCTCGTACTGTCAGGGATGGTTAGCATTATCAATAGGACCAACGGGCACGATTTTTTCTGGTTAGGCAGGTGAGGTCTCGGCTATTGTTTTGGCGGAGTAGGTCTGTATTGCAGATAGGAGGGGAAACGAAGTTTGAACAATCTTTGACGAACTAGGACGCTTTACAATGGGGACAGGCTGGTGGATTTTGGCAGTGCAGAGTAAGGCCTGTGTGTTTGTGAAAACATATATGGGCGAGGCATACAACAGTTACCACCGTCATGCCTCAGCAAAAGCATTGCTCGTGTGAAACTCAGCTTTCCCTTTTCTCACATGATTTACTGCGAATTGTGAACAAAGAACAACAGCCAGTTTCCGTATTTCTAGATTTACGAAAAGCATTTGATACGGTTGACCCCTGCAGACTGTTAACGAAGACTAGAGCATACGGAATGGGTTCCCAGATATGTGCCTCGAAAATTTCTTAAGTTATAGAACCCAGTAGCCGGCCTGTGTGGCCTAGCGGTTCTAGGCGCTTCAGTCGGGAACCGCGCGACCGCTACGGTCGCAGGTTCGAATCCTACCTCCGGCATGGATGTGTTTGATGTCCTTAGGTTACTTAGGTTTAAGTAGTTCTTAGTTCTAGGGGACTGATGACCTCAGATGTTAAGTCCCATAGTGCTCAGAGCCATTTGAACCATTAGAACTCAGTATGTCGTGCTCGAACGCGAGTGTTCACCAGAGGGAGTGATATCGTCAGGAGTGGCCCATAGACGCGCGACAGTACCACTGTTACACTAAGGAGACAAAATTCGTGGGATAACTTCTGATATCTTGTCGGATCTCCTTTTTCCCAGCTTAGTGCAGCAACTCGACGGGGCATGGATTCAACATGACATTGAAACTCCCCTGGAGAAATATTGAGCCATGCTGCCTCTATAGCCGTTCATAATTGCGAAAGTGTTCCCGGTGCAGGATTTTGTGCACGAACTGACGTCTCGATTGTATCCCATATATTTTCGATGGGATTCGTGCCGAGCGATATGGGTGGCAGAATATTTCTCTCGAATTGTCCGGAATGTTCTTCAAACCGAATGGAGACAGTTGTGGCACTTTGACATGGCGCATTGTGATTCATAAAAATTCCATCGTTGTTTGGGAACATGAAGTCCATGAATGGCTGCGAATAGTCTCTGAGTAGCAGTACGTAACCATTTACAGTCAATGATCGGCTCAGTTTGACCAGAGGACCTCTCGATTCCATGCAAATACAACCCGCACCATTACAGAACCTCTACCAGCTTGCACAGTGCCTTCTTGTCAACTTTGGTACAATGCTTCGTGGGGTCTACGCCACACTAGAATCCTACCATCACATCTCAACGACTGTAATCGAGACTCATATGGTCGGTCGTCTAGGTCCTATCGATATGGTCACGAGCACAGGAGACGCACGGCAGGCGATGTCATGTTTTTAGCAAATGCACTCGCGTCGGTCGTCTGATGCCATAGCCCATTAACGCCAAATGTCACCGCACAGTCCTAACGGATACGGTCCTGTACGTCCCACATTGATCTCTATGCTTATTTCACGTAGGGTTGCTTGTCTGTCAACACTGGAAACTCTATGCAAACGTCGCTGCTATTAGTCGTTAAGTGAAGGTCATCGGACACACCGTTGTCCGTGGTGAGAGGTAGTATCAGAAATTTGGTATTCTCGGCACACTCTTGACACTGCGGATCTCGGAATAATGAATTCCCTAACGTTTTCCGAAATGGAATGTCCCACACGCCTAGCTCCAACTGCCATTCACCGTTCAATGTCTGTCAAATCCCGCCGTGCGGCCGTAAGCACGTCAGAAAGCTTTCCATGGTTCAAATGGCTCTGAGCACTATGGGACTCAACTACTGTGGTCATCAGTCCCCTAGAACTTAGAACTACTTAAACCTAACTAACCTAAGGACATCACACACACCCATGCCCGAGGCAGGATTCGAACCTGCGACCGTAGCAGCAGCGCGGCTCCGGACTGGAGCGCCTAGAACCGCACGGCCACCGCGGCCGGCAAGCTTTCCATGTGAATCACCTGAGTACAAATGATGCCTCCGTCAATGCACTCCCCATGTACACCTTGTGTACGCGATATTACTTCCATCTGTACATGTGTCTGTCGCCGGCCGCCGTGGTCTAGCGGTTCTAGGCGCTCAGTCCGGAACCGCGCGACTGCTACGGTCGCAGGTTCGAATCCTGCCTCGGGCATGGATGTGTCTCATGTCCTTGGGTTAGTTAGGTTTAAGTAGTTCTAAGTTCTAGGGCACTGATGACCACAGCAGTTAAGTCCCATAGTGCTCAGAGCCATTTGAACCATTTGAACCATGTGTCTGTCGCTATCCCACAACGTCTGTCACCTCATTGTATTTTCTGTACACATAAACGACCTTGGTGGGCAGGGAGAGGGAGAGTTAGTAATCAGTGGGTTGTTTGCTGATGATGCTGTGGTGTGCGGGAAGTGTCGAAAGTATGTGACTGTAGGAGGATACAAGGTAACTTAGACCTAATTTCTAGTTGTTGCGATGAATGGAAACTAGCTCTAAACGTAGCAAAATGTATGTTGATGTGGATGAGTAGGAGAAACAAACCTGAAATTGTTGGATACGGTTTTAGTAGTATCCTGCTTGATACGGTCACGTCGTTCAGATATTAGGCTGTAACGTCAGCAAGCGATATGACTGGAAACGAGCATGTGAAGATTGTGGCAGGGAAGGTGAATGGTCTACTTCGGCTTATTGGGAGAATTTTTAGAAACGGGGTCTGCATATAACACACTAGTGCGGCTGTTATTTGTACTGCTCGGGTGTTTGGGACTCGCAACAGATCGGATCAAAGAAAGACATTGAAATGAATCATAGTCAGGCGGCTATGTTTGTTAACAGTAGGTTCGAAAAACAAGCAAGTACTACGGAGGTGCTTTGGGAACACAAACGGTAATCCCTGGAGGGAAGGCGAAGTTCTTTTAGAGGAACAGTATTGAGAAAATTTGGAGAACCGGCAGAACTTTTTTACTGCCGCCAACATACTTTTTACACAAGGAGCACGAAGATACGAGAAATTAGAAATCCTACGGAGACATATAGACAATCGTTCTTTCCCCGCTCTCTTTGGGAGTGGAACGGGAAAGGAAACGACCAGTAATGGTGCAGGGTACCCTTCGTTACGCACCTTACTGTTGCCTGCGGAGTATGTATTTAGATGTAGATGTGAATGTTGATGTAGAGGCGGGTATTGTAAAGGAGGCACATTTCGCAGTTGGGGGAGGGATTTGGAAACTTCTACTTTGTGTCGGAGATTGTAAATGAGGGGTCCCTCAGTAAGGAGGTGATCAACCGTGGGAGCAGACTTGGTGAAAACGTACATGCGGAAGGTAGAACCTGAGTAGCTGTAAATGCGGAGAGCTGTTGGGATTTCTATAGCTGGAGGGCAATTGATTTCGGAGACCAGTTCCTGTAGTAAGATTTCGGGGATAACCTTCGTTATCGCAGCAGCAGGGATGGGGGAAGAGCGAAGAGGCTGGGGTGTTTGGTTTGCGAGGTGGTGACGAAGGAGGCGAGGGCGGCAAGAGGGCCGATTGTAATACCTGGGATTTTATGCAGTAGATCTATGTGGAAGTTAGGGTTCGTGGATTTAATAATGACTAAATCATTGTGTTGTGGACTGTCAAGGCAGCCAGTCCACAGTGACGGGTAGCCGATAGAAAGGCACGCGTACACACACGCCGACTGGCGTGATTTCTGGAACGGGATAATTAGTGAATGCGATAAAGAAAAGAACGTAGCTACTAGAACACTTAACTTTTATGCATCCTTTGGTATACAGCAATCTTGATGATACAAGTGAGACTCATTAAGATACATGCAATGTTACAAATGGCGCCTTGCTAGGTCGTAGCCATTAACTTAGCTGAAGGCTATTCTAACTGTCTCTCGGCAAATGAGAGGAAGGCTTCGTACGTCTAGTCGCTAGCAATGTCGTCCGTACAACTGGGGCGAGTGCTAGTCCGTCTTCCTAGACCTGCCATGTGGTGGCGCTAGGTCTGCAAGTACGGACAGTGGCGACACGCGGGTCCGACATGTACTAATGGACCGCGGCCGATTTAAGCTACCACCTAGCAAGTGTGGTGTCTGGCGGTGACACCACACATTGCGCAGTGTGAGTTGGCTAATTGGGTGTGTGGGATATACTTCCTGATTTCAAGAGAAAGGGATTTGGCGTTTGGTAAGCTGGGGTCAGGGCGGGGTAGGATAAAGGCGTGAACAGATGGGGAAAAAGTTGCAAGGGGGGTCGGGATTTATCTGGGATTTCTCAGGAAGGGTACTGGCAGTGGATTCTTTGTTATGGCGTTGTGTTATTTTTTAGAGACAGTGAGATGGAGCGGGGATTGGGGGATTGAGGATAGCAGTGTATGTCATGGTGTAGGTCCTTCCATTGGGGTCGTGTTTTCGAGGAAGCTTGTTGACTGGATGACAAGTATTGTAGCTTCTGGTGTGGTCACAGTGGCCTTGAGAGATGTTAACCTTGCTGCTGTTTAAGCAGGAAAAATGGCCTATGAGCGATAAATGGAAACTGAAGGATAGGCAAAGGAAGTGGTTGAAGGTGAGGAAGCGTCGTGGGAAGGGTAGTGTAGCTGAACGAAGCGATGGCAGATGGGGAAAAGTCTGTGGGAAGGGGGGGGGGGGGTGGACATCATACGGTGGTGGGTTGCAGGAAGTTCTCCACGTAGCGACTGTTGGAGCATGGAACAGGGTGGTATAAATGGTGGAGCTAGTAGTAATGCCCATAATGGGGTAAAAGAACAGGACGGCACTGATGTGCTGGTGGCGGCAACGGATGAAGGCGGCGACTGCAACAGGGGTGACGACGAAGACGGAGGCGGTGGGTCGACTATGTGAGACAATGCTGCTTGATCTTCAAATAGTGTTCTACACAAGTCACTGAACTGGTGTGAAAAACATAAAATCCATAATAGAAGCCTATGGAAATAAAGAAGAAAATGTAAAAAATGGACAATCACGAATGAAATAAATAATACACTACTATCTAAACATATTCCTGTGCGGAATGAGTGTGGCACAAGGAACCTAGATTAAGAGCTCCTAGGTTTATCACTTAAATTTTTCACTTCGGCTCGGAAGTCTCGAAAATGTTGCAGTAGAATAGCACACTCTCCACTATGATGTGCAGTGTATGGAAGAGTTTATCTCACATTGTACTACACTATCTGATCAAAAATACCCGAACTCTAATATGGGATCTGTCCACCCTTCGTCTTCACGACGGCCCGAACTCTGCTAAAGACATTTTCATTGAGGTGTCTGGAGGACTGCGCGGGAATGGCAGTCAATTCTTCGTCAAGAACAGAAATTAAGTGAGGTAGTGATGTTGCATATAGTGGTCTGGAGCGACATTCGTGTTTTAGCTCATCCCAAAGGCGTTGCGTTGGTTTCAAGTTGGGACACTCGGCAGGCCATTTTATTTTAGGAGTGTTATTGCCCACAAACTATTGCCTTACGGATGTTGCTTTATGACACGATGTGTTGTCATCCTCATACGACCAATCATTGTCTTCTAACCGTTCCAGTGCTGTACATAGTACACAATGGTGCTTATATCCTTCCTAATTTAGCATATTCTTAAGCGCAATAAGGGACTCATACTCCAACCACGAAAAACACCTCCATATCTTAACACCACCTCCACCATACTTCATTGATGGCACTACACATCATGGCAGGTAATGTTTTCCAGGCATTCGCCTTACCCAGACCCTTTCACTGGATTGCCACAGAGTACAGGGCGATTCATCACCACAGTTCACTCGTCTACAGTCATCCATCACGCCTCGGCATCACTCTTTATACCACCTCAAGTGCCACTTAGCGTTGACCGCAGAACCGCGTGGCTTATGAGTAGCTAATCGACCATTGTATCCCATTCTTTTTAACTCATTATGCACAGTCATTGTGCAAGCTGGATTTGTGGTATCACCTTGGGACTCACGAGGTATTTCTTGCGCCGATTTCATGAGATTTTTTGCAACAATTCTCTGCAGTGCTAGACATTCCTTGTCCATCAGTACATGCGGTCTTCCTGGTCTTAGTTTGGCTGTGGTTGTTCCATCGTATTTTCCATTCCACAAATAAATCACCACCAGTCGAACTGGGCAGCTTTACAATAGCTGAAAAATGGCTGATGGGATTTTTTAGTGAAATGACATCCAGTAACTATTTGACATTATAACTCGCTGAGCTCTCCTGACCAACCCATTCTGCTCTTACTGCTTCTCCAGTGAAAACACGATACTCCAAAAATGTTCAAATGTTTGAAATCTTATGGGACTTCCAGAATGAGATTTTCATTCTGCAACGGAGTGTGCGCTGATATGAAACTTCCTGGCAGATTAAAACTGTGTGCCGGACCGAGACTCCAATTCGGGACCTTTGCCTTTCGCGGGCAAGTGCTCTACCAACTGAGCTACCCAAGCACGACTCACGCCCCGTCCTCACAGCTTTGCTTCTGCCAGTACCTCCTCTTCTACCTTCCAAACTTAACAGAAGTTCTCCTGCGAACCTTGCAGAACTAACACTCCTGAAAGAAAGGATATTGCGGAGACATGGCTTAGCCAACAGCCTGGGGGATGTTTCCAGAATGAGATTTTCACTTTGCAGCGGAGTGTGCGCTGATATGAAACTTCCTGGCAGATTAAAACTGTGTGCCGGACCGAGACTCGAATTCGGGATCTTTAACTTTCGCGGGCAAGTGCTCTACCAACATTTTTTTTTTGGTCGAGTCTCCTTCCTCCCCGTCAACCCGTCCTTTACACTCGCCAAGTGTTGCCTTCTCGGCCCGGCTTCCACGCCGTTAAAGAATGAATGTAACTTGATGATGTGGAAACACGCTTCTTCTGAACGACAAACTAAGTGTGCCCCTTCTGCTGCGTTTGTTTGCAACATGGCCTGAGTAAAAATAAATGTAAATTCCATTGAGAAGGCAGTCACATATTTGTTATGGAAATGTAACTGCATCTGTAAATTTCGTTCTCCGTGTCTGTAAAAACGAAAAGAAGGAAACTCATTATTGCTGATAAGTAAAATTTCCTTCTTCAGAAGGTAATGAAGTAAAGTAGGCTTCTTCTGTTTGATTTTACACATAATTAACATAAATGTGTCTTCTTGTGAAAAGAAAAGGAAAGAAAGACAGAAACTAAATAAAGGATGTATACTAGTTTAATCACTGTGCTTCCCCTAAAACAAAGTAATAGATACACATAGGCTTAACTGGTCTATACTGATGATCTTCTCTGATTACTTTCTGTTGGAAATCCTATTCCTCCTACGTGAAGTTCAAACTTTAACCAAAAATCATTCGTCTAATATACGAAGTACTTCGATGTGTAATATAAATTACGCATTTTTATTGGTTACAGTGTTGTTTTAGTTAAAAAAATTGCGTAATTTTCTTTGTATTTTTAGTACACATCAACTTGTGGTGTTCAGTTGTAAGGTATGCCCAGAAGTCCTCCCTATTGCTTGATTCTTTTGTTAGGATGTAATGCATCGTTTGGCCTTTCAACCAGTTAATTGCGTATCGTTTTGTTTTAGGGTAAGGTATACCGTCAGGGTTTAAAAATTCAGCAGTCGTAACGGCATTGGGCGTAGTTCTGCTGACGCTCGCTATCTTTTGTCATATGTAGAGCCATATTTCTTTTACCCTGTAACACAGCAATCTATGCTCTTCAGTATCTGGTATATTACATAATGTACACAGCGGTGACTCGGCCAATCGAATAGAGTGATGTTTAGAGTTCGTCGTAATTTTTCTGTTTACAGCAAAGTACCAGGTCGATTTGACATCCGTTGGCAGGTTCAGTCAGTGAATATTTTCCCATATTGTTTCCCAGTTATAACAAGGATACTTTTGTACTACGTCGTTTCTGGGTTTGTCTTTCATCAAGTTATTGTAAAGTTCTTTTACTTTCATGATGTCTTTTTCAGGAATCCTTGCCTGTATGTAGCTGTATTCTACGAAGAAGTGTTTCAAGTGATATAGTCCGTTGGGTATGTGTTGGACATTTATAGGTACACTGACGTCAGTAGGAGCTATTTCGTTTAATAAATGTGCAGCGAGGGTACCACTTGGTTCTTTCCATTGTTTGTATGTGGTAGCAAGGCCTGCGCTTTTTTGCTGAGATCGGTGAGATTTAACCCACCACAATTCGTAGGGTGTATCGGAATGTCATATTTGACTTTGAAAATACGTCCGCGGCTCACAAAGTGTCCTAGTGCAGATGCGATGCTTTTCAACAAAGTCGCAGGTGGTGGCAGAACTTGTTCTACATACACTCCTGGAAATTGAAATAAGAACACCGTGAATTCATTGTCCCAGGAAGGGGAAACTTTATTGACACATTCCTGGGGTCAGATACATCACATGATCACACTGACAGAACCACAGGCACATAGACACAGGCAACAGAGCATGCACAATGTCGGCACTAGTACAGTGATATCCACCTTTCGGAGCAATGCAGGCTGCTATTCTCCCATGGAGACGATCGTAGAGATGCTGGATGTAGTCCTGTGGAACGGCTTGCCATGCCATTTCCACCTGGCGCCTCAGTTGGACCAGCTTTCGTGCTGGACGTGCAGACCGCGTGAGACGACGCTTCATCCAGTCCCAAACATGCTCAATGGGGGACAGATCCGGAGATCTTGCTGGCCAGGGTAGTTGACTTACACCTTCTAGAGCACGTTGGGTGGGACGGGATACATGCGGACGTGCATTGTCCTGTTGGAACAGCAAGTTCCCTTGCCGGTCTAGGGATGGTAGAACGATGGGTTCGATGACGGTTTGGATGTACCGTGCACTATTCAGTGTCCCCTCGACGATCACCAGTGGTGTACGGCCAGTGTAGGAGATCGCTCCCCACACCATGATGCCGGGTGTTGGCCCTGTGTGCCTCGGTCGTATGCAGTCCTGATTGTGGCGCTCACCTGCACGGTGCCAAACACGCATACGACCATCATTGGCACCAAGGCCGAAGCGACTCTCATCGCTGAAGACAACACGTCTCCATTCGTCCCTCCATTCACGCCTGTCGCGACACCACTGGAGGCGGGCTGCACGATGTTGGGGCGTGAGTGGAAGACGGCCTAACGGTGTGCGGGACCGTAGCCCAGCTTCATGGAGACGGTTGCGAATGGTCCTCGCCGATACCCCAGGAGCAACAGTGTCCCTAATTTGCTGGGAAGTGGCGGTGCGGTCCCCTACGGCACTGCGTAGGATCCTACGGTCTTGGCGTGCATCCGTGCGTCGCTGCCGTCCGGTCCTAGGTCGACGGGCACGTGCACCTTCCGCCGACCACTGGCCACAACATCGATGTACTGTTGAGACCTCACGCCCCACGTGTTGAGCAATTCGGCGGTACGTCCACCCGGCCTCCCGCATGCCCACTATACGCCCTCGCTCAAAGTCCGTCAACTGCACATACGGTTCACGTCCACGCTGTCGCGGCATGCTACCAGTGTTAAAGACTGCGATGGAGCTCCGTATGCCACGGCAAACTGGCTGACACTGACGGCGGCGGTGCACAAATGCTGCGCAGCTAGCGCCATTCGACGGCCAACACCGTGGTTCCTGGTGTGTCCGCTGTGCCGTGCGTGTGATCATTGCTTGTACAGCCCTCTCGCAGTGTCCGGAGCAAGTATGGTGGGTCTGACACACCGGTGTCAATGTGTTCTTTTTTCCATTTCCAGGAGTGTAATTAACTTTGGATCTGAAGTATACAGTTGCCACTGTTACTTTTTGAAGTTCATCGAGTTTCCTAATACTATGTGCTTGTACAAAGGCGCGCATGCTGTTACGTAATTTTCGATAATTAGCAGCAATAGTGAGCTTGATATTTCTTTTAAAATCTATGCCGAGACATTTCATGGTTACAAGCTCGCGTAAGAGATCCTGCGTTTGAGTCCCAATTCCACGGCTGATGTTGAAAATCCCCGACTTTGTTCTATTAAGTTTTGCACCAGATGCCTGTTCATATTTTGTTACTGTTCGTAGTGCGCTCTGTACTTCAGCGCCATTCACGACTAGGAAGCCCACGTCATCAGCGTACGCCTTGCACACGATCTTTTCCCCATGTATTCGTAGTCCTTGTAGATGTTTCATAAGGGAGGCAAGCAGGGGCTCGATGGCGGTGGCGAAGAGTGCCATTGACATTGGACACACTTGCCTAATGGAGCTGGTGACGTCAATCAGGCGGCTACTGTGTCCATAGATGACAAATCTGGCTGAGTTGTTTGTTAATGTATTTCTTACTACCGCAATGGATCTAGGTGGGAAGCCCATTGCTCCCATGGTGCGAAGGAGAAAACTATGATTAACCCTGTCGAAGGCTTTATCAAAGTCGAGTGAGATGAGTGCACATTTTATTTTGCAGACGTCGGCCGTTGAGATTAGGTCCCTGTAATCACAGAGGGTCTGGAGAATTCTTCTGTCTTTGCCCACACTTGTTTGATAAGGGCCAGTGACGCTGGTCATTGTGGTTTTCAGCCTGCAAGCGAGGATGCGGCCAAAGATTTTGTATTCGCTGTTTAAAAGCGTAATTAGCCATTGCGCACTTACAGTTTTCGTATTGGTAGTTTTTGGTACTAACACTACGAGTCCCTCACGAAAATCTTCCGGGATGTCATTTTCAGGGTTTAGCAGTTCGTTGCAGATGAGAGTAAACTTGCCTTTTACGAGGCCACTGAATCTGCGATAAAATTCTGCCTGAATTCCATCTGCCCCTGGAACCCTATTTTTCGTGCTTCCATATATAGCTCCTTCGATGTCTTCTTCAATCACTTGCGAGATGAGAGTTTGTGCTTCCGCGTGGCATACTTTGCCCTGGAGGTTGATCATTAACTCGTCTTGAAGCTGTTCGTCAACCGGTTGACTAGACATTAAGGATTCAAAATGCTGTACGATTGCCTCTTTAATCTCTCTTTGCTTCGTCAGCTTCCTTCCATCATCAGTTGTTATTTCAGATAATATTTTGCGAGACGCCCTTTTGCTTTCACGAACGACATGATAAATGGAAGTGACCTCGTTCTGTGCTATATTCTGCGCACGCGACCTTATTTGGTAGCCTTCCAGTTGTTTACGCCGTAGTGCTAAAATTTTTGCTTTAATTTTGTTAATTCTTTCGTAGTTGTCCACAACTGTTGCATCGGACTTGTACAAATCCCTTCGACATTGAAAGTAAAATTCTATAGTCGATTTGTACCAAACGTTTTTGTCTTTTGAGTAGTTTATGAAAAACCTCCGTATACTAGGTTTGGCATGTTTCAGCCACCGGTCAGTGCCAGAGTTGTACGAGCTAAATTTGCTTTCACACTCTCTCCATACCTTGTGAAATGCCTCCTGACAAGCATGGTCTTCCAGATGTGACACGTTGAGCTTCCACGTGCCTCTACCTCCGAAGGTCCCTTGTTTCATCAGATTGATTGTGCATATGTATGCAGCATGATCCGAAAAAACGGTAGGCCATACTTCGGACTGCAAAATGAGTTGTTTCAAATTGTGCGTTACATATATCCTGTCGAGACGGCTCGCCGAGTGACTTGTGGCGTGGGTGAAGCCAGGGGCTGCACCGTGCATATGTTCTCATGATTCTATTAGTCTTAAGTCATTAACTATACGTTCCAGTTCAGTACACTTGTTGAAATTGGGAGTTTGGTCTTTGGCATGCAAAACACAGTTAAAATCTCCTCCCAGGATAAGATGTTCATATCGAGTTCCAAATAGTGGGACAATTTCTTCTTTAAAGAACTCCGTTCTGCGGTGCCTGTTACTGGTTCCTGAAGGGGCATACACGTTAATGAGTCGTATTTTGTTTATTGTGGCCGCTTGGCCGCCATGCCTTTACTGTTTGGTAGTTTTACTACATCTTGGACTACTATGCCCTCCTTCGTGAGCAGAGCCGTGCCCATTTCCGCTCCATGCCATGGGTTTGTAATGGTGTTGAAGCCAGGTACGTTACCAAGCTCAATGTCTGTCACTTCTTGCAAAACTCGAATGTCGCTGTCAGAAGCATATATAAAATCTTTTAAGTTCTGTAGTTTAAAGGAACTATGAATCTTATTAAGGTTTACTGTCGCTATTTTGTATCCTTGTATGTCAGACATTCTTCGTTCTACTTGACCTAACTTTAAAAAACATTCTTCTGTTTTGTCTCGCAAGCGTCAGCTTTAAAACGCATTTTAATGATATTCACCGGTAGCAAATGTTTCAGCGGTGTGTCCTTGTTCTTTAGAATGTTCGTTCGCGGAGACGTCTTCGTTGAAGAAATCAGCCACCTGTGGGGCTAGCTTACAGTCTGTCTTAGTTTCTGAAACTTCTGTCATTTCTTCGTCGGCATTGTTATGGTCGCTTTCGTCTGCCCAGCTGGTTGAGGTTGTCGTCGTGGGTGGGACGAGTGAAGTTTCATGAGAGTGCCTGGTTTCTTGGGGGATGGGTGGATGCTTTCTCTGTTGGCTTTCCTTGGACGTCTCATTTTTCCAGCGCAGAAGGGGAACGCTCCTCAGAAACTGGTGTCACTTTCGTGTTGCTATAGATCTATTGGCTTAAGGTACTACTTATTTCCTTCGATTTTTGTCGGAGTGTGGGAGCTGCCTCCTCTGCACCTTTGCGCGCCAGCCGGAATTTCTTATTTTTCTTTGGAGAATTGCCTCTCGACGGACTTTCTTCAGTATCCAAGTTAGTGTCGCTTTCCTGCACGGTGTATCGAGCTTCAACTTCCGGCGGATCTGCTGCCTTTACAGTTGCAGGTGCCTGTTTCGGTGGAACTTCAACCGTTTTCGTAGATTGGCGGGACTCTTGCAGGTCGTCAGCTATGACGGCACTTACGTCCATCGGAATTTCAGTGTCTTGGAGAATTTGTATTTGCACACGATTCAGGAGCTGAGGAAGCAGTCGGCCGTTCGCGTGCCACGGCGGCGTAAGTTCCAGGCAGTGTTGTCATCGCCGGTGGCCTGGCGACCTCGGCGGCCGGCAGCTGTGCAACGCGCCGCTGTATACATTCTGCGCGAACGTGCCCAGGCTTGTTACAGGCGGCACAGGTTCGCGGTTGGTCGTCATAAATTACAATCCCTCTATATCCGCAGGCATTGATGTACGAAGGGATGTGCTTTTGTAACTCTACTCGAAGCTGCCGTACGTCATTTAGTACTGGGAATTTATGCGCGCTTGACCATTTCTCGGCAAAGTTGCTGAGCACTTTCCCGAAGGGTGAAATTACAGCATTAATTTGGTCTGTTGTAATCTCAAAAGACAACTCGAAGATTCGAATTGTGCGAATGCCAAAACCAGCATGTGCAACGGTGACTTCACCAACGTTTCCATCCGAGTGCTTAAATTTCATGACACCTCCGGAAAACTCAACTATTTTCTCGCACAACTCGGAATTACGCATTTTAACAAACACGACACAAGCTACAATCGACAGGTGGATCCCAATTACATCATTAAAGGAGAGCTTTACATCTTCTTCTAACCAATTTTCCACTTCAAACGACTTGGGTCTGGCATATCGAGGATCAAAGGTAAGTTTCAACGTATCTTTTCGACTTGGTTGAGCCATCACTGCATGCTACTCATTACTTCTCGAAGTGTTCTATAAACAGAGTTTTAAGCCGCAGCAAGCGCAAGACTTACCACGCGGAAGCACAGACGACGCAGCGCGCAGCACCCTACGTCCTACCTCCACGCCGACCGCCGGCGAACTAAAACAACTGAGCTACCCAAGCACGACTCACGCCCCGTCCTCACAGCTTTACTTCTGCCAGTAACTCGTCTCCTACCTTCCAAGCTTAACAGAAGCACTCCTGCGAACCTTACAGAACTAGCACTCCTTTCTTTCAGGAGTGCTAGTTCTTCAAGGTTCGCAGGAGAGCTTCTGTTAAGTTTGGAAGGTAGGAGACGAGGTACTGTCAGAAGTAAAGCTGTGAGGACTGGGCGTGAGTCGTGCTTGGGTAGTTCAGTTGGTAGAGCACTTGCCCGCGAAAGACAAAGGTCCCGAGCTCGAGTCTCGGTCCGGCACACAGTTGTAATCTGCCAGGAAGTTTCATATCAGCGCACACTCCGCTGCAGAGTGAAAATCTCATTCTGGAAACATCCCCCAGGCTGTGGCTATGTCTCCGCAGTATCCTTTCTTTCAGGAGTGCTAGTTCTGCAAGTTTCGCAGGAGAGCTTCTGTTAAGTTTGGAAGGTAGGAGACGAGGTACTGGCAGAAGTAAAGCTGTGAGGACGGGGCGTGAGTCGTGCTTGAGTAGCTCAGTTGGTAGAGCACTTGCTCGCGAAAGGCAAAGGTCCCGAGTTCGAGTCTCGGTCCGGCACACAGTTTTAATCTGCCAGGAAGTTTCTTATGGGACTTAACTGCTAAGGTCATCAGCCCCTAAGATTACACACTACTCTACTTAAATTATCCTAAGGACAAACACACACACACACCCATTCCCGAGGGAGGACTCGAACCTCCGCCAGGACCAGCCGCACAGGATACTCCCCACATCCATTTATGCTGGCGGATCCGCCTGTCGTGACATCTAGTGACCAATTCTTCATTAATCAGGGTTGTACGGATACCTCTCATCAGATAGTAAATATTCTCATATAGTGGTTGCCACACGTTCCATTCTCCTAGGAAGTGGTCTTCACGGAAGCAATATGTAGTTGACAGAAATGTATTGCTGGGTTCCACACACGGTAATGGTTCCCTAAATTTTGTAATTAGGCTGTTATCCAGTTTTTCCATTTAAGACATTTTATCATTTTTCTGACTCTCTCCCGTCGGTGACCATTTGTGCCGCTCTTGTATATGCTCAATACTCTGTTAGTTCTATATGATCTGGTTTCACCTTCTTGTGCAGTGATTAAAAAACAGTTATGCAAGAGCAAATAGATTTTCCGTATTGTATTTACTTAGTGAATGCACCATCTGTGTATTAACATTTAATACCAGGCAACCTTTTCACTGAAGACAGCTCTGTTTACTTGTATCAGTTAGTATTGTTATGTTCCTAGTCCCGGCTATGCCGTGTAATCTAGTTTCGGCAACACGATAATCCGTTTACTTGTCTTTATACTGTCCAGCCTTCAATCTTAGCGCTAGAAAAGTCGATATTCTGCTTTCTAGTACTCTTCATCACCTTTCTCTTCATTCTGTCCATCCTTAACCTACATTTCAAACCGAGAGTAATCTCCTTTCTGTTCAACAGTGGTAAGTCGTATTAGTATAGGTCAGTAGAGCTTACGCGTCCGTGAATCTCAACCCTGCTTTCTATTTGCCTACAGATTTCATTTTTATTCCACAATCTTATTTGGCTTCACTCGTTGCATCCTACCGGTGCGGGATCGAAAGCTGTGTCGATAGCCTGCGACCCTACCTTACATCATTCTCAACACGAAACCATCATTGTTAATATTCCCTTTTTAGTACCATTACTTTTTTGACATACTGTAGTTCACTTTATTCCATTCGTCTGAGGATTGCAAACATCTTAATTCATCTTAAATTACACAGTATGATTCCGTATGACACTATAAACTTTCAGGAATGCTGGAGGACGATAAATGTATCAAAAAATTTTACTGAAGATTGGCTCTAAAATGCATACTTTAAGGGGTGGGAACACTTATTGCCATTTCCGCTGCTGTGAAACAAATCTCTTCTACTGAACAAATAAGTGCTCTTAGCTATTAAGGTATACATTTTATATCCATGTGTACTGACTTTTTGTTACATTTATCCTTCTCCACCATCCGTGAAATTTTTTAACGTCATCACGGTATTATCCTCTACACAACAATCCTTGTGTCAACAAATACGAGTATTATGAATGTAATACGATGTAACTTTATTCCTCCTTCCATTACTAACTGGAAGATCACAGTCGAAACCATCGCAATTTTACCTTTCCTGAAATCAAAATTCGTTTTGACCTGTACGACAACGGCGCTTTCTCGATAAAGACATGAGACTGAGATATATATAGAGACCATCGGCAGAGCAGATATGGTGGCATTATTGCTCGCGCCCGAGTATGTGTAGCTGCGGTTTGTGACGACAGCCCTCCGTTTCGGATAGGCGGCGTCCTAACAAACCACATACTATTCGGCGACGCCTAAGTGACCCTCAGCTGACGTTCATAGGCGCCGTTAGGCTGAACACCGATCACTGCGATGCCAGAGTCGTCATTTGCTGATGCAAACACAGTTGTCGCAGGTCAGGGACCAACTTAACTAGGTGGTTGGCTATTTTTACCGACTGGCCTGGAGCCAACTTCAGGAAGTTGCGTCGTCGTTTTTCGATGTCTCGAGCGAAAGGTGACATTTCCTAAAAGTTCTTGATCTCTCATGGCACATCTGTGAACACTGGTACTGTGAGGGCAACTTATAGGCTGACGGTAAAAATAAAATGGTGTTGATTATACAAGTAGGCAATCTGGACTAGTGAAACCGTGTACTCACGAGCGAATATATTTGCCTGGACCATAAATTCGGACACTTATAGTCGGGAGAAGACGCTATACATTTTGCTACTGCATTAAATCATGACGGGATTACGAAATTTTCTAAATGAAGTCACTCACACATGTTTGGAAACGTTTCCTCAACCTGAAAACCGACGTATAAGACAAAATTATAATTTTTTTCAAAGGTTTAACTAGCAGGCATCTCACCCGGAAGATTGGGATAAGATGGCTAAGTAGATTACATACCATAACCAAAGTTATTACATATTTTACTCTTAAGTAAGAGGAAATGAAAGTTAGTATTGCAAATAACGACCGTTATACGGTTGATACACTCGTATACTATTTTACAGCACATTTGTTACACACATCTGATTCGTCTATGCAAGTTTTACGATGCCACTTCATGCAGTGAATACACAGAGTCCAGTCCACTTACGATCCGTTTTTCTCGTAGTCGTTTCTTTTACACACAACACATTCATTGTCTTCAGCAATCAACTTTATTTTCTCCCTTGTTTTGTGTTTAGAGCACTTTCTTGTGTCAGTCCTTTGTAGTTGATTTGCTTTCAAACTTTGTAGAATCTCCTGGTCTGTCAAAACCGATGTAACTTCTTTCCTCCTTTTCTCTACCGTTTCCAAAACAGTTATTGGTGAAATCTTTTCAAACGAGGTAGAGGTCCCTGCTTCAGCTACAACCCCTGAGTTGGAATCAATTTCTGCGGCCACAGATTCGCTAGAAGTGTTGGGCTTTAGTTAAAAGGTCTACCAAGAACGTTGGTTTGAAAACGATGCTTCTGCGTATTTTATAAGCATAGTCTGCAAATAAATAAATGCACAAGAAAGTGTCCATTTCAGTCCAGAGAAAATATGGCGTCTTTCCCAGGTATAGGAGGTATCGGGGTGAAGCGCATGCTTACATATGTGTACCACTATGGCAGCAAACTGGAAGAAACAGGACGCACACACAGTTGAAGATACAGGGGTCATGATCAGCACACGATTGGAAATGTTAAAAATATATATAAATAACTATTATTCTTTTCAAATACATCTGAGATTATTTCACAGCGTGTATTGTAACACACACCATAATTTGTTTTCTCCCAATGGCGAAAAATATTCGTTAGAACCGCAGTACCGCTTCCTCTCGGAACTTGGAGGCAAGGTAGCAATGAAAAGCTGGTTGGTACGCCCTCTTGACACGAGGGGTAACACCAGGAAATAGGAGATCTTCCTAAGATTCACTCCAAATTGGGCTCAGTACGTGGATTTTAATGTGGTTAGTCCTGAAACAATGATAATTCATCTTTGAATGCCGTCCTTCATGCATAAACAGACTGATCAGAAAAGGCATAGGAGCTTCTTCTACTTTTTAAGAAATCTGTGCGGAAATATGGCTATTTACTGCACAGTGCGCAGTTATACTTCAGATGTTCTTATTTCTCAGTGAGGCCAACTACAGGAGAATATTCATTTCTGCCTTCAGGAAGAAATATGTTACTATTTCGGTCAAACATTACACAATAAGTTACAAAAATTTGCCACCAAATACGTACATTGTTCCAAGACTGAGTGATAAGCTGACAATAGAAACTAATTTATTTCCATATATTTCCGAAAAAGGGCTCCACTCATTGCTAGTTGAGGTGGTGAGAAGGATGTCCTTGCTTTTATAAAATCGATACACTATGAGAAGCTGATCATTTCTCCTAAAATAAACCAAACCTGCTATAGCAGCATTGATTATCTTCATGAACCGAAGATTTATGTCTGCCGAATTTTTGTCAAACTTCACTTTGCTGTACTTCAAGCTCAAAATCATGTGAAGAATTAGCAATAAATCACTTTTCGGTAGTAGTTATAATCTTTTAGGAATTTCTTACTCTGAGCTTTTAAGATACTCCATTTCTGATATTCCGATTGAGCATGGAGTGGAGAGGTGATTGAACATGAGTTGGGAACTGTAACAAGGAGGGGAAAGGTATGAGTTGTAGCAAAATGATGTTGGATGGGCTACAGGGGCTTTCCGTAAGGAAGTAATAGGTGTAGTAGTACTGTTTCCTTGACAGGATCGGGAGCTGTCGACGTGGAGTTATGGATCAAAAGAGCGTCCCTGTTAAAGATTTTTCCGTATGGTATGCGGATGTTGTGGAGGTAGCGACAAACGGGCTCTGATGATACAGATGTGGCAGCGGTCTGGGTTTGGAGAACACTGAGAAGACAAAGGGATGTGGTCTTCAAGATTATATGAGGTAAAGAATTTGTCGTGATCAGGGGTATTTTAGGAGACCAGCTGACGGAGACTGTGAAAAAGGAAGATGGATATGGCAGGCAAAGTTAACAATGTGCCTCTTAAGAGACCGTAAGAATGTTAAAGCGTTGGGGGTATGGGACACTAAACTACGTTGCCGAAGTAAGAAAGGTGGGATAATTCTTTCAAAGGATAAATTAAAGACGTAATTCTTACGTGCAAATTTTAGTAGCTGTAGCCTATTGCGGGATGATGTTTGGATAGGGCCATCCAGTCAGTTTGAGGATGAGAGACAGTTGAAGATAACCTAGGGTGTTAGTAAAATGATGATGAACTATCAGGCTGAAACAAGATAAGCTATAAATGGTGCCTCCTATGAATTTTGGTCAAATTTTAATGCAGTTAGTTGGAAGGTACCAGAGGTTACCTCCGGACGTATCGATCGGTCTGAGTAGAAATCACCTTACTGGATGGTCCTGTTACGTGTGTGTAGCTCTTGTAACAACAAAGGGTGTTTTTTGAAGTGGTGGTTAGTAATGGAATCGTGACCAGACGTGTGATATTTTCTGAAGAATGTAGTTTGCATAATGAATGTATAGTTTTGGGAGTAACAGCCTCATGAGTTTGTGGAAAAGATGCAACACTTGAATGAGGCGCCGACACCCTATCGCTTCTACGGGATTCAGAAAGTGCATAAGAAATTCTACAAAGTGTTCTGAAATTTCCATTACAGACATCTAGGCCATTCAGAGGAGAGTGAGTACGTACCGTTTCCGTTCCACAACGGTTTCAATTCCGGTGTTTAACACATCCATTTATGCTTGAGGAACTGGATTAGGCGTGGCGCAGAACAATTATTTTTATCATTTCGAAAAGAAACATAACGAAACAACGTTGTAATGCATCAGTGTTGCTCTGTACGTACAGGATGCTGGGGTTCTTTTTTGTTTTAGAATAACGTAAATTTATAAGGTTTAAGTGTTAATAGAAAAAAATGCGCTCGTGTCATAAATGTATGTTTTATTATGTTTCCTTTCGAATTGTCACCTAATACCTCTACTGCCTTTCGCCTAATTCAGTTTCTGAAGTAGAAGTGTATGAGTTAAACATCTGAATTGAAATCGTCGTAGAACGGAACCGGTAATTTTTTGGACATGGGTTCCTATTCAAAATATTGTGTGAACACTCCCCTCTATAAGTTCTAGAAATTTGTAACGGTAATTTCCAAACACCCTGTATAGCAACCACCATAAGGTCGCAGACAAATGTGCTGGCCAAATCTCTGGCGGAATTACTGCTATGTATTCGCAACTGCGAGTACAAACAACCATCAGCAGTACTATATGGAAACGACGACAACGAAAATTTATGCCGGACCAGGAATCGAACCCGGATGTCCGTTTTTAAGCAAGCGGTCGCCTTAACCGCCTTTGATATCTGTACACGACTCACGGCCAGACCAAAACTCCCATATGTCCATGTTCTTACGTCTCAATCTGTACTCGTCCACACATATGCAATTCACATACAGGGGAGGACATTTTAATTGGAAGTCACTGCCCGGAAGAAAGATCCAATACTCCTTCGGACAAGCAAGCGTCTCCGAAGGAACAGGCACTGCGGAGACTGCAGCCATTCTGAAATACATGAAATGTTTTCTCAATTGCGAATGCGAAGATTCCTCAGCTGTGTAACCGCTCTAGTAAAGCGGGAAATATGGTTCTGAGTACGTCCGGCAAAAATTTTCAGAGGCGTCACGCGTTACAGTAGAGTCAAATGGGCTGGCTGCTGAGCAGAAGTTAAGCCTTGAGACACTACGAGGCTACTGCCGTAGTTCCACTCTGGCCTTTCCTTACGTAGCTGCAACTGCGAATACATTTCATGTAACTGCTGTAGTCACCGCAAAGCCTTTTCTTTCGAACATGCATGCGTACTGCATCTTTTTTCTTAATAACGCAGGCAGTGGAATATCGTATGTATTCACCGATACTGTGCAACGACTTTCAATTAAAATGTCCTTATCTGTACGCAAATTGCGTAATGTGTGTACGACTGCTAGTTGTGATACAATAACGGCGACACGTCGAAGTTTGTATCTGACTGTGAACTGCGCACGGATAGCCAATATGGTTAATGCGACCTCTTCAGTAAAGGGGTAAATCTGGGTTCATATCCTGGCCAGCCACAATTTTTTTTGTCGTCATTGTCTTATACAGTTGACGGTTGTTCGTATTCAAAGTCATCCCACACATAATTAGAATATGTATCAAAGCGTGAAGGCGATATTACCCTGCATTAAGGAATTATCGCAGGAACTGATCTTTGTCACCATAACACGTTCCTGTCAGTCAGTCGGAGACAGTGCACAATCATAATGTGAAACGCACTTTGCAGAACGTCGCAACGCTTCTGTTGATATCGTCAATTTGATGGTGTATGTGAATACCGTGAGGTAGTTTTAAGTAAGTATGCTGCATCACGCTGTATTGTGCTTTGTTGAAGTGTGTGATTTGCAACGTGGTTAGATAGGCCTCAGCGTGCTACAATACTTAAAACACGAAAAATTATTATATGAGTTCTATCACCGTGGCTATGACTAATACAACTGCTGAGTCCTGTTCAAAGTTACTCTATTTATTACGGAATTAATTATATACAGTATTCAACTCTCGTTTGCATTGGACCCAAAGTCAGGTGCAATGTGAGACAAGCACCACTCTCATTCAAAGTCCTAATCCGTTTGGTAGAGATATCCGACAAATTCTTCTATGTCCAATGGCGAAGAGATTAACTGGTGGACGAGCAGCGACCGTCGAAAGATTTTTACTGACTGTTGTCCGCTGGCACTCGTCGTAACTATAAGGCTAGACCACGGCCCCAGAAGTAGGTCTGTCGATTGAATTTCCAGTCGAATCTACTTGTCGGACCGTGAGAGCGAAGTGGTACCGAGCAGCGCTCTACTTCCGCCCACGTGGAAGACAATGGGAAGTAGAGTGGAAAAAGCGTCGCCCTCTGTAGGCCAGACTGGAACTACGGCAGTACCCTCGCAGCGTCTCGCCGCTTAACTTCTCCTCAGCAGGCAGCCCATACAGCTCTACTGTACAGCGTGGCGCCTCTGTGCCTTGTGGGGTACAGAAGATCTGGTAATAACTGGAAAAGTGATTTCGTCTGCAGTCATTATTGTACGCAGTCATGAACCGTTTCCGAGACTTGTATAATAGTATTATTCAGGTACTGCAAGTATTTTAACCAAATGAACTACTTTAAGGTGGAGAAACATGTCAGTGACAACTGATCTCCATTATTTACAAACTGTGTTAACGTACAAACTCTGTGCTGAACTTTCGTGAGTTCACAACTCTAGACAAGAATCTGAGGTAGTGATACAACAACACTTTATTTAAGCAACATAAAATAAAGTGATTCACACAAAATTCAGTAAGATTGAAACGCACAAAATAACGATGTTATTGGCCTGATATAGATACACTGATATGACAAAATCATGGGATATCTCCTAATATCGTGTCGGATCTCCTTTTGCCCGGAGTATTGCAGTAGCTCGACGTGGCATGGATTCAACACGTCGTTGGAAATCCTCTGCAGAAATACTGAACCATGTTGCCTCTATAGCCGTCCGTAATTGCGAAAGTATTTCCGTGCAGGATTTTGTGCACTGACCACTCGATTATCCCTATAAATGCTCCATGGAGTTCATGTCAGGCGATCATTCACTCACATTGCCCATAATGTTCTTCAAAAAAATCGGGAGAACCTGTGGCCAGGTGACATTTATGGGAACATGAAGTCCATTAATGACTGTAATGGACTCCAAGTAGCCGAACAAAACGATTTCTATTCAACGATCGGTTCAGTTGGACCAGAGAATCTAGTACACTCCATGCAAACAGTCCATGGTGCCACCACCAGCATGTAAAATGTCTTGTTAACAGGCTGGATACATAACGATTTCCATTCAACCGTCGGTTCAGTTGGACCAGAGAATTTGGTACATTCCATGTAAACACAGCCCACACCATTATGGAGCCACCACCAGCTTGCACACTGCCTTGTTGACAATCTGGATCCATGGATTCGGGGGTCTGCACCTCGAACCCTACCATTAGCTCTTGCCAACTGCATTCGGGACTCATTTGATCAGGCCACGGTTTTACAGTCGTGTAGGGTCCAACCGATATGGCCGCGAGAGCTGTTAGCAATGGTACTCGCTTTGGTCGACTGCTGTTATAGCTCATCAGCCCCAAATTTCGCCACAGTGTCCTAACAGATACGTTCGTCGTACGTGGTACATTGATTTCAGCTGCTATTTCACACAGAGATGCTTGTATGTTAGTACTGTTTGTCTGTTAATACTGCTCTCGGTCGTTAAGTAAAGGCTGGCAGCCATTGCATTGTTTCTGTTGAGAGGAAGCGCCTGAGATTTGGTATTCTCGTCACACTCTTGACACTGTGGACCTCGGAATATTGAATATGCTAACTACTTGGAAATGGAATGTCCCATGCTTCTAGCTCCAACTACTATTCTGTGTTCAAAGTTTCTTAATTCTGGTCGTGCGAAATAATCAGGTTGGAAATCTTTTGACATGAATCATCTGATAAAAAATGACAGCTCCGCCAGTGAACTGCCCTTTTATACCTTGTAGACGCGATACTACCGTCATCTGTATTTGTACATATCACTATCCCATAATACTTGTCACCTGGGTGTAGAGTACAATAGTCTCCTTTAGCATGTTGACACATAACAACAAAACTTGAAGTAAACATGTCAGTGTCTATGACTGACTCAAATCGCAATAGTTAAGGCAACAGATGTATATCACTTCCAAAGCACAGAATCTAAAGAGACCAACGTTCTAGAGCTGGAGGCTCTGAAAGTGAGAACTGATTGCTCGTTGTGGCTGTTAAAGTACATCTCAGACAGACGAATATTGCTCGGTCTACTTGTGGGGAGATGACAAGAGTAACGTGCCGGTCTTGCGTCTAGCGACGATAAAAACGCCGCCTTTGATAAAACCGTTGCTGCTCGTCTTTGTGGTGTCTGCTGGAGTTTCATGAGAAAAAAAGTGGGTGTTACGTTTAATGGAACGTTTACGTGCTACTTTCTGAGGTAGCGCTCCCTGCAGGGTCGCCACTTCGGCAACCCGCTGGACACAACAGTATTGCTGGTGGACGGAGTGTCCTGAAACAGAACAAACCTCTCCACTGTATCCCACTGAGTACATGTGTTACTGTTGATAGTAATCCGTCCCTCGTATGGAACAGTTAAACTTGACGGCCAAGTTGATACTTCTCGAGAGAAATATGGCTTGTTCCCGACGTCCTTCCCAAATTTTCAGGCATATTCATAGAGGGTCGGGAGCCAATCTCCACCTACCGAGGCCCAACACATGGACAGTGTTCTTGTGGAGGGAAGATGCTGCGCTTTCCTCAGACAATGCTAGAACTGCACTTTGCTTACTGCTTCAGCTCAGCACGGCACGACAATCACTTCTTAACAGGTACTGTGAACTTTGGTACCGTATTTTTAGATCGCCAGTGGTGGCAGCGGCTGGGCACAAAACACTCATGGGTCAAAGCCGACTGTTTTCTGCCAGCTTCTGCAGATCCACAACTATGGAATCCTCGTTGAAAATGATTTGAACAAACTGTAGGCTATGTGTCACAATCATGCTTAAAATGGTTCAAATGGCTCTGAGCACTATGGGACTCAATATCTGAGGTCATCAGTCCCCTAGAACTTAGAACTACTTAAACCTAACTAAGCTAAGGACATCACACACATCCATACCTTTGGCAGGATTCGAACCTTCGACCGTAGCGGTCGCGCGGTTCCAGACTGAAGCGCCTAGAACCGCTCGGTCACCACGGCCGGCCAACCATGCTTCACTACAAAGCAAACATAGCGGTACGCTCCACTTGCACTCACCACACTACCACACTATCCAATACTTTGCAGTTAAACGACTGATATGTGGTATAGCAAGCTACCGAGATGGAGACTAGTACATTGAAAGAGTCGCACCAGACATTCACCAACAAGGAAAGTAAGTAACAACAGTAACGATGCTACGGTCGCCTTTCTGTAGAATAAGTATCTTGAAAGGCTCTTCTTTATTTTGCGCCATTTTCTGCAACACTCTCAATTTTCTTTCTGCCCTTCAAGTTGCAAAAACTGCGTTAAGCCAAAATTTGTGGTATATCGGTATTTGCATATGCTCTCGCAAAACTTTTCGCATGAATAAAAAATGAAGTTGGTGCACGTTGTTTGTTTTAATTGAATGGTTGTATGAAACATATGTCGCTTATGAGTTGTGCCTGTGCACCCTAGAAAGTTTCTACCTTTAGTTTATAGTCAATCAGATCTAAGAAAATATAATCATTCACCAATCAGCTTTATCTTTAAAGCCCAGCATTGCAATTTCTGATAGCTGAGCCATTCTAGGTGATGTTAATGAAGTCCAATTTGTGCTACCTCACCACCTACATCTTTATATATTAACCTGTATATGTATGTACATATCCAATGAAGATCGTAAATTATTAGTTGTCATGCAAGGATATTTAATTAACGCTAAATCATGTCCCAAAAGACTTCAAAAGGGTGCCTGAATAGTGACATTACTGTTTAATTTTGTTTTCAGGTCAGATAGTTATGTAATGAAAGTCAAAGTTACCATAAATTGTGTTGTTTATTTCAAAACCTGACATAAACGCGTCCAGTAGTTGCACTGAAGTAGAGTATAAACTTGTTTAACTTTCCTGTCCATTGACAAAATTTTTGACAAGTACGTAAATCAATTACTAGAAACTATGGTTGGTGGAGATTATAGATAAGGATATCATAGATAAAGTTACTACTTCCCTAGCATGAGTGATTAGTTTCTGCGCCAGAAGACAGTGATTCCAAAAGATTTAAGTTTACGAACTTATGGATGCCACAAGGACGCCTTCCTGCTACTCATGACAGAGCTAGCTATCACTGAGCACATTGTGACCTACACCCGTCCCGATTCCACATCTTACCATTTTTAGCTGTGTCGTGGTGTTGACTGACAGCACTGCTATTTGACTCGTTGATTTATTGCTCATTTAGAAACCTGTTGCAACATATTTTGCAACAGGTCGTTCATTTTACGGCTTTTCATTTAGAATACGAAACATATTCTATGTTGCAAACAGCAATTATTGTTTTCACTAATTACAATGGAAGTAATAATAAATTAAAATTATATTAGAAATTGAAAGAAAAAAACAAAAACAAAAAATATTCAAATTTTAAGATGATATGATGATAGATGATAGTAAGGATTTGGGAAAAAAAGAGAGAGAATGTTAACCTATCTGAGTCAGCCTGGTCTAATAGTCTCGAAACTATTTCGAGCCTTGCTATCGCGATTCGCTACAGTTTAATTTACGGGTTAATAGTTCTAAACATGATTTACAACAATTTTATAGCTATTATGTACATGGTGGAAAGCGCAATTGTCTGAGTGTAAAGCATATTATTTCTTGGGATTGTTAATTAACCTTCAGTTCATTAATATGTGTCTTGAATTCTACCTATTATGTTGCTTGTATAGTAAGTGTTCAGTTACAAGTGTGAGATCCCAACAGCGGTATAATGACCGCGGAACGGACATGCCTGCTGTTCATATTTAGGCTATATCAGATTTACAGGGTTGATTGCACTACTCTGTTTATTCTAATACATTTTCATTATTCTAGATGTCGTGTAAGGTTGTCTGCGGTACGTGTTGGAGAAGGGGTGCGCTGTTTGAGTGATTTTGTGTTTCGGTACTGCTGTCTGTTTTGGTGTGCGCATGGGAACTGCTCTCTTACGTGCTTCGTGGCTGTGTCTGCCTATATTCCTTATGTAATGTCCTTGAGACATTATCGGCAATTTTATTTATTATCTCCCACTTGTCCTTGTCTCTTATTGCCCGTATCATGTCATTGTCGTACTGTGTTGGTGTCTGGTGCTCTGCTCTGTATCGGTGACAGTGAAAAGGTATGTGTTCTGGGATCCAAGTTCCTAACATGTACAAGTAGCACTCTGGTTGCGGCCTACGCGGTATAAGTGCGCAGGGTAAGGGTCATGATATGTCAGAAAGTGAACCATACCCCGGCTGGGATTGACATGGTTCAGACTCAGGCGTTGCCTGATGTCCGGAGAGAAATGATATACTCTGTGGCCCATATCACTTAGCTCCCATTTCCTTTGTCAGATATCCACCCACCATTTAACGAGCTGGCGCTTCTCGGTGATGTTCCGCCGGGTAATCTCGATTACCTCATCGTGTCTCTCTCTCCTCAGCCAGTACATTGCAGCCCGAAACTGGACGGTCATGTCGACAGGGAAGGTTCCTAGCGTCACGTAGAGAAATTCCACTGACATGTTGTAGAAAGCTCCTGACAGTCTTACCAGGGCACTTCTCTGCTCTCGTCGCACGTTGTTCTCATTCGTCACCAGACGTACTCGGTGAGCCCACGCACTGGCTGCAAAACAAACCACAGACACAAAGAGCGCAAAATGTGTATAATGGTACCCTGAAGTGTGTTATGTAGAGTCTGGCCGGCTTGTGCATGATCTTGGCAGCCATTTCAGTCGTTGTTCTTACGTGTTCGTCAAAGCATAGTCGTTCGTCGAGCTGCACACCAAGATATCGAGTTTTCCATTGTCTTCGTATACTAATGTTGTGTAGTTTTATGATCGGATTACTTTGTAGCGTTCCTTTGAGTAGTACATCAACTGTTTTGTAAAGAGCCATCAGAAGTTTGTTGTTTTTCCACCACTGGCTGATGCTTGTGAGTAGCTGTGCTGATTGGTGTTCGAGCTACGCTCTTGAGTCCGTGGAGACCACCACCAGGAGGTCATCTGCATATGCAATTGCCCCGTTCGCATGGTTATACCCATATAATTAATGAAGGACGCATTCAAAGGCGATATCCAAAAAGATGGGGTCACAGATTGATCCCTATGGGCAACCTTTGGTGATTCTTTTAATCAGTTTCTGACTTCCGGGGCGCCATTCAACCACCCTGTTTCTACAACAGTCCAAGAGCATATCGTAGAGGGCCTTAGGTACCTGCATCTCTCTTAGTCTTGCAACACTGCGAGCCATTTATATTATTTGAGCTAAATTATGAATTTGTAAGATGAAATTTTAAAATTTCTATGTAGCCCTTTTTATGAATCTCTGAAAATTAAATAATAAACTACAGAATTTATCAGAGGAGCCCGAAATATCTACGTTGTGCATTCAAGTTCTAAGGCCTCCGAATTTTTTCTCCGGACTGGAAAGAGATAGAAACATGCGCATTGTTTTAAAATGAGGCCGCTTTCATTGTCAATACGTCCCAGAGATGGCAGCACCGTACGGAAGATGGAATTTTACCGCCAGCGGCGAGAATGAGGACTGTTTCAAATACTTAAAATGGCGACGTTTTCCTTACTTGAACAGCGTGCAATCATTCGTTTTCTGAATTTGCGTGGTGTGAAACCAATTGAAATTCATCGACAGTTGAAGGAGACATGTGGTGATGGAGTTATGGATGTGTCGAAAGTGCGTTCGTGGGTGCGACAGTTTAATGAAGGCAGAACATCGTGTGACAACAAACCGAAACAACCTCGGGCTCGTACAAGCCGGTCTGACGACATGATCGAGAAAGTGGAGAGAATTGTTTTGGGGGATCACCGAATGACTGTTGAACAGATCGCCTCCAGAGCTGGCATTACGGTGGGTTCTGTGCACACAATCCTGCATGACGACCTGAAAATGCGAAAAGTGTCATCCAGGTGGGTGCCAGGAATGCAGACGGACGACCACATGGCTGCCCATGTGGCATGTTGCCAAGCAATGTTGACGCGCAACGACAGCATGAATGGGACATTATTTTCGTCGGTTGTGACAATGGATGAGACGTGGATGCCATTTTTCAATCCAGAAACAAAGCGCCAGTCAGCTCAATGGAAGCACACAGATTCACCGCCACCAAAAAAATATGGGGTAACCGCCAGTGCTGAAAAAATGATGGTGTCCATGTTCTGGGACAGCGAGGGCGTAATCCTTACCCATTGCATTCAAAAGGGCACTACGGTAACAGGTGCATCCTACGAAAATGTTTTGAAGAACAAATTCCTTCCTGCACTGCAACAAAAACGCCGGGAAGGGCTGCGCGTGTGCTGTTTCACCAAGACAACGCACCCACACATCGGGCTAACGTTACGCAACAGTTTCTTCGTGATAACAACTTTGAAGTGATTCCTCATGCTCCCTACTCACCTGACCTGGCTCCTAGTGACTTTTGGCTTCTTCCAACAATGAAAGACACTCTCCGTGGCCGCACATTCACCAGCCGTGCTGCTATTGCCTCAGCGATTTTCCAGTGGTCAAAACAGACTCCTAAAGAAGCCTTCGGCGCTGCCATGGAATCATGGCGTCAGCGTTGTGAAAAATGTGTACGTCTGCAGGGCGATTACGTCGAGAAGTAACGCCAGTTTCATCGATTTAGGGTGAGTAGTTAATTAGAAAAAAAATCGGAGGCCTTAGAACTTGAATGCACATCGTATAAGAAAAGCAACTGCGTATTGTCTTTTCATATTATTGACAGTGGCTAGTATCTTATTTAGTGCACCATCTGTAGATTTTCCCGCCCTGAAATCGAACTGGTGCTGACTAAACCCAAGGAATTCCCTGTGCGATTGCAAGCGATCGTGCAGAAGTCGTTCCTGGACATTGTAGTGAGTTCTTACGGGACCGAACTACTGAGGTCATCAGTCCCTAGGCTCACACACTGCTAAATCTAACTTAAACTATCTTACGCTAAGGAGAACACTCACACCCATGCCCAAGGGAGGATTCGAACCTCCGACGGGGGGCACCGAGCAAACCGTGGCAAGGCGGCTCAGACAGTGAGGCTACACCAGCGCGACTGCCAAGGTGTTAATTAAGCATATAGATCAATACGTCTTGGATCTGAGGGCTCAGTGTCCTCTAATTTTTTTAAATTATTACGGCATTTGTTGTTTTCCAGGCCGCAGGTACCCTGTCCCAGATGTAGCGCATCGTCGAGTAGAACCGTCAGGAATGGAACAATCTGTGGAACGCCAATTCTCAGTGTCTCCCAATGGATACCATCTGTCCCAGGTGCTTTTTTGCTCTTTAGTTTGGCAATCTCAAGCGCGACCTCCTCATATTTGCAAAGGAAACAATGATGTTACCAAATGTTCAAATCGCACTGAGCACTATGGGACTTGAAATCAGAGGTCATCAGTCCCCTATACCTTAGAACTACTTAAACCTAACTAACCTAAGGACATCACAAACATCCATGTCCGAGGCAAGATTCGAACCTGCGACCGTAGCGGTAGAGCGGTTCCAGAATGAAGCGCCTAGAACCGCTCGGTGAATCCGGCCGGCGTCTGTGCGAGTGCTACGGCGATTGCGTTGTCATGAGTTGAAACTTCCCTTTTCCTGAAGCGTCGCAAGACGACGAGAAAACCTCCATCGGGAAGGTGGGTTCTTGCCAGGATATCGCTCTCTCTTCAGTTCCCCTGCCTGCGTAGCATTTCGCCTACCTTCAACACCAACAACAATAAAAGAATCGTTATGTCGATGCAGTTTGTAGGAAGGACAGCCTTTACTGTATGTCTACGCTACACAACAGTATTTAAAAGGACTAAACAGCTGCATTAAATGTACCCGTACATAAGGAAACAATATTGCAATTACTGTTCTGCTAACTTACATTCCCCATACATGAGTAACATTTCTACTTTCTCTTCGGTGGTGTACATTCTACCCATACAACTCTTCAACTGACGATGGTTGACGGAATTATGGGTGTGTATTCTACTTATGTTTACATTTGTCCTCTGTCAAGGTCAGCACGCGGATGTGTTCCACTACCCCTAGTACCAGCACTACTCATTGGGAGCGTCAACGTCAATCTTGTGTTATGTAATTAATAACGTTCTGTTTCAGTGAATGGAACACTGTGATAAATTTTTGAATAGGTCTTTAGGAGAGGAAATGAATTACCGAATAAAAAAAACAAGGCGCCATTTAGAAAAGTCATACCGCTGTTCATATCTTTGCACAAAACAAGGCTACAATTGTAAGTAAGCTGTTTATGTTTTCTTTATGTAAGTAGGCTGTTTTATGTTTTCTTATTGGCAACGTTACGTAGCGCTCTATATGAAAATCACTGGCTGTGCTGTGTGCAGTCTGTGGCTAGTTTGCATTGTTGTCTGCCATTGTAGTGTTGGGCAGCGGCAGCTGGATGTGAACAGCGCGTAGCGTTGTGCAGTTAGAGGTGAGCCGCCAGCAGTGGTGGATGTGGGGAGAGAGATGGCGGAGATTTTTAATTTATCATGAACTGCTACATATATTATGACTATTAAGGTAAATACATTGTTTGTTCTCTATTAATATCTTTCATTTGCTAACTCTCCCTATCACTAGTTAGTGCCTTCTGTAGTTTGAATCTTTTATTTAGCTGGCAATAGTGGCGCTCGCTGTATTGCAGTAGCTCGAGTAATGAAGATTTTTGTGAGGTAAGTTATTTGTGAAAGGTATAGTTTAATGTTAGTCAGGGCCATTCTTTTGTAGGGATTTTTGAAAGTCAGATTGCGTTGCGCTAAATAATATTGTGTGTCAGGTTAAGCTCATTCCTGTATAATTTTTCTAAGGGGACGTTTCACAATGAAGGAAATCATGCTGATTGATGTTCACTTGACGGCTAAAGAACATTTGCTTGAGACAAACAATTATTTAGGGTGCTCGAGATAAATGGACACCCTGTATGCTAAACATTTAGATTGCTCTTTATTGCAATAGATGTACACTCGTCCGTAGGTCCTCTTAAAGTCTTTGTATGCGTTTTCGCCTCTTCTAGTGCAGGTTTTGTGCAGTAGCGCACTCAGTTCTTTAGTGTCTGTCGGTATATTAGCTGATGCCAGCAAATGTGTGCCTGTCTGCTCGGTTGTCGGATAGCAGATTGTGGCACCTTTTGAAGTGTCAGTTCTAGTCACAAGGGGCAATGCTGTTTGGAAGTTGTTTCTGTTTTCTAGCTTTGTAAGGCGTATATTTTCTTCCAGCTTCAAAATGTCTTCTGTTCCCGAAGTTCTGTGTTCTTTGTCTGGATCTGATCGTTCTCTCGCTGTCTGTTCGGGCTGCGAGACTGTTGTGGGTGTCTGTATTTCCTTTTTTGTGTAGTATTCTTCTTTACGTTTGAGAATATGTGGTTGAAGTTGTCTGTTAGTTTCTGTTCTTTCGGAATCCTCAAGTTTTCACATTTTTCCCTCCATGCTGTTCATCATATGGAGTTTTGATATTGTGCACTGAGTTATTTGTTTTTATGAACGCCACTGAAATGAACGCTACTGGTTTGACGTAGGTTTTGCATTTCTCGGTGTTATATACCCTGTTAAGTATCAGTGTGGCCGGCCGAAGTGGCCGAGCGGTTCTAGGCTCTACAGTCTGGAACCGCGCGACCGCTACGGTCGCAGGTTCGAATCCTGCCTTGGGCATGGATGTGTGTGATGTCCTTAGGTTAGTTAGGTTTAAGTAGTTCTAAGTTCTAGGGGACTGATGACCACAGATGTTTAGTCCCATAGTGCTCAGAGCCATTTTTTGCAATCACTGATAGTGGCGACACGCGGGTCCGACGTATACTAACGGACCGCGGCCGATTTAAAGGCTACCTACTAGCAAGTGTGGTGTCTGGCGGTGACATCACACTACGGTTTATGGACACGACACTAGTGCATATAATTCTGTTACCAAGCGCCAAGTTGTAGAGGACCACTCTATGGAAAACTACATAAATTGATGGCGGTTGTACCAACGTCCAGGAAGTGCAAGTGAAATGTAGAATTTAGGCGGAAATCACAAGTCCGTTGAAAAGCTAAGCCTAGTGAATGTTCAAGTTACAACATAGCTTTCTGAGTCTAAGTTCAGAGCGCAGCCGAATCAGCATCGAACCGCATGTCTTCCGCAGCGTAGTACTTCCGAGTAGTGGAGTAGAAACATAACACGATGACAACTGGCCTGTGGACGTCGGTAGCGGCGTTAAATGAGAATCAATAATTAATGAAGCCGATGACTGAGGTCGCTGTTTATGCTGGGCGGCCAATCGCTGTGTTCTGGAGCGCGTGCGCGAAGCCAGAGTGTGATGTTAGCAGCGGGCCGCGCGCGGAGAAGTGCCGCCAACGATGTGTTTCTCGGCCGCGCATAATGCAGCTCGCCGCTGCTCGATGCGGAGATTTAGTAGTGGTGGATACCGCATTGTATAATTTGCACATCAAATATGGGTTATGTGAAAGTCGACGATACTGCCAGTTCGATGTCTTTTAAAAATCGTATCTCCTCTTTAATAACCATTTTTACTTGAATCCATCCTTGGCTCTGGTACCACAAAGACAGAAATCGTAGATAATTCGCGAAGACATTCTTCTTGGCATGAAAAACAATAATAACTTTCAACGAAACACAAAGCGACCATCATTTTCGTAAGTTATGTTATTCGATATTGTAGAGATTTGTTTCAGAAATAGGATTTACAAGAACACATTATAATTATAGTTTGTGTTTTCAACGAAGAGATGCCCCGAACTACGTTACCTTGGAATAGATCAATTTTCTTTAGAAAAAATGGGTCAGTTAATTGAAGAGAGAAGCCATCTGAAGAAAATTGGTATCCAGAATCCAGACAGATACAAGAACCTGTGCAGAGTAATACAATGTAATTGTAGAAAGGACAATGCACATTTCATTAATGTTATCTGTAATGATATAGAACAGCGTCATAATCGCAATCAGGTACGTGATCTCTTCAAGAAAGTCAGCAGCATCAGCGGTGAATTTAATCCTCGTACATGGGTGGTAGATGACAAGAAAGGTAAGCCAATCGGAGACAAGGAAGACGTTACTGCGATTTAGAAACAGTACTGTGAAAAGCTGTACTCAGGAATTAACAACAGTACGGACAATCAAGCAGTTAAGCAACTTACTTAGGAACCTACAGTTTTACGCAGTGAAATAGAGAATGCGGTTCAACATCTGAAGAATTATAAAGCACCTGGTGTAGACGGTATACCAGGAGAAATGATCGAAGAAATTGGACAGCAAGGTATTGATGTGCTGCATGCATTGTGTAAAAGAATATGGGAAACTGGGGAGTGGCTGGATGACTGGTCAAAGTCTCTCTTCATCCCCTTAAACCAGAAAGGGTCTATCAAGAACTGCTCCAACTACCCAACCACTGCTCTCATACCTCACGAAGGTAAAACTTTGCTATACACTCTGAATCAACGTTTGAAGCCGTACATTCAGCCTTACATATCCACAGAACCAGCAGGTTTTGTTGAAGGGAAGTCAACTCGTGAACAGATGCTTAACAAAAGACAAATAATAGAAAAATCGCGAGAGTTCTGTGTTCCTGTTTTCATCTGCTTCTTCGACTATAGGAAAGCCTTTGACCGTGTTCTCTGGGGAAAGTTGTGGCAGGTGCTTGAGGAGTTCAGTGTCCCATCCCACTTGATAGCACTGATCAAAAATCTATACAATAATCACTTCCCAGTTGTAAAGAGAAGTGCTGCACGTCTGATTGCTTCAAAGTATCCAAAGATGTGAGACAGGGTTGTGTCCTATCCCCACAACTGCACAACATCTATGCAGAACATGTCATTACGAAAGCTCTTGATGGTTGGACCAAAGGTATGTCAATTGGTGGTAGAACTATCAACAACCTCCGTTTTGCTGATGACACTGTGCTTTTAGCCAACAGTAAAGATGAACTCGCTGAGCTACTAACAGGGACAGTAGCCTAGCATATGGATTTGACATCAACCTCAGCAAGTCCAAACTCATGATAATTGATCGAGAAGAAAAGATCCAGAGCACAGGTCGGTTAAAGAAACTGGAAGTCGTGCATTTCTTCATCTATCTTGGATCAACCATCTGCAGCACGGGAAGTTGTAAAGATGGTGTAAGACGAAGGATGACGCTAGGGCTAGTGGCTATGAAGAAGCTCACCAAGACCTGGCAGAGCAGAGCAATAACAAATAGCACGAAGATCCGGCTAGTTGAAACACTGGTGCTTTCTGTCTTGTTTCATGGTTGCGAAATATGGACACTCAAGGCCAGAGACAAACAGCTGTTTTATGGTTGCGAAACAAGGACACTCAAGGCCAGAGACAAACAGCGCATTGATGCTTTTGAGCCTTGGTACTGGCGTAGGATGCTACGCATAAAATGGACCGAAAGAAGAACAAACAAGTCCATTGAAACTTCCTGGCAGATTAAAACTGTGTGCCGGACTGAGACTCGAACTCGGAACGTTTACCTTTCGCGGGCAAGTGATCTACCAGCTGAGCTACCCAAGCACGACTCACGCCCCGTCCTCACAGCTTTACATCCGCCAGTACCTCGCCTCCTACCTTCCAAATGAGTCGATTGTTGAACAACTCGATATCTCCAGACGCCTTTCTTCTTGAGTCACCGAGTCGAGAGAAGACATGGTGGAAATCTGGAGAAAATAATCTTGCAAGGGAATATCGAGTGCATGAGACCAAGAGGAAGAGCAGCGAGCAGATGGACTGATCAAATCAAGAAGATCTCCGGTCGACCTCTTCAACAGGCACTAAGAGAAGCTGGCAACCGTCCGGGATGGAGACGCTTGGTTCATGGAATCACGACGCTCAGCAATAAACACAACGACTTACGATGATAATAATCGTTCTTTAAAAAATTGTGTCCTCAATTAAAATACACTACTGGCCATTAAAATTGCTGCACCAAGAAGAGATGCAGATGATAAACGGGCATTCATTGGACAAATATATTATACTAGGAGTGAGATGTGATTATATTTTCACGAAATTTGGCTGCATAGATCCTGAGAAATCAGTACTAGAACAACCACATCTGGCCGCCTTCATACGCCTGGGCATTGAGTCAAACTGAGCTCGGATGGCGTGTACAGGTACAGCTGCACATGCAGCTTCAACACGATACCACAGTTCATCAAGAGTAGTGACTGGCGTATTGTGACGAGCCAGTTGCCCCGCCACCATTAACCAGACGTTTTCATTTGTTGAGAGATCTGGAGAACGTGCTTACCAATGCAGCAGTCGAACATTTTCTGTATCCAGAAAAACCCGTACAGGACCTGCAACATGCGGTGGTGCATTATCCAGCTGAAATGTAGGGTTTATTAGGGATCGAATGAAGGGTAGAGCCACGGGTCGTAACACATCTGAAATGTAACGTCCACTGTTCAAAGTGCCGTCAATGCGAACAAGAGGTGACCGAGACGTGTAATCAATGGCACCCCATACCATCACGCCGCGTGATACGCCAGTATGGCGATGACGAATACACGCTTCCAATGTGCGTTCACCGCGATGTCACCTAACACGGATGCAACCATCATGATACTGTAAACAGAACCTGGATTCATCCGAAAAAATGACGTTTTGCCATTCGTGCACGCAGGTTCGTCTTAGAGTACACCATCGCAGGCGCTCCTGTCTGTGATGCAGCGTCAAGGGTAACCGCAGCCATGTTCTCCAAGCTGATAGTCCATGCTGCTGCAAACGTTTTCGAACTGTTCGTGCAGATGGTTGTTGTCTTGCAAACGTCCAAATATGTTGACTCAGGGATCGAGACGTGGCTGCACGATCTGTCACAGCCATGCGGATAAGATGCCTGTCATCACGACTGCTAGTGATACGAGGCCGTTGGGAACCCACCGATTCAGTGTTCTGCTAAGAGTCATTGATCTCGACCAACGCGAGCACCAAAGTGGCAATACGATAAACCGCAATCACGATAGGCTACAATCCGACCTTTATCAAAGTCGGGAACATGATGGTACGCATTTCTCCTCCTTACACGAGGCATCACAACAACGTTTCACCAGGCAACGCCGGTTAACTGCTGTTTGTGTATGAGAAATCGGTTGGAAACTTTCCTCATGTCAGCATGTTGTAGGTGTCGCCACCGGCGCTAACTTTGTGTGAATGCTCTAAAAAGCTATTCATTTGCATATCACAGCATCTTCTTCCTATCGGTTAAATTTTGCGTCTGTAGACGTCTTCTTCGTTGTGTAGCAATTTTAATGGCCAGTAGTGTACTTATTCTGTAAATTTACTTGCAAGAATAGTGTTGAAAATGAGGGGAAATATTATTTTGAGATCGGAACAGAATTTTTATACATTGAGTTCTATCAGATGTACGTAGTAAACATGAAAAGGTTTTCAAATACCGCTACTGGTCACGAAATTTGTTGACCACTAAGTTATTTATTTAGTGACATGTTTCGAGGTGAAACCTCATCAACAGGTTATATTGCCGTTAGAAAAGCATTTTTAAAGCATTGCAATGCAATTTGTAGTGCCAATAGCCGGCCTCTGTGGCCGAACGGTTCTAGGCGCTTCAGTCCGGAACTGCGCTGCTACTACTCTCGCAGGTTCGAATCCTGCCTCGGGCATGGATGTGTGTGATGTCCTTAGGTTAGTAAGGTTTAAGTGGTGGCCTGATGAAGAGGTATCACCTCAAAACATGTCAGTAAATAAATAATTTAGCTGTCAACTAAATTTGAGACTGGTAAAAGTATTTGAAAACCTTTTCATGTTTTTGGAACAGTCACGTTCGATTAATAGTCAATACTTAGTAAACAGTTTCATCGATTAGTGCCCTACTGAAACCGGGAAACAGACGGTAATAAAGTCACTCAGAAAAATGTTGCTTATCAGCGACAAGTTCACACACTAATCACACAAAATTGCCGATTACCGTTGATACAAGCAATAATTTTTGGATCTATCGAAATGTATTTTTTTTTAAATTTGAAATGATCTTGATAGTGAGTGACAGAAAAAAATATATTTATTAAGCTCTAAAATTTAAAATAATTTTAAAAATTAATTTGTATCAATGTCGCAGCAGAATATTTTTCAGTCTTGAACAGATTTATAATTGGATGCAAGAGATTGTGTGTGGTTACGTTAGTGAATAAACTATATCTCAAAACGAACTAAAGAACAGCGTTCTTTCTTGTCGTGACAGAATGTTGTGCTTTACAAAAGAAATTGTTGGCCAGTAAATGCGAGCGAATGCTTAGACTCGGGAGAGATTACGCTTCCTGCTAGCGCAGACCTACGGTGTGGCAGGCTGGGTAGGGCTTCCCTTTTCCCTTTTGTGGCCTGAGTTCGGATAGGAGCATCGCATTCGGCGCCGTCACATGATTTGCATGAAAGGTCCGTCTTCAATCATTCTCCGAATGGGGAGCTCTGTTGGTGTGGTTCCGTCCGTCTCGCGTCTTAACAGAGGCCGCCGCCGACGTATCTCGGAAAGAGAATCTCTTTAAAGCTGCTGCTACATCCTATTTTCCGGCAAACAGCGTGTATACGTGCACTCAGAAAATTGCAACGACCTGCTGGAGGCAGGCGCCTATTTTCCCGTTGAGTCAAGCTACAGTCTGCAGCGTGCTATTCGGACTTACAGTCATGAACTTTTTCATTTCCCTGAAAATATATCTAAATTTTCCGGAATTTCCTTTTACCTTCAGTGCTGTTTATTCATACAGCACATGTAGCACATACTACTGCTCAGCTTTTCGGGGTGGAAATTAACCGTTACATTTTTCAGCTGGAGCCACGCATTCTGTGCCTATGAAGCATAGTCTCAATGATGTGCCTGAATTAGTGATTTCCTGTTAGAAAGACCACAGTTCGTAGTAATTGGCGGAAAGTTCTCCAGTAAAACAGGATTGAAACCTGGTATTTCCCAAGGAAGTGCTATAGGCCCTCTGCCGTTCCTAATATGTAAAAAGGATGTAGGAGACAATGTGAGCAGACCTCTTACATTGTGTGCAGATGATGTTCTCAATAACCGTCTATTAAAGTCTTCAGAAGATCAAAACCAATTGCAAAATGGTTTAGACAATGTGTCTGTATGGAGTTTGAAAAGTGGCAGTTGACCCTAATTATATGAAAAGTAGGAGGTCATCCACATGGCTACGAAAAGGAATAAGTTAAAGTTAGGTTACCCGACAAAACACACAAATCTAAAGGGTGTCAACTCAGCCAAATACCTAGAAATTACAATTACGGGTAGGTTAAACTGGAATGATCACATTGATCATGTTATGCGATAGGAAAACCAAAGACTGTGTTTTATTGGCAGAATTGTTAAATGCAACAGGTGTTCTTTAGTGACTGCTTACTCTACGCTTCTACGTCCTCTGCTCGAGTACTGCTACGCAGTATGGGATCCTTGTCCGATTTGATTTACGGAGGAAACACAAAAAATTCAAAGGAGAGTAGATATCACGAAGGCAACGGCCTTGTGGCAGTGGATACACCGGTTCCCGTCAGATCACCGAAGTTAAGCGCTGTCGGGAATGGCCGGCACTTGGATGGGTGACCATCCGGGCTGCCATGCGCTGTTGCCATTTTTCGGGGTGCACTCGGCCTCGTGATGCCAACTGAGGAGCTATTTGACCGAACAATAGCGGCTCCGGTAAAAGAAAACCATCGTAACGAGCGGGAGAGCGGTGTGCTGAGCACACGCCTCTCCTATCGGCATCGTCAGCGGAGTATGACACGGCGGTCGGATGGTCCCGATGGGCCACTTGTGGCCTGAAGACGGAGTGCTAGCTATCACGAAATAGGATATTGTCACACGCATGATACGCCGAGTGACAGTCCCTGAAACAATGGCGTTTTTCGTCGCTGCAACATGTTTTCAGGAAATTTCAATCTCGAATGTTCCCCTCCGAATTTGAAAATATGTTGACGGCCATCTCCATAGGTAGATACGATCATCATAACAAAATAAAAGAAATCAGAGTTAGATGTTACACAGTGTAACTGTAGAGGAATAGTGTGCAAATGGTTCGATGAAAGCTCTGCCAGGCACATAAGTGTGAATTGCAGAGTAGTGTAGATGTAGGAGGGCGTGCTGAAAACGAATTCCTCCGAATTTTTTATGTGAAAACTCTGAAAGCTATTTAAATAAAACAAAAGGTATTAACGTTCTACATCTTTATTCTTTATCTCTAAATATTTATTTCTCAACATAATCACCCTGGTGGCGAACACATTTCTACATCTACATCTACAGCTACATACATACTCCGCAATCCACCATACGGTGCTTGGCGGAGGGTACCTCGTACCACAACTAGCATCTTCTCTCCTATTCCACTCCGAAACAGAACGAGGCAAAAATGACTGCCTATATACCTCTGTATGAACCCTAATCTCTCTTATCTTATCTTTGTGGTCTTTCCGCGAAATGTAAGTTGGCGGCAGTAAAATTGTACTGCAGTCAGCCTCAAATGCTGGTTCTCTAAATTTCCTCAGTAGCGATTCACGAAATGAACGCCTCATTTCCTCCAGAGACTCCCGCCCGAGTTCGTGAAGCATTTCCGTAACACTCGCGTGATGATCAAACCTACCAGTAACAAATCTAGCAGCCCACCTCTGAATTGCTTCTATGTCCTCCCTCAATCCGACCTGATAGGGATCCCAAACGCTCGAGCAGTACTCAATAATAGGTCGTGTTAGTGTTTTATAAGCTGTCTCCTTTACAGATGAACCACATCTTCCCAAAATTCTACCAATGAACCGAAGACGACTATCCGCCTTCCCCACAACTGCCATTACAGGCTTGTCCCACTTCATATCGCTCTGCAATGTTACGCCCAAATATTTAATCGACGTGACTGTGTCAAGCGCTACACTTCTAATGGAGTATTCAAACATTACGGGATTCTTTTTCCTATTCATCTGCATTAATTGACATTTATCTAGATTTGTAGTGAGCTGTCACTCTTTACACCAATCACAAATCCTGTCCAAGTCATCTTGTATCCTGCTGCAGTCACTCAACGACGACACCTACCCGTATACCACAGCATCATCAACAAACACCCGCACATTGCTATCCACCCTATCCAAAAGATCATTTATGTACAGGGTGTTTCAAAAATGACCGGTATATTTGAAACGGCAATAAAAACTAAACGAGCAGCGATAGAAATACACCGTTTGTTGCAATATGCTTGGGACAACAGTACATTTTCAGGCAGACAAACTTTCGAAATTACAGTAGTTACAATTTACAACAACAGATGGCGCTGCGGTCTGGGAAACTCTATAGTACGGTATTTTCCACATATCCACCATGCATAACAATAATATGGCGTAGTCTCTGAATGAAATTACCCGAAACCTTTGACAACGTGTCTGGCGGAATGGCTTCACATGCAGATGAGATGTACTGCTTCAGCTGTTCAATTGTTTCTGGATTCTGGCGGTACACCTGGTCTTTCAAGTGTCCCCACAGAAAGAAGTCACAGGGGTTCATGTCTGGCGAATAGGGTGGCCAATCCACGCCGCCTCCTGTATGTTTCGGATAGCCCAAAGCAATCACACGACCATCGAAATATTCATTCAGGAAATTAAAGACGTCGGCCGTGCGATGTGGCCGGGCACCATCTTGCATAAACCACGAGGTGTTCGCAGTGTCGTCTAAGGCAGTTTGTACCGCCACAAATTCACGAAGAATGTCCAGATAGCGTGATGCAGTAATCGTTTCGGATCTGAAAAATGGGCCAATGATTCCTTTGGAAGAAATGGCGGCCCAGACCAGTACTTTTTGAGGATGCAGGGACGATAGGACTGCAACATGGGGATTTTCGGTTCCCCATATGCGCCAGTTCTGTTTATTGACGAAGCCATCCAGGTAAAAATAAGCTTCGTCAGTAAACCAAATGCTGCCCACATGCATATCGCTGTCATCAATCCTGTGTCTCTCGTGCAGCAATGGTAGCGGCGCTGAGGGGTTGCCGCATTTGAATTTTGTATGGATAGAGGTGTAAACTCTGGCGCATGAGACGATACGTGGACGTTGGCGTCATTTGGACCGCAGCTGCAACACGGCGAACGGAAACCCGAGGCCGCTGTTGGATCACCTGCTGCACTAGCTGCGCGTTGCCCTCTGTGGTTGCCGTACACGGTCGCCCTACCTTTCCAGCACGTTCATCCGTCACGTTCCCAGTCCGTTGAAATTTTTCAAACAGATCCTTTATTGTATCGCTTTCCGGTCCTTTGGTTACATTAAACCTCCGTTGAAAACTTCGTCTTGTTGCAACAACACTGTGTTCTAGGCGGTGGAATTCCAACACCAGAAAAATCCTCTGTTCTAAGGAATAAACCATGTTGTCTACAGCACACTTGCACGTTGTGAACAGCACACGCTTACAGCAGAAAGACGACGTACAGAATGGCGCACCCACAGACTGCGTTGTCTTCTATATCTTTCACATCACTTGCAGCGCCATCTGTTGTTGAAAATTGTAACTACTATTGTAGTGGGCTGACAAGACAGACAGTCCACAGTGACGGGTAACCGAAAGCACGCGTACACACACGCCGACTGGCGTGAAGTCTGGAACAGGATAAGTTATGAATGCACTAAAGAAAAGTACGTATCTAAGTTAATACTCAACTTTTAATTCCATCATTGTGGTACATCGCTCTTGACGATACAAATGAGACTTTAATTACAAGCACTGTAAGGCTAATGGCGCCTTGCTAGGTCGTAGCCATGGACTTAGCTGAAGGCTATTCTAACTGTCTCTCGGCAAATGAGAGAACGGCTTCGTCAGTGTAGTCGCTAGCAAAGTCGTCGTACAACTGGGGCGAGTGCTAGTCCGCCTCTCTAGACCTGCCATGTGGTGGCGCTAGGTCTGCGATTACTGACAGTGGCGACACGCGGGTCCGACATGTAGTAATGGACCGTGGCCGATTTAAAGCTACCACCTAGCAAGTGTGGTGTCCGGCGGTGACACCACAACTGTAATTTCGAAAGTTTGTCCGCCTGAAAATGTACTGTTGTCCCAAGCATATTGCAACAAACGGTGTATTTCTATCGCTGCTCGTTTAGTTTTTATTGCCGTTTCAAATATACCGGTCATTTTTGAAACACCCTGTAGATAGAAAACAACAGCGGACCTACCACACTTCCCTGGGGCACTCCAGATGATACCCTCACCTCCGATGAACACTCACCATCGAGGACATTTCTCGTTACGAGAGACCAGTTTGTTGGTACCGACACGTGAAATTTGCAATAATAATTCATGTGCTATAAACCTGTGTTTATAACCATAACTTTTATCCTAATTACGAACCTAAGTATTCAGAAAACCGAGTGTCCTGTTTAAAACAAACTAGTGATTTATTACTGTGTATTAAATGTGCAAAAATACAGTGTCAGACTGTGAAAATGTTACTGTCTAAAATACCTGCTTCACCGGTGATGAGAAAGGCACGTAAGTTAAACTTATTTGAAACATAATTTAGCCTTGATTACTATCATGAACGATTTTTTTGGAGTTAATCGAGCTCAGTGTTGAATAACTTGCTTTGATAATGAAAAACAAGCCATTCGAAGTTAGGCTAGCAATCAAATTTAGTGAACTGAATTTTCTACTGAAATAATCATAGAGTTCGACTAGTGATACATTATCAGTTTATGGGTTACCACCATATTCTTCTCATATTAGAATAATAATTGGAATTCTCCTGCTACTAAAGAAATATGATACACTTCTATAAATGGGCGTATAAACAGTGTAATTGTAGTACTATATAATTTTATTTGTGATATTTATATGTCAGTTAAGTCAGAAGCCTCTCCATGTCCCACTTTAGTTCGCTGCTTCCTGCAGTAACACCTCAATACTGAACCCTGTAATGATCGTGACTGCATCTGTTATTATTATGCGTTGGGTACAATTTTGCTTTCTGTGATTACTAGTTTGTGCATTAATGGTAACTACTGCTGCCCACAACTTATATCGCCCTGTCTTCATGAGTATCCAGTGTGCTATTCAAAGGGAGTCTTAATGAAAGTCACTAAAAGAACTAATATTAAATTTTCTTGAACATGATATTTCACATTAATGTGCCTAACTGGGCTGGCGACCGTTCGATTTTTCATATGTATATGAACTTTACTACTTTCGTTATCCTCAAAGTAAAAGGCTGTTTAGTTTTTATGTTAATTACAGTATATTCAAAGTTACTGTCTGATACCTTAATCCATTAGACACACGCATGGTCGAAACTCAAAATCCTCCCAGAGGGTAACATTAGTTTGTGTCACGACAGGCACTATTGGTCTGTGTCCCAACAAGCGAGTGTTATAAATTATCACATAAAAAATTCGAAGGCATTACTTTTCAGCACGCCCTCGTAGATGTGTGCGATTATGTGCACAAAACTGTGCTCTACGGGAAATTACAGATCACTGGCATAAAAGTGCGCGTATTTGCGTATGTTTGAATAATACATTGAGTCCAATTCTTCTTTATTGTAAGACGTTTTTTGTATTACAAATTAGCAAAATTATTTTATAGAAACACTTCTGTTACTATCACTGAGCTCAAGGGTTACAATAAACCAGAACGACCGAGAAGTGTAGTTTGTCGGGCGGTTGGGGGGGTGGGGTGGGGGAGGGGAGAGGGATGACTCACGCCGAAGCGCGCAGAGAAACACCGGCACGTGTGTCACTGACTTTACTACATCGGTGGTACACAGGCGGCCTTCCGTTGATCCCTGTTAAGGCGCCGCGCACCTGTGCCAATGCCAGAACCTGCTGCGTCGCGTCTGTTGGATGCTCCGGCAGCCCGGAACATGCCTGACTGCTCTCTGAAGCACAACTCGTGGACCACAGGTCAGCTCTGTCCGCCGTCGCAGACACCTATGCAACCGGAAAGTCACGAGTTCGCGTCCGGCTCCGCCCCTGCGGACGGCAGCTCGCAGTCTCTGGACGACGTCATCCAGAGAGCGGAGGCCTGCCGCCCTCTCGCTGCTCGCGCCGGTGCAGCTCCAAGGTGCGGCCCGCTCCACCACAGCTACGACGCGTCCGTGCAGCGGAGGTTTAAATAGTTTCAGTGGGCCGGTTTGCCGCCTATATCCATCACTAGAAGGTGGTAGTAGTTGGCGTGCAACTTAAACAATCGTCATTGTCTCAACTTCTAAATACTGGCAAAATTGCTACACGACTGCCTCCTTTAAATCCCCAGGTTCCATTATTTATACGTCTTTCCCCTACGCCTCTGACGTAGTTCGTAGGGAGGGGACAAGTGGAGTACTGTTTAGTAATTACAATGTCAACTTTCGTCAGGCCGCTTCGGCCCCTACACACAGGTCACTAGGTGTTGTAACTGCTGTGCATGGGTTCTTCGCGGCACCTCAGTGCCCTCTTGTGCCCTGCTTACTTCACACTTGTATACAGAGCCCACAAGTTACTGCCTTCTCGCCTGCGAGAGGTGTCGTAAACCTGCCTCGGAGAATCGTTTGAAAAATATCAACATTGCGCTCGTCTGTCACCCGATGCGCCAATCGGTCCATTAACTATCCTTATGCAGCGATAGCTGGCGAAATTTACAAGAATTCTCCAAACCCAAGTATGCGCTTATTTGTGGCGCAGCACTTCTATCTTCCACTCGAGCTGAGTTGTTGAGACAGACGCCGTCGACGAACTTGTTGCCGATTGACGAGTTTCCATCATCCGCTGTGGATTTTGGGGATAAACGGTTCAAATGGCTCTGAGCACTATAGGACTTAACACCTGAGGTCACCAGTCTCCTAGAACTTAGAACTACTTAAACCTAATTAACCTAAGGACATCACACACATTCATGCCCGAGGTAGGATTCGAACCGACGACCGTAGCGGTCGTGGGGTTCTAGACTGAAGCGCCTGGAACCGTTCGATCTCAGCGGCCGGCGAATTTCGGGAGCTCTACCCATTTGTCACGGTCTATATTAAAAGCGTTCGTATTCGCGCTTGGCGCATTGGCGCAATCTTTAAAGTGCAATGCGTATTTTCCAGGCGATCTCTTGGCAAGTATTGTCTCACTAAGGTTGTGTTCGTTGCGAAAGAATGGCGTGGTCCATACGATGTAAGGCGACGTTCCTTGTGACTGGCGGTCATTCTTGGTAACTCCACAGTACTTCACAGTATCCAGGATCATCTGGTTCGTAACATGGTCCCACCATGTTTCGCCTAGTATATTTCGCAAGCACGGAAAATGAAAATTATTGAGCTTACATTTCTTGTTGGCATATGATGTCCAGGTCTCGATACTATACTAGAAGCTGCTACACATACAATCGATATAGTATTTTTGAGGTCAATGTAAGCTGTTCGTTGCCCCGACTCCTTTGCGGAGCTCCCTGAAAGTACTCGCATCGTTTCCAATCATCGTGCATAGTTCGTCCTCCATAGAGAGACATTGCAGAATTTATCACCTGCCTTCAAGAACAAGCCATCCGTTCTTACAGGAGGCGCATCCATGCACAATACCCGCTATCATCTTTCATTCACATACATACAGAAGAGCTTGGAAGTACCAGCAAAATTTGAGGATCTCATTGGGTACGTGCGAAACTCAGTTTGTCCTTTTCGCACAAGATCTCCTACAAACCACGGAAAGAGGGCAACAGTCAGGTTACATATTTCCAGAAAGCGTTTCACACAGTGCCTCACTGCAGACTGTTGACGAATGTTCGAGCTTACTGATTAGGTCCCAGGTATGTGAGTGGCTAGAAGACTCTGTAGGTAATAGAGCCCAGTACGTTGTCCTCGACAGCGAGTGTTCATCGGACAGGAGGGTATCTTCAGCAGTGCCCCAGGGAAGTGTGTTAGGACTCCTCTCTATACGTAAACGATCTGAGCAGGGAGCAACTTAGGGCTGTCTTCTGATGAGTCTGTGGTGTACGGGAAGGTATCGCCGTTGAGTGACTGTAGCAGTATACAAGAAGACTTACACAGAATTTCTAGTTGATGTGATGAATCACAACTTGCTCTGATTATAGAAAAATGTAAGTTAATGCGGATGAGTTGGAAAAAAACTGCCGTCACATCATCAGCAGCGTGCGGGTCGAGATAGGCACAGCTATTAAATACACTCCTGGAAATGGAAAAAAGAACACATTGACACCGGTGTGTCAGACCCACCATACTTGCTCCGGACACTGCGAGAGGGCTGTACAAGCAATGATCACACGCACGGCACAGCGGACACACCAGGAACCGCGGTGTTGGCCGTCGAATGGCGCTAGCTGCGCAGCATTTGTGCACCGCCGCCGTCAGTGTCAGCCAGTTTGCCGTGGCATACGGAGCTCCATCGCAGTCTTTAACACTGGTAGCATGCCGCGACAGCGTGGACGTGAACCGTATGTGCAGTTGACGGACATTGAGCGAGGGCGTATAGTGGGCATGCGGGAGGCCGAGTGGACGTACCGCCGAATTGCTCAACACGTGGGGCGTGAGGTCTCCACAGTACATCGATGTTGTCGCCAGTGGTCGGCGGAAGGTGCACGTGCCCGTCGACCTGGGTACCGGACCGCAGCGACGCACGGATGCACACCAAGACCGTAGGATCCTACGCAGTGCCGTAGGGGACCGCACCGCCACTTCCCAGCAAATTAGGGACACTGTTGCTCCTGGGGTATCGGCGAGGACCATTCGCAACCGTCTCCATGAAGCTAGGCTACGGTCCCGCACACCGTTAGGCCGTCTTCCGCTCACGCCCCAACATCGTGCAGCCCGCCTCCAGTGGTGTCGCGACAGGCGTGAATGGAGGGACGAATGGAGACGTGTCGTCTTCAGCGATGAGAGTCGCTTCTGCCTTGGTGCCAATGATGGTCGTATGCGTGTTTGGCACCGTGCAGGTGAGCGCCACAATCAGGACTGCATACGACCGAGGCACACAGGGCCAACACCCGGCATCATGGTGTGGGGAGCGATCTCCTACACTGGCCGTACACCACTGGTGATCGTCGAGGGGACACTGAATAGTGCACGGTACATCCAAACCGTCATCGAACCCATCGTTCTACCATTCCTAGACCGGCAAGGGAATTTGCTGTTCCAACAGGACGATGCACATCCGTATGTATCCCGTGCCACCCAACGTGCTCTAGAAGGTGTAAGTCAACTACCCTGGCCAGCAAGATCTCCGGATCTGTCCCCCATTGAGCATGTTTGGGACTGGATGAAGCGTCGTCTCACGCGGTCTGCACGTCCAGCACGAACGCTGGTCTGACTAAGGTGCCAGGTGGAAATGGCATGGCAAGCCGTTCCGCAGGACTACATCCAGCATCTCTACGATCGTCTCCATGGGAGAATAGCAGCCTGCATTGCTGCGAAAGGTGGATATACACTGTACTAGTGCCGACATTGTGCATGCTCTGTTGCCTGTGTCTATGTGCCTGTGGTTCTGTCAGTGTGATCATGTGATGTATCTGACCCCAGGAATGTGTCAATAAAGTTTCCCCTTCCTGGGACAATGAATTCACGGTGTTCTTATTTCAATTTCCAGGAGTGTATCCAGGCGTAACGTTGTAAAGCAATATGAAATGGAGAAAGCGGGTCAGGTTGGCAATAGAGAAAGCAAATGCTCGTTTTATTGGAAGTATTTTGGGTAAGTGTACCTTATCTGTAAAGCTATAAGGGAAACAGGACATAGACCACTAGTGTGACCCGTTATTAAGTACTGCTCCTTTGTTTGGGATCCGCACAAGGTCAGTTTAAAGGAAGCCATTGAAGTAAATCAGAGGTGCACTGCTAGATATATTACCTGAAGTTTGGATCAACATGGAAGTATTACGCAGATGTTTTCTGAGATGAAATGGGAATCCCACGAGGGAAAATGACGCTCTTTTCACGAGGCTGTATCGCGGAAATTTAGATACATGCATGTATATCTACATCTACACAGATACTCCGCAAGCCACCGTACGGCGCGTGGCCGAGGAAACTCTCTACCACTAATAGTCACTTCCTTTCTCTTTCCACTCGCAAAAGGAGCGAGGGAAAGATGACTGTCTGTATATATCCGTATGTGCCCTTATTTTCGCGGTCCTTATGCACAGTATATGTTGTCATCGGTAGAAACGTTTAGCCGTCAACTTCAAATGCCGGTTCTCTGAATTTTCTCAATAGTGTCTCTCGAAAAGAACGTCGCCTTCCTGCCAGGGATTCCCATTTGAGTTGCCGAAGCATCTCCGTTACAATTACGTGTTGTTCCAACTTACGAGTAACAAATCTAGTAGCCACCCTCTGAATTGCTTTGATGTCTTCCTTTAATCAGACATGGTACGGATCCCAGACACTAAAGTAGCACTCAAGAATTGGCCACAACAGCGTCCTACAATCTGTCTCCTTTACATGTGAACCACTTTTTCCAATATTCTTGTCTAAATTCTACCATTCACCTTCCGCACCACAGTTTGTTCCGTTTCTTATTGTTTCGCAACGTTATGCGCAGATATTTAACCCTTAACTGCCCCAATTTTTCAAAATTGGATATTTAAATTTATTTTCAATTTTTTGACTTCTTGTGCATCTAAGTAGTGCATATAAGCTATTATTTGACTCTTTTCTGTCTTAGTTTGTAACATAACGTGTCCATATGGACACTCTGGGCACTCAGATGCATATTTGAAATATTTTCTGTGATATTGAAATACATTTGAAGATATGTTTTATTAATCAGATTTTTAATAGAAGTAAGGCAAAATTTGAACAAAATAATTCTTACAAACCAATTTATAACACCATACACAAAATAATTCAAAATCATTTGTTTTACTGACTTTCATGGTACACTTCAAAGCATTCTATACACAGTCCTGCATCACATTTCACACATTTTGAGCGAAAAGCTGATGATTTCTGTTTGCAGTACAAACCTACACATCTTCCCTTCTTCTCAGTTTTCTTGATATAGTGCTTTATACAATCATATCACTTGGAACACGCGATTTGTATCCACACATAGGACTGATAGACGGCCTGCCTGCTCCTAATACGGGATTCATATATCTTTTTAGGTAAACTTGTACAATTTCTCTTTTGAATTCAGGTTGAGTAGTCCTAGCTCCCGTTCCTTTCTTCAGCTGCCAAGCGTTATGTACAGATACGTCAATCAGCCAAGAAAGTAAAGCCCAGTACCACTACTTGTTTCGAATGTTTCTTCTGCACATGGCAATATTTTCATCCATCTTATGCACTCCTCCCATGTGTTTATAATAGGCTGTGATAATTTGAGGACGTTGTACTTGAACTGTCTTCTTCTCCTTTGCGGACTATCTTTTTACAAAGGATACAGATTCAACTCCTTCACATGTAGAAGCTACAGTAACCATTGAATTGTCCACCCATTTTGTGACTATAACACCATCATCCTTGCAAAGTGAGGATTCAGAATACCCCCTTTCCTTCTTAGCTAGCGCTTTCTTTGAGGAAATTGGGCACGATTTGGGAACTCTGTTTTCTCTGATAGTGCCTGTTGTTCCATAGCCCTTTTCTCTCAGGTATGACAGGACAGAAAAACCTGTAAATAGGTTGTCAAAGAAAAAGTGGAATGGCAGTAGCTTTACATCCAGTGTCAAATCATCTATCATCTGAACGAGTGGGGCAGTAGCCTTACCAAACTGTTCATATACTGTATTTGGATTGGGTGATTTTCCTTGATAAAAGGAAAAATTTACCAGATATCCAGAAGTAGTGCATAAACACCATGCTTTATATCCAAATCGTATTGGTTTCCCCCTGATAAATTGCTTGCAAGAGTGTCTCCCAAAATATTTTATCATTGATTCATCGCAAGACAGCTTATTACATTTGTCTCTTAGTATTTCAATAAAGGTTCTAATTTTCCACATCTTGTCCTTTTCATCAAATTTGTTATTGTCGTTACAGTGCAGAAATCTAGGAACTTGTTCAAAACGATTTCTCCTCAAGGCATTGCAAACAAAATCGTTTCGTGTGTCTAAATTTGAATCCCAGTATATCCTCTTATTAGGGAGAGAGTTATAACTACTTACAATGAGGATCCCCAGAAAACACCTCATTTCTTTACAAGTTATATTAGGATTTGGAAAGTTCTTGAAAAGTGCGTAGTTGTTTGTCTCATCAACTAGGAATTGTATCAGGTCGTCATCAAAGAATAATTCGAAAATTTTAATCTATATTTCTGAAATCTGTTTCGGAGTGTGCGTGTCTGTTAATCTTGTTTCAGCTTCAGCCCGGAGTTGTCTAGGATTGAGATTATCTGCTATTCCTCTTACATCCTCATCACCCGAATCCTCATCCGTGAGGACTGCTGCATCAGGCGGCGTGATCTAAATTCCATCAGCCTGAGGAGCGTTTAAATACTCAAACAGGATGTCTAAAACATCCTGCACAGTCAAACCAGGCTCTAAAGATTCTGCCAGACCTCTGTTATGATATGAAAAGAGAAAAAGAAATGAAATCATTTTTGACCCTGCAACTGCTCGGCGTGTCCATATGGACACGGCTGAAATAATCACTTCATAAACAGAAAGTGAATCGATGGATAACAACTTTTCTCAAATGAAAATCTCTATAAACATACACTCCTGGAAATGGAAAAAAGAACACATTGACACCGGTGTGTCAGACCCACCATACTTGCTCCGGACACTGCGAGAGGGCTGTACAAGCAATGATCACACGCACGGCACAGCGGACACAACAGGAACCGCGGTGTTGGCCGTCGAATGGACTCTAGCTGCGCAGCATTTGTGCACCGCCGCCGTCAGTGTCAGCCAGTTTGCCGTGGCATACGGAGCTCCATCGCAGTCTTTAACACTGGTAGCATGCCGCGACAGCGTGGACGTGAACCGTATGTGCAGTTGACGGACATTGAGCGAGGGCGTATAGTGGGCATGCGGGAGGCCGGGTGGACGTACCGCCGAATTGCTCAACACGTGGGGCGTGAGGTCTCCACAGTACATCGATGTTGTCGCCAGTGGTCGGCGGAAGGTGCACGTGCCCGTCGACCTGGGACCGGACCGCAGCGACGCACGGATGCACGCCAAGACCGTAGGATCCTACGCAGTGCCGTAGGGGACCGCACCGCCACTTCCCAGCAAATTAGGGACACTGTTGCTCCTGGGGTATCGACGAGGACCATTCGCAACCGTCTCCATGAAGCTGGGCTACGGTCCCGCACACCGTTAGGCCGTCTTCCGCTCACGCCCCAACATCGTGCAGCCCGCCTCCAATGGTGTCGCGACAGGCGTGAATGGAGGGACGAATGGAGACGTGTCGTCTTCAGCGATGAGAGTCGCTTCTGCCTTGGTGCCAATGATGGTCGTATGCGTGTTTGGCGCCGTGCAGGTGAGCGCCACAATCAGGACTGCATACGACCGAGGCACACAGGGCCAACATCCGGCATCATGGTGTGGGGAGCGATCTCCTACACTGGCCGTACACCACTGGTGATCGTCGAGGGGACACTGAATAGTGCACGGTACATCCAAACCGTCATCGAACCCATCGTTCTACCATTCCTAGACCGGCAAGGGAACTTGCTGTTCCAACAGGACGATGCACGTCCGTATGTATCCCGTGCCACCCAACGTGCTCTAGAAGGTGTAAGTCAACTACCCTGGCCAGCAAGATCTCCGGATCTGTCCCCCATTGAGCATGTTTGGGACTGGATGAAGCGTCGTCTCACGCGGTCTGCACGTCCAGCACGAACGCTGGTCCAACTGAGGCGCCAGGTGGAAATGGCATGGCAAGCCGTTCCACAGGACTACATCCAGCATCTCTACGATCGTCTCCATGGGAGAACAGCAGCCTGCATTGCTGCGAAAGGTGGATATACGCTGTACTAGTGCCGACATTGTGCATGCTCTGTTGCCTGTGTCTATGTGCCTGTGGTTCTGTCAGTGTGATCATGTGATGTATCTGACCCCAGGAATGTGTCAATAAAGTTTCCCCTTCCTGGGACAATGAATTCACGGTGTTCTTATTACAATTTCCAGGAGTGTATTTAGATATACTGCAAACGGTTTCACATGCCAGAATGAATAAGGTCTTTACGAAAGATTACTTACTTTACATCAACATGCTCCATTTCGGACGTCAAAACACTCCCTGAAATACAGGCTGTCACAATCACAGTGTAAATGGTAACAATGAAGGTGTTAACACAATGTACGTAAAATTCAAACCCTCCCTGAAAACAATATGTGACCGCCAGTGCTAAAAATAATTGTAAGCGAACAATGAAGTAAAAACAAAACTAGTCAACAATTGTTTCCATATGAAAACGCTGGGAAGTTATGGGTTAAACGACTTGACTGTGGCGGGGAGGACACTGGTAATACTCTAACCGAACATTATAGGTTTTTTTATTCCTACTCATCCGCATTAACTTACACTTTTCCACGATTATAGCTAGCTGCCATTCGTCGCACCAACAGGAAATTTTGTTAAAGTCGTCTTGTATCTTCCTACAGTCACTCAAATTCGACTCCTTATCGTACACCACAGCGTCATCAGCAAACAACAGCAGATTGCTGCCCATCCTGCCCGCCAAATCATTTATGCATGCAGAGAATATCAGTGGCCCTGTCACATTTCCCTGGGCCACTGCCGGCCGTTGTGGCCGAGCGGTTCTAGGCACTTCAGTCTGGAACCGCGCGACCGCTAAGGTCACAGGTTCGAATCATGCCTCGAGCATGGATGTGTGTGATGTCCTTAGGTTAGTTAGGTTTAAGTAGTTCTAAGATCTAGGGGACTGATGACCTCAGCAGTTAAGTCCCATAGTGCTCAGAGCCATTTGAGCCATTTGAACCTGGGCGACTTCTAACGATACCCTTATCTCTGATGAACACTCTCCTTTGATACCGGCATTTGATGCTGACTGCAAAACGATTCCACTGCCACCAAAGTAAATTTCCCATAAGGGTCAGGAAGATAAGTTGAGAGAAATTAGGGCATTTAGACAGTCGTTTCTCCCTCGCTGCATTTGCGAGTGGAGCAGGAAAGGAAATAACTAGTAGTGGTACAATGTACGGTCCGCCGTGCACCGTGCAGTGGCTTGCGAATGTAGATGTAGGCTGTAGCTGCTACGAATGCTGCATCGTCAGTGAATAAGAGGCTGCTTGCAACCAAGTCCTCACGAATTTACTTCCATGTAAGTAGCGAGTTGTAACTTAGCTGTGAAACGAGCGTGTAGACAAGTACTTACGTGGAAACAGTCTTCCGGAGTGATATACGCTTGCGTCATCTGGGCTCTCGCGTTGGACTCCAGAGTCACCAACGAAAGTGCCTGCGTGACGCTACTTTTATCTTCCGTTAGTCCACCACAATATTGTCGGCAAGGACCGTTTGCTTTACACCGTTAAAAGAGCTCGCCTTCCCATTATTCATTCATATACCCTTTCACCAAGCGTTGCAGGCAGCTGAGCGAAAGGAAAAGTCAGAATTCTTTTCAATTAAGATTAGTATAATATGGCTCACACAGTATTTCGATCCCGTCTTATACTCTTCGTTCCGATAGTGGTGCCTTTACAGTGGATTTGTCTACCATGTTTCAAAGCACTTCTGTAAAGTTCGATCGTGACCTTTAACGTTTAACAGAATCGCATACGTCCGTGCTCTCTTTCTTTCTTTCTCTCTCTCTCTCTCTCTCTTTCTCTCGCCGACTGTGGCAGTGTTGGGTTTGGAGCTTTCATTGACAAGGACCACCCTGATCATAGACTACCAACCTATAGTTCGTGACTTTTTACTGGGTAGCATTATCTTTCGTTATGACTCTTTAACGGTAGTTTCGAGACAGTGAGATACAAATAAGCAACCGTAATGGCTGGCAACTGTTAGTTCTGGTTGACATTAATCATAGAGATCTTGAAAACCGGGAACAATGGTTGCTATCCCCACTTGGTGAGAAACAGGAACAACCACGGTCAGCTGATCAGTTTACATTTGTATACACGGCCTGAGTCGACATTGTTTATAAAATTTTATTTCAGTTTTATTTTGGAGAGTATTATTGTTCGTAAAAAGTAAGATAGTTCTTAAATTTGTTAAACAAACTTATCATTTGGAAATAAAATAATAAATTATAAAATGCGAGTATATATAGCGCACAAGAAGTAGGGAATTCAGTAACTCCTAGTCGAAAGTGTCTGCGAAAGTTTAGTAAGAATGACGCCTAAACACATGAGAAACAAAAGAGTGCACGTATGAATCATGAAACGTATCGAACCGTTCGCGCGAAATAATGTCTTAGCTATGTATCAATTATCGACTTCTGTGGTAGGGCTGGTGGACCTCGGAAGAGGAAGTGTCGTTTTCACTTTATTTTTTTAGACCTGCTTTCGTTGATGTATCTTCGGTCAGTAGCTCAGTGTGTCTCAGACGACAAATCCTAGTGTTACAGTTTCGATCTCTGGTCAGTCGAAGTGATTTTGTTCTGTCATTTGTAACTTCATTCATCTCCGGAAATATAGTGAGTATGGGAGTCATGCCGAATGGCATCGGGGTTGGGACTATATACCAGTTCAAACTGTAGGGTTCCTGTAAGTGGCTGAGAAATTCAGTTCAAAGGTAGGAGGAAAGCAACACACACTGCCTCCACCCATTCATTCATTCATTCAATTATAGTGTTTCGTACGTTTTATCACGAAGCAGTACCTTTAGGGAGGTGGAACGAGTTAATGTATACATTAATAACAGAAATAAAATATAGAAACATAAACTGTTTCTTGTATTATCAATTAAACTACCACTATACTTTTTAATGCTATTCACGCTCATGCCATCAGAATTCGACCAAATAAACTAACAAGGGAGCTGACTTACAAACATACGTCCGAAAATCCTTAGTTTTGGAGTTATTGATGTAAGTTGCGTTCAACGGCTTTCCGTGTGCAATCCACAACTTATCTACGTACACATTTGACCCATTCTATCGTGATGGCGTTGTGTTGCCAGGTAGGCTTATTTACATTCGTCATTGTGTCCACTGTGTACAAGTACTACAGGAAACTACTCCGCTCACACATGCGAAGATATTCATTTCGTGAGTATGCAGACATGATTTTTATGTACGGTCAAGCGAATGGTATGGATACGAGACAGCACGATTCTACCAGACGGCGTTTCCAGACCAAAGCCAGGCCGAGTATTCCAACATTCGGTGCTGTGTTTCGTAGCGTTGCCGAAATAGCATCCGTAGCACCACACACTACTGATCGAGGAAGATCACCTGTTGCTCGTACGTCCTACCAGGAAGAGCACGTTCTACGGGCTGTCGAAGAAGAGCCAGGTATCAGCGCAAGAAAGGTCGACCTGGCATGTGGTAGGTTTCAACAAAATTCAGCATGAAGGATACTTCACGAGCAACTCATGTATCCGAATCATCTTCAACGTGTACACGGCCGTACTCCTGTCGATCACATATCACAGGAGAACTTTTGTCGATGGTTTGTTGTACAAAATACCAATCCATTGTTTGTCGCTTCAGCTGTGTTCACAGATGATAAAACGCTTGGAAGAGGCGGAATAACAAACTTCTACAGCTATCACATGTGTGCCGTTCGCAGGCCTCATGCTACAGTACAAGCTGGACAGCAGCATCAGTTTAAGATTAATGTGTGGGCTGGAACTGTAGATGACTGTTTGATTTGGCCGTACATTATCCCAGCTCTTCTTTCAGCTGCTATCTATAAGAACTTTATTCAGAACACACTCGAAGACCTACTAGAAATTACACCCACGTAAATAAGAAGAAATATGTGACCTGTGTGTGATGGAGCTCTAGCACATTTCAGTCTCAGTGTTTGAAATGCACTGGCTGGTATCTACCACGATAGATGGGTAGGTAGGGGAGGGCCGGTTTTAAGGGTAGCACGTTCCCCTGACCTCAGTCTTTGAGATTATTACCTCTGGGGATATCTTAACCAAGTGGTCTATGCAACAGCTCATCTGGTTGCATAAACTCTTCATCGACGTGACATGGAAGGCTGGGAAACCATTCGAAACCGTCAAGGTGTATTTAAAAGTGTGCGGCAGTCCATGGGGAGGACATTAGGGCATTTATTACGAGTTCATGTGTTGACCACCTCCAGTTACCTACATTGTAAACTTCCACTAATAGCTCGAAAACAAAGGATATTCGCACATATCTTTATATGAACTTTGTTTCTCTTTTCTATGTAAGGGATCTGTCCACAAAGTTTGTATAAATGATTTTCAAATGGTTCAAATGGCTCTGAGCACTATGGGACTCAACTGCTGAGGTCATTAGTCCCCTAGAACTTAGAACTAGTTCAACCTAACTAACCTAAGGATATCACAAACATCCATGCCATAGGCAGGATTCGAACCTGCGACCGTAGCGGTCTTGCGGTTCCAGACTGCAGCGCCCTTAACCGCACGGCCACTTAGGCCGGCAAAAATGATTTTCAAACACTCTGTATACGTGCTGTTTATATGCTGATAGTAGATTAATATTTAATTTATTACAATGGTATTTTTTATTGAAAATACTTTTGCTTCTATAAACAGTTCCATATGGTACGCTGTTATTTGTCATAGAGCTTTTTTACAAATGTCGCTACTTGCAATGTAGCTAACAGAAATTTTTAATCCTTGAATCTAGATATATAGATGATCTGTGGAACGAGTGGCTAACGAGGCATGTTTTCAGTTTTCTTTTCAGTTCACAGAGATCCCAAATTTCTTGTTATATGTAGACGGCAGTGCGTTGAATATGTCACTGCCAGTGTACATAACTCCATTCTGAAACTTCGGCTAGAGACAAACAGTACGTGAAAATTAGTTTTGAGTATTGTAACTGCTTATATCACAGTGGAACTTAAACTGATTTTTACTATCTTAACTTCATGGCATTTTCTCGAGATGTACGTAGGAGGAAGTAATATATCGATTAATTCTTCTAAGAACGTACGCTCTCAGTATTTTAACAGTAAACGATGGCACTTTTCGATGTGTTTTACGCACGTAGTATTTCACGTAATATCAGATAGTTGGTTATACTTAAAAAGCGAGCCATAAAAAGCCGAAATAGTGTCTGACCAGTTCTATATTTCCGTCAAAAGCTCTCGGTTTACATGCCATGTCTAATTCGGACAAATTCACAAGGTTTCGTTGATTGCCTCCATCATCGTCGTCAGGAGCAAAAACTTAGCCTGTGACGACAATGATGCAGGGGATAATGGAAAGCTTTAGATTTGATGCGACACTGAAGCGGCAAGTAAACAGAGAAAGAGTTCGTCGCGAAAGACATCGTAGCCGACTTCTGGATTTGTTTACAGATTTAGAGTAACAATACTTCCCGTGTTTACAATAGCAACGTCCTCAAGCTGCTATGCTGCCTGTTGTGAGTGTCTGTAATTCGTTAAAATGCACGATCTATGGATTGGGGGCGCCGTGAATAGCACAAATTTTCCGTAGAACAGGCAGTGACCTGGCTCCCACAGTTGTAGCTTAAATGATACCGTAGTCACTGCCGTAGTACCTGCAATTTTCAGAGAACACGAATACCACAGGCCATATTTAATTAACGGCTGGTAGGTAAGCGTGATTTGAAACTGAGAGCCTGACATAAATGTTAATGGTCCATCGGCCCACACCGGTAAATCCTCGTATAAGAGAGCCGAACGCTATTACAGAAGGCTTTGCCATAAAATCTAGCGAACCTTATAAAACATGCGCTCCAGTCGTTATCACTTCCACGGCCTTGCTTCATCGAAAGACATCAATGATGGGAAATATTTTTACTGAAAAAAATTCAAAAACGAGAAAAGCTAACATTTTGTAACATTTATGATACTGTCTCTGCAGCGATTAGATCACAGCCTACAGTAAGATGCAGTAATGAGGTAATCCATCAGTTCAGAAATTTTCCTCCTATATAATACACTAATGGCCATTAAAATTGCTACACCACGGAGATGACGTACTACAGACGCGAAATTTAACCAACAGGAAGAAGATGCTGTGATATGCAAATGATTAGCTTTTTAGAGCATTCACACAAGGTTGGCGCCGGTGGCGACACCTACAACGTGCTGACGTGAGGAAAGTTTCCAACCGATTTCTCATACACAAACAGCAGTTGACCGGTGTTGCCTGGTGAAACGTTATTGTGATGCCTCGTGTAAGGAGGAGAAATGCCCACCATCACGTTTCCGACTTTGACAAAGTTCGGATTGTAGCCTATCGCCATTGCGGTTTATCGTATCGCGACATTGCAGCTCGCGTTGGTCGAGATCCGATGAGTGTTAGCAGAATATGGAATCGGTGGGTTCAGGAGGGCAATACGGAACGCCGTGCTGGATCCCAACGGCCACGTATCACTATCAGTCGAGATGACAGGCATCTTATCCGCATGGTTGTAACGAATCGTGCAGCCACGTCTTGATCCCTGAGTCAACAGATGGGGACATTTGCAAGACAACAACCATCTGCAAAAAAAGTTCGACGACGTTCGCAGCAGCATGGACTATCAGCTCGGATACCATGACTGCAGTTACCCTTGACGCTGCATCACAGACAGGAGCGCATGCGATGGTGTTCTCAGTGACGAACCTGGGTGCACGAATGGCAAAACGTCATTTTTTTCAGATGAATCAAGGTTCTGTTTACAGCATCATGATGGTCGCATCGGTGTTTGGTGACATCGCGGTGAACGCACATTGGAAGCGTGTATTCATCATCGCCATACGGGCGTATCACCAGGCGTGATGGTATGGGGTGCCATTGGTTACACGTCTCGGTCACCTCTTGTTCGCATTGACGGAACTTTGAACAGTGAACGTTACATTTCAGATGTGTTACGACCCGTGGTTCTACCCTTCATTCGATCCCTGCAAAACCCTTCATTTCATCAGGATAATGCACAACTGCGGGTTGCAGGTCCTGTACGGGCCTTTCTGGTTACAGAAAATGTTCGACTGCTGCCGTGGCCAGCACATTCTCCAGATTTCTCTGGTCAATTGTGGCTCAGCAACTGGCTCGTCACAATACAGCAGTCACTACTCTTGATGAATCGTGGTATCGTGTTGAAGCTGCATGGACAGCTGTACCTGTACACGCCATCTGTTTGACTCAATGCCCAGGCGTGTCAAGGCCGTTATTACGGCCGGAGGTGGTTGTTCTGGGTACTGATTTTTCAGGATCTATGCACTCAAATTGCCTGAAAATGTAATCACAAGTCAGTTCTAGTACAATATTTTTGTCTAATGAATACCCGTTTATCAAATGGTTCAAATGGCTCTGAGTACTATGGGACTTAACTTCTGAGGTCATCAGTCCCCTAGAACTTAGAACTACTTAAACATAACTAACCTAAGGACATCAGACACATCCATGCCCAAGGCAGGATTGGAACCTGCGACCGTAGCGGTCGCGCGGTTCCAGACTGTAGCGCCTAGAACCGCTCGACCACCCCGGCCGGCCCCCGTTTATCATTTGCATTTCTTCTTGGTGTAGCAATTTTAATGGCCTATAGTGTATATACTGTGGCCATTACAGCTCCGATACCGGGAATGATAACAAACAATAAAATTTTACTTATACTGTACATACAGAATAATAGGAAGATTACATTATTAAATTTGTAGCGGATTTCTGGAATGTTCAGGTGTCGACAAAAATATGGAAACATCGCGAGAAATTCATGTTTGATAAATGAAAATGCTAACTAAGCGTGCCGTTGGCGCTGATGTATCTGAACAGGAACGACATCAGTTCAGTGTCCTCAGTACGTTCCAAGTGTCAGTCGTGGTTAGGCACTATTCTGTGTAGTAATGAGTGCGTTATGTCGGAGCTAAGTGAATTCGAAAGTGGGAAAGTTGTTAGTACTCGTATAGTGAGTATTTCTATAACCAAAGTAGTCGGCAAGGGGCTGTGTTTAGAATATATATATATACCGCGTAAAAGGACCGCTCCTCTTAAATAGACTGTAAATTTTAAGTTGACAAATCAGAATAACTTGAAAAACAAGCTTCATGCGAAAAAATGTGTAGAACACCAAGTTGATTATTTTCGATGGGGACATCTTATGGTGCTAAAATTAGTCCACCACCCCAGCCCCTTGTGGGTGGGCCTGGAGGCAACTTTAAAATTTCCAGTGGGAACCCACATTTTTTATTGCAGAAACAGATTCTACATAAAAACCTACGTACATTTTCTCTTAAACATTTGTTTTGATTCTTGGTGGTTGGCGCTGTAATTCAAGACAATCCGTGTTCTCATTTTTGCATGGGAAATGGTTACGGGTAAACAAAAAATACTTATTTTCTTCGTAAATTTTGATTTGCTAAAACTAAAACTCTCCATCTCTCCCCATAGGGTGGGGTTTGCGAGAGAGGAATTGGAGTTTTAGAAATGTTGACCCACATATTAATTTTTTCCGCAGATTTACACCCTGTATACAGTACTTTTGCGGCCTTCAGAATCCACATTTTGTTCCCCTCAGAGCAGTGATGGATTCACCCATATTCAAATGGTTCCACGTCTTCCTTTTTCCCTTGGACTGGTATTTAGGCTTTTTACTTGGCTTCCTGAAAAACAAATCCTCGAGTACAATTCAAATTTATACGAATATAAAACGGTCCAAATATTGGCTAGCCTATAATTAGATCCTGCATGGTACCTCATATTTGGACCACACTGTGGTTCCTGCAAAACGGCCATAACGGTCAAATACAGACAGAATAATCAAAACTGGGAAACAGAATGGAGCAATGGAAGAACGTCATTTTGTCAGATGATTCTTGTTTCACGCTGTTCCAACTTCTGGGCAAGTTTACGTCCCAAGAGCGAAACATAGCGAGGGTCGGTGACGCTTTGGTCAACCATACTGTGGTATTACATGGGCCTCATGGCTACTCTGCAAGAATTAAGTGTCCATCTTGGCTGATCAGGTCTATTCCATGGCACAATGTTTGTTCCTCAACGATGATGTTTTGTTCCAAGACGACAGGACCCAGTCGCGAGCACGAGGATGAACTGTTGTATCTCCGTGACCACGGTCACCAGAGATCAGTATAACTCAGCCTTTGTGGTTCGCTTTTGAGAGAAGAGTGTGTGATCGCCATCAGCCTCCATCTTCGTAACATGAACTTGCCCTCTCTTGCAGGAAATATGAGATAAAAATTTCCTTCAAAACCGTACACGACCTGTAGTTATTCATTCCAGTTCGACTGGAAGCCGTTTCAAATGCGAGAGTTTTATATGCACCGCACCAGACATGCTAATACATTGTGTTTTTAGTGTTCTCATATTTTTGCCCATCCCCTGCAGGACGCTAGATGTAGCATACGGGGCTGCCACTTCTGGCGTCAACAACGGATCTCAGAATGTTGGACAAGTAGTCGAACTGAGCTTGGATGGCAGGTACTGCTGCGTCGTTCCATGTTACTTCATTTATATGCCAGAGTTCACCAATTGTAGTAGCTGGTGAATGGTGGCTTGCCTGTCTCTCGCCAAAAGAGTGGTTTGAAAGCAGTTAGAGATGTGAAGAACTTGCTGCCCAGGGGAACAGTCGAATACCCTCGGCACTGAGGTAGGTTAGGGGAGCAAGGACAACGTGTAGTCTTGAGCTATCTTGATGAAAGATACGTTACGAAGACCTAGATCATGGGATATAACAACTGGCCTTAACACTCCACAAAATTAACACTTGATGTTGCTACTGCAGGCTATGCGAAGCAGAGGTGATCGTGTTATGTACTGAATGGCACCCTGTACTGTGATGCCAGGTTCTGGGTCCCATATTTTTGCCTATCCCCTGCAGGGACGACGTTTGCAGTCCGGAAACTTTTGTCGTCTTCGGAACCTCCACACTCGCATACGTCCATGGCGATGCTCTTCGTAGCACCGACACGTTCTGGTATCTGTTTCTCCTTCTTACATGAGGCATAACACGCGTTTCTCACAAATCTCTTTGCGTGCGTCTGCTGCAGTATTAATTTGCTTGTATTCCAGTTGCATAGCACTGCAGCTGTCTAAAGTTTGTACTGCATTATCATTCTAGGTTCTATTAAGAGTGCAGATCATCGAGGATTTGAAGCTTCTACGCTTTTACTCTTGTATAATCAGCCTGAAAATTGTGATTCAAATAGTTCTTAACTGAGCTGTTGGTTCCTTCTTATGACAGTTCGATGATCACTACTAACGGCGTTGTCCACTGATCTCTGATATCAAAGCATGGAACCTCGACTTGCCTGCACAGTCTTGTCAAATCAAAAACGGCTGTAACCACTATGGGACTTAACATCTGAGGTCATGAGTCCGCTAGAACTTAGAACTACTTAAACCTAACTAAACTAAGAACATCACACACACCCATGCCCGAGGCAGGATTCGAACCTGCGATCGTAGCGGTCGCGCGGCAGTCTTGTCACTGCCTGGGCCGCCATATTGTAATGAGGCAAAAAACAAATCCACCTGTCTGTCCTTGATAAAGAACTTTTTACTTATTTCAGCCTTTGATCTTATATTAATGTACGATAAATAGGTTGACATGGAAGCAGAATCGAAAAATATTTTAATTTTACGCTCTCGTGATATTTCATGGCAGAAACGAAATATGAGCGTGTTAGGCCGACACATTCAGACAACTGGAATTCGACATCCAGATAATACAGAGCCCAATGGTGTTATCGTAGTAGACAACGACCTCTCACTCGTGAATTAGTAAACATAATTTAAACAACGTGAATTAGTAAATATCATTTAGACACAAACTAAATTTTGACTTATACTTCCTCCAAATAATCGCATCTGTGTAGTTAATTGCGGCACGTCTCACTCTCATACGATGTGTAGAAGCAATACTTCAAAAAACTCCCAAATATCTCGAGATGAATACCAACGATCGTAACTTTCACAAGTCAGTGATAAGAGTAGTCTCCTACATTACCACCGCTGTTTCGGTATGCTTTTAGACCCGTAATAGCAACCCAATTAAAATATCTCCGTAGGATAGGAATTAAAAAAATCTCCGTTTGATGAGCTACGTCATAAATTACAGCGTCAACATCTTTGTGATTTCTTCAGTAATAAAGGTGCTTAATTACTCAAAGCTGTATACAAATTACTACCACGTCAGTATGCTTTCATTTACTCAAGAGCTGCTACTTCAGAATTGCTTACAGGATATAATTTCTTTACAACCTTCATTTCACTGATCTGATGGAATTAAATTTTTCTTGAGACATATCTTCGCTAACGATAGAAGCTGAAGAAACTCATTCTCTTTTCGAGGATTCGCGTCACAGACTTCTATCACTTGTAGAGGGGAGTGAATAGATAATATTTTGAACTGGAATCCATGTCCGCAAACGTACCGTTTCCGTGCTATAACCATTTGATTACATGTTGGTAATGCGACCATTTTTACAAGTAATTGACTCTGCATCACTTGTTTTACAGTATCGCTTATTAATAGCCAAAAAAATTGCTCGTGTACTCGTTGACGGGTTTTCTTCAACGTGATGCCGTATTGCCTCCTCCAAAAAGGTTATGCGGCGTCTCTCTGGAGCACCAAAGTCTCGCCGCCTGCTCACGGTGAAGGTGCCCTTTATCGAAGCCATAACACAACTATGGCGAAAAGGATATCCGATGGAGAACGATAGGACTAAGGCGACGAGCAGCTCTTCCATTATCGTGAGCTTTGCCATTCAGAAACATCATGTCGGTGTATTCTGCAAACGTGTGCTCAACCAGGTTGCTCTAACACTCACAGACACGTAGATGACTCACGAACCAGGTCAGAGAGGTAGGACAGACAGTGACATCAACCGAGGCGACGTAAGCACTCCGCACCATGTCTTTATCGTCCCCCAGGCTCTTTTGCACTGCCGATGGCTGAGGTGGCGGTCGAGTGGTGGTCGGGTAGGGGAACGGGGGACGAGGGGACCCACCCGCAAGTTGGACACGAACTCTGGCCTCTCAGCACTCCTGTGGCCCGCGTAGGGCGCAGAAGTGCCTCTCGTGATTTTAACTGGCTGACTGCTGGAGTGAACCATGTGTGTCTGTCGATCAGCCCGCCAGCCACTCGTGTTTCTGTTACCTCCTTCAGAACACAGTCTCAAAACGACGAGGTCTGTCTTAGCACTTCCGTCTCTTTACACTTCTTTGAGTCCCTTGCACCCATGCAGTGTTCTGAAACCGCAGATTTTGTCGGTTTCCAGAGATGTGTGTGCCTTTTGTGTTCCTTGCATATTTCTTCGATTGTCCGTACAGTCTTCCCGATATACGCCTTACTGCACTTACATGGAGTAGAGTGAACATCTGGTTTACGGAGCCCCTAGTCACCTTTTACCGCACCTTGTAGGGCATGCGTATTCGGAGGTAGACAGAAAACGCATTTCACACTGAATCAGGAGTCTGCCGATTTAGCTCGATACTTTATCAGCGTTCGCCAAATACGCCACTGTCTTTCCCTCCTTGTCGTTTTGTGTCTGCTGGTCTTGTACATTCTGTCTGAAAACACATCTGATTTTGTCTCCCGTTGTATCCTTCCTTCCTGAAAACGTACATAAAATGGTTGAGCGTCAGTGGTAGCTTTATTCGTTCGATATTATCACTGCTGTGGTTTTCCGTCCGAAGAATGGTTTGAGGCAACTCTCCATGCCAGTCTATCCTATGGAACCCTCTTTATCTCTGCAGGACTACCGCAGTTTACAGACATCCAAGCCGTCTAACTGTACTTGGTTTCCCTCTACTGTTTTACCTTCCCCCTCCCCTTCCCCCCCTAACACACACACACACACACACACACACACACACACACACACACTGCCATCCACAACGAAACAGACAATTTCATGATGCATTTGGTTGTTGCTGTCAGTTGATCCCTCGCATTATAGCATAGTTTATTTATTTTTTCCTTGTTTCGATTCAGTATCTCCACATTTGTCATTCGATCTACCCATCTAATTTCAGTACTGTTCTACATCATCACTCCTCAGAAGCTTCTACCTTCTTCCGGTCAACCGCGCGGGGTAGCCGCGCGGTCTGTGGGCGCCTTGTCACGGTCCGCGCGGCTTCCCGTCGGTGGTTCTAGTCCTCCCTCGGGCATGACTGTGTGTGTGTTGTCTTTATCGTAAGTTAGTTTAAGTTAGATTAAGTAGTGGGTAAGCTTAGGGACCGATGACCTCAGCAGTTCGGTCCCATAAGAGCTTACCACAAATTTCAAAATAATTTCTTCTTGTCTGGTTTGCCTATCATCGAAGTTTCACTTCAACAAAAGGCAACATTCCAGACTAGAACTTTCATACAGGATTTCCCAACAGTTAAATTTATATATGTGTGTGGTGCCTGTTCCTTGGGACATGTCTGAAAGATCATAAACCATATATATACACTCCTGGAAATGGAAAAAAGAACACATTGACACCGGTGTGTCAGACCCATCATACTTGCTCCGGACACTGCGAGAGGGCTGTACAAGCAATGATCACACGCACGGCACAGCGGACACACCAGGAACCGCGGTGTTGGCCGTCGAATGGCGCTAGCTGCGCAGCATTTGTGCACCGCCGCCGTCAGTGTCAGCCAGTTTGCCGTGGCATACGGAGCTCCATCGCAGTCTTTAACACTGGTAGCATGCCGCGACAGCGTGGACGTGAACCGTATGTGCAGTTGACGGACTTTGAGCGAGGGCGTATAGTGAGCATGCGGGAGGCCGGGTGGACGTACCGCCGAATTGCTCAACACGTGGGGCGTGAGGTCTCCACAGTACATCGATGTTGTCACCAGTGGTCGGCGGAAGGTGCACGTGCCCGTCGACCTGGGACCGGACCGCAGCGACGCACGGATGCACGCCAAGACCGTAGGATCCTACGCAGTGCCGTAGGGGACCGCACCGCCACTTCCCAGCAAATTAGGGACACTGTTGCTCCTGGGGTATCGGCGAGGACCATTCGCAACCGTCTCCATGAAGCTGGGCTACGGTCCCGCACACCGTTAGGCCGTCTTCCGCTCACGCCCCAACATCGTGCAGCCCGCCTCCAGTGGTGTCGCGACAGGCGTGAATGGAGGGACGAATGGAGACGTGTCGTCTTCAGCGATGAGAGTCGCTTCTGCCTTGGTGCCAATGATGGTCGTATGCATGTTTGGCGCCGTGCAGGTGAGCGCCACAATCAGGACTGCATACGACCGAGGCACACAGGGCCAACACCCAGCATCATGGTGTGGGGAGCGATCTCCTACACTGGCCGTACACCACTGGTGATCGTCGAGGGGACACTGAATAGTGCACGGTACATCCAAACCGTCATCGAACCCATCGTTCTACCATTCCTAGACCGGCAAGGGAACTTGCTGTTCCAACAGGACAATGCACGTCCGCATGTATCCCGTGCCACCCAACGTGCTCTAGAAGGTGTAAGTCAACTACCCTGGCCAGCAAGATCTCCGGATCTGTCCCCCATTGAGCATGTTTGGAACTGGATGAAGCGTCGTCTCACGCGGTCTGCACGTCCAGCACGAACGCTGGTCCAACTGAGGCGCCAGGTGGAAATGGCATGGCAGGCCGTTCCACAGGACTACATCCAGCATCTCTACGATCGTCTCCATGGGAGAATAGCAGCCTGCATTGCTGCGAAAGGTGGATATACACTGTACTAGTGCCGACATTGTGCATGCTCTGTTGCCTGTGTCTATGTGCCTGTGGTTCTGTCAGTGTGATCATGTGATGTATCTGACCCCAGGAATGTGTCAATAAAGTTTCCCCTTCCTGGGACAATGAAATCACGGTGTTCTTATTTCAATTTCCAGGAGTGTATGTGTGTGGTGCCTGTTCCTTGGGACATGTCTGAAAGATCATAAACCATATATATATATATATATATATATATATATATATATATATATATATATATATATATATATATATATATATAATTAAGGCGAGGACGGCCACTGATCTCTTCAACACGAATGCACATCAGACTCGAACTCTCTGGGGAATGCTCGAAATGCCGCTAGCAGTGAGGGTAGTGGGCAAGGAGCACTACGTTAGTAGTGTGTGGATAAGTTGTCAATTTGGTTGTGCGGGAAGGTTGCAATTGCGATGACGACTGTGTCCGGATGGCTTAGTTGTAGTCCGGAATGATAGCTCAGCGTGTTCAGTCAAAGGGTTAGCTGAACTGACTGAAATATTCAGCTACGAACCACACCAAACCCCCAAACCCACTAGAAGAAAGACAATCAAATGATGAAGGTCAAAAATGGTGAGAGTAGCTGCCTTGTAAGCAGGAGACCAGGGTTCGAATCCCGGTCTGGCATAAAGTTTCAACCTTCTCCATTGATTTAAATAAATGCCTATTCGCAGCTAATATCTAAGTCCTTGGTGGCTTAAATTTATATTAGGTCTCTCGTCTTATTTATATTAGGTGTTAACAAATTTTTGTTTCTCATTAACCCTTCTCTTGCTTTTGCTAGTCGGCATTTTATATCTTCACTACTTTGGCCATCAGCAACCTACTTCTTTTGGAGTCTTTCCTACTGTAATACTCTCAGGTCACCTAATTTGCTTCGACTACATTCCATTGCATTGTTTTATATTTATTGATGTTCATTTTATAGTCTCTTTGGAAGACCCCGCTCATTCCTTTCAACTGTACTTCCTAGCCCTTAGCCGTCTCTGACAGACCTACAGTTTCCTCGGTCAACTGGAAAGTTGTTATTTCTCCTCTCTGAAATTTACTTCCCTTACCCAGTTTCTCCTCGATTTCTTGAAAAACCTGATCAATAATAAATTGGATAGGTTGTCTCAATCCCTTCGCAACTATAGTTTCCCTTTCATATCCATCGAGTCATACAACTATAATGCGATTGCTGTACACGTTGCACATAACGTATCGTATTTTATCCTTGTGGAGTCAACTTTGTCAAAATCTTTCTCCAAATCTACAGCTGCAGCAAATTTATGTTTACATGTCTTCTAAAATAAGTTGTAGGGTCGTCAGTCCCACATCGCTTGTTCCCACACGTCTCGGGAACCAAAACTAATCTTCACCTAGGTCGGTTTTCTCCAGTTTTTCTATTGTTCTGTAAATATTTCGTGTCAGTATTTCGCAACCATAACTTTTTTTTAATCAACAGTTTTCTGACTGGTTTGATGCGGCCCGCCACGAATTTCTTTCCTATGCCAACATCTTCATCTCAGAGTAGCACAGGCAAACTACGTCCTCAATTATTTATGTCTTGCTCTACAGCTCTTGCCCTCTACAGTTCTTTCTAGTGCCAAGGAAGTCATTCCCTGATGCTTTAAAAGAAGTCATATCATTCTGTTCCGTCTCCTTGTCAGTATTTTCCACATATTCGTTTCCTCTCCGATTCTGCGCAGAACCTCCTCATTCCTTACCTTATCAGACCACCTAAATTTCAACTTTTTCTGTAGCACCACATCTCATATGCTTCGATTCTCTTCTATTTCGGGTTTCCCACACTCCATGTTTTACTACCAGACAACGCTGTACTCCAGACGCACGTTCTCAGAAATTTCTTCCTCAAATTAAGGCATATGTTTGATACCAGTAGACTTCTCTTGTCCAGGAGTGCCCTTTTTGCCGGTGCTGATCTGCTGTTGACGTCCTCCTTACTCCGTCCGTCGTTGGTTATTCTGCTGCCTAGGCAGCAGAATTCCTTAACTTCACCTACTTCGCGATCGTCAGTCCTGATGTTAAGTTTCTCGCTGTTCTCATTTCTGCTACCTCTCATTACTTCCGTCTTTCTTCGATTTGCTCTCCCACATTCTGTACTTATTGGACTGTTTATTCAAATCAGCATATCATGTGATTCTTCTTCACTTTCACACAGTATGGCAATCTCTTCAGCGAACAGTATCATTGATATCCTTTCACCTTGCATTTTAGTCCCACACCTGAACCTATCTTTTATTCCATCATTGCCTCTTCGATGTACAGATTGAACAGTAGGGGCGGAAGACTACATCCCGGTCTTAGTACCTTTGTAATCCGAGTGCTTCGTTCTTGGTCATCCACACTTATTATTCTCTCTTGGCTCTTGTACATATGTATATTACCCGTCTTTCCCTGTAGCCTTTTCCTATTTTTCTCAGAATTTCGAATATCTTGCCCAGTTTACATTGTCGAACGGTTTTTCGAGGTCGACAAATCCAATGAATGTGTTTTGATTTTTCTTTAGTCTTGTTTCCATTATCAACCGCAACGTCAGAATTGGTTCTTTGGTGCCTTTATCTTTCCAAAACCGGCCTGATCGTCATCTAATACATCTTCAATTTTATTTTCCATTCTTCTGTATATTATTCTTCTCAGCAACTGGGATGCATGAGCCGTTAAGCTGATTGTGCGAAATTTCTCTCACTTGTCAGATCTTGCAGTCTACGGAAGTGTGTGGATGATATTTTTGCGAAAGTCAGATGGTATGTCATCAGACTCATGCATTCTATACACCAACGTGAATAGTAGTTTTGTTGCCACTTCAACCGACGATTTTAGAAATTCTGATGGAATGTTACTTATCATTTCTGCCTTTCTGTCTAAGTCCGCCAACGCTCATTTAAATTCTGATTATAATACTGGATCCCCTTGCTCTTCTAAATCGACTCCTGTTTCTTCTTCTGTCACATCGTACAAATCTTCCCCTCATAGAGGTCTTTAATGTACTCTTTCCGCCTATCCGTTGTACGCTTAATATTAGCCCCCATGCTTTTAATTTCACCGAGAGTTGTTTTGAATTTCCTATATGCTGACTCAGTCCTTCCTAAATGCATTTATATTTCGATTTCTTCACATTTTTCATAAAGCCATTTCGTCTCAGCTTCCCTGAACTTCCTATTTATTTCATTCTTTAGGGACTTGTATTTCTGTACTCCCGAATTTCCCGTAACACTTTTGTACTTCCTTGTTTCATCGATCAACTGAAGGATTTCTTCTGTTACCCTTGGTTTATTCGCAGTTATCTTCTTTCTATCTACATTTTTCTTTCCAACTTCTGTGATTGTCTTTTTCACGGATATCCATTCCTTTTTAACTGTACTGCCTACTAAGCTATTTGTTACAGCTATACCATAACTTATTAGAATGATATTGGGTAGTATTCACAGATGTTAACAACTGTCTTCTTTGAAACTGAAATTATTACATTCTTCTTAAATTCAGACTGTATTTCGTCTGTCTCCTTTATCTTGCACACCAGGCTGAATGATGTTTTCATGGCTGGATCTACAAAGGATCTAAATAACCATGAATGAAACTAGTCTACTTCTGGTCTTTTGTCTTTCAGTGCTCGGTCAAATTCTTATTGCGATGTCTCACATTTCATCTTCACCTACTTTTCTCTTGACTCTTACGTCTCAAGAGATCTAGGCATATTGAACTGTGTTTATCTCTCTAAGCTCAGATCATAGCGCCACTCACTAAACGCGGAAAATCACGTGGCCCTAGTCTGCTGAAACTCATAAGCTACTGAAATTTATTTCCTTCCGTGTACGTCGGGAATAGGAGGCTTGTTATCACTGCTCGCGCAGTTAGCGGATAAGCTGCGCAAGAAGCTTATACAGAGCTGACGATGTGGACGGAGTCAACTGTACATTCCGTGTCGCTTGCATCAGACCGGATCTTATTTTACGTCCACCAGTCCGAAAGGCGCTGAGCTGTTCTACGTAATACGAGTAGTTCTGCAGACCGTAGCTGCCAGCGCGTCGTATTGGGGGTTCCCCTGTCACTGCAGCTGGGTTGATGACGCTCTCGCAGCAGTGTCGGCACCTCGTTTTCTGCATTTCCGATAAAGCTCCAGAAGGTTCTAATTTTTTCACATCTACTATTTTTAGCCCCCCCCCCCATGAACCATGGACCTTGCCGTTGGTGGGGAGGCTTGCGTGCCTCAGCGATACAGATGGCCGTACCGTAGGTACAACCACAACGGAGGGGTATCTGTTGAGAGACCAGACAAACGTGTGGTTCCTGAAGAGGGGAAGCAGCCTTTTCAGTAGTTGCAGGGGCAACAGTCTGGATGATTGACTGATCTGGCCTTGTAACACTAACCAAAACAGCCTTGCTGTGCTGGTGCTGTGAACGGCTGAAAGCAAAGGGAAACTACAGCCGTAAATTTTCCCGAGTGCATGCAGCTTTACTGTATGGTTAAATGATGATGGTGTCCTCTTGGGTAAAATATTCCGGAGGTAAAATAGTCCCCCATTCGGATCTCCGGGCGGGGACTACTCAGGAGGACGTCGTTATCAGGAGAAAGAAAACTGGCGTTCTACGGATCGGAGAGTGGAATGTCAGATCCCTTAATCGGGCAGGTAGGTTAGAAAATTTAAAAAGGGAAATGGATAGGTTAAAGTTAGATATAGTGGGAATTAGTGAAGTTCGGTGGCAGGAGGAACAAGACTTTTGGTCAGGTGATTACAGGGTTATAAATACAAAATCAAATAGGGGTAACGCAGGAGTAGGTTTAATAACGAATAAAAAAATTGGAGTGCGGGTTAGTTACTACAAACAGCATAGTGAACGCATTATTGTGGCCAAGATAGACACAAAGCCCATGCCTACTACAGTAGTACAAGTTTATATGCCAACTACCTCTGCAGATGATGAAGAAATAGATGAAATGTATGACGAGATAAAAGAAATTATTCAGATAGTGAAGGGAGACGAAAATTTAATAGTCATGGGTGACTGGAATTCGTCAGTAGAAAAAGGGAGAGAAGGAAACATAGTAGGTGAATATGGATTGGGGGGAAGGGATGAAAGAGGAAGCCGCCTTGTAGAATTTTGCACAGAGCATAACTTAATCATAGCCAACACTTGGTTCAAGTATCATAAAAGAAGGTTGTATACCTGGAAGAATCCTGGAGATACTAAAAGGTATCAGATAGATTATATAATGGTAAGACAGAGATTTAGGAACCAGGTTTTAAATTGTAAGACATTTCCTGGGACAGATGTGGATTCTGACCACAATCTATTGGTTATGAACTGCAGATTGAAACTGAAGAAACTGCAAAAAGGTGGGAATTTAAGGAGATGGGACCTGGATAAACTTAAAGAACCAGAGGTTGTAGAGAGTTTCAGGGAGAGCATAAGGGAACAATTGACAGGAGTGGGGGAAAGAAATATAGTAGAAGAAGAATGGGTAGCTCTGAGGGATGAAGTAGTGAAGGCAGCAGAGGATCAAGTAGGTAAAAAGACGAGGGCTAATAGAAATCCTTGGGTAACAGAAGAAATATTGAATTTAATTGATGAAAGGAGAAAATATAAAAATGCAGTAAATGAAGCAGGCAAAAAGGAATACAAACGTATCAAAAATGATATCGACAGGAAGTGCTAAATGGCTAAGCAGGGATGGCTAGAGGACAAATGTAAGGATGTAGAGGCTTGTCTCACTAGGGGTAAGATAGATACTGCCTACAGGAAAATTAAAGAGACCTTTGGAGAGAAGAGAACCACTTGTATGAATATCAAGAGCTCAGATGGCAACCCAGTTCTAAGCAAAGAAGGGAAGGCAGAAAGGTGGAAGGAGTATATAGAGGGTTTATACAAGGGCGATGTACTTGAGGACAATATTATGGAAATGGAAGAGGATGTAGATGAAGACGAAATGGGAGACAAGATACTGCGTGAAGAGTTTGGCAGAGCACTGAAAGACCTGAGTCGAAACAAGGCCCCGGAATAGACAACATTCCATTTGAACTACTGATGGCCTCGGGAGAGCCAGTCCTGACAAAACGCTACCATCTGGTGAGCACGATGTATGAGACAGGAGAAATACCCTCAGACTTCAAGAAGAATATAATAATTCCAATCCCAAAGAAAGCAGGTGTTGACAGATGTGAAAATTACCGAACTATCAGTTTAATAAGTCACAGCTGCAAAATACTAACACGAATTCTTTACATACGAATGGAAAAACTGGTAGAAGCCGACCTCGGGGAAGATCAGTTTGGATTCCGTAGAAATGTTGGAACACGTGAGGCAATACTGACCTTACGACTTATCTTAGAACAAAGATTAAGAAAAGGCAAACCTACGTTTCTAGCATTTGTAGACTTAGAGAAAGCTTTTGACAATGTTAACTGGAATACTCTCTTTCAAATTCTGAAGGTAGCAGGGGTAAAATACAGGGAGCGAAAGGCTATTTACAGTTTGTACAGAAACAAGATGGCAGTTATAAGAGTCGAGGGGCATGAAAGGGAAGCAGTGGTTGGGAAAGGAGTAAGACAGGGTTGTAGCCTCTCCCCCATGTTATTCAATCTGTATATTGAGCAAGCAGTAAAGGAAACAAAAGAAAAATTCGGAGTAGGTATTAAAATTCATGGAGAAGAAGTAAAAACTTTGAGGTTCGCCGATGACATTGTAATTCTGTCAGAGACAGCAAAGGACTTGGAAGAGCAGTTGAACGGAATGGACAGTGTCTTGAAAGGAGGATATAAGATGAACATCAACTAAAGCAAAACGAGGATAATGGAATGTAGTCAAACTAAGTCGGGTAATGCTGAGGGAATTAGATTAGGAAATGAGACACTTAAAGTAGTAAAGGAGTTTGCTATTTAGGGAGTAAAATAACCGATGATGGTCGAAGTAGAGAGGATATAAAATGTAGACTGGCAATGGCAAGGAAAGCGTTTCTCAAGAAGAGGAATTTGTTAACATCGAGTATAGATTTAAGTGTCAGGAAGTCATTTCTGAAAGTATTTGTATGGAGTGTAGCCATGTATGGAAGTGAAACATGGACGATAACTGGTTTGGACAAGAAGAGAATAGAAGCTTTCGAAATGTGGTGCTACAGAAGAATGCTGAAGACAAGGTGGGTAGATCACGTAACTAATGAGGAGGTATTGAATAGGATTGGGGAGAAGAGAAGTTTGTGGCACAACTTGACTAGAAGAAGGGATCGGTTGGTAGGACATGTTTTGAGGCACCAAGGTATCACAAATTTAGCATTGGAAGGCAGTGTGGAGGGTAAAAATCGTAGAGGGAGACCAAGAGATGAATACACTAAGCAGATTCAGAAGGATGTAGGTTGCAGTAGATACTGGGAGATGAAGAAGCTTGCACAGGATAGAGTAGCATGGAGAGCTGCATCAAACCAGTCTCAGGACTGAAGACCACAACAACAACAACTATTTTTAGACTACCGTGTTTGTTCTGAGTCTAGGCTTCGATATTACCTTGACTTCTGTTTCTAAATCAGTGTAGGCACCCGAGAAATATTGCCAGATTTCATCACACTCTACACTACTGGCCATTAAAATTGCTACATCAAGAAGAAATGCAGATGATGAACGGGTATTCATTGGACAAGTATATTATACTAGAACTGATATGTGATTACATTTTCTCGCAATTTGGATACATAGATCCTGAGAAATCAGTACCCAGAACAACCACCACTGGCCGTAATAACGGCCTTGATATGCCTGGGGATTGAGTCAAACAGAGCTTGGATGACGTGTACAGGTACAGCTGCCCATGCAGCTTCAACACGATACCACAGTTCATCAAGAGTAGTATTGTGACGACCCAATTGCTCGGCCACCAGTGACCAGATGTTTTCAATTGGTGATAGATCTGGAGAATGTGCTGGCCAGGGCAGTAGTCGAACATTTTCTGTATCCAGAAAAGGTCATACAGTACCTGCAACATGTGGTCGTGCATTATCGTGCTGAAATGTATGGTTTCGCAGGGATCGAATGAAGGGTAGAGCCACGGGTCGTAACACATCTGAAATGTAACGTCCACTGTTCAAAGTGCCGTCAATGCGAACAAGAGGTGACCGAGACGTGTAACCAATGGCAGCCAATACCATCACGCCGGGTGATACGCCAGTTTGGCGATGACGAATACACGCTTCCCATGTGCGTTCACCGCGATGTCGCCAAACACGGATGCGACCATCATCATGCTGTAAACAGAACCTGGATTCATCCGAAAAAATAACGTTTTGCCATACGTGCAACCAGGTTCGTCGTTGAGTCCACCATCGCAGGCGCTCCTGTCTGTGATGCAGCGTCTAGGGTAACCGCAGCCATGGTCTCCGAGCTGATAGTCCATGCTGCTGCAAACGCCGTCGAACTGTTCGTGCAGATGGTTGTTGTCTTGCAAACGTCCCCATCTGTTGACTCAGGGATCGAGACGTGGCTGCACGATCCGCTACAGCCATGCGGATAAGATGCCTGTCATCTCGACTGTTAGTGATACGAGGCTGGATCCAGCACGGCGTTCCGTATTACCCTTTTGAACCCACCGATTCCATATTCTGCTAACAGTCATTGGATCTCGACCAACATGAGCAGCAATGTCGCGATACGATAAACCGCAATCGCGATAGTCTACAATCCGACCTTTATGAAAATCGGAAACGTGATGGTACGCATTTCTCCTCCTTACATGAGGCATCACAACAACGTTTCACCAGGCAACGCCGGTCAACTGATATTTGTGTATGAGAAATCGTTTGGAAACTTTCCTCATGTCAGCACGTTGTAGATGTCGCCACCGTCGCCAGCCTTGTGTGAATGCACTGCAAAGCTAATCATTTGCACATCACAGGATCTTCACCTGTCGGTTAAATTTCGCGTCTGTAGTACGTCATCTTCGTGGTATAGCAGTTTTTATGGCCAGTAGTGTATATACATTTATTATTTATTCGAGTTAGGATCAGAGTACATTACAGAAAATGAAAGAAAGAATAATCAAATTACACTAAAGTAGTCCAAAATCTTGCAACTGTAATCTTGCTCGGATTTTCTGTGAGAGATGCATGGCAAGATGAAATTCCCATAGGTGCTCCATGGCCGCTGGTACTTCGCAATCACAGACGGTGTAAGAAGGTGTCGTTGCTGGACATTAATTCCGGATCTTTCAGCTCCAGAATGAATACAGTTAGTGACCTCCACACGATCCAGTTCTGTTCATGCACAGATGGGAGAGTTTCCGAAGGAAGGGTCGTGAAGAGGTATTCGTAAGTCGCAAACTCCATGCTGTTGATGCTCCTGTTTGCAAGGCTGGTCTTGGGGAAACTTTTTCTTAACCTCAACCGTGATGCTGGGGGCTGCTGTGCCGCGACCATATAATGGACGGTTTTGCTTATGAGGCTGACTTGTTCTCTCTGCGTTAGCAGATACTCCCCGACAGACATATGATGTCGCAATAGCTGAGAACCGTTACAGTGTATCATGTGGAGTAGGTTTCAAGTAACCTATAATACGACTACACGTTTCATATAGCGCTTTGTCAACTATGTTTACGTGCTTATATCTCTACTAGACGAGTCACGCATACTCAGCATCTCTGTAACATGGCCTCTATTCTCAGGGTTTTTGGTCTAGAGCCCGCGTGCTACCAGTGATCTTGGGAAGGTTATTGTCTTTGGCTTCCACCTTCATTCTTGTATTCTTGCAGTGTCATGTTGGACAAGATGACAATTATTGAACTATATGAAATAAAATAGTCGTAACTTCCGAACAGTTTGCATAAGGTCGTACAAACCGTACGGTTGGCCGCGGGGCGCGCACCTTGTTGTTGTCGGTCATTTCATTTGGATGGGTTCGTCAGTAAGCAAAATTGGCACATCTGGAGGATTGAGAATCCGCATTCCGCGATGGAGAAGTCTCTTCACTCTCGACGAGTGACTGTGTGGCGTGCAATCTCTAGTACCTGTATAATCCATGCGGTATTCCTTGGTAGCTCGTCGACTACCAAACGGTACGTGAAGGTTTTGGAAGATGATTTCATCCCCATTATCCAAAGTGATGTGTTGGCAAATGTGCCAACACCTTGTAGATAGAGGAGGCCGAAATGCTCTCTATAATCTAACGCAGACGGGCGTGAGGTCTGGAACATGATACGTAATGAATGCTATAAAGAAAGGTACGTAGCTTCTATAATACTTATCTTTAATCCATCATTGTGGTACATCGCTCTTGACGATACAAATGAGACTCTTTAAATACAAGCACTGTAAGGCTGATGGCGCCTTGCTAGGTCGTAGCCATGGACTTAGCTGAAGGCTATTCTAACTATCTCTCGGCAAATGAGAGAAAGACTTCGTCAGTGTAGTCGCTAGCAAAGTCGTCGTACAACTGGGGACGAGTCCTAGTACGTCTCTCTAGACCTGCCGTGTGGTGGCGCTCGGTCTGCAATTACTGACAGTGGCGACACGCGGGTCCGACATGTACTAATGGACCGCGGCCGATTTAAAGCTACCACCTAGCAAGTGTGGTGTCTGGCGGTGACACCACACAAAGTGACCCTGATTTCGACACGATGTGGTTCATACAAGACGGAGATCAACCCCATCGAAGACGCAGAGTGTCTGATGTCCTGGAGGAGCACTCTGGGGATCGCATTCTGTCTCTGGGGTACCGAGAGGCCGCTGACATGGGCCTCGATTGGCCGCCATATTCTCCGGATCTGAACACATGCGACTCCTGTTTGTGGGGCTATATTAAAGACAATGTTTACAGCAATAACCCCAAGACAGTTCAGGTCATCGACAGCATCAATGTTCCGACACTTCAACGGGTCATTCATAATTTCACTATTCGTCTGCGTCACATCATCACCAATGACGGTCGGCATATCGAACATGTCATAACAGAAATCCGAATATCTGCAGTGACGTTTACATGTTGAGTAAAGTTTGTAACTAATTTACGTTTTCTTCTTCATACAGTTCAATAATTGTCACCTTGTACATCGAAGTATAGTCGAGAGTGACTCTGAGATATTTCCAATGGCCTTATTTATTAAATATATCAGTTGTCACAAGATGATACGTCAGCGACATTTCTGATTGTGCTTAAGGCAAAACACACGCAATTGAGTTTTAGCTGGATTTGGCAAAGTTGAGTACATAGAAATTCCAAATCGCACAATTACCAAGGCCGTTGAGTATGCAGTGAAGGGGGTCACTGAGTTCCGTTGTGGGGTGGCGACAACCAGGAGACGCTTGTATAAAAAATGGTTCAAATGGCTCTGAGCATTATGGGACTCAACATCTGAGGTCGTAGGTCCCCTAGGACTTAGAACTACTTAAACCTAACTAACCTAAGGACGTCACACACATCCATGCCCGAGGCAGGATTCGAACCTGCGACCGTAGTGGTCGCGCGGTTCCAAACTGAAGCGCCTAGAATCGCTCGGCCACTTCGGCCGGCAGACGTTTGTATAGATCTTGCAGCAATAGGTACAAACGAGCCAGATGAGACCCTTTAGGAGAGTTGTAATACCGGCGATGAGGGTCTCCTGTGCAACGACACACAGTAACGTGGGCATTGGGCATCTCCTATGTACCGAGTGGTGCATAGGAACCAGTCGAATATGTCTTCCATTGATTAGACCCTGGAGATGGCGGGAAGCTATAACCAGAGAATAGCATCCACAAAGAGTTGCGGGAAACCCATACGTGTTGCGAATGTTAGGGGAATGGATGTCGAACGCGATCCAGTGCACTTGTAAAATCAGTGCAGACTAGTGGTGTGCAGAGCCGACAGACCGCGGCTATCACGATGAGGTCACAGCATTTTCCAAAAGTAGTCTGAAGGGAAACCTCACACCCATGTGCTGTCTTTTCTGGTGAAGGGAATGTAGGTAAGACCATCCATATGTGCGCCGCTAAGAGGCGCACATAGCTTCTATAATCCGCTCTCATTAATGTAACGGGGTGGTAGGCATCGACATTTTTTCCTCTCGATGGCTTAAGCGCCGCAAGACCACTAGTGACAAATTCGGTCTTTAATCGGGAAGGAAGGAGTAAAGAGTTCTTGAATCATCTCCGTCCAGTGAGGGAGTATAAGGTGGTGAACACCTAGTAGAACACAAGCTGAGACATTGTCGTGAATAAAACAGTGACCAGTATATAGAATAAATTTCCTTTGATTTACGTCTATGGTCACAAACTTTTTATTCACAGAAAACCGGTTTCGGTGTATAATAATCAACTTCAGTACATTAGGACATTGTTTATATAAAACACAGATCTGAAAATGGTCATTATAGACCGAAACCGGTAATCTGTGAACAGAAAGTTTGTGACCATAGACGTAAATTAACGGAAATTTTGCCTAGTAGAACTTCACCAGGATACCAACTGGTCCTGGCGACTTGTTCTTCAGCCCTTGTCGATCGCGTGCGCTACATCGTCCGCAGACATCATTGGTGTGGTGCCGACGCGGTGTGTGTTGTTTGTGCACGTGTTCCTCAGTTCCGGATGACGGCAAGGAGAAGCGTCGAAGGCCTCTATTAGTAGAATGACCTAGGCGATGTTGTGTTGTAGACAGGCAACCGTCTCTGAGGCGTTCGAAGGGGGAGTCCTGCTGGTGTCCATGTTGTCGGGTAGAATGACCTCACGGCCGGAAGGATGTTGGGATGATCGGAAGTGCTGATAAGAGGCTGGAGGGAGCCATGGGCTTGGCGACGGCTGCCATGTAAGCTTAGCATGGGTGGCATGGGCTCTACTGACAGTGGGAACTGTGCAATATGGCTTTTCACGCATTCATGGTCCTCCTTCCCGTAAACACCCCCAACAGGTGTGGGGCTGACAGTCATACATTACGGTTGAACGGCAGTCTGAGATACGAAAGTAGGCGGGCGGGTGACTCTGTAGATCGATTCGAACCCGCCTGATGCCATTTAAGACGGGATGCTTTCGGAATTGTACCCACCGTTCGGTGATATGTTCCAGAACGTTGCGATAGGACCGTAATGCTGCATTGACGGCGTCCGCAGGTAGTTAGAGCTGCAGTTCGTAAGCATAGACGGCGTGATTGACGGTGTCAAGCCCTGCGTTGACGGATCTGCGAGTGTCTGAGTTAGCACGTGGCAGAAGTTCAGTCGGGGCGCGGCAGGAGTGAGGTCTGGACAGGCATGACTCGCCCGACGGTTACCGACACATATGACTTAATTGCGGATCACCTTGGTTGGTCGTCGGTCGGTCGTCTTGTCGTACGACGCGTATTTTGACCGGTGATTGGTTATGGGTTGGCTGTGTGTGTGCCAACTCTTGATTCATCCTTGTTGTTGGACTGCCACTGCCGTTAGCATTGTCTGGTTCTTCGTGCAAGTGATCGTCAAACTGTATGTAGATTGTGTGATTTTGATTGACAAGTTATTTTGAATGTTGTCGGCGTACTGACGCTGCGAGGTTGGTCGGTTGGCGTGGAGCAGTGAGGAATTCTCGGCGGGGCGTAGTTGGACCGGGGTCCGCTGGCGGTCTCTACGCGGTGTCGGAGAGTGTGGCACTGTTCCCATTGCTACGACGTCCGTGGCTCACCGACCCTTGACACGAAAGTTGAGTTTTGATTTAACCTACCAGCAAGTAAAGACTGTTCACATTGTGTCGTTTGGAGTTCGTTGTTGGCTGTTGGGATATTCCCGCGAGCAACAACGTGGTTTTCAAGTTGGAAAATTCTAGCCACCCATCGGTGGAGTTTCACTGTATTTGGATATTTTAATTTAAGTGCACCAGCGGAATCTTCTGCTCGGTGGCCGTTAACGTTCCAGTTATCTGCCCTGGGCCTCGACGTAAATTTCAGGTGGTTTAATTTCCTCGTCGTGTTGTCGCTGTCCAGCACGATGTGTAGTTTGACTGCTCCGTGTATGATTGGTTGTGGGCGCCAATTTCTTCTGCGTTGTTTCGTTGAACTCCCTGTTGTACCCTGGAAGTTATCTTGTCTGTGGGTCCGTTGACTGTCGGTCGGTTGGGTTGTCGTCGGATCGTGAATGGTTGGCCTGGCTGACAGTCTCACCTAAGCGAGCGTTAGTGTTTGAATTACAGGCCGACCCCCGAACATCTGGGCGCCCTTGTGTGGACTGCATTATTTTTTTTAATTTGTTCTTGTTGTTGGTACTTGATGGTTTCTAGCCAGTTTTGTGTTTTAATTTAGGTCTTCAGCCTAGTTTAAAGTGCTGTTTCACGCAAGCTCTTTGGCATTTAAAAAAATTATTGAATATTTAAGTCTTCGGCCTTCAGCCTGTTTGAGTTTCAGTTGTTTATTCTTAAGGCCTTGAGCCTAAATTAAAGAACTGTTTCACGTAAGGACTTTCGTATTTTTAAAGAACTTAATGGTTTGGAGTTTCAAGTTTTCGGCCTTCAGCCGATTTGAATGTAACTTGTTTACTTCAGTCTAACTAAAGAACTGTTTTAAGATAAGGCTTGTCTTTTTAATTTCTGATTATGTATCCCTTTTAAGTTATTGACCTTCAATCGTTTTTAAATTAAAGTGGCTTTCAGCCGGCAATTAAGTCCCAAAGATTAAGGCTGTGTGTTAAAAAAATTTTTGGGCTCTTGTAATTTTTGATCAAATAATAGAGTTGTATGTTCGAGTCTAACTGACAGTCCCTTATTTTGGATCCTTTCCACAATTTATTCTATCTGTCCTCTCCTGTCCTGTCCTGTTTAGCAGGGCGTCTCTCTAGCTACGGGCAGGTGGACTCCAACAATATCCTGAGGTGGCATTTTAACGTCGTCGCCAAGAAATCGTTCAATGTCAAGCACCTTTGGACGAGCGAGGTCTGAACCATAGGTAAGACGTAAGGTCGTTTTACCATAGCTGTCCTCCTTGTTGGTCTATAAGGAACACGACAGTGACCCAAGTAAACGTAACACGAGACACATGCCTTGCCAGCGAAGCACTGGCGTATGACCTTTCAGTAACACTGCAGGCAGCAAACTTGATTCAGACCTGCGTTTCCACCTTACTAGACATATGTGCTAACCGTTACGTCACACTGGCACCACAGCTACCACACCTGTATGGATTACTCTAGCATGTCTCCCTTCACGATACAAATTCCAACTCACATCTCAGCCCATTTCTAATCCCCTACTAAATTAGAATAAGTATTGCCGAGGCTCTCCAATATTGGAACAGTACATTAGCAATTAGCGAAACTGATTGAATCCTGCCTGTATTTCAGGAGTAAGTGATATATTAAACCTATACAGTCGGTATTCCGGGAATGTATTGAGTGTCACCGTTATCAACAGTAATTATGTAGGCCGAAGCAATGAACTAACATTTGCTGTGTTTGATTCTATTTAACCTACTACTACTACAATCACTAGTACTATACCAACTGAGCCACATCGACCCACTCGTCTGTATCAACTGTTATAGCACATTTTCCTGTACGAGCACCGTTACAATTCATCAGAAATGATTTAGAAATCCCTTGGAAATGTTTCACGTATATGTTAGCCTTCGCCGGCTGGAGTGGCCGTGCGGTTCTAGGCGCTACAGTCTGGAGCCGAGCGACCGCTACGGTCGCAGGTTCGAATCCTGCCTCGGGCATGGATGTGTGGGATGTCCTTAGGTTAGTTAGGTTTAATTAGTTCTAAGTTCTAGGGGACTGATGACGTCAGATGTTAAGTCCCACAGTGCTCAGAGCCATTTGAACCATTTGTTAGCTTTCTATGTATCTTCTATATTCACAGTTCAAATCAATAGGGCTATTCTGCCATGACTAGAAGGAAGATGTGTATGTGTGAAGTGAATTACACCATATCCCTGTCACATCTTGGCATCACCTAGGTTGCTAAATTGTGAATTGCTGGCAGTCTGGTTTTTGTAAGTGCCATTCCCTAGGCTTACAGAGATCTGAAAGACACATCAATAACGGATCTAGTGCTATTTGCAACGTAGCTTTGATGCAGAGGCTCTTCGAAAATGAAATGTATTTCTTAGTGGTGCCAGGTAGGAGATAGTACCACAGAGCTAAACAAGTTGTATTCGTAAAGTACAGGTGTTCATTTGGCTTTCGATGACAAAGAGCTCAACGGCTCACAGACCCACATGCTATTAAACAACAGACGACATACCATACTAAATCCGCTGGAGATGTTGGATGTTCTATTGCAACGTAAAACACTTATGATTTATGTGTGGAATAGCTTAAAATTTCCAGAATACTAGATCGCTTTCTGTTGACAGGAAGGATGTCTATAATTTAATGTATGGGTAAATATGTGAAGTTATCGTATTATTATTCCGAGCAAAAGACTTTAAAGATGCTCCTGCTAAGCTACAAACCTTAGAAAAGATGCTATGTGTTCTACGAAAGGTTTCATAAACACATTTTAGAATACACATTATATCACTGCTAGTCGTTTGCTTTCCTGTTCCCCACGAAAATGGAGCAATGGAAGAATGATTACGTGTCTTCAGGCATTAAGTGTTCTCTGTCAAATAACTTTAGAGTCAAGTTCCGTGAACCTGCGGGGGAGAAGGATTCTGCTGTTCTTTAGGTACAAATTTCAGTGATTTTAGTACTATCTTCGCCGTGTTTAACACAAAATTCAGTGTTGTTAATATAACATTCGTTTTAAAAGCATAAGAGAGATGGAATTCACGCTTCTGTTATATTTAAGTACTATACTGTCTGTATATCCTACATTACTACCAAACAGAAGTGACGTTATATATCAAAGCACTCCTTTCAAATTTTACAGTTATTGCAGCAACTATATACTCCACACGTGTGCCCTTGTTCATGGAGGTACATCCACATTCACTTGAAATTATTTAGATATATTGTGAAAACGTGTAATCTCCATACTGAGAACAGTATCCATCAGAAATACGTGTTGAAGTTTCAGTCCCATAGCTGTAGTGATTTTGAGTCTGTTGCAAAACTGGAAGAACCGTAAGATGATAATTCAGTGGATAGTACATCTCCATGTAAATGTACGTGATTACTCTGCTATTCACAATAAAGTGCCTGGAAGAGGGTTCAATGAACCACCTTCAAGCTGTCTCTCTACCGTTCCACTGTCGAACGGCACGCGGGAGAAACGAGCACTTAAATTTTTCTCTGCGAGCCCTGATTTCTCTTACTTTATCGTGATGATCATTTCTCCCTATGTAGGTCGGTGTAAACAGAATGTTTTCGCAATCGGAGGAGAAAAATGGTGATTGAAATTTCATGAGAAGATCCCGTTGCAATGAAAAACGCCTTTGTTTTAATGGTTACCACTCCAATTCACGTATCTTGTCTGTGGTACTATCTCCTCATTTCGCTATAATACAAAACGAGCTGCCCTTCTTTGTACTTTTCCGATGTCATCCGTCAGTCCCACCTGATGCGGGTCCCACACTGCATAGCAGTACTCCAGAATAGGGCGGACAAGCGTGGTGTAAGCAGTCTCTTTGATAGATCTGTTGCACCATCTAAGTGTTCTGCCACTGAATCGGAGTCTTTGGTTTGCTCTACCCACAATATTATCTATGTGATCGTTCCAGTTTAGGTTTTTTTAATTGTAATCCCTGAGTATTTAGTTGAATTTACAGCCCTCAGATTTGTGTGAATTATGGCGTAATCGAAATTTATCTGATTGCTTTTAGTACTCATGTGAATAACTTTACACTTTTCCTTATTCAAGGTCAATTGCCACTTTGCCACTGAAACATGTAAGAGCTACACCTGTTAATATCCACTGTTCTGCAGCCTATGTTGTTCCCCAAGACATGTATTTCACTGACTTTCTCTCTCAAATTTACCGAGCTTATTATGCATACTGTTTGAATGACTGAAAACGTCAGAACTACCGAACCAGAAACTGATGGAAATTCCATTGACACTTGGTACTGTATGCCCCAAGAGAACCTACCAACGGCTTAGTCACGCAGGACTAAAGCTGTATTCGTTGTAAAATACACATCTCAACAAAAGTTTCGAATATCATAGAGCTTACAACAATGACTTCTTACAGTGTACCCACTGAGGTTTGTACAATACCTTATTAATTAAATAAATTCCTTCTTAAAAAAATCCATTTCGGTTAGTTACAAAAAAATCATTACACACAAAGACGGCTCTCTCCTATTTGTTCATCTTCAAAACAAAAGTACTGAAAATCTTTATCTCATGATGATGATTATCAGTCATTACTAGTGAGTCTGTCCTCCCCGCACACCCATGAGTTCTTCTGCTCTTCAGGGGATGTTTTGGATGAGACCATCAAATTTATTTTGGGGTATGAGGTCCCACTCCTCAATTGCAGCATCAGTGAGGTCCTGAAGATTGTCAGGCGAATTCAGCGCTGTGCATTGGCCACCTTCAACAGATCCCATGCATGCTCAATTGCGTCCGTGTCTGGGGACCGTGCTGGCGAACGGGTTGTCATCGACTAGGGTGAGGATGTCACCGACTTCACGTGTGTAGTGGCCTAAGTCGTTTGTAGGTCTCGGGGATCAGTCAAATTACCGTAGATGTGAATAAGAGGGGTCCGCCGTCCCATCACTATTGCCGCCCAGAATATTACACTTCTGCCTGCAAACAGATGGACATCCTGAACGTATCGGCGTTCCTGGGGTCTTCCAGCGCTCCTCCAAACCCTAGCACGTCTACTGTCCTGACACTATGAAAGTGCTGTTTGCATCTACGTGGCATGTTACTGCAGTGTTGAACGCAAACTGAATGAAGCTGTTGTTGATATTGGACTGCTCGCGGTGTGCTGTGGCATCGGTATGTTTACGTGACTGGGAGACGGCCACACAGCATGCCAATAGTGAACACTGTCCAGTATATGGGCACTAACTGGATAGTGCATGAGATGCTTACGTCAATGAGACCTCTAGTGTCGTAGACTACATTGTGTTGAGCAGTGTATATGCCTCTGATTTTCACTTGAGGTGTCTATACTATACCCTTACAATAAAAAGCGGTGATAGTTGAAGCATGATACAGACATCTACCATGGTTGGTGTAGACATTCATCCAATCGGATACAGATTTCATATGAAAAAAAAAAAAAAAGAAAATGTAAACCACGCTCCAACGAAGATTGCAAAATTGTGCTAAGTATGGAGTTATGCAGACCATCAAATAAATATGTTCAGCCCACACAATCGTGTATCAGTGTAGAAATGAATAGCAGTCTGCATAGGGCCATGCAGACTGTTCCACCTGTGGAATGTCAGAACTGTTTAATTACCGTCCTCTAGGACACTAGAACGCAGTTCTGTCCTAAACTTAGGGTATGCTTAAGTGTAAAATCTGGGACAACAGTACGCAGTCGTGTACTAAAAGTAGGGTATGTTTATGTGCAAGATCGTATACTCTTAGGAATATGTCTGGAAACTGTGTCATATCATATAGCACACCGGCTGTGTTGGGGGCACACAGCCCCTATCGGAGAAGAGGCGAGGTATGTCCACCGGCATTCTTAACTGTATGACGTAGCGCCCACTGCTCTAAAGTAATAGGTGAAAGCAGTCTGTCCGTAGCGGTGAATTCGGGTGCCACGTAATTTGTCACCATTTTATAAACAGAACAATTGATCTTTGCAGAAAAGTGGCAACGGCACATTGCAAAAATGCACTCTGACTTCAAACTGGTTCAGTCCACCTTCTCACAGTTGTTGTGGGATCTTACATTACTACAGCAGGTCCCAAGAAAACGAAGATAAATAATCTCCAGAACATTACAGACCCATCATCACCCTCCATCCTTAGCCCAGTGCATGTTTGGAGCAGCCATTCGTAATGATGACGACGTATATGGACATAATCATAGAGCTGTGTGTAAGAAGAAAGGTGTTTCATCTGCTCAGCCGACGCATGTGTTGCCATTGATCTTGTTGCCTTTGATCTTGTGGTACCACATCCACAGCCATTGTAACTGAAGTGTCGTTGTTTCAACTTCGTAACATTCGTATTCAACTTGCAAAGAATACTCATTGAAAAACAAAAGAATGATATGCTGGAAATTATGAATTTATGTATTCATTAGATGATTGACACCGATATGTTTCACTCCATCACAGGGATGAAAATGGGCATCTAACCATTTTTCTTCCTATGCGGCTCCTGTTGTCAACCGGCTGTGTAGTGCCAGCGTGCAGGTGCATAACGGAACAAAGCTACTAGAATACGTTCCTCCTAATACGTTGAGTTAATAGTATCATCAGAACATATTGAATAAGGATACAGCTGCTATTCGCTTTTACCATGGGAGTGAAAATTTCAGAAGTGACGAAGGAGATAGATAAAGTGACTCCGTTTCAGCAAAGGTACTTTTTTGCAGACTTGGAAGAAATCTTCTGAATGCTCATGAACGGATCGTCGCTGAACCATCTACGATTAGCAGATGAGGTTGATTTGTTTGCTTAGGATTCAGCAGAACTTCAGCAAAGGATGGAAGAACTGAACGGCGCGAGTACAATAATAGGCCTGAAGATTAATTCAAGTAAGACTAAAACAGAGTACAGGCAAATAACGAAGATTAATGATGAAGTTGCAGAAAGTGCAGACGAATATGTGTACTTATAAGTAAAGACAATACGAGGATGGACACCTAAAGGAACAAAGAGGAGACTAAAAATGGGCGATTTACGCTTAAAAACTGTGTACTGTATTCAGAAGCGGATTCCCAATGGGCTGATAAACGGTGTACAACGCCGATATTAACTTGCGAAAGTGAAACATCGACGTCAATTGCCAAAACAGTTAAAATATGTTGTTTGCTCTAATAGCAACGGGAAGATGCATGTCCGGCATGACAAGAAGGAATATAAAACTAATCAAATCGAGAAGACACAAGACGGATATCGATGACATGGTAGTGATTGCTGCGTAATCGCCATAAATATAGGTAGATATAAGGGGAGACGAAATGGTGAGGGATAGTTTAACGTGATCCTCTGTTAGATTTCCCGTTAGGAAAGAAGACCTAGAGGACGCTATAACGGGAGATAGATTGGCGACATAAAGAAACAAGCAGGACCACTCTGGATGCCAAAAACTGAAGATAGAGAACTACGGAGCAGTCTGGGAGAAGCCTGTATACACTAGTGGGTGATAGATGATGATGGAGTTAGTGGTAGTGCTCGTGACGATGATTAACATGGTTTCATTAAACTTTTAAGACCATCAGTTGCTTCTGCCTCATAGTTATAATCTGATGATTTGTGTATAGGAGCCGATAAACTTATTTTTTATTGAAACTGCCATTCTCTGGAACTCGCAAGATTTCACACAAAGATTCTTTTCTGTTTCCACTGTACGGAAGCAGTTATTCTATAACGTATCTCCAGTAGGAAACTTTATTTGCGCTGTATAACCTAGAGTAACTGAAAATAGATTCTGACAAAGTGTTCTTGTCTTCCTTTTCTGCTTTCTCATCTGAACGGAATCTCTGAAACTTCCACGGTTTGTATTTATCTCCCCTCTTTCACCGCAGAGCGTACCCTACCACAACTTTTAAAAGCTTCATCTTTGTGGCTGACGAACTTTCTGCAAGAGTTTAACCCAACGTATAACATTTTGACATTGAAATATCGGCCTTACCGTTAGTTAACTGTGATACAGCGAAGTTTCAGTTCATAATTTCAACGTTACCTCCATCCTGTTCTGCCACAATTTTAACTTGACTATCATTTCTCATTCTCATGGAAAGATTTAACATCAGCGTTAATCTCAAAAACGTAGGAATTTTAAGGGAAGTCTAGGGTAAATGGTGGAGCGATAGACAGTAAAAAGGAGTTGGATCAGTTTCTAGTAGAGTGTTTCGAAAATTTTCGTAATGGTGATTATGCAATAATTGCAAAGCCTTAGAGAAAGAGGTGAAGGCAAAAGCACTTCCTTAACTGTCTATCCGACATTCTTCAACTCCTTTATTATTGCTGACGCTTTTTACACAGGTCGACGTTCCTACATAACGTCTTTCACGAACTCCTCTGAGTTGCCTATAGTTTTAAACGCTAAATATAATTGATGGGCTCTACACATACTCGAATATCATACAACGTTCTTTGTTCGATAGCTGTCTCGTAGTTTAATGAGCAGCTAACTTAATGAGATGATTAACTATGCTGAGGGCAGCCGAAACTAGGAGAGATGTTGTTACATGAAGTAAACCGTAAGGGGAGAGCCTTGCGAAAGTACAGACTCTCCCAGAAGCGGTCCCAGTGCGTTAGTTACTCTTCAAGAAATTACATGTAACTTCATATGTCGTCTAGACGCTGTGGTAGGTTGCCTCCGTAGAGCTTTGTAACCAACAGGCACGTAGTAGCGTATAAAGCCAGCTTGATACCAGCCCTAAGAACCGCAACGTCAGTTGGCTCACAAGGGTTAGAAAGAGAGCGAAAACACCAAAAAACTGTTGACCTAACAGACCCTACTCCGGAGAGCCTGAGAGACGGGGCTAAATAACGTATAACAATAATGTTTCAAGCCTTATTTGGCAGAGCAGTTACGTTTAGCTTTCAGCTAAACAATGTTGATACCAAATACTGACTTAGTGCAATTGCATTAAGATCTCCACCATAGGAGCAGTAGAGGGGACCTAACTAAACCGTGATTGGCAGGCGCCTGCAAGAGACCTGCGGGATTGGCTGGGTGGTTTTAAGTGGGAAAAACAGTGCCCCACGCGACTCTTTAAAACCCCTAAATTCCGCATTTTGGCGGAGTTGTCAGTCAGACGATATGGGCGCCGAATCCGCGTCTGTCGACTTCAGCGTCGGTCCAGTTCCGCGTAAGTCTGCTCTGTCACTTGGAGTGCCCCAGAGAACAGTGTTACATTCAGTATGTTTTGTTTTGCAGCTAAGTTGTTGCCTTAAGATGCTGCTAGTGATTTCTACTGTGATTAGCATCCACACATGGGACCTCTGCACTAGCTTCTGTTGTAACAGTGTTCTTCATGCTTTTTCTAACCCTAGAACTAGCCTCCAGTGTGTTAGTTAGTCCTGTCTTGTATAAACAACTATTTCAAAACCCCTGTTTGTCCAAGAGTCTCCACAACGAGTTCCCTAATAAGTCGCACCACCTGTATTTCTAGTAAATGCCTGCACTAGTGTTGGCTCAGATAGAAGAAAATAATCAAATGCTTTCACTGTGAATTGTCTTTCTGCCTTCTGCTCTGTACCGCTCGGAAGCGCAGACTGACCAGCAACACCTTTTCTCCCTCTCCCACCTATGTCAGGACACGACAGCATGAGGCCAGTTGCAGAGGCTGAAGCGGCGGCCGGTCGTTATCCTGTGGCCACCAGTCAAAAACCTGAAGAACCACCTTCTGCAGCGCGGACCACGGTGAGACGTGCAGGAATAGAGTCAACGAGCTTCAGGAAGGTACCTACAGGGATGCGGAACCATGTCAAACCCAGCTGCGTTATGTTTGAGGATCCTTGACGCGAACAGCTTCATCTAGGTGGTCCAGGGAGTTTGGTGGCCACAAGAGTACGGTGAACTCATGCTGGTGCTCTTCGAGTCACGCACGTACAGTGTGAGCTGTTGGACTCGTTGCTTTATCTTGGTGGTAGATGCCATCGTGACGAGGAAAAGAAAATTGCATATCGGGGTGAACATGGTCACCAAGGATAGGTTCATACTTGTGTTGATCCACTGTGCATTCCAGAATGACGGGATCATCCATGGAATGCACCCTTCCGACGATTGTTGAAGGGCGTTTTCTTCAGTCGCCTTACACGCCAACGTCCATCTGTCCGATGGAGCATTAAAAGTGATTCGCCTGGAAAAACCACTCGTCGCAACTCAGTGGATGTCCAGTTGTGGCAATGGCGTGAAAATTGCAGCCGATGAACAGCAGTCAGCGTTGGGGGCATGAACCAGGCGCCTGCTGCGGAGGACCGTACGCAGCAATGTACGCTGAACGATCATTGAAGAGACAGTGCTTGCAGCCCCATGATTCATCTGTCGCTCATTATTACGCATCTCTTCGTCCCTACACGCCTCAGCAGCTGTGTCCGCCCCGATAGCTGAGTGGTCAGCGTGACGGATTGCCGTCCTACGGGCATGGGTTCGATTCCCGGCTGGGTCGGGGATTTTCTCGTATCATGGACTGGGTGTTGTGTTGTTTTCATCCCTATCCAGCGCGCAGGTCGCCCAATGTGGCGTCGAATGTAATAAGACCTGCACCAAGGCGGCCTGACCTGCCCCATACGGGGCCTCCCGGCCAATGACGCCAAACGCTCATTTCCATTTTTCCGCAGCTGTCATTCACCCCTGTCATCTACGGCCCACGGTACACCGCCAATTCCTGGGCACTTGTTTTGTATTCCGCCATTTTTCTAAGCACGGTACACTTTAACCACGGCGGCATGCGAACAGTTTACAAACTTAGTCCTTTCGGAAAGGCTGCTGCCCTTGGCCCAAATGCAATGATCATGTCCCTTTGGACGTCAGATATGCCGTTCAGTTTCCACTTACGACGGCGACTGCTCTGCTTTCCTCCCCCCCCCCCCCCCAAATCCCCCGCGAAACGGTTCGCATAAACTCTGTTGTGCACGGCTTCGTAGGGAAGCTGGACAGGAGCAGATATGATTAGGGCACAAGTTAAAGGAGAAAACTGAAGATTTACTTAACTTGCATTTATCCAAGTGTACGAAGACCCATTACACATAATGCAGCAAGAAACGGACGGAGGGAGTGCCACGAGCAGCATACTAATAATCCTGACTGGTGAAGGATGAGGAGCGAGTGGAATGCGCTTTTGTACGTTTCTCTTGAATAAGTATGTAGCCGTTTCTCCACCGAAAACGAATGCTAATACAAAATTTAATACATTACATTTCTTGCAAATAAGTTCAGATAATTTATTATATGGGCCTCGCTTAGCGAACAAGAGAGTACGAAAATCTCACACGCAGTTTTTGAAGGCCGCATATAGAATTTCGGGTTGCAGAAAACGACATGAGTAGGAGCAGCTGAATCAGCCTGTGTACTCGCTAATGAAGTCCTTCATAAACAGACAATCACAGTTTTAGAACAAGAGTGATATACACACTTAAAATACTAGAGCAAAAATTATCTTCATTACTCATTCTTAATGCTGTCAGTGGCTCAGTGCAGCAACAAAGATTCTGATTATTTTTCTCAATAGCCCCTTCGATGCCATGGATGAAATTATAAACTGGCAGTCAGTCCGGAACCGCGCGACTGCTACGGTCGCAGGTTCGAATCTTACCTCGGGCATGGATGTGTGTGATGTTCTTAGGTTGGTTAGGTTTAAGTAGTTCTAAGTTCTAGGGGACTGATGACCTCAGATGTTAAGTCCCATAGTGCTCCGAGCCATTTTTTTTCTGACAGTCTGAAATAAAAACACCTCGTCTTTAAGGATAGCTGCGTGTGCAAGACTAAATGATATCGTGTACATTAATGTTAACACTAATCATGTGTACATAAGCTGTAAACTGATTCGTTTCACATCGATGAAAGGAGGGTTCAGATGCTGTGTGGACAATGTAACAATCAAACTGTCAGAAGCGTCACACTGTAATGGTAGAAGCCACAGCCACAGGAAGGAACCGTATCTAGGACATCAGGACATGTCTCAGTCAGCCGCAGTTCATAGCAGGACATAGGCGCTTCCGCGGTTCCACGCACCGCTTTGTGGCAAAACACAGACCTAGATCATTGGCCCCTGTTTGAGATACACTCCTGGAAATTGAAATAAGAACACCGTGAATTCATTGTCCCAGGAAGGGGAAACTTTATTGACACATTCCTGGGGTCAGATACATCACATGATCACACTGACAGAACCACAGGCACATAGACACAGGCAACAGAGCATGCACAATGTCGGCATTAGTACAGTGTATATCCACCTTTCGCAGCAATGCAGGCTGCTACTCTCCCATGGAGACGATCGTAGAAATGCTGGATGTAGTCCTGTGGAACGGCTTGCCATGCCATTTCCACCTGGCGCCTCAGTTGGACCAGCGTTCGTGCTGGACGTGCAGACCGCGTGAGACGACGCTTCATCCAGTCCCAAACATGCTCAATGGGGGACAGATCTGGAGATCTTACTGGCCAGGGTAGTTGACTTACACCTTCTAGAGCACGTTGGGTGGCACGGGATACATGCGGACGTGCATTGTCCTGTTAGAACAGCAAGTTCCCTTGCCGGTCTAGGAATGGTAGAACGATGGGTTCGATGACGGTTTGGATGTACCGTGCACTACTCAGTGTCCCCTCGACGATCACCAGTGGTGTACGGCCAGTGTAGGAGATCGCTCCCCACACCATGATGCCGGGTGTTGGCCCTGTGTGCCTCGGTCGTATGCAGTCCTGATTGTGGCGCTCACCTGCACGGCGCCAAACACGCATACGACCATCATTGGCACCAAGGCAGAAGCGACTCTCATCGCTGACGACGACACGTCTCAATTCGTCCCTCCATTCACGCCTGTCGCGACACCACTGGAGGCGGGCTGCACGATGTTGGGGCGTGAGCGGAAGACGGCCTAACGGTGTGCGGGACCGTAGCCCAGCTTCATGGAGACGGTTGCGAATGGTCCTCGCCGATACCCCAGGAGCAACAGTGTCCCTAATTTGCTGGGAAGTGGCGGTGCGGTCCCCTACGGCACTGCGTAGGATCCTACGGTCTTGGCGTGCATCCGTGCGTCGCTGCGGTCCGGTCCCAGGTCGACGGGCACGTGCACCTTCCGCCGACCACTGGCGACAACATCGATGTACTGTGGAGACCTCACGCCCCACGTGTTGAGCAATTCGGCGGTACGTCCACCCGGCCTCCCGCATGCCCACTATACGCCCTCGCTCAAAGTCCGTCAACTGCACATACGGTTCACGTCCACGCTGTCGCGGCATGCTACCAGTGTTAAAGACTGCGATGGAGCTCCGTATGCCACGGCAAACTGGCTGACACTGACGGCGGCGGTGCACAAATGCTGCGCAGCTAGCGCCATTCGACGGCCAACACCGCGGTTCCTGGTGTGTCCGCTGTGCCGTGCGTGTGATCATTGCTTGTACAGCCCTCTCGCAGTGTCCGGAGCAAGTATGGTGGGTCTGACACACCGGTGTCAATGTGTTCTTTTTTCCATTTCCAGGAGTGTAATTTCGCGCGAGATCGAAACGCGACTTCGTCCGCATAGTCATCCCGTGACAGCCAGAGCCAACCTGTCATATTAGAGAAGCTGGGCTGTACTATGACGTCCAGTCCGTGCCAGACAACGCCATACATATGTCGCAGCCGCCACCGGCATCGCCCAACTTTGACCTTCCACTTCCGCATGATCACCCGGCCGCTTGTAAAGCGCAACACTTTGCCGCCTTCACGGGTCTGTATCGCTGGATCCCAGCCATATCTGTATCTCCCGAAGTTCAAATTGTGGATGCGAAATTAAGAGTAATGTTATGTAAAAGATTGGAAATCTCAAACATTACTTGTAGTACATGGAGGGAATAGAAAAGGTGGTTTTGCGGTCGAACAGCAGTGCTCCTTTTTCCCGAGAGTAAGTCGGTGTCTAACAGGCAAAGTGTCCGCCTGTGTGGTGAACTATGCACGAAGAACAGCAATATTACACACTGAAAAGCCAAAGAAACTGGTACACCTACCTAGTATAGTGTCCCGCGAGTCCGAAGAAGAGCCACAACACGTCGTGACATGGAGTCGAATAATGTCTGAAGAAGTGGTAGAGGGAACTGACACCATTAATCCTGCAGGGCTGTCCATAAATCCGTAAGAGTACTAGCGGGTGGGGATCTCTTCCGAACAGCACGTTGCAAGGCATCTAGATATGCTCAATAATGTTCATGTCTGGAGAGTTTGGCAGCCAGAATAGTATTCCTGGAAGCACTCTGTAGTAATTCTGGACTCGTGGGGTGTCGCATTGTCCGGTTGGAATTGCCCAAGGCCGTCGGAGGGCACAGTGGACATGGTTGGAAGCAGGTGATCAGACAGGAAGCCGACATACGTGTCACCTGTCAGAGTCGTATCAGGGGTCCCATATCACTCGAACTGCACACTCCCCACGCCATTACAGTGCCTCCACTAGCTTCAACAGTTCCTGATTACATACAGGGTCCATGGTTTCATGAGGTTGTCTCCATACCCGTATACGTCCATGCGCTCAGTACAATTTGAAACGAGACTCGTCCGACCAGGCAACACGTTTCCAGTCGTCAACAACCCAATGTCGATGTTGATGGGCGCAGGCGAGGCATAAAGGTGTCGTGCAGTCAGCAAGGGTACACGAATGGCCCTGTGGCTCCGAAAGCCCATGTCGATTATGGCCCAGCATTGAATTCTGCAGCAATTTGCGGAAGGGTTCCACTTCCGTCATGTTGAGCGATTCCTTTCGATCGTCGTTGGGCCCGTTCTTGTAGGATCTTTTTCCGGCGGCAGCGATGTCGGAGATATGTTGTTTTACTGGATTCCTACTATTCACAGAACACTGGTAAAGTTGTCCTACGGCAAAATCCCACCTTCATCGCTACCTCGGAGATGCTGTGTCCCATCGCTCGTGCGCCGACTATAGCACCATGTTCAAACTCACTTAAATCTTGATAACCTGCAGTTGTAGCGTCAATAACCGGTCTAACAACTGCGCCAGACACTTGTTGTCTCATATAGGCGTTGCCGAGCGCAGCGTCCTATTCTGCGTTTCCATCTCTCTGTATCTGAATACGCATGCCTATACCAGTTTCTTTGGAGCTTCAGTGTATCGGTGTATAATGTAGCAATTGGGCTTACTGTTGTCTCATATAGGCGTTGCCGAGCGCAGCGCCCTATTCTGCGTTTACATCCCTCTGTATCTGAATACGCATGCCTATACCAGTTTCTTTGGAGCTTCAGTGTATCAGTGTATAATGTAGCAATTGGGCTTACTATTCATGGCATACATTAGTTAGCTGTATACTACTCAAATCCGACGCTAAGAACAGAATTTTCAGAGCTTGTTACACTTTCGTCGCCCTTTTCAGTAGTCACAGGAAATCGCCATTGCCGCCACGTACGTCTCAAGGAATCAGTTGAGTAACGTATAATTGTTTGGATCAATTATGCGATTTCTTGATCAATGATAAATTTGTGTTCTTTAAACTGTGTGTTGGACATCCATATTTTATCCTTAATCATTTACCTAGACAGAGTCCTATTCCAAGAGCTGCGATATTGCCGAGTATCCTATTTTATTGAAGATTAATTCCCTTCTTTAAAAAAAACTCAGTAACTTTTGTGGAGTAGTAAATTTCATAATTACTCAGTGAACCTAATTACTCCACGTAATTTTCATAAAAGGGTACTTAAAGTTTCACGAAAGTACTGTTGCAAAAAAATTGTCTAAAATGTTTTGCTTTAAAGTTACTCTTACTGAAATGTTAGCACACCATTTACATTATTAGCACAAAATAGTGATCAATCAAAGTAGTACTGACTAGCAAATTTGAAGGACCAGCATAAATAGTAATTACTGTAGAAGTCTGTGCGATACAGTGTTTATAATTTCACGTTTCTCATATAATGTCTTAATTAAAATATTCGTTTATGATGTCACTTAATTGATAGAATAATTTCTTGGTAACCATGGCAGTTGTTGAGTCATTTTTGCATTATATATTAAAATAACGTACTAAAGAAGTGCAGCTATCATTCTTATAAAAAGTGTGTTCTATAATAAGTAATTGCTTAGCACTCGATCTACGGACCACGTGTTTCGCTTGAGTTATATACACTGATCGCAACACAAAAAAATAATTAGTGAAGAGTAATGAAATTTCTGGAATACATTTATCTAGGTAACATATTTAAGTAATTAACATTGCAAGGCCATAGGTTCACGTATGCGCGAGATAAGCCATTGAATATGTGTGATGATGGCAAGTTAATAACTCGTATTGAATGTAAACATGCAAATATGATTGCATTGTGTTGTGCAGTCGCCGAATGTCAGTTTGAGGGATGGGTTTGCATGCCTGTGGCACCTGATCGATCAATACAGCTACGGTTAGCGCTGTTTGTGGGTGACGCTGGAGTTGTCGTCCGATGACGTCCCATTTGTGTTTGATTGAAGACAGATCTGGTGTGTGAGCAGCCCAAGGCAACGTCTCGACGCTCTGTAGAGCATGCTGAGTTACAACACCGGCACTGTGGTATGTGGGCGAGTGTTATCCTGTTGGAAAAAAAAACCAGGAATGTTGTTCATGAACGGCAGCACAACAGGTCGAATCGCCAGATAGACGTACAGTTTTGCAGTCAGGGTGCGTGGGATAACTACGACAGTGCTCCTGATGTCATGCGAAATCGCAGTCTAGATCAGGGCTTAACAACTGGCCGGTTTTGAGCGCGAGTACTCGCGTCTGCTCAGGCACGTGCTCGCGAGCAGGTGCAAGGTCGCGGAGTAGGGAGGGAGAGGAGGGAGGGGAAATGCGCGCGCACGTTTGAATAGGGCCGCAGCGTGCCTATTGAATTGGCACTGACTGTGTAACGTTTAAAGTACTAAGATCAGCTCTAACAGTCATTTCGCTGGTTAAGAATCATGTCAAGTCGCCCTTGTGTAACCCCAACCATGCTTTCGCAGTTCAACCCCCATGGGGAGGAAATGTATCTGTTTACAGAAAAAGATGGTGTTGCAAAATGTTTAGTATGTCACAATACGCTGAATTATTCTACGAAATTTAATTTGCAGCGACATTATATGTCGTACCACGCGAAAGACTACGGAAGTGGAAAATGTGATGGACCAGATCGTGCACAGGAAGTTATTAAACTTAAACGGAAGCATCCGAAGAAGATCTGGACGACGAAGAAAAATCAACTGAGGCAGCTCTCAGAGTGAGTTACAAAATTGCTTTGCTCTTAGCAAAATCCCTGCGCCCCTTCACTGATGGCGATTTAATAAAAGAATGTTTGGTAGTTGCAGCGGAACATTTGTGTCCATCTCAAGTTGAACAGTTTCGAATTGTGCCATTATCTAACATGGCCATTATGCGTGGCATACAGAACATGGCAGACGACGTCCAGAGCCAGCTTCCAAATATCTGTAAAGATTTTATGGCGTATTCTCTAGCTCTGGACGAAAGTGTTGATATCACTGGAACAGCGCAGCTTGCCAGATTTATTAGAGATGTTAATAGAGATCTTCAGGTGAGGGAGGAGCTCCTCAATGTAGTAGCCATGAAGAACACTACAACCCGAGGTGATATTTTAAGTAGTGTTGAAGAAAGTGTTGAAAATATAGGATTGTCGTGGAATTCTTGAGTTTCAGTGTCTACAGACGGTGCACCAGCGATGACAGGGAAAAAAATCAGGTTTCGTTGCGCTGTTGAAGGAGAAAATGCAAAAACTGACCGTGCCGAATGAAATAAGGGGTGTTCACTGTGTGATCCACCAGGAAAGCTTATGTGCAAAGAGTATCACTCTAGAAAATGTGATGAGTGTTGTTGTTCGTACAACCAATTATATAAGGAAGCATGGGCTAGAACACAGACAATTTAAAAGCTTTCTTGAGGATGTAGAAAGCCAGTATGGTAGCCTGCCTTATTATAGCGAGGTCCGCTGGCTTAGTCGTGGCGAGTTATTAAATCGATTTTTTTGCCTATTAGATGAGATAAATATGTTCATGGAAATAAATAACATGTGTGTTCCTGAATTGAAAGAGCCTTCATGGAAATGTGATCTCGTGTTCTTAGGAGATCTAACTAGCCATCTGATTGCTTTGAACATTTCACTACAAGCTGAAGATCTGCTAATTACTCATTTCATAGATCGAATACGAGCTTTTAAAATGAAATTGACACTTGGGGTGAGTATGCTGGAAATAGGAAATCTAGCTCATTTTCCTAAATTATCATCCATGCAAGATGTTCACAAAGACTGTGAACGTTATTCACATAGTTTAGTTGCCCTTAAGGAAGAATTTGATCAACGCTTTCAAGATCTAACAGCACTAGACAGTGATTTTGATCTGTTCTCCTCTCCATATTTAGCGAATATTGAAGAGATTCGTCCTGAGCTGCAACTAGAAATTATTGACCTGCAGTGTGACAGAGAATACACAGACAAATTTCAGAACAAGAAAAATATTTTGGAATTCTACAGACACTTCCCTCAGGATAGATTTCCTCGTTTGCACAAACTGGCGGCTACAATAATATCAATGGTCGGTTTGTGAACAACTGTTCTCTGCAATGAAATGTAACAAGACGCGCCTGAGGAACGCATCTGATCGAAATTTAAACTGCACGCTGCGCTTACAATGCACAAGAACAATTACTCCGAACATAGACGCAATTGTAAAGGGCAAGAAGTACAAGATAACCGAGAATCCCACACTTCAGTGACACCTTTTATTGTGTAACAGTTCCCAAATTAATACGAATGTAGAGGCATACACTAAGCTAATAAAATTACGTGGCACGTGTACAATCTCCTTTATTGGTTTCATTTGTCGCAGTAATAGCTCGTGAGTGATATCCCTGCAGGTGGCCGCGGATTTACATTGACTGGCGGCAGCTGTTGTGTGCCCTACGTGACTCTCCCCACTCTCCGCTCTGGTCCGGTAGTGGGGGTAGCGTGCTCGCACTGCTCCGTGCTCGCGCCTTGCTGCTCACAGCTTGCTCCGCGAGCACGTATGTTGTGAAGCCCTGGTCTAGATCGTAACTCCGGGTTAAGCCCAGCGTGTCTTGCACGCAGACAGGTTGGGTGCAGTCCTTAACTGGCCTCCTCCTAACCAACACACGGCCATTACTAATACGGGAGAAGAACTACCTTTCATCAGAAAACACGAGAGCTATCGCCTGACACCACTGAATCGCAAATAGCGGTGGTTTGGGATTCGTGTAATGCACACTACAGGTCATTTAGCTCGGAGTTGTCCTTGAAATAATCAATTTGTAACAGTTCCATGCTTAGCTGTGATGCCAACTGCTGCTCAAATAGCTGCTGCAGATGCAGTACAATGTGCCGGAGCCATACGCCGAACACGATGGTCTTGCCTCTCGGCAGTGTCACGTGGCCGATCGGAGTCCGGTCGTCTTGCGACCGTACATCCTCGCTGCCGACAACCATGTACAGTCGTTTCATCCTTGCCAAGTCTTTCTGTAATATTGCAGAAGGAACATGCAACTTCTGGTAGCCCTATTACACTACCCTGTTGCAATTCAGTGAGGGGCTAAAAATGGTGTCTTTGTTGCCTTAAAGGCATTCTTGTTTAACATCAACTCATCACGTCCAATCTCAAAGGTAACTAACGCTTACAGCCGTTACACTTTGTATTTAAAGAAAATGTGATTTGCATCCTCATAGTGGCGCTACTAGTGTTTCTCTTATGCGACTGGCGCGAAATTTGAAGAGACATCGTTTTTCAGAAGTAGAAAGATGCCTAGTAACTTTCGTTTATGTCGCACAACTCATTCTTGGTGCTGCGACTTTTTTCCGTCAGTGTAGTGTAAAGAAGGGTATGCTCCTTGAGGATACAGATAGTAATCATAATAGAGAACACAATTACAAGAAAACCATTTCAATGACAGTGTTTTTCCAATAATTAAACTGATAAAAGAACCTATTGTCCAAGTTACTATTGCTCCACCATTAGTAATCATTTACCTGTGATGATCATTAACTTTCTTGGTTCAAATGGCTCTGAGCACTATGGCACTTAACGGCTGTGGTCATCAGTCCCCTATAACTCAGAACTACTGAAACCTAACTAACCTAAGGACATCACACACATCCATACCCGAGGCAGGATTCGAACCTGCGACCGTAGCACTCGCGCAGTTCCGGACTGCGCGCCTAGAACCGCGAGACCACTGCGGCCGGCATTAACTTTCTACTTTTTTATAAAGATAGTAACTGCCACTCGCTCTGTGTTGTTCATTTCAAGCTACTGTTACATTGTTTGATAAATTCCGCTACTGCTCGTTATTTTATTTGAAAAACAGAATTTTAAAAATTAAGTGGAGTTGGAACGCCCTATCCCGACGATGTTAAATTTAGCGACTTTGCTTGCCTGTATTTCAGGAACCACTGTAGTCATTGACATGAAACTTTTACAGGACATTAAACTACAATAATTGCATTTCAGTCACTGGTTTCGGAAATACAATTTTTTAACTAGCCAGTTTAAATTTTGAATACTTTTTGTACATTACCATAAATAATTTTAATTATGCCTAACATTATGTTCTTCTTTTAGTTCAGTAGACTCAGGATATGTATGTTATTGCTCCCACAAAATTTTAATACTCTACTCGAACTTGTTTCCGAGATTTAGGGGAAAAGGCAACAGAAAATGTAAATTTTCAGGAACGGCTACTAAAGTTTCAGACGACTGTAACTCACTTAATATATGCTTACTTTTTTTATTTTTAGTCACTCAGAAGCACCCTGCATCATACTGTATACCTCTTGATCTTTTCCGAAGTTCTTCCTTCTTTTCTTCTTTCTGGACTCCTTAGTGGCCAACTGTGCTGCATACTCTGCCTTACTAATGTGACCCTTGTCCATCCGTTCAAGTTCTCTGATACAGTTTGGTCCAGGATTAACTCTCGTATGCTGTAGCACTTTCACCCTTCCAAAGTTTCCAGTGTCAAAAGCAATAACAGCATCACTGACCCCCCCCCCCCCTCCCCCCCGTTTTAGTGTCTTCATTCCAACAAAAACATTTTTTGGTAAGCGAGTCCATATATGATTATTGAACGACTCATTGGGATTTTGAGTCTGACCATCCAGACTCTTCTTCAGTAATTCAGGATTTGCCAGGTCTCTGTAAATAGGTTTTGTGATATCAATGACTGATGTTGGGATGGAATGTTTATGGCTGTATGAACTGTTTGAGTACTGGGCACTGCGGTAATTGCGCCATGAAACAGGTCCAGGAGGGCAAAGATGGTGTATTGGTTTTTCATCAGTTGACAGTCTGTGCAAGAAGGTAGCCCATACTGCCATCTTCATTTTCAACAGATCTTCAGCATTACTTCTAATGACAATTCCATAATACTGCTGTAGTTCACCAGTCATTTTGCCTGTCAGCCTGCTTCTTGTGATTTTACCATGAGAAAGTTTCTTGTCTCTCAAACTTTGTTTCAACTTCCTCGACCTGGTGCCCATCCTCTTCTCGACATGACCTTTTTAACACAACAATCCACAGTCTTCTATATAAAAAATTACCGATTAGATCTTGAAGTAATGCACGTAAAAATTTTAACATTTTCAACCACTGTAGTTTATATTTTAAAAAATAAAATAAAATACTTCCCGTGTGAGTTTATAAGTTTCGGAAAACTGCAAATTTTAGAATGAGATAAAAATCCGAAAATGTGAAGGAAAATATTTTTCCGTACTAACTCCCCTTAAGTAAAGTCAAGCCCTGTAGTTAACTTCCTTTTATGAAACATGCTACTACTTAGTAAAACTTTTCCCAATTAGGCTGACGATATTTTCTTTTTGCGTACTCGCAGTTTATTTTAATACTAATAAAACACTGGTTCGATTCCCATTTGTTCTGCTATTACTTCCTTCAACACATACCTTCAGAGAAACGAAAACAACCAGATACTTTTTGAAGGAGAAACACCAACTAAAGATCATAGCATGCTGGTATTAGTTTCAAACAGCCCGTGACTATGCGGCATGATACATTGAGTGCTATGTCCACTGGTATGGCATGGGTGGAGTTGTATCACACAGAACTTACACATTCCGCAGCTGAGTAGTATAAGGCTAGAACAATAATCCTCATACTGCTGGGTTATACACCCCATGTTGCGCCTGATAGTTTGCGCATGACGTTGGTTCAAAATGGTTCAAATGGCTCTGATCACTATGGGACTTAACTTCTGAGGCCGTCAGTCCCCTAGAACTTAGAACTACTTAAACCTATCTAACCTAAGGACATCACACAAATACATGCCCGAGGCAGGATTCGAACCTGCGACCGTAGCGTTCGCGCGGTTCCCCACTGTAGCGCCTAGAACCGCTCGGCCACCCCGGCCGGTCCGACGATAAAATGTGAACATGATTCACACCTTTATTCAGTGCATATCGCAGTGGTTTCCAAACTGTGAATTATGGAATTCTTAGCTCAGTACTCGGACATATGCGGAGGGGCAACCGTTTCTCGAGATATGGACGGCCTCATCACCGATATCAGCCGTACATTTGATTTCATAAACCGAATTCAACCTTGTGATATCCACTTTCTAAATCTCCAGCAGCTGTTCGAATGTCATCCATGGCAAACGGTGACGAACAACAGCGATTCGTTCTGCTTCTATGAGCGTACTGCCATATAACCTGCACAACATTAGTAAGTAAACAATGTTACCTGAATATCATCACACTTCTAAAATCAAGTTTCACAAAACCATACTTCCAAAAAGCAACATCCTCCACGTTTGCATCTCTGTGTCTCGTAATTTATTCCCAGACAGCTAAGTAGCGTGACTCACACCAGGCTCTCTCACTCAATACTCTCGAACCCTACTCTGGCAACGACAATATTACAGACAACCAAAGATCACATTCCTTGCACTCGGAACTTGTAGGACGTAACCTACCGACTGTTAAGGACTTAAGTCTGAAAAATATCCACTGCAGAAGTATGAACTATGACTCGTCTATAAAAAGAGAATTCACATTACTGTTCTCGACCACCAACAATAAACTAGAGATCTTACAACGGCAGGGCACCCACTTGCCAATTCAGATACTATTGTTCGACGTTAGTACTGTAGTTGGGTATTGTAGTCCGTGCACGATTTATAAGTTTATCATAAAATGCCCTTTCGAAGTTAGAGCACTTTGAATCCTTTTCAGTTACACAAAGACTTTACGCGTGATGTGAAAACACGAATGTGGTGTGGATTTGGAGCGACATGAATGTTACTGGAGCGCTCTTTCTTCACCAAACTACAACTGCTGACATATATGTGAATAAGATACTGCAACCATATTTTCAGAGATCTAACTAACCAAGAGATCGACGTTTATTTCACGAAGGTCAATACAAAAGCACCCACTGACAACGCATGTATTACAGTATTACAATGATGGTTCCTGTAATGAAAAATACGTCATACCCTGTTAAATGGTTAAATGAGACCATACTTCAACTGATAAACAAGACCTTTCAGGGTCAACATCTCCATCAGGCACAAGTTGATCTATGGTATATGCTTAGTCTACAACTTATCCATCAGAGTCCTCAGGTAACCACTGACAATACTAGTGTGACTGTGATACAGATCGTTTAAATAGCTATTTGGCTACCCCCACCCCCCACGCACACGCCAAATCAACCAACCAACTTTATCGTGTGCATGTACATTTTCTAGTAATGCACACAGGTTCTTTCTCGTACCTTTATGAAGTTTTTGTGACTCGCTGCAAAGTCTAAGGCTATGTACAGTGATGTAATTTCTGTATTTTGCTCTTTTGTAGCAAACATCTTAAGAACAAGGTTTGCTAGGCCTTGACGTACTACAATACGTATCACGCGTAAAAGTGATTACATCAGTTCTGCCAAGACGCCTACGGTTAATATAACTGCTGAGTTTTCAGAGTCAAAGGTGACACTATTTATTATGGAATCAGTTATATACAATACTTGACTCTAATTTGGAAGAGATCCCCCATCAGGTACATTATATGACAGTTATTCCCAATCAAAGTCATATTATGGTTTGTAGACCCCTAAAAGACATTCTTCCAAGTCCATTTGTGATGCGATGAACTGGCGGACGAGCGGCAGGAATCGAAGACCGCAAGTGGACTGTTGTCTTCTGGCGGGATGCGGAAATAGACACACCGACTGACTGCCCAGTTGTGCATTACACATAAATATTTAGTGGGCTGAATGACATCGAGCAACACTGTAGCATCGCCCACGGAAAAGGCGATACAAAGTAATGCAGCAGTGGCTCTGTAGGCGAGAGGAGAACTATGGCTTCAGTGGTACGTCGTATAGAGGCTTGGCGCCTTCTAAGCAGGCAACCCAAGTGACACTGGTGCAACGCAGCGAGCCTCTGTGCAGCGTGGGACACAACAACGCTGCTAATCATTCTTGTATTGTAATCTGTCTAATCTATCTTTAAAATTCATTTGCGATAGTTACTTATTTAGATAACCAAATAGAAAAACCTGCTTTTAATGTCTCATTTGATGATCTAGCTCTCTCTCCATCTCATTACTTGATTGAACTATCGATTAGCTTTGTCTTAATTTTATTTACGTTCGTGTTATAACCTCTTTGAAAGACTTTATATTAAAGCGATCCTCGAAGTTCCTTGCTGCCTCTCACAGACTTACGCTGTCTGTCCTCGATCTTAAGATTTTTACTTCTTTTCACAGAACATTAATTCCATTTCCAAATTTCTCCTTAATTTCAGTTATTACTAATTCAATTTAGAAACTGCTCATCTTTGTTGCCTCAGTTGCCCCACGTCACAACATTTGCCTCCTATGATAGTTTCGGGAATTCCGGCAACGGCATTGCCGCAGTTGATACACCGGTTCCCGTGCTATCACGGAAGTTAAGCGCGGTCGGGCGTGGTCGGCACGTTGATGGGTGATCCTCTAGGCCGCCATGCGCTGGTGCCATTTTTCTGGGTGTACTCAGCCTCGTGATGCCAATTGAGGAGCTACGCGACCGAATAGTAGTGGCTTCGGTCAAGGATACCACCATAACGACTGGGAAAGCGGTGTGATGACCCCACGCCCCTCCTATCCGCATCCTCTACTGAGGAGGACACGGCGGTCGGATGGTCCCGGTAGGCCACTCGTGGCCTGAAGACCGAGTGCTTCGGGAATTGTGGGGTTGGGGGAACTGTAAAGGAAGATCAAAATTTGATTTTAATAAGCAGTTTAAATGTAAGTTGTAGTGGTTACGCAAAACTGAAGCGATTTTCACAGGGCAGACAATGTAGAGAGCTGCATCAAACTAGTCTCTGGAATGAAGATCGCAACAACAGCAGCAACAAAAATATTACTAACACATGTCCTATTCGTTATATGATTTTACAAACGTTAGTTTCTGTGCGCACTCTTCTAGCAGACCAGACGCATGTTCGTTATTTCTCTACTGTGTAAGTTAGGAATGAATATTAATAATCCTAAAGTGGATACTTTCTTGAGGTAGACGCCGAATAAGCATGTTTGTCAGTCACTGAAGCTATAAATATATCTTCCCAGACAGCTAATACGCTCTGGGAGATGATTCTTATTTTCGCAAACGTGGCAGTTTTTCCGCATTCTTTTGTGAACTTACATGACTGATCTAGTAACACCATTTTACATTCCTTTGGGATGTAAGTCGCACGGAATGTTCGAGGTTTCGTGACCTCATAAGGTTGGAAAAAAAGTCAGACATTTAATCCTGTAGTACAGCCTCATGTTTTTAGACAGCCCAACAGACAAAGAATCTTCCGCCGTACGTTGACATCGTCGGAGAGCGAGAAGCCAACGTGTGCCGTCGCAAGCAGTTACTACGCGGCGGACATCTTGGCGCTGCTCCAGCGGCTGTGTCACCCTCAGGGGTTGCAGCCGCTCTTACAAACACGCGTAAGGCAGAACTCGCCACAGAATTTCTTTCCTATTCGCGTTAAACGTCCGATTAGTGGTGACGTCACTACGATCAGAAGACAGGATCAGTTGGACGAGAACGACGACTGAGATGAGCAGTGGCTGTGTTGTAGAGTAGCGTCACTGACGCAGACAGCAAATAGATCTTATCACACTTCAAAGGAATCTATAACTAAACATGTACGTACATATAACTGTAAAGCAACCGCTGATGGCAGCGTGCTACCGAAACGCGTTGTCCCAGTAAATATTCGTAAATGAATAGTTACTGAAGCTGAAAAACTATTTTATAAATTTACACGTTACTGTCTTGCACTACAAGGGTTGTTCAAAATATTTCCTGTCTCTTTATGTTTCTGGTTTCCTTGTTACTGTTTCTTTCTTCATATTTTATCCAATATTTTTGATCAAGACGTTTTGGACAAAGAATACCAACATATAAATGGATACGTACATTACTGCAATATCAAAATCGGAGCACACAGTAATATAATTTCAACTCAGTTCCCATTTGCCCGCGCTTTAAAGTCAGTTGTCAATTTGGCGTATTAGCGTCTCGCTGTAACAGTCTCTCTCTCTTAAGGTGAGCAGGAATTGAAGTAAAGTCACCATCACCTTTCCGTGTTTCACCTCGGAGGTGGTAAATGAATAAATCGCCAATGGCACTGATTTGCAAGTTCAAAGAGAATGGTATGAAACGGAGATCATAAATTGGTGATACAGACATTACTGTCACGGTCATGGGCGGTACACTTTTCAACGGAACCTCACATACTATCAATATCTTTGACGTGAATACAAAATTGAAAAAAAAAAAAAGCTGTGATTAACAAGAAAAGGTCTCCAGACTCTAGGAATCAAACGTCTAGATAACAAAAATCCTTTCTTCAAAAGGAATGTGACCATCAGAATATACAGAATGCGAACAATGAAGTACGATGCTCTTGCACAGAAGTGGACAAAAAAATTGAAGAATTCGATAGCAAAATTTAGAAGGATTTACCAAGACAATTTTATAAGTATACCTAATTTCGTTTCTGACATGGGGCCGAGTTTAACTTAGGGAAGTTTGCGGCTTTAGCGAAGAAGAGCAGAGGTTTGCCACCTGACGCGTCGTTTGTATTTAGAAAATTAGCCTTTTCCGAAACTTTCATTACAAAGATGAACACGCGTTATGTCACTGATTGCTATTACCAAACGGTTTCTACCAGAAGTACAGCAGATTTCTCAGTACTGCACAGTACTACCGCAGCTTCTGGAAAATGTAACAAGTATAGAGAACGCACTGCATTATGTGCTTACTACAGTATCTGAAAACTACAGGAAAAAACTACGGTATTTGCTTGCAACTTTCCCGTCTCTCATAAACGTTCCCTCAGGTGCGCCAAATGTCGAATTTGTGAAGTATTTCTGTTGAGAAATACATTCCTACAGCAGCTTTAACGAGATCATTAACCTTATCGACTGCAAGCAATAGATCTGTAATTGCTGTATTTGTGCACTGATACATATCGTATAGCTATCAAAACGTTACTGCATTTCTACACAACTAGCCAATTACAATGATAACCAAAAACGTTTCAAAGAGCTAACGCATACACAGGAACGCTGTTATCGCAAGTTCGTGCGCCCGTGGTACGCTGTTGTTAAGCGGTTTGCATAAGTAGTTGCACTATCCTAAAGAAGCTTGAGAAGTAAGAAGTTTGGTTGGTGTCTCGTGCAATATACACAATGTGATCAGAAGTATCCGGACAGCCCCAAAAACATATGTTTTTCATATTAGGTCCATTGTGCTGCCACCTGCTGCCAGGTACTCCATATTAGCGACCTCAGTAGTCATTAGACATCGTGAGAGAACTCGCGGTCTTCGAACAAGCTCAGGTGATTGGGTAACACCAGTGTCACACGTCTGTACGCGAGTTTTCCACACTCCTTAACATCCCTAGGTCCACTGTTTCCGATGTGATAGTCAAGTGGTAACATCAAGGGACACGCACAGTACAGAAACGCAGAGGCCGACCTCATCTGTTGACTGACACAGAACGCCGACAGTTGATGAGGGTCGTAATGTGTAATATGCAGACATATACCTAGACCATCACACAGGAATTACAAACTGCATCAGGAGCCACTGCAAGTACTATGACAGTTAGGCGGGAGGTGAGAAAACTTGGATTTAATGATCGAGCGGCTGCTCATAAGCCACACATCACGCCGATAAATGCCAAACGACGCCTTGCTTGGTGTAAGGAGCGTAATCATTGGGCAATTGAACAGTGGAAAAACGTAGTGTGGAGTGACGAATCACGGTACACAATATGGCGATCCGATGGCAGGGTGTAGACATGGCGAATGTCCGGTGACCGTTATCTGCCAGCGTGTGCAGTGCCAACAGTAAAATTCGGAGGCGGTGGTGTTATGGTGAGGTCGTGTTTTTCGTGGAGGGGGTTTGCACCCCTTATTGTTTCGCGTGGCACTATCACAGAACAGGCATACATTGATGTTTTAAGCACCTTCTTGCTTCCCACTGTTGAAGAGAATCCGGGGATGGCGATTGCATCTTTCAACACGATCGAGCACCAGTTCATTATGCACGGCCTGTGTCGGAGTGGTTACACAACGACAACATCCGTGTAATGAACTTGTATGCACAGAGTCCTGACCTGAATCCGATAGAACACCACTGGAATGTTTTGAAACGCCGATTTCGTGCCAGGCCTGACTGACCGACATCGATACCTCTCCTCTATACAGAAATCCGTGAAGAATGGCCTGTCATTCCCCAAGAAACCTCCCAGCACCTGATTGAACGTATGCCTTCGAGAGTCGAAGCTGTCACAAGGCTAAGGGTGGTCCAACACCATATTGTATTCCAGCATTACCGACGGAGGGCGGCACGAACTTGTAAGTCATTTTCAGCCAGGTATACGGATACTTTTGATCACAGAATGTACTAATTGCTGACGATTTTTTTCTGTGCACTTGTTCAACGTTTGCACAGAAATAGGTATAACAGAATGTTTCCGCAATCGGAGGAGAAAATTGGTGATTGAAATTTCATGAGAAGATCCAGTCGCAAGTCAATACAAGTTTCTCACTTCAGCATCGATTCCATTGGAGGTGGTGTAGGTGATGTGTAGTACAGTGGTCAAGCCTTCCTACCGGACACTACACTAATTACCTTAGTGAATCGGCGCGTGGGGATTCCTCCTATCCGTACTCTGTGAAGCTGTTGTAGGTGATTTTCCCAAAAGCATATATGGGAGCGCACTGGATTTTTCAGACGCTGCAAGTAGTCTGCCTGTGATTCTAATTAGTTTTGAGGGTAGAAAGCATCCATGAAATAAGTCCGTGATGCTAGCACGATGCGTTTATTTACAAATACCGTAAATAGTAACACTTACATGCAATGAGACGATTCCTTTCAGCACGGCCTCTCCCGCCGGAGGTTCGAGTACTCCCTCGGGCATGGACGTTTGTGTTGTTCTTAGCGTAAGTTAAAGTTAGTTTCAGTAGTGTATAAGTATAGGGACCGATGATCTGAGCAGTTTGGTCCCTTAGGAATTCACACACATTTGAACATTTCATTTCTTTCACAAAGTTATTGCGTCCCGAGAACATGGTCAAACCGACTCAAATAAATGAACAGTATCTGATTACATTCTGCCACTGACTTACACATATGAGCACGCTAAGATTTCATCCTATTACCTGCTGGTGTCCTTGGTGCACAACCTAAGTCTCTTGCTTACGTAGTAACACTTCATAACACTTCATATATATTCCGAAATTTAACAATATTCATTTGCTTATTTATTTCACAGATATCCTGAATAGTGTTTTTATTATTGTGAAACTTGAAACCCTAGTGAACCGTAGGCACCTCCTAGTACCAGATTCTTTATCTATTAATATTGTGTAAAGTAGAATCGTCGCTTTGTTTCAGAACATTAGTGCTTCCCCTACATCTTCATTGTCGAATGAGATCCGTTCTCAGTGCTTACATTCCCATCGCTATTCCGGTGATTCACCATCGCGCCATATACGATATTGCTGTGCCTGTGTTATTTCGAAGTACGTTGCAAATTCGCTTTGGATATGCATGAATGTAGACACATGGTTGACTAGTAGATGTTTGGGTCTTGCCGTGAGTCGTGCACGGTTAGCACGGTGAGGTAACCATACGCGATTAACGGGAAATCCGGTTTCAAGTCCCGGTCCGGTGCAAATTGTCATTGTCGTCATTCCATTCTGCAGGTAATGGTGATCCATATTCGCAATTGCGAATACATTTGATGTATCGCCCCATATGGTGCATGTTGCTACTTTTGCCTCTGTGGGAACTGGTTTCCTGCTCACTGCCGGCTTATTCTGCAGCACTGCTTAATGTAGCGAATTGACTTCGACTGTACAATGACACCATCAAGGCAGGACCGTGAATCAATGGAAACAATTCACCCGTTCGGATGAATCGCATTTCTTGTTACATCAGGTCGATGGCCATCGTAAGCCTTATAGAGGCGAATGGCAGCTCGAAACATGTACCGCGCCACAGATGCAGGAGAGTGGCTGTCGCATTGTGCTGTTTGAGACATGCACCTCGGCTTACAAGGCACCTGTGATAGTAATCTAAGGCACCATAACAGTCAGAGACTACGTGAACGTTTTTGCGAACTATATGCATCCCATCACGCTTGATGTCTTCCCAGACAGCGATCGAATCTCCCAGAAGAACAACTGCCGAAGCGAAAAGGCCATAATCGTACCACAGTAGTTTGAAGAGCATATAGTGAATTCAGCTTGATGTCTCGGTCACCAAATTCGTCCGATGTGAATCCGATGAAGACATCTAGTCGGGCGCGAGCTCCGATCCCACAGAGCACTGTCCCATGGTTTACGAAAAATACGTGACCCGTACGTAGACATCTAGTGCCACATACCTCCGGAAGCCAACCAAAAACTTACCATTAATGTCTGAAATGACATGGGATTTTATTGAAACGAAAGACGTGTACCAAAATGGGCCAGCAGATGACGATGGACAGCTAAGTGCTGCTTTTCAAACTGTCAACGTAAGGGGTGAGAGGTACACCGATATAATACACAACCTCATCATCCATAGCCTGGCTGATAAACACCTGCTGGAAGGTATGAGTTTTAAGCATGATGGCGCTCCACCATATATTGCTACACGTGCGAAAGATCTCTTGCACACATCATTTGGTGAAGTTCCCTTGCAGAGTCGCCACCTCCACCACGCTTGGCCTCCCAAATCTCCAGACCACAGTCCATCTGGTTATTGGGTGTGGGGTTACCTGAAGTCCACTACGATCGTCCGACCTCAGTAGGGATGCTAAGCACAACATCCGACGGCAATTTCTCAGTCTTCCTATGGATATGCTGCCCATTGCTGTTAGAACAACGTCCCTTAACTACAGACATTATCGATAAATGATGGCCGACATATTGAGCACCTGTTATGAAGAACCTCGACTTTGCTAAAAATCGATTGTAATGCTGATTATTGTTTTTACATCAAATGAAATGTCATCTATCGGCTGTTTTGCCCGCTTGTTTGCTTTCTCTACCATATCTAGGTGAGGTATCACAGATTGTAGCCAAAGACTGAAAGCCTGCAAGTATAGCCATTCCTACTATGTTAAAAACACGACAGCCCAATGTATTTTCAATAACAAAGATAAGACCCAGTTATTAGCCCATAGTGGGGTATACAAAATCACCTGTTCTGTGACAAATTTTACATCTGTAAGTCTGGAAGAGACATAGCATCTAGGCTGGCTGAACATGAGCGCAATTGGAGGTTGCAGAATTCTGACTCCGCATTTGCTGAGCATGTACTGAGTAAGGGTCACAACTACCAGCCAGTGTTTCATGTACTTCAATTAGCAAACAAAGGCCATAACCTCAACCTGCTGGAAGCCCTGGAAATTAACAAACATCTAGCTCACAGTCCAGATCTAAGCCTAAATGACCATACACAGCACAACACTTCCCCTCTCCTAAACGTCATACAGGGTGTTACAAAAACGTACGGCTCAACTTTCAGGAAACATTCCTCACACACAAATAAAGAGAAGATGTTATGTGGACATGTGTCCGGAAACGCTTAATTTCCATGTTAGAGCTCATTTTAGTTTCGTCAGTATGTACTGTACTTCCTCGATTCACCGCCAGTTGGCCCAATAGAAGGAAGGTAAAGTTGACTTCGGTGCTTGTGTTGACATGCGACTCATTGCTCTACAGTACTAGCATCAAGCACATCAGTACGTAGCATCAACAGGTTAGTGTTCATCACGAACGTGGTTTTGCAGTCAGTGCAATGTTTACAAATGCGGAGTTGACAGATGCCCATTTGATGTATGGATTAGCACGGAGCAATAGCCGTGGCGCGGTACGTTTGTATCGAGACAGATTTCCAGAACGAAGGTGTCCCGACAGGAAGACGTTCGAAGCAATTAATCGGCGTCTTAGGGAGCACGGAACATTCCAGCCTATGACTCGCGACTGGGGAAGATCTAGAACGACGAGGACACCTGCAATGGACGAGGAAATTCTTCGTGCGGTTGACGATAACCCTAATGTCAGAGTCAGAGAAGTTGCTGCTGTACAAGGTAACGTTGACCACGTCACTGTATGGAGAGTGCTACGGGAGAACCAGTTGTTTCCATACCATGTATAGCGTGTGCAGGCACTATCAGCAGCTGATTCGCCTCCACGGGTACACTTCTGCGAATGGTTCATCCAACAATGTGTCAATCCTCATTTCAGTGCAAATGTTCTCTTTACGGATGAGGCTTCATTCCAACGTGATCAAATTGTAAATTTTCACAATCAACATGTGTGGGCTGACGAGAATCCGCACGCAATTGTGCAATCACGTCATCAACACAGATTTTCTGTGAACGTTTGGGCAGGCATTGTTGGTGATGTCTTGATTGGGCCCCATGTTCTTCCACCTACGCTCAATGGAGCACGTTATCATGATTTCATACGGGATACTCTACCTGTGGTGCTAGAACATGTCCCTTTACAAGTACGACACAACGTTTGGTTCATGCACGATGGAGCTCCTGCACATTTTATTCGAAGTCTTCGTACGCTTCTCAACAACAGATTCGGTGACCGATGGATTGGTAGAGGTGGACCAATTCCATGGCCTCCACGCTCTCCTGACCTCAACCCTTTTGACTTGAATTTATGGGGGCATTTGAAAGCTCTTGTCTACGCAACCCTGTTACCAAATGTAGAGACTCTTCGTGCTCGTATTGTGGACGGCTGTGATACAATACGCCATTCTCCAGGGCTGCATCGGCGCATCAGGGATTCCATGCGACGGAGGGTGGATCCATGTCTCCTCGCTAACGGAGGACATTTTGAACATTTCCTGTAACAAAGTGTTTGAAGTCACGCTGGTACGTTCTGTTCCTGTGTTTTCCATTCCATGATTAATGTGATTTGAAGAGAAGTAATAAAATGAGCTCTAACATGGAAAGTAAGCGTTTCCGGACACATGTCCACATAACATATTTTCTTTCTTTGTGTGTGAGCAATGTTTCCTGAAAGTTTGGCCGTACCTTTTTGTAACATCTTGTATATCAGTTCGCGAAATGGGTGAACAGTGAAAGAAGTGCCTGTTTTATATCAATGAGCTGTTGTTCTTTACTTCACACACTGTCTGTTCCTACATATTCCCATTTTTATAAGTTTATTGTAGTTGTCTATGTATTCCATATGGACTGTAGTTTTAATATGTAACGCTTTCTATTAACTGGTACTTGCATTACTGTCCATGTTTAACACCTCTTGTAGTTGTCTCATCAGATATTGTTTTTCTTGGCTCATTTATTTAATGCAAATTGTTACATAGCCATGTTAATGTTAAAATGCAGTGCCACCACAGTCTCAAAGATTGCATTTGCTGTATGTTCCCTCAAACTCCTCCATTTTCCTGCGTTTACTTATTTCTGTTTATCTTACTGATATTGCTTAAGTTCCTTATGTATTCTGTCGTTACATTGATAATTGTTTCTTCTTTTAATTGGTTTGTGTATCACTACCCATGTTTTATACCTCCTGATGTATCCTTGCCAAGCAATAAGTTTATTTTATTTTATTAGCTTCGTTTATCAATAGAAACTGTTAGGTAGGCATGTTGTACCTATTTTGCGTTAAATTTTTTTTATTTATTTACTGTTCAATTTTTTACATTTTCATTGCATTACCACCACACTGTCAAAGATGTTACTTACTGCATGTTCCTGCTTCAGTCTAGACGTGTTACTTCTCTTCCAATGTTATTTGCCAACATTGTAACTTCTTTGGTGACAATACCCAGTAAATGTCTGAAGATGGCCTTGTAAGCTGAAAACTGGTTAACACAATAAAAGTAATACTGTGGAACAAAAGTGAACTGGTGCTTTTCATTTATTGTTTGGTTTCTATAAAACTCAATGACATTTGAAGTACGTGTGTCAAGTTTTTCCCCTTTACATGCATTACTACGTGAAATAAATGTTACCGGACTTTCGCATCACCCTGTATTACGTAACATTTATCACAGTAGAACCAAAGTTCAGTACATCACATTCTGATTGCCATCCAAGTCTAGGCAAAACTGCCGTTGCTCTCCTACAGACCGAAACACTCTTCAATACAGCTGGACTAATTTGATAAAATGCTTCTCTAATTCGTTGTATCAACTGGTCTGTACTGTTAATCTTCACCTGCTAATCACTGGCCTTGATAAAATTTGAACATGATTCACACGTTTATTCGGTGTTTATCACAATTGTTTCCAAACTGTGAATTATGGAATATATAGCTCAGTACTCGGACAGATGCGAAGGGGCCATAGTTTCTCGAGATAGGGACGGTCTCATCACCGATATCACCAACATTTGATGTTTGACGTCATTGACCAAATTCTTGATCGTCAACCTTGTGATATCCACTTTCTAAATCTCCAGCAGCTGTTGCAATGTCATCCATAGCAAACGGTGACGAACAACAGCGGTTCGTTCTGCTTCTATGAGCGTTCTGCCAGATAACTGTACACAAAATTAGTGAGTAAACAACGTCCAAGCTACAAAAAGACCCTTTTCAGGACTGACACAATTTGTAAAAAGCTTTCTGTACGCGAACTAACAGCTACTGACGGCTTTGTCTCCGATACGTCTTATGAAACTACAATGGCTGTGTCGGGACCCCGGCGGATTCGCACCCAGGCCCCCGTATTGGAAGGCTGGCGCACTACCACAGAGCGTGCGGGCCGCCTTGGATACATCGCGATCTCCAGCAGGCAAAACATTCGCGATCATTCGTTGTCCAAAGCATCCGGAAACAGGGCAATCCCGCGGCCAATCGGAGCGCGTGGTGCCAAGTTTCCCTAGTTTAAAAATTGTGGGTTGTCGACCTACACAATATTAATAATTTTGGTTCCTACTGGCATCAGCTATCCAGAATTCAAATTTCGTGACAATTTCTCTCTCTCTGTGCTTGTGTGTGTGTGTAAGTGGGGGGGGGGGGGAAGTGGTATGCAGAGAAATCGGAATACCAGCTAAATACGCACATCGAGAAAGAAAGGACAGACTGACACATAGCAACTAAAGAATGCAGTAAACGAGGCAAGAAGTAGTTGCAATTATAAAAACTGTAATTCAGAAAGAAAAATAAAAGTAGGAGCTTATTTCATTCTGCACTTAGGCAGTGACTAGAAACACACAGCCCCCAATGTTCAGTGGCACCGGAGTATTGAGGGATTTTAGTGTTAGCGCTCGAAAGGCCTATCTGTGCATCCTTTGCTTGACTCGGAAGCCAGTAACTGTGCTGAGACTGAAGGTCAACAGTGACTGCAGCGTTCATTGTAGGGTTCAACCATACATTACCGACGAGTATGTACTCATACTGAAGAACTAGTGCCATCTGAACGTGGTAACATTGCGGGCCTGCAAAAAGTTGGCTGGATGCATCGACGTTGGCCACAGTGTACCGGTGGTGTGTCGCTGGTTTCAGCAGTAGTCTGTGGAACACTCCCACGACCGTAGACCAACCTGTGAAAGTCCACGTAGTACAAACGCACTTCAAGGTCTACACATTTTTCGAGCAGCTCTGGTTGAGTGAACATCAACAGGGCACACGTTACACCTGCTGCATCAGCGAGAAACACTGGAAGGTGTCTGCTTACAGCAGGACTGAAGTCACATATGCGGCTGGCTAGGCCGCCACCGATACCACGAGGCCGTGAAGGAGTCCACTGGAGTGGTGAATGTAGGTTCTGTCTGTATAAGAGCGATGGACGTAAATGTATATAGTGCAGACGTGGTGAGCGGTCTATTCCTGAGTGCATTCGCTCACGATACACTGACCACACATCTGGCCTGATAGTGTGCGGAGAAATTGGTCACATTTGGTGTTTCTGCAGGGTAAAGTAAACAGACCCGCTATACTGTCGCCGGCCGGAGTGACCGAGCGGTTCTAGGGGCTACAGTCTGGAACCGCGCGACCGCAACGGTCGCAGGCTCGAATCCTGCCTCGGGCATGGATGTGTGTGATGTCCTTAGGTTAGTTAGGTTTAAGTAGTTCTAAGTTCTAGGGGACTGATGATCTCAGAAGTTAAATCCTATAGTGCTCAGAGCCATTTGAACCATCGTTGTATTGCACAGATTGTTATGCATGTGCTTCTACCATTTCGTCGAGAGGAATGTGTTGTCATTTTTCAGCAGAACGATGCACTTCCACATAGAGCTGCTGCAGCGCAACGCGCATTTCGTGGCGTACAACAAATGCCCAGGCCAGCAACAGCAGCAGGTTTATTGCTAATTGAACACGCGTGCAACATGGTGAAGTGGTAATTTACTCGTCCACCACAGCCTGCAGGACCCATTGCCGAATTGCAACTAAGGGTGAATAATTCTTGGCAGAATCTATTGCAGGAATTCATTCGGCACCTATATGCTCGTTTACATGTAAAAATACAGCCTGTGTTGCCCCGCCAGAGGGCTAGCGAAGGGGGGAGGGGAGGGCACACTGTGTATAGATGCGACTATTTGGGCATCTTTTACTGTGACGTGTTGTTTCATTTGGGCTGAATTTGATATCATTTTCTTCCGCAATGATGAGCTACCTGACGGATCACTTGTTAATAAATGACCTTGTCGTCGTGGGTGTTACATTTTCTTCGGCAGTGTAGATGGCAAGACCAAAACGACAAAGTGTCTATAATACCAAAACATTTGACTTTCGAGGCACAGAAATATTGTTAAGTATTGGCTAATTATTACCAAAAGAAGAATGCTCAATATGTATGTTGCTATAAACAATCCTGCTGGAAGAACATCCGCAACTGAGCTTGTTACTAGAGGTAGAAAATACGCTTCAGTTGTAAATTTCTTTTATTATCACGATCGTAGTACTGACTTGTGTCACTTTCGCATTGACATAAGTTTCACAACACCTAGCTCCACCGGCGGTTTCTCCGACACCTGATGATGGGCTTATGAGAGCCCGAAACCGATCGTGGTAATAAAAGAAATTTACAACTGAAGCGGATTTTCAACCTCTAGTATATTACTATAATTTTAAAAGACACATGGAAACAAACAGGGTGACTAGCTGAAGATGTATACCAACGTGAAATAATTTGTTTCTAAGCACAAAGTTTAGTTCCGTGGCTTTTGAATCCGCTGGTATCAGTGTCGCTTTATATTGATATGGCTGATCAGATTTTACCTGCAATAAATTGTTTCATTTATGGAACCTCGGTACATTTCCGTTTCCTTAAGACACCTAAACATGACCAAAGTTCAAAAATTCAAATGGCTCTAAGCACTATGGGACTTAACATCAGAGGTCATCAGCCCCGCTAGACTTAGAACTACGTAAACCTAACTAACCTAAGGACATCACACTCATCCATGCCCGAGGCAGGATTCGAACCTGTGACCGTAGCAGCCGCGTGGTTCCGGACTGAGGCGCCTAGAAACGCTCGGCTACAGGGGCCGGCCTGACCAAAGTTACTTCTTCTTGTTCGCTCAACAGTTTATTGCTTTAGAATCGCTATCGTTTGTAAAGACCATTATACTGATCAGCCAAAACATTATGACCACCTGATTTATAGCTTGTTTTGAAACGTCCCCTTTGAACATTTATACAAGACTGTGCTTAAACTGACACACAATATTTTTTAGCACTACGCAATCTGACTTTCAGAAATCCCTACAAAGGAATGGCCCTGACTAACATTAACCTATACGTTTCACAAATCACTTACCTCACAAAAATCTTCGTTACTCGAACTACAACAATACAGCGAGCTCCACTACTGCCAGCTAAATAAAAGATTCGAATTACTGAAGGCACTAACTACTGATAGGCATAGTTAGCAAATGAAAGATTTTAATAGAGAACAAACAATGTATTCACCTTAATAATCATAATATATATGCCATCCAGTCTTACAAATTTCAAATCTCCGCCATTTCTCTCCCCACATCCACCACTGCTGGCGGCTCACCTCCAACTGCGCAACGCTACGCGCTGGTCACATCCAGCTGCCGCTGCCCAACACTACAATGGCAGACAACAATGCAAACTAGCCACAGACTGCACACAGCACAGCCAGTGATTTTCATACAGAGAGCGCTACGTGGCGGCGGCGTTACCAATATAAGATCCTAAACAGCCTACTTACATAGCCCCCATGCCCCAACAAAAAATTTTACAAATTGTTTTGGGCAGTGGCCAATAATGATTTTATAAAATTTTTCATAATTACAATAACAAAGATATCAAATGCACACACTTATTGATACAATGTTGGTCAAAACCTAAAATTTTCTCACAGTCCATAAAGACTGTCCAGATTGTTCATCACAGTAAAATTGCAGTGTGTTTCTCAAAGTCTGAGCAGTAAAAGAAAATGCACATGGAAGTAGTGAATTTCCATGCAGTCTTGAAGAAGTAGTGTTGTCCTTCCAACGGAAAGACAGTGCTGACTCTTGACATGCAGACAGGTAATGGGCCACAACAGAGCAAACCCACAGCAGAGTCAGTCGAAGTTTCGAAGAATATTGGTAGGTAGGTCATCACAGAATAGACCCACTGTAGTCCTGGTAGAGAGTATGGTATTGGTGGGCCAACAGAGGTGCAGACCCACTGTAGTCCTGGTAGAGATTGTGGTATTGGTGGGCCAGCAAAGGTGTAGACCCACTGTAGTCCTTGTAGAAATAAGGGTATTGGTGGGTCATCAAAGGTGCAGACCCACTGCAGTCCTTGTAGAAATAATGGTACTGGTGAGTCAGCAAAGGTGTAGACCCACTGTAGTCCTTGTAGAAATAATGGTATTGGTGGGTCATCAAAGGTGTAGACCCACTGTAGTCCTTGTAGAGATGGCCAGCAGCCATCTGCTGCGACTGTGCAGGTGCACAATCTCCATCGAAGAGTCTTGCAGAGAAGATAGCAAGTCCATAAACCACCACTTGTGCACTCACAAAGTTTTTGGAATAGTCCTTAGAACCAGCAATGCTGTTCTCCACTCCCTTCCTGAATTATTAACACACGTGCAAACACTAACAGTCCCTACTTCTCACATATTGTCCATATACTATGACCAACAGAAACGTGTGCAGTGAAATGCAACTTACAAGTTACTAATATGATGAACCGGTGTCAATTACGATTTTATAACATGAGAATACAATTACAAAGGTACAAAATACATCATTAAAGAACATAACAATACAGATAACATTCGTAGTACAAGCTTTACAAAAGAATCGAAATAACATATACATCAGTGTTACAGGAATTATGACATGAGTACATACATAAAAGATCAGAATAACTTTCGAAACATCAACTTCACACATGAGCATTAAAACAAAACAGAATAAATAAAGCCTAAGCATATTTAAAAGGTAAATAACATATTATTAATGCCAATTATATTTGAGGATAACAGTATTCCTCATCATAGAGAATATAGCTTAGTATTAGAAGAAGAAAAACTTCTATGCAACTACACAGAGACAGGAAGAAAACAAATACACAAGGGTACACAAACACATAGTGGGATAACACAAAAGGAAAGGACAGGGTTTGTTTTCAGTGTAACATTTGGTACTGCAGTCCAACCCAAAACTTCATTCCATAGATCTTTCATCTTATTTCAACCTTTGCTTCCACCAAAAAAATCCTATCCAAGCATGCTTTCTGTATTTTTCTCGCATAACCTCTCAGTGCATTTCTTCAAATTCATCGCAACTCATTCTCTTATAGGCTACCCCCTCTTAAGCTAACTTAAATCTACTGAGCTCAGATGCTAAACTAAGGGACGAGGCAATTCAGCAGCACAAAACAATTAACACGAACAGCAATGACAAAAAAATTCAAATTGGCAAAGTAAGCAACAATATTACAACTAATATAAGGCAATGAGCAACAAACAAGAAAAATAAATCAGTAATAAACTGGCTTAACAAAGTCAAATTCAGTAACACTATGCCTGGCAAACAGCAGCAGCAAATGAAATAACTTATATCTAAACATGACATAGCTCAAGCAGAAAAAAAACATTACACTAAAGACAAAAATGCAGACAAGGGAAATGTATATTCACATCTTAATGTCTATGTAATTAAAGTGGTGCACCACAAGAACTTATTCTACAAAAAAAATTACCAAGTAGTTGAAAAGAAAATTCTGTATGCAATTCCTGTGAAGGGAAATGTGTTTTTGTGCTCCTTCGTTTTTTTTTAAGTACATCAAAGTTCTTCTTTTTTTCTGGATCTGTAGGCATAAAATATTTATATTAGTACATCTATAAAATTGTATTTGAACCAATGCTGCAGTGCAGCTAGGAACTAGATATTAAAGAAAATGAACAAATATGTACAAAGGAAGGCATGAAACATCATTCATTAGCCATATGGCATTTCATAAGGTAGTAAAAAAATCTCTCAATTCTAGTAGAAAGATACTTGTCATAATCAGGTGTGCAGATGTAAGAATGTTTCCAAGTAATGAGCATGTCGTATTTGCGGTGCTTTCTATAAAGGAATGTCAATAGCGAGGTTAATGGCCTCCCCTTTTTTTTCTACCTGTGCCTCTGAAAAGGACACACTAATGGCTTTCTCTCCAGCCGTCTGACACAACTGGGTGCCCACGACGTGTTACGTGCAGGTGGTCACTTAACTTTCTTACGGAAATATTTACGACAGCAGTTTCTGCTACAGTGACAGTCTCATATAAAAATATTTCACAGGTCAAGAATTTGCGTTGCAAATGTGTAGAAACAAAATCTTATGAATATAACAATGTCCAAAAAATTTTTGGCGGCATTGTGATACATTCACGCATATACACAAACATTTCATAACTCTTACAGTACGATTCTTGGTTTCCAACATCCTTTATCACAAGTCAGAGTCCCTAACCACTACTCATTATTCCTTACCTTATTCGTCGACACTTCTTCAATATTTCATCATAACAGATAAGTAGCATAATCAAATAACTCATATAGCATCAGCCTATTAATCATAACCATACCTCAGCAGCATAATACACATCGTCATCGTAATAATAACATCACAACACCTCAGTCAAATCTCAAAAACGTCGTAGCTTTCTGCAATAATTTCAAAACCTAAAGAAAATTCTCTGCTCATTTCAGTAGTGTCATCTACCTCAAACGTACTTTAAAAATCATGATCTCATACCATATACATCATTCAAAGCTCTCATAGTATCACAATGGTTCCGAAAAAATATGAACAATTCACGCAGTACAGACAAAATACAGTTTCATAAGTGTGAAGTTATCCAACTGTGTAATTGTGTAAACATGTGTCACTGATGAAAAAAAAATTTATCTCTCAGTTAAATGATCAGATAGCTGTGTAATTTATGTGTTAGAGGAATATGGTACCGTTGTGTAAAGTTGTATAAGCAAATACAATATTAGCTAGGGCTCCTTGTGCTTGCCAAACACATGGTACACGAAGTAGGCATGTACCCCCTGAGGATTAATGTAATTATACCCTCAGGTGTTACAGATTACAGCAATGGAATGAAATGTATCACGGAAAACTTTCTTTGTAATTCAAAAATCTTTAAAAATGAATGTTTTAAGTACAAAATTAATCACTGAAATGCGTGTCCTGTAGTGCTAAATGTGCGTCTTGTTGTAAGATAATCTCTGTGGAAGTGTCATAGTTATTTTCCTCTGAAAGCTAAGTTCTGCTGAAGCCAATATACTTACCTCATGATAAACAAAAGTGAAATGCTTTGCATAGAGATATCTTAGTTATTACGCTTATTGTTGTGATGATGAAAGTACTGTGCTGTAATGTATTGTTGTGCTACGGAAAAGGCTGTCTCCTTGCAGCTATACCACAAAAGTTACTACTAATACATGTTTTACTTTACAGAAGAATTCAGAAAAAATGTGCAGATATAAAACAGATACACCGCAAAAGCAACATTGTAAATTGTCACTCATTAGTAACGTCGTGATATAATCGTGTAGCTGTCACATAAACTATTCACTGTGTCATCTGGTATCTCTCGGAAAGTGCTTTAATTCAGAATGTATTTTCAAGTAAACCAAAATGTTGCATTAAAATCTCATTAGCAGTACTGGTAAATGTTCTAAGTATGTGAGCCTTATAGTCATTACGTAATCGTGCAACTAACAAGCAAGAATGCACACACACAATAACACTGTGTCATCTGTTCACAATAACAATGCATTCGTAATTTCTGTTTAAATAAGTTCTCTTGGTTCTTGACTGGATATTTAACTTCAAACATTGTTGCATGGTAACAGTTTCTAAAGCATACTAGTAACGTGAAGTGAAATGTTTTATGGCAAAGACAAAGTTAAAAAGCAGATTATCTTTCAATAAACGGTTTTACATGTGAAATTTCGTGTAACCCTTTGCTCTTCCTAGTACACAGAGTTTCAACTTTAACGCAATTATCATGTGGTATACGTCGGTAAAGAATACTGGAATTTTTCTCAAGGTTAGCGTCTATGTTATTTTTCCCGGAGTCAGTGGGCGCAAGTGGCTGCCTGCGGTGCAAGTTATTGTCTGTTTCTTTGTTGGCGCGCATCGTTATTGGGATTAGGAGACCTAACTTCTACAAATTCGCCTTGCCGAGAGGGCCCAGCCCTGTTTAAATCCCGCCAGTTCTGATGAAATTCACGTCTGTCGTTACGATCACATCGTCTGTCGTCATGTCGGTAGTTCCTGTAGCTTCTTTCTTGCCAGTTAAGTGGTGGAGAATTTCTCCCTGAATTATCACTGCACGGTGGACCGTTGTGTCTGAAGTTATTCTGTCTCCCATGATAATAATTGTTCTGGTTGCCATATTGTCTGTTTCTCTGATTGTCTCTGTGATAGTCATTACCACGGAGAGGTGATCTTTCCCTGTAATTATTACTACTCTGCCAACGGTTGTCATACGGGTGGTGTCTGTTTCGGTCACGATTTACATTGAAAGAATAGCCTTGTCGTATATTATTTCTGTCATCGCGGAATTGTGACGGATGTGATCTGTAATTGTTCTGCTCCTGTTTTTGCGTTCCGCTATTGTCAGTGTCAATTTCCAGTTCTTGTAACAGTCCCTCAAAAGCTTCAATGTCGCCTTTGAAACGTCTTGCTAAAATAATATGTCGTAAATGTTCAGGCAGTTTGATTAAGCAAATGCAGATGAGTTCTGAGGGGCTGTATGGGTTTGACAGGTACTGATTCTTGTGCAACATGTCTTCAAAATATTTCACAAGACTTGATAATTCAGATTGTTCGAAATGTTTCATCATTATGATGTTATGTTTTACTCGGTCTTGTGTAGCTTGAGACCAATATGCTGAAAGGAATGCATGGTAAAATTCTCCTTCACTGTGACAATCGTGAATGACCGATCGCATTCTTAGAGCTGGTTCATTCTCCAAGTAGCCACACATAAATTCTAACCTGTGCTCCAATGACCAGTTGGGAGGAAAACAATGAGAGAATTGATGGAGCCACGCTTGTGGATGAATGTCGTTGGCAGAATTCTTAAACTTTTTGAATTTACGTGTAGTAATGAACAGCTTATAGTCAAAATCATCGTGTCGGCGAGTAGCATATCGGTCATCGTGTCGGCGGTTCCATCTCAAAATTCGGTGTACCTTGCCAATTCCTTTCATAATTTCCGAAGTGCCCTGAGTTATTATTTTGTGGCTGTTCCGTATTTCTATGTCCCTCTTCCCGTATTGGAGCGCGAGTGGCCTCTGAAATACGTAACTCTTGTATTACCTGTGTCAGCTGATCTTGTACTTCCCTGATTTCTCTTTGGTGTTGCGTATTAATTTTATTCTGATTTTGTTTGAATTTCCTAATTTGTTCGCACTCTTCTGTGTCAGTGATGGCTACAGGTCTTGTGTCATTCAGATCATCATCTACCTTTGCAGATAAGTTAGCGAACTGATACGAAAGTTCGGCTACTTTCTCCGATAGTGTAGTTATTTCCTCAGTGTGTTTTTCTGAACCAAGTTTCAAGGTGTCCATTTGTGTTGAAATCGTATCTAATGTGTCCTTTAAGTTTTCTTGAGTTTTTGCAAGTTGCGTAACCGAATCGGCAGATGCAACTGAGTCAATTTTAGCTTGCAAGGTGTCGTGATTTTCATGAATAATAGGTTGAAAATGCTCACAAATTTGTGTTTTTACATCATTACAGACTTTTTGACATTTCGATTCAATGTTATGTAACTCAGTAGTTAAATCTTCACGTGTTTGTCCAAGCTTATGTTCCACTGAGTCTAACTTTTGAAGCTTTTGTTCCATTGTGTCTAACTTTTGAAGATTTTGTTCCATTGTGTCTAACTGTTGCTGTGTTTGTCTCAGATTTTGTTCCATTGTGTCTAACTTTTGAAGCTTTTGTCCCATTTGTTGCATTAATTGTAATAACAATGCACTGGTGTCTGAAACATGTTCCTCAGTGCTTTTCGGCAGTGAGTTTGCACCGGCAACATTCACATTTTGACAAGCGGAAAATGTGTCTTGACTCATTTGAAAAAACGGTGAGAACCCAAAACCTGAGTCTACAGTATTTGCAATATTGTGTTCTGTCATTCCCGATTCCTGAGGCGAGCTGTTGCCGACCGATCGATCGATAATGCTTCCCTGTTTACTACCTGTTTCACTGTCTACACCATTATTTGACGCCCGCTCCATTTCCCTACGCACAGTTACCAAATTACTACTTTGAATATTAGTTAATTCATTACATAGTGGCGTTAACACACTGCTTTCGTCTTCACTGTCATTTCTCAGTTTACCGTCTCTAATGACCTCGTTGTCGATGGGACGTTAAACACTAACCACCACCACCACCATTTCTCAGTTTACTTTGGAGCCTAGTGTTACGTTTTTCACACGCCATTATTGTCACAATATTTCACACGACAACACAGAAAAACACAATTTGAAGAGCAAAAATAGGGGAACACATTAACATAGCACTGAAAATAATATCTAGTTAATTGCAAGCGCAGCTGCGAAGTACTTGGTGCAAATCTACATGCATGCAACAACTGTTTTACTGTACAACAATGAAAGACTGCAACTACAAAGGAGATTCTCTCTACAATTACGCAATAGCAATAAACAAAATCTACACTAGTTACACAAACTACAAGAAAAAATCAGAAGATTCCAGTGAGGTATCCTCGGCTAAGGGTCGACATATGAAATGTCCGCTTTGAACATTTATACAAGACTGTTCTTAAACTGACACACAATATTTTTTAGCGCTACGCAATCTGACTTTCAGAAATCCCTGCAAAGGAATGGCCCTGACTAACATTAACCTATACGTTTCACAAATCACTTACCTCACAAAAATCTTCGTTACTCGAACTACAGCAATACAGCGAGCTCCACTACTGCCAGCTAAATAAAAGATTCAAATTACTGAAGGTACTAACTACTGATAGGCATAGTTAGCAAATGAAAGATTTTAATAGAGAACAAACAATGTATTTACCTTAATAATCTTAATATATATGCCATACAGTCTTACAAATTTCAAATCTCCGCCATTTCTCTCCCCACATCCACCACTGCTGGCGGCTCACCTCCAACTGCGCAACGCTACGCGCTGTTCACATCCAGCTGCTGCTGGCCAACACTACAATGGCAGACAACAATGCAAACTAGCCACAGGCTGAACACAGCACAGCCAGTGATTTTCATACAGAGAGCGCTACGTGGCGGCGGCGTTACCAATATAAGATCCTAAACAGCCTACTTACAGTTTGTCCGTCTTTGGAACGAAATACATAACTGATTCTGCGTATCAGAGATCCGACAGTTTGTTGATAAGTCTGTGGAGGTATGTTGTGTTGGATGTCAGGTCATGTAATTCGCGAAAGTAACGGGCCCCTGATTTAAGTTCGCGGTGATGGCGCCGGATAGTGACACAAATGGGTTCCATAGGATTTACAATAAGGCCAAATTGGTCGCCGAGACATCACCGTCAAGGAAGACATCAAGCATGAATGGAAGCTGGTGCTTCGCTACTTTCAACGTGTCTTCAGTAACTACCACAGGTCCCATGCAAGCGTGGGAAAGTGTCTCCCATAGCATAATACTGCTCCCACCAGCCTGCGTCCTTAGCGCGCTCCATGTTTCGAGCCGTTGTTTACCTCGATGACGGCGTTTGTGGAGACGACCGTCGAACTAGTGTAGCAAAAATCTGATTCACCCGATCTGCCGACACGTTTGCTTTGATCGATGGTCGAATCCAGATGGTCCCGTGTCTACTACAATCGTAACTGACGATTTCGTTGGATCATCATGTGAACACGTACAGGTGGTCTGCAGCGGAGCTCCATGTTCAACAATGTACGTTGAACAGTGTGCCCCGAAAAACTTGTTCGTGCACTAGCAATGTGCTGTTTCGGCAGAGATGCCACATATCACCATCAACCCTACTTTACAGAGCAGACAAGCCTCCGAGCCCCATGTCTTATGAAGAGTTGTGGACGTTCAATCATTTAACGTCTAGCGGTAGTTTCACTGTCGTGCTACCTAGTTCCGTACATGCTCACGACAGTAGCACGTGTACATTCGACCAGCTTCACCGTTTTCGACATACTCGTTAGCTGGCTCTGCGTCATAATAATCTGCTCTTTGTTTAAGTCGCTTATCTAGACAGATATCCCCACTTGCAGCCCATATCTTCGCTAGGGTGATCCCCGGACCGTTCCTGCTCGGCTTACATACCTTTGTTACAGCATCACGTGTCCGAACGCCACAAGGCGGCAACGAACGTCGCTGTGGGCAGTTGTCATATTGTTTTGGCTTATTAGTGTGCACAAACCAACATAATAAACATTATTTGCGTCACCAGATGACGCAGTTAACAGTAGAATATTACTTGGTGCGCTGTTATCGCATTGGATAACAAACGTTACACAAAATGTTGAATTACATTATGATGGACCCTAGAAGAAAGCATTTAGTGCTATATTACTTTCGTTGCAAGGGTTTCTTAACATAATGTCTCCTTCTCACAGTATGAAGGCTTTCACGACCGGATGACATATCTTCTGGTAAACCTTCCGGGATGTAAGGTCGTGGTCCATGAAACTCTTCAGCTCCTAACGTTTCGTCTAGAGCTGCGCTGGACATCTTCAGAGGGGTGTTTCTCCTCCGGTGAGTCTTGCCGACTGACGGGTCGGACGTCTGAAGGCATCTTATATATCGTAGAAAGTGGGTGTGACCAGAGTTACACATGATATGCAGAGATAATCTTTGTCATTTTCTCCGGTCTGTAAAAGATAAACGCGCTCCTCTATCAGCCAGTGGCGTATATAAAATTCCGTGTACATGTGGAAAAGTTTATATTGGAACAACAAAAAGAAGCGTAAATACACGGTTAAAAGAACACAGAAGCCTTTGCCGATTAGGAAAAACAGATAAATCGGCTGTAGCAGAACACGCTTTTCAGTCAGGAAATCATCAAGTGAGGTTTTCCGAAACAAAAATTTTATCTACGACGACGAACTATTACCCACGGCTTTGTAGAGTAGCAATTGAAATATATAAACATAGGGATAATTTTAATCGGAAAGAAGAGACCATGAAACTTAGTGATATTTGGACAGTAGCACTACAGAATTGCTAGACAGTTTTATCCGTGACGTGATTACGATCGATAGTTAAGTTTTATCTTTGACAAAGATTATCTCTGCATATCATGTGTAACTCTGGTCACGCCCACTTTCTACGATATATAAGACGCTCTCAGACGTCCGACCCGTCAGTCGGCAAGACTCACCGGAGGAGAAACACCCCTTTGAAGATGTCCAGCGCAGCTCTGGACGAAACGTTAGGAGCTGAAGAGTTTCATGGACCACGACCTTACATCCCGGAAGGTTTACCAGAAGATAATGTCTCCTTACTTATTTCCCTAGACTTTTGTATGAAGTATTTACTTTCCCTACTGTCATAGTATGTGGAGGGTGTCACATTGCGTTACCTCTCCAACAATGCACGCCAGTACCTTTGCTGCATTACATGAATTTTGAAAAATTCGGAAAATAGGTGAGTCTGGAGGAACAGCCACCAAGTAAAGTTTCTAAGAGTTAAGAATACGAGGGATACGACGTTCTGGAAATTAAAGCTGAAGCTTTGCTGAGAACAGTCTTCGCTTCGGGACAACCGCCGTCCCGTGTACGCCGGGAGGTGTGCATAAGAGATGATAACAGCGGCGCGCAAACTTTGTTCCCCCTAACCTCTCGGCCCCGATGTTGCTCAACTTGTTAGAGAGCTGCTAAGAGCATAAGCAAGCCAACGATACCGTTTAAAAGGAATATGCCTCAGAGATGAAGTCGTCCATCTAACGAGAACAAGATGCTGCACATTATCTGAGTGTAGGTTTTATCAACACCTAAGTTAGGAAAATGCAAGAATTGGCCTACATGTAGCCCTTGCTAACGGTTATTGATTTGGATGCTGGGGAAGAAATATGTATCTAAAAAGTACCTCGGAAATGGAAGCTTTGAGTAATCTTTTTCTGTTTGCGCATACATCATACAAAAGCGTTTCAAGACCAAATAATCACTATCCGTGCAAGTTTCTATCAAATAAAACTAAACTACACTCCTGGAAATGGAAAAAAGAACACATTGACACCGGTGTGTCAGACCCACCATACTTGCTCCGGACACTGCGAGAGGGCTGTACAAGCAATGATCACACGCACGGCACAGCGGACACACCAGGAACCGCGGTGTTGGCCGTCGAATGGCGCTAGCTGCGCAGCATTTGTGCACCGCCGCCGTCAGTGTCAGCCAGTTTGCCGTGGCATACGGAGCTCCATCGCAGTCTTTAACACTGGTAGCATGCCGCGACAGCGTGGACGTGAACCGTATGTGCAGTTGACGGACTTTGAGCGAGGGCGTATAGTGGGCATGCGGGAGGCCGGGTGGACGTACCGCCGAATTGCTCAACACGTGGGGCGTGAGGTCTCCACAGTACATCGATGTTGTCGCCAGTGGTCGGCGGAAGGTGCACGTGCCCGTCGACCTGGGACCGGACCGCAGCGACGCACGGATGCACGCCAAGACCGTAGGATCCTACGCAGTGCCGTAGGGGACCGCACCGCCACTTCCCAGCAAATTAGGGACACTGTTGCTCCTGGGGTATCGGCGAGGACCATTCGCAACCGTCTCCATGAAGCTGGGCTACGGTCCCGCACACCGTTAGGCCGTCTTCCGCTCACGCCCCAACATCGTGCAGCCCGCCTCCAGTGGTGTCGCGACAGGCATGAATGGAGGGACGAATGGAGACGTGTCGTCTTCAGCGATGAGAGTCGCTTCTGCCTTGGTGCCAATGATGGTCGTATGCGTGTTTGGCGCCGTGCAGGTGAGCGCCACAATCAGGACTGCATACGACCGAGGCACACAGGGCCAACACCCGGCATCATGGTGTGGGGAGCGATCTCCTACACTGGCCGTACACCACTGGTGATCGTCGAGGGGACACTGAATAGTGCACGGTACATCCAAACCGTCATCGAACCCATCGTTCTACCATTCCTAGACCGGCAAGGTAACTTGCTGTTCCAACAGGACAATGCACGTCCGCATGTATCCCGTGCCACCCAACGTGCTCTAGAAGGTGTAAGTCAACTACCCTGGCCAGCAAGATCTCCGGATCTGTCCCCCATTGAGCATGTTTGGAACTGGATGAAGCGTCGTCTCACGCGGTCTGCACGTCCAGCACGAACGCTGGTCCAACTGAGGCGCCAGGTGGAAATGGCATGGCAAGCCGTTCCACAGGACTACATCCAGCATCTCTACGATCGTCTCCATGGGAGAATAGCAGCCTGCATTGCTGCGAAAGGTGGATATACACTGTACTAGTGCCGACATTGTGCATGCTCTGTTGCCTGTGTCTATGTGCCTGTGGTTCTGTCAGTGTGATCATGTGATGTACCTGACCCCAGGAATGTGTCAATAAAGTTTCCCCTTCCTGGGACAATGAATTCACGGTCGTATTATTTCAATTTCCAGGAGTGCAAAATTCATCCGAACAGGTCATGAAGGTCTAACGGTACCGACCGACTACTGTGTCATCCTCAGACCATACTCGTCACTGGATGCGGACGTGGAGGGGCAAGTGGTCAGCACACCGCTCTGCCGGCCGTTGTCAATTTCGTGACCGGAGCCGCTATGTCCCGATCAAGTAGCTCCTCAATAGGTCTCCCAAGGGTTGAGAGCATCCCACTTATGAATAGCGGTCGGCAGACCGGATGTCACCAAGCCAAGTGTTAGCCCAGCCCGACAGCGCTTAACTTCGGTGAAATTTCGGCAACTCGTGTTAACATTGCGTCGAGGCCTTTGGCTTATCGCTATCAAATATGAAATCTAAACTGATACAGCTGAGTAGCTGAAGCAAATATGACGCAGTCCTTCATCTATTGCACCTCTTGTTGTATCTTGTAGTCGGTATAATGTCTTAAGCGGTGTCACCGAAAGAAGGTGGGGAAGTGAGATCTCATCTTCTGATAGATAACTATGTCATTTGGAGACTAAAAGAAGGGCGCACTTGAAAACGGTAATGCAAGAAAGTCGACGTGATATTTCTAAAGGAAGTGTCAGTGTCGTCGTAACTGCCGTCTGCTTCACGTCTGCTCTGCAGCGAGCTACCTTAATTTAAGTATTAACTGTATTTTTCTTACTTGTCACTTCTTCTTCCGTGTGTTTTTGCTTTTAGGAAGCTTTAATTGTCGGGTACTGGTAATAGTGTTCCATAGATTTCGTGTTTGTTTTGAATACAGTCAGAGAGAGTCCCTTTAATCAGCCATAGTGCCAGTAGTGTTAGTGTTTGTTTTCAATACAGTCCAGAGACAGGTAGTGCTATTTTCATTGTTTTCTGGAAGAAGTGGCTAGCAACCACAGTTTAGTCAGCTATCAGCCGCCTTTAGTGAATTAGCAGTCTAGTTAAAAGTTGATTAACTCTCTACAGTAAATTGATTTCTTAGGATGGATAGGATGTGTGACTGCTGTGTACGGACGCAGGAGGAGCTGGCCACTGTTCGCGAACAGCTGAGCGTTTTGATGGCCGCGGTCAGCCGTCTTCAGGCTGCTGCCTCGGAGTGTAGCGGCAGTGGGGAGTCTAGTGCGTCGCATGGTACACCCCAGGTGTTACATGCTTCACCCACTGTCCCTGCTGTCGAGACATCTTCGCGGGTACCGGGCGAGGTTGGGCCACCATCTCCCCAAGGGGAGTGGCGGGTTCAGCGGTGTTCGCGGCGCAAGAGGCGGAGGGTAAATGTGGAGGCTGGCCGTGTGGCATCGCCCGCTCTGCCTGTGAGTGGACATGTGGCCGCTCCTTCAGAAAGGTCCGAGCAGGCACACGGGGGGAGGGGTTTATTAGTTATTGGGAGCTCCAACGTTAGGCGGGTGATGGAGCCCCTTAGGGAAATAGCGGAAAGGTCGGGGAAGAAGGCCAGTGTTCACTCTGTCTGCTTGCCGGGGGGTCTCATCCGAGATGTGGAGGAGGCACTGCCGGCGGCGATAGAGAGCACTGGGTGCACTCGACTGCAAATTGTTGCTCATGTCGGTACCAATGACTCCTGCCGTCTGGGTTCAGAGGTCATCCTCAGTTCGCACAGGCGGTTGGCGGAAATGGTGAAGGTGGAAAGCCTCGCTCGCGGGGTGGAATCAGAGCTAACTGTTTGTAGTATCGTTCCCAGAACCGATCACGGTCCTCTGGTTTGGAGCCGAGTGGAAGGCTTAAACCAGAGGCTCAGACGATTCTGCGGAGATCTGGGGTGTAAATTTCTCGATCTCCGCTACCGGGTGGAGAAATGTAGGGTCCTCCTGAATAGGTCAGGCGTACACTACACGCCGGAAGCGGTTACAAGGGTAGCGGATTACGAGTGGAGTGCACATGGGTGTTTTTTAGGTTAGAGAATTCCCTCCCTAGGCCCGACAAGACGCCTCCTGAGACGCTGCAAAGTAGGAGTAGGCAAAATGCAACAGGGCATAACAATATTAATGTGCTAATAGTAAACTGCAGGAGCTTCTATAGAAAGGTCCCAGAAGTGCTCTCATTAATAAACGGTCACAACGCCCACATAGTACTAGGGACAGAAAGTTGCCTGAAACCAGACGTAAACAGTAATGAAATCCTAAACTCTGATTGGAATGTATACCGCAGAGATAGGCTGGACAGTGAAGGGGGAGGCGTGTTTATAGCGATAAGAAGTGCAATAGTATCGAAGGAAACTGTCGGAGATCCGAAATGTGAAATAATTTGGGTGAAGGTCACGGTTAAAGCATGCTCAGACATGGTAATTGGATGTCTCTATAGGACCCCGGGCTCAGTAGCTATTGTGGCTGAGTACCTGAAGGATAATTTGGAAGATATTTCGAGTAGATTTCCCCACCATGTTATAGTTCTGGGTGGAGATTTTAATTTGCCGGATACAGACTGGGAGACTCAAACGTTCATAACGGGTGGCAGGGACAAAGAATCCAGTGAAATTTTTAAAGTGCTTTATCTGAAAACTACCTTGAGCAGTTAAACAGAGAACCGACTCGTGGCGATAAAATATTAGACCTTCTGGTGACAAACAGACCCGAACTATTTGAAACAGTTAACGCAGAACAGGGAATCAGCGATCATAAAGCGGTTACTGCATCGATGATTTCAGCCGCACATAGAAATACTAAAAAAGGTAGGAAGATTTTTCTGTTTAGCAAAAGTGACAAAAAGCAGATTACAGAGTACCTGACGGCTCAACACAAAAGTTTTGTCTCAAGTAAAGATAGTGCTGAGGATCAGTGGACAAAGTTCAAAACCATCGCACAATATGCGTTAGATGAGTATGTGCCAAGCAAGATCGTAAGAGATGCAAAAGAGCCACCGTGGTACAACAACCGAGTCAGAAAATTGCTGCAGAAGCAAAGGGAACTTCACAGCAAACATAAACATAGCCAAAGCCTTGCAGACAAACAAAAATTACGCGAAGCGAAATGTAGTGTGAGGAGGGCTATGCGAGAGGCGTTCAATGAATTCGAAAGTAAAGTTCTATGTACTGACTTGGCAGAAAATCCTAAGAAATTTTGGTCTTATGTCAAAGCGGTAGGTGGATCAAAACAAAATGTCCAGATACTCTGTGACCAAAATGGTAATGAAACAGAGGATGACAGACTAAAGGCCGAAATACTAAATGTCTTTTTCCAAAGCTGTTTCACAGAGGAAGACTGCACTGTAGTTCCTTCTCTAGATTGTCGCACAGATGACAAAAGGGTAGATATCGAAATAGACGACAGAGGGATAGAGAAATAATTAAAATCGCTCAAAAGAGGAAAGGCCGCTGGACATGGGATACCAGTTCGATTTTACACAGAGTACGCGAAGGAACTTGCCCCACTTCTTGCAGCGGTGTACCGTAGGTCTCTAGAAGAGCGTAGCGTTCCAAAGGATTGGAAAAGGGCACAGGTCATCCCCGTTTTCAAGAAGGGACGTCGAACAAATGTGCAGAACTATAGACTTATATCTCTAACGTCGATCAGTTGTAGAATTTTGGAACACGTATTATGTTCGAGTATAATGACTTTTCTGGAGACTAGAAATCTACTCTGTAGGAATCAGTATGTGTTTCGAAAAAGACGGTCGTGTGAAACCCAGCTCGCGCTATTCGTCCACGAGACTCAGAGGTCCATAGACAAGGGTTCACAGGTAAATGCCGTGTTTCTTGACTTCCGCAAGGCGTTCGATACAGTTCCCCACAGTCGTTTAATGAACAAAGTAAGAGCATATGGACTATCAGACCAATTACGTGATTGGATTGAAGAGTTCCTAGATAACAGAACGCAGCATGTCATTCTCAATGGAGAGAAGTCTTCCGAAGTAAGAGTGATTTCAGGTGTGCCGCAGGGGAGTGTCATAGGACCTTTGCTATTCACAATATACATAAATGACCTTGTGGATGACATCGGAAGTTCACTGAGGCATTTTGCAGATGATGCTGTGGTGTATCGAGAGGTTGTAACAATGGAAAATTGTACTGAAATGCAGGAGGATCTGCAGCGAATTGATGCATGGTGCAGGGAATGGCAATTCAATCTCAATGTAGACAAGTGTAAAGTGCTGCGAATACATAGAAAGATAGATCCCTTATCATTTAGCTACAAAATAGCATGTCAGCAACTGGAAGCAGTTAATTCCATAAATTATCACCGAGTACGCATTAGGAGTGATTTAAAATGGAACGATCATATAAAGTTGATCGTCGATAAAGCAGATGCCAGACTGAGATTCATTGGAAGAATCCTAAGGAAATGCAATCCGAAAACAAAGGAAGTCGGTTACAGTACGCTTGTTCGCCCACTGCTTGAATACTGCTTAGCAGTGTGGGATCTGTACCAGATAGGGTTGATAGAAGAGATAGAGAAGATCCAATGGAGAGCAGCGCGCTTCGTTACAGGATCATTTAGTAATCGCGAAAGAGTTACGGAGATGATAGATAAACTCCAGTGGAAGACTCTGTAGGAGAGACGCTCAGTAGCTCGGTACGGGCTTTTGTTAAAGTTTCGAGAACATACCTTCACCGAATAGTCAAGCAGCATATTGCTCCCTCCTACGTATATCTCGCGAAGAGACCATGAGGATAAAATCAGAGAGATTAGAGCCCACACAGAAGCATACGGACAATCATACTTTGCACTAACAATACGAGACTGGAATAGAAGGGAGAACCGAGAGGTACTCAAGGTACCCTCCGCCACACACCGTCAGGTGGCTTGCGGAGTATGGATGTAGATGTAGATGTAGAAGGAAGCATACCGGTATATGCCTAAAATGTCGGAAAACAGAAATGTCGATAGGATTGACTGCACATCAAATTGATGTTTCGTGTAAATGGATTAAACATAATTAGGAAAATGTATATAAAAATAATACAGTCGCTAATTACATTCACCGTGAAAGAACATTGAGCAGGTTGCGGTCCGATTCGGTAGTTTTACTGTGGAAGGAAATTTCATGAAAGTTTATGTTATGCGCTATGGCGAACGATATGTTTAGAGAATCCCAGAGATGTATCCACGTTCTTCACATTAGATACCTTCATTAACAGAAGATGAAAAAGCAAGTAGATGGCCACTGTACATCGAAAACTTGCAATACCGCTTGGTGCCGGCCCCACGGATAGTATTCACCTTCGGCGATATCCTAACGTAAATAAATGTATAGATATAGCTTTACTACTGACTGGTGAACATAAAAATAGTAATCTATGTGTCTATTCTGGACATTCAGTAGTATTGCACCGAATCTGTGGGCGCTGTTGGCGTGTGTGCATTGTCAATGAATCAGTAACGAGAGTCAGAAGAGGTCGGTAGTTATTAGGAGTAGCGTCAACTTCATTATTTGCCTGCACGCGCAAATTAGCATTTCAGTTCAACCGCAACAAGTGGATGGGACCAATACCTCTACATTCGGTTTGTAAGGTAAGTTAACGACACAGGTTTCTCACTCGGATGTAATATTAATACGTTGTTTGTTTGTATGAAGATAGTGCTATACACGGTCCACTCGGATTAATATAAATGCCACCCATGTTCGACGTCGATTTGCAATAATCAATCATAGGCGGTAGGCGGCAGCACTAGCAGTGGAGGGTAAATAAAGCGCGCAGGGTGGACGAGGTGAACAGTGCAATTGTCAAAATTCGGAAACGGAGAGATTTATTTGACGTCCAAATCGGGCATGGTCATTGGGATTCAGGCCATGGGTGGAAGCATCTTCGAAACGGCTAAATTTGTGAAATATCCGTGTTCATACATGACAGGGGTGAACGACTACTGTGGACTTGTGTAAGAGCGAATCGACGTGCAACTGTCGAGCAATTGACTGTCCAGATGAACGACGGGGTACTGACAGTGTATCCTCTACGACCGTTGAGCGAACGCTTCTGCGTGTCGGCGGCTGGTTCATGTACCTATGCGACTGTGTTTGTCGGCGACGGAGGCTGGGATTCGCGTTCCAATTACGCAAATGGGCGTCCATTGAGCGGCGACATGCGGCCTTTTCAACTGAATCACGCTCTATGCTCCATGGGACAGATGGAAAACACCCAGCAACAATCGTTGGAACGACCAATATTTTTATGCATTTCCTGGGTGATCTCGTCATTCTGGATGGCACAACTGGTCAACAGAATTACACACCAATCTTTGGGAACCATATCCACCCCTACACTCATTTCTTTCCTCGGTGCCATACCAGCAAGAGAATACAACGGGTCACACAGGTCGTAAGTTGCATGCTAGGTTCGAAGTGCACCAGGATGACTTTATCGGACTGCTCTGGCCACTAAACTTCACGGATTTAAACCCAACGGAAAATCTGTGAGACTGTCTCGATCCAGCTGTTCACGCCATGGACCCTCAACAGAGGAACCTAGTGCAGCTGACCATGTCACTGCAGTCGGCGTGGCTCCAATACCTGTTCGTATCTTCCATATCTTCATTGACTCTCTTTCTGCACGTCTCGCAGCAGTCAGAGCTGAAAAAGGTGATTATTTAGTCTTCTATTAGGTCGTCACATTAATGTGACCGTCCAACAAGCACATGTCGGAATTCGACAGCGAAAAGATCAACGCCTCTCGAGAATATGGTCTTGCCATTCCGTGACAATGCTGCTCGCGCTGGTTGACATCCCTCGAATTTCGTGGGAATGTGGATTCTGTTGGGATTAGGAGATACATGATCAGCGCCGTACAACCCAAAGCGATTAGCAAATAAATAAACAAGCACATTAGTAACATGTTTGCGCAGGGTCACGCTGCCACATTATGTACAGGATGTCCATAATTATAGTTCCAGTTTCAAAACACTGAAGAAATAGAAACACTGCTCAGAGAGAAGCGAAATTTAAACAATGTTTTATTAACCTAGTGGGAAATGTCACGGAAAAAATTGACGAAACTTTTACCAACGGATAGCGCTTTATAAGATTTAATGCAAATAGGGTTGGCTACAAATGACATACGAAGCATAGTACGATGGCTATGGCTTGAGCTGCACTTTAGACCATCCGTAATGTTTAATGCCCGTGACTGCACAAGTTCGGCAGTCAACGGTTGCGTCACAGTTAGGTAAGTAAGCCCATCCACCACACCAGGGTCGTACTACATCGGATGGGAAATATCGGTTTTAAGTAGCACTGAGACCAAAACCGCATAAAAAGCAAACCACATAGGTTTTTAATTGCCCTGTGGTCAAAAACTGCATACAAAGCAAAATGGCAACGGTTTTTAACTGTAGCGGGACTGACGCAAGACATGTTTAATATGCTGTCAACTGTTTACTGCCACAAGTTGAAATCGATAAACAGCAATTTCTGCAACACATTGAAGAGTCTTAGGAGCCACGTTCAGAATACGTTGCACCTTCAGTTAAGCTACATTTGTATCGGAGCACTGAATACAACTTCTTTCACATAGCCCCACAATCAGAAGACACAGGTGATCTGGACGGAAAGGCTGTAGAGAAAAGTTCGCTGATAATTCTGACACTTCCGAAATGCCGCTGAAGGTGCCGCTTCGTTGGCTGTGCAGTGTGTAGACTAGGTGGCCACCTTGTATGAAAATGATCCTATTTTGAAACATCCACGCTGTTGGAGAGTTTGAATGACGTTAGTTCGCGTAAGACTATCATAGCATTTACCAGTGACAGTACAGGTGTCAGGTTCCGCAAGACTCATCTCCTCGAAAAACTACTATCCTATGATAAACGATGCCGTCAATCTGTACCACACAGTTACCTTTAGAGAGTGTAGTTGTGACGGTTCTCCAGACCAACGGCGTGACGCAGTCTGTTGGTGTGCATATTCTGATGCTTACAGCGCCATATATTGGTAAAATTTTGTCTAAATTTTTTTTATTCCAAGACGTATCCCTCTGCGTCGATAACATGCTGTTCAAATTTGACGTCATTCTGTGCAATGGTTCTGTTTCTATAGTGTTCTGAAACTGGAACTTTAATTATCGATGTCCTGTACTTACAATCAGAGAACAGGTTTGTTTGCAGTGAAACGAGTATCCACTCGGACAATGCGCCCAGACTGGAGCACTACAGATTGGCAGTAGCGCGACCATTGCTGCGCTTGACTTGGCAGCAGAGAGCTGCAGGTAGACAATGGCGAGCTCGTCGACATCACTGGACTCAGGAGTGACACCACATCATCTTTCAAGACGAGTTCCCATTCTACGTCGAGCACCGTGATTGACGTGTCTGTGTGTGAAGGCTTAATGTATAGCGAAAGTTGGCAGATTGTATTCCTGAGCATCATATGTGACCAGAATCTGGTGGTTGTGTGCATAGCTCGATCACCTCTGGTTCGTATAGATGGTAATTCGGTTGGCAAGTGTTGCATTTATGTCCTGTTAAAGATGGTGGCTGAGTACTGCCTTCGCAATATCTATGTTACTATCTTTCAACGAGATGACTGTTACAGTAAAGAGTATTAAGGGTTAGGAAATTAGAAATTTGCATTAAAACTCATTAACATTGCCATGTCATGTCAGAGAGTGGTCGAAGCTGGAAGTATGTCGCAAGTGGGTCAGGCCCTGGACATGTGATGACATCATCTGTCGAGTGAGAATAAACATTCATCAGAAGCTGTGGCAGATAACTAAAGGCAGCGAGACAAGCATATTTGTTAGCTTGTAAGACTTGGTGCAAGAAACCCGACCTCTTACACAGGAGCACAAAATGAGGAACTGATGCAACAGTTAACAGTCTGTCAAGTAAATATAGCAGAATAAGGAGGACATTATGAACTGAGCCTTTTGTCATAGCTTTCTTTAAGTACTCCAGCATTCCAACTTGATCATTCCAATCAAAGGTTTTCAAAGTAACAGCGCTCAATTCTGTGATTACCGTACTCTAGTGAATCTAAGCCCCAGATGCTGCAGCATAATCTATGACTAGTCAATACTGTAGTCAATCTATGTCCTAGATGCTCCATCATAGTCTGTGAACTATCCAAACATGTACTCAAGACGAAGATCTTTACCTGATGAACTTCTTGCTGGTCGCGACTACTATCCAGTGATGTTGACACTGACTGTATCCCAGCAACACCACACCACGCCGCACTGAACTTCAACACAGAAGACAGCAACAGGAGGTGTCTAATCCTGTTCAACATTCAGACGCCTCTGGATGTTGGCATCCACCAGGTCGGAAGAGACAGTGCGACTATTGACACCAGGTACACCACTGACAGGTGATCAAGGATCATTATAGAATTCGAAGTGGGACTAAGGTCACTCCAGCAGGCCACTCCGCACTGTGCAATCGCTACGCCTGCTCGCTGGTAAACCGCCGCAGCACTAAGGTTGTTAAATCTTCGTCTTGGCATGCAGAGCTGAGCTGACTCGACAGATGTCAGCTAGAACCCCACACACAGCTGAATGAAGCATCAGCTGAAGCTGCTACCGAAGAATGACGACTTTTCAACATTGTGAATAAATGATTGAATTCGGATAACATTTTACTACTGTCAGAGACACTTCACAGGTTCCAAACAGCTATCACGAAGTCACAATCGGCCGCTCTGTACATCAAAAGACCTCATGTTGTCTGCAGTGTCTTGACCTATTTGCATACAGATGTTGTTCGGCTGTTGTCTCCATACTTGTCACCCACCACTGCACAGTTACTGTGACTGAGGAAGTCTGGTATAGAATTGAAGCAGCATGGAATGGCGCATCGATATTCAACCTCAGTTTGAATCCATGCCCAGATTGGTTAAGGGTATTGTTGCTGTCTGCTGTACTGTATACACACGATAAACAGAATTTCTTTGTTTGCTATCGTTCCTGGTGTAGCAGTTTTAACGGCTGCCAGAAAGAGCACACACCTGTTCTACTAAATGGACTGCGGTGAACAAAGACGATTGTGAGGATTAAATGTGAGAACTCGGTAAGTAATGCAGTCACAGTATGATCGAGCAATGAAAGATGATACAAGTAATCGCCTATTGGTTACATACTTTCAGATTGGTTAAAACCAGTGGTACACTTAGAAATTTGAAAATCAATTGATGTGGTATCAAAAATCCATGAAACAGAAGACCTATCGTTATGATTTCACTACTGTGGGAAACACGAATTCATAAATGTATGAAATATTGGGCGGTAGGTTCGGCATCGTGTAAATGAAAACTGATAACCGCAATCACTTACACAACAACGGAAGAAAAATGTAAATGGACGCTGAATACATTGAATAAAGTTCTATAATCTGTCACTGAAAAGTTAAAATAAAATGCTCGAAATCGTGAGAATAGTGACGATAAAATAAAATCGTGAGAATATTGAGGATAAAATATAGACAATGGCATTACCTCCACAATATCTAGAAAATAAAGTTAAGAAAGAAACATTCATTTAGAGGGGAGTGTCGAGAAAGATAACAGAGTATCGCTCTTTTCAGAAGTGCTTATCAAATATTCAATGATTAGAGTGAAAGTAAATTTTAGAACAGCGGTACATATCCAGGGCAATTTCTGTGCAGTTGTCAATCGTTTATGTTTGGAACACGCAGCTATGCGGTAGCGCTGCGAAGATTATTACGTTTGTATGACACAACAATATAGAAAACATACAAAGCAATAAGCTTCAGTCTTGAACCTACGTTCTTTTGGTTTAAATGAAATTACGATTATTATAATTTACGAGCTGGGGTAATCTAAATAAAGTGACCAAGTCCCCATGACTACGGGCTGAGTGTTTAAACGTTTTGACGTATTTTATTAGTGGTTTGGATCCAGCGATTCTTTGTATGCCACGTAAAGACTTCTGGACCTCAACAGCGTGCTTACCCTGCGTTATGAAGAAGCCATACTGTCATTGTTTGTTAACTCTAAAGTTAACTATAAACAGTTTTCAATAAATTGTCAGTTTATCAATTTAGTTCACTGGAGGAATTTGTCTGCATCGAGATCCTAAAAAGTAGTATTTTATGATATTATGCTAAGGTTGTCGTGGATAATGTCGTTATTTTACTGTTTGAAAAAATAGTAACCAATATAATTTCTCTTTGAAGCCATACCACTCGGCAACGTAATTTGTGCATACTTATCAGCCTCTAAACTATTATTCATAAAGCTGTATCCATTCCTTTCCTCCGAGCGGTGGTGTCTTAGAAGTACTTCGGAATTAGACAACAAATATACTTCAAGATTCAGCAAAGAAATCTGAATCAAAACAGCCGGGTCATATATATGGATCCCCAAGATGATTTATTCTCCCGAGTACAGAAATTGCACATTTGCTATCAGAAAAGAAGTAAGTCATTACTTGTTTCTCCAGTGTTTTCTGATATAGAATATTTTATGAACTTTGAAAGAACTCGGCTTACACCAATAAAACTGAGTAGAGATTCCTACTAATCGATTGAAACAGGGAGATAGCAGAAAAATGCACAGTCGTTTCCATTACGGGTACGACGCTAACCCGACTGCCCTTCGCCCCCTCCCTTGCCCCACTCATGTAGTACATCTAATATTAGAAGGCACTTATTGTACCTCCCCACACGCATATAGAAAAATACAAATAGTGTGTGAAACTGGACCATTGGAAAATACAGTACACCGACAGTTATTTACTCAATTTCTTTTGTTGTCATGTCTTGTTGATTGTGCTTGGTGTAAGTTACACGATGTATTACAAGAATAGATGAAGTTTCCTGTATACAGCTGCGAAACGGGAGAGCTAAATTTGAGCCACCAACTTGCATATTCTGTAATATTTATGTTTCAAGTTATTATGCTAGTCTGAAATAGAGAAAGAAATTATAAACTGAAGTCAAAGGCAGAAAAAAATACAATTTTTTATGAAGTCGCTATGTACTGGCAGTTAGTTTCATCCTACTCGTATTCTTCATACGCATAACGCGTAATTCACTGCAACAGAAGCACCACTTTGCTTCTCAAAATTAATTATCACAATTACCAACAGCATGGGAGCATAAAATTTGACACACGAGCAGTGAGAAACCTAAACGTCTGCTACTTAACCCACTTTGGTCAAAATCTGTCGCGTGAGTCTAATGAATAGGTGTAAGAAGGCCATTACTTAACATACCCCTGTAATAATTTCCCCTATAGTTGCAAAATGATGGTTGCAAAATACTAACACGAATTCTTTACAGAATAATCGAAAAACTGCTTAAAGTCGACTTCGAGGAAGATCAGTTTGGATTCCGGAGAAATATAGAAACAAGCGAGGCAATACTGACGCTACGACTTTTCGTAGAAGATAGGTTAAGGAAACGAAAAAATTAAAATGGCTCTGAGCACTATGGGACTTAACATCTGAGGCCATCAGTCCCCTAGAACTTAGGACTACTTAAACCTAACTAACCTAAGGACATCACACACATCCATGCCCGAGGTAGGATTCGAACCTGCGACCGTGGCGGCCGCTCGGTTCCGGACTGAAGAGCCTAGAACCGCTCGGTCACGCCAGCCGTCTAAGGAAAGGCAAACCTATGTCTATAACATTTTTAGACCTAAAGAAAGATTTTGACAATGTTGTATGGAATACTCTCTTTGAAATTCTGAGGGTTACAGGAGAAAACTGCAGGGAGCGTAATGCTATTTACATCCTGTATAGAAACCAGATGGCAGTTATAAGAGTTGAGGAGCATGAAAGAAAAACAGTGGTTGAGAAGGAAGTGAGACAGGGTTGTAGCCTATCCCCGGTATTATTTAATCTGTACATTGAGCAAGCAGTGAAGGAAATAAGAGAAGAATATGGGGTAGGAATTAAAGTCAGGGGAAGAAATACCCGGCCCTTGTAGCTGAGAGGTTCTAGGCGCTTCAGTCTGGAACCGCGCAACCGCTACAGTCGCAGATTCGAATCCTGCCTCGGGCATGGATGTGTGTGATGTCCTTAGGTTAGTTAGGTGCATGTATGTGTGTGAGGTCCTAAGGTTAGTTAGGTTTAGGTAGTTCTAAGTTCTAGGGGACTGATGACCTCAGATATTAAGTCTCATAGTGATCAGAGCCATTTGAACCATTTTTTGAGAAGAAATAAAGTCTCTGAGGTTTGCCGATGACACTGTAATTCTCTCAGAAACAGCAAAGGACTCGCAAGAGTAGCTGATCGGAATGGACAGGATCTTGAAAATAGGGTGTAAGATGAACATCAACAAAAGCAGAACAAGGATAACGAAATGTCGTCAAATTAAAATAGATGATGATGAGGGAATACGATTAGGAAACGAGGCACTTAAAGTAGTAGATGAATTTGGCTATTTGCATAGCAAAATAACGGATGATAGTCGAAGTAAAGAGAGTATAAAATGTAGACCGGTATGGGCAGAAAAAAAACATGTCTGAAGAAGAGAAATTTGTTAACATCGAGTATAAATTCGATTTTCAGGAAGTCTTTTCTGAAAGAATTTTTACGGACTGCAGCCATGTATGGAAATGTAACATGTACGAAAGACAATTTAGACAAGAAGAGAACAGAAGCTTTTGAAATGGGGTGCTACAGAAGAATATTAAAAATTTGATAGGTAGATCACGTAACTAATGAGGAAGTACTGCGCAGAATGTGGGAGCAAAGAAATTTGTGAGGCAACCTGACTAGAAGATGGTACCGGTTGTTGGCCACACTCTGAAACATCAAGACATCACCAATGTACTTCAGGGAAGTGGGAAGGGTGGGGGATAAGAATCGTAGAGGGAGTCCAAGAGGTGAATGGAGTAAGCAGATTCAGAAGGATATATGTTGCAGTAGTTGCTCGGAGATGAAGAGGCTTGCACAGGATAGAGTAGCAAGGAGACCAGCATCAGACTTGCCTTCGGACTGAAGATCACAACAACAACAATGGTGAAACGTGAAGTTTCCCCTTGTGATCACGCACGATGCAAGCTCATTGCGCTGCAGTGACTAAACCACTATACACGGTGAGTGAGTGCTTCGTGCTGCCATTCAAACAATTTTTCTTGTGAGAGCCTGCGAAGTTGTTGCAAGGAAGTGACGTAATTTATAGTGTTTACATAATTCATTTTTACAACTTCGTACTTTAATAACCTTGAAAGTGTGAAATATAATAAGATATGGTTGTGAATAAGCGAAAAGATTAATCACAAGATTTTCTTTCTTGTTTTCCAGGTGCCGCATATCGGACGAAAGAGTTGGACACCACAGGTGAAAACTCGTTGTGTAGCCTTGTTCATAAAGACGAAGTTCTATACCGAACTGAAATGAAACTTTTGGACCCAGTGGGAAGAGGTAGTGTTCTCGATAAACAGGGGAACGAGTCGCCCATACGTTTCGGACGCCAACGTGGATGAGGTACTGCAGGCGTTTGCAACATCCAGATAAAATAAGTACGTACTGCGGCCACAGATTCGAAAATGTCGCAACCAAAGGGCAAAAAGTCTTGCGTAAGAGTTTACATCTTTATGTCATCATGGTACAGTTCCTTCAAGCGAAAGAAACCGACAGATGAAAGTTAGTGCATGAAATTTGTAGTGGATAAGCTGGCCAAGACTGAGCTAAACTATGACATTTTGGAAAGGAGTTGTTTCTCTGATAAAAATAAAAAGAACCGCGGTACTACTGTTCTCGTGTTACATGTAAAATTAAAAAAAAAACACAATCAGAAGTTTGGTGTGTGGTGCGGATTCATACACAGTTGCATCATTGGTCCATTCTTCTTCAGCAAGTCATGTCGCCGTGCTGTATCTTGAGCGCACGTGGAGGGAAACTGAACAGCGACCAGATGTTGTACGCGGCACCAGCCAAGCGCACACAAACGTGTGTGAATGTGAAAACAAAACTTCATGAATTATCCTGTCAAACGTTGAAATCCAGTTGTCCTTATGTAACTTAGTTTTGAAGTTTTTAAAGTTTAAAACTTTACAGATAATTTACAGACACTCTACACTTCAATTAAGTTTGCCTACTTACCTCTGTGATCTAGCTTACGAGGGTTCTCGAATGTAATTGTGGCTTGGTTGCTTCGTCTTGGCTGGTGTTGGTGAGGATGATGCGCCGATGAAGCCTGCGTTGTCCGAAAGCCACTGCTAAGCTGTTCGTAATGACGTTCCAGTAATAAAACATTCATTTTCTGCTTCGAGTAATTGAAGTCAAAAAGTCGCCACCGGAAAAATTTGGTGTCAATGACATTAACTGTGTCGGCTATGCAAAACCCGCGGACACGCAGCTACCCACTGCTCTGTTATCGACAAGTATTTATGATTGCGTCATAGTATGCGGTTGAATGATTATTAATTAACGTGCAGATCATGATTAATTGGATAAAATTATGAGACACGGAGCGTAACATGCGCATTGATCCGGTGAGACGCAAAGCTGAAACACACTGCAATAATTTCGCTCTCCTTTCTTCGAAGTAACACGTAGGCTGACAGCGCCTATCAACTGATCAGCTGATTTCAAACCTGACACTAACAGTCCAGTCATACCAATGCACGTGTTTGTAGAACAACAATTGCAGTAAATTCTTCTTTAGAGGGTGGGAAAATAAAACTGGCCCATAATATATTGAACAAAACTTAAGGAAAAAGCTGTCAGTGCCAAGTAACATATCTCGATTAAACTTGGGACCGTACAAATAAGAACTGAGCTGGTGCGTTGTTGGCGCCAGTTTCCATCGATTGTCTTTTCATCGTTGAGTCGACTTCGATGCTTATTTGTCTTCTTCATATCTTTGGCGGCGGGGGATTTTAACTGCAGTGCGCGCACTCTGCTGGTGGCTGGTGTGCGGGTATCCACGGTGTGAGGTGGAGTGACGTGGGACTGTGTATGCAGCACGACTAGAGACCGAGTCGACATGACGAAGGAGCGTGACCAGCCGCTGTTGCGAGTTTAACCGTTACAATGCAAATGATGATGGGGATTTCCTCGAGATTTGAAGGACAAGTTCCACCGAGCTGGTTACAAGTTACACAGGCCGAATGAATTGCAGTCATCGAGTTGCTTGGGTGGGTGGTGTTCAGATTAACTGAATGTTCCAGTGTACTAAAAACCATTTGGAATTGTTCCGGTAGTTTATCACTGAATTTGGTGTCGTCACTTGATACCTTGACGGCAGTTAAGGAAGTGTAAGGACTCTCTCCAAACAGAGACGAAGCATGGCTAAAAACGTGGCTAGAAGTGTAACTAAGTAGAGCGTAAGCCTGTGTTTGGCATTCGAAGCTGCGCTGAAATATTTATCACATTCTACCTGTTATGTCATTACTTTAGTCTGGCATTTAAATGTAGACCGAGATTATTCTTACTATTCTAACTTTTATGTCACTATTTTAGTGATGGTTTTAAGGGAATGGCTAACCAAATTTTAAGAGCCGTGACTGCCCAAATAAGTCACTGTGGTTAACTCTCTTGGTTTTATTTGTGGGGTATATCACTGCAAGATATTGGTAACTAGTTGTACAGTTAGGATTGTGCATCTCATGCCTCAGAATATTGTCTGCCGCTGATGTGTTTTATGTTGCAGATAACTGGCAGTGGTTGACTCGAGCAAACTGGAATCGGACTACCACGGTGGCAGAATGATATTTAAGACCCTGCCCCCCCCCCCCCCCCACGTCTCTCGTTATGTTGTTACTGTTCTGTAATTCCATCCTTTGGTTTGAGAGTTACGCTTTCTGAAGCTCAATCACAGTACCTTTTTATTTGATTTGCTGTCCCGTGGATTTCTTGTATTGCTTAAAATCTTTTGGTGTGCTCGCGTCCATCACTAATTCTTATGTAGAGTGGAAGCGGCCCCTGTTAAGTTTTCCTTGGGAAGATCTTCTCGTTATCAGGTACTGAAATCATACGAACCTGGTATATGCAAGTAGTATTGTTCTAATTAATCTGAAGATGGCCGAGTAAACTTTAAAAAATTTGGGGCTTGTTGAACTCACAAGCTTGATGTGAGTTAGTCATGTTAGTCATAATTTATGAATCAGGATTTTATGAACATTGCATTAGTTAAAGAAAGGTTGGCCGAGTAGACCTCAAAATTTTAGTGTTTGTTGAACTCAGAACTTTTAACTGGGATAGTTATATTAGTCATATTTTACGAGCAAGCTTTTACGAATATCGTGTTTGAATTATGAAAAGCTGGTCAAGGAAGCCTTAAAACGTTACTGTCTGTTGAACACTGGGTTGTTTATGTCAGCCATATTTATCTTAATAACGGTTTTATGACTAGTGTTTCATTTAATGAAAAGTTGTCCGAGTAAACCTTAAAAATAATGGTGTTTCTGGAACTCAGAATTGTTACCTGAGCCAGTCGTCAGTTATATTTTAGAAAGGATACTTTTATGAATATTGTTTTTAAATTATGAAAAGTTGGCCAAAGAAGCCTTAAAACATTACTATCTGTTGAATTACGATCTTGGATGTGATGAAAAGATAGATAAAAGAGTTTCCATGTAAGTGATGAAGTAGGTGTGATTTGTCAGTCTACTGGATTAATTATGGGTCCATGGACATGGTTTAAATTAATGTAAGTGGTTGAAAGAAAACGATATGTGGAAGATATCTTAAAAGATTTTTGTGTTCTATAAGACAGACTTTGTTGTAATTATGGTTAGAGTGAATGTATTATGAGCAATGTGTTTGTAATAAAGAAGTGTGTGGCTACTACAACTGATTTAGATTGTGATTTCGGTGTGTCCTTAATGACCATACCCCAAGAACCACTACAGTATAGTACACCACAGAACTGAAATAAATTCGCAGTTGGATGAACAGAAACTACCTTTATTCAAAAACAATAATTACTTCGAAGCCACCGCGAATTTTGATGGTCTCCTGGACATTTGCAAAGGCGGGACTTGGTTCATAATAAGGAATGTGTCCACCATGAACAGCAAAAGCACACTCTGCAATATGTTCCCATACTGACCACATGATTGGTAAGGAGTTCTTGTGGTAGGGCGTTAAGTTCCTCCACCAACGAGGTAGACAACTGCTGGACGGTCGCTGGTGCACGAGGACGTCATACGATGCGTTTTCACACGTCACTTCATATGTGCTAGATGGAATTTAATCCAGGGGAACGGTCAAGCCAGCAACTCCTCCATCTGCACAGTTAAATTCGATCACTCATTGTTATCCATATATATGTCGGCAGTACCGGATGCATCCCTTAAAAGACGCACAAGGAGAAGTATTTGTGATGGTGTCAAGAGCATACGGACTGGGGACCTGGGGACCTGGGGACCTGGGGTCCTCTCGGATGAGAGCAAATTCAGTCTTCATAGCGAGTCCCGGAAGTACCCTCATATAGCGACAGATGGGAAGGCGTAATGCACTCAGGAACAATTGCACACTTACTTGTTTTTGTTGTCCATGTGTTATGGTGTGGGGAAGCATAATATTGCATGAGTGTATTGACATCCATATCTATGCAGAACACTCACCGGTCAATATTATTGTGACACTGCACTCCCTCCCAATGTGCATCTTTTCAGAGATGCGTTCAACCCTGAATTCTTTTTTATGGATGACAGTACGCGACTGCAGGGGGAGCTCTAGGAACTAGATGATATTCGGCGAATGGATGGCATTTTTTAAAGGAAATATGTATCTCTTTGACGTGATTAGAAAGTTATTAATGCTTGTTAATGGTGGCGTTGAGACTTTTCGCGTAAGTGTCCGACAAATGGCAAAGCAAATTAAATCGGTTGTTGTGGTGTAAACACCGCCAAGTTGGGCTCTTATGCGAGACTATGACGTTATATGCAGCAAGAGAAGAGGCCTACGCTATTTAGCCCTACCTTATACGGTAAAGAACTTACTATGATTCTTGCAAATGGAACTATATGCTGATTTCTAGCGAATCAGAAGGAGCGTATGAAACCTACCTCAAAAGTGTGTGCGTTCTCACGTTTTGGTGAACAACGTTGATAGAAAGACGTAAAAGCTGTAAGAGCGGGTCGTGAGTTGTGCTTGGATAATTCAGTCTGTTGTTCACGAAGGACAAAGGTTCCAGGTCCGTGTATTTGTGCGGCACACATCCGTAAAGTGCCCGGAAGTTTCAAGTCAGCCCATATTCCACTACAGAGTGAAAATTCAGTTGGTAATAAGCGAACAGACGAAGGGCTTGATACGAGACCTTATGAGAGCCCCTGTTTCTGGAATTAAGACGGTTCCGCTTTTCTTACCTTTGAATTTTGATACACTTGCCGGATATTTTTCGTCCTTATGCGAGCAAGGATACTATCTCTGAATGTACGACGCCAACAAATTTGTTTAACTCGAAGGCAAGCTACCCCTGCGATCTTATTTTATTCCACAATTGAAGGACCACATTTCACATGAACTGCCTTAGGAAAGTACTACCAACAGTAAGACTAACTGACCACAGACGGCAAATTTAGCTCCTCCCGATAATTTTGGGGTTTATAGGTTTTGCGGCTGTAATTATGTTTAAGTGCCTCTGTTACTTGATGGAAGTTCTCTACTTACTGAGAACCAAACCTGAAAGGAATGCGTCTGATATTTGTTCAATCTGAGTGTCCTGAGATTTGAAAAGTTTGATACGTTGCTACTTAACTGTCAGTGAAGACATCAGACCAACATGAATCCCACTTACTGCAGGTTGTGCTTGTAACGCCTAGGCGCAGCATCAACGGTAATTCTTGTCTCCAGGGCTAGCCCTACTCCACCCCTGCTGATACGTGTTGTAATTACCCTATTTAGAATATAATAAAGCCGTGACCATGGAAAGGGAATTTTAGCCATTGAAGTAATGTTGCCGAGGTTACGAAGAGCCTCAACAATACACATATATAAGTGTTAGATAAATACTGACAAATCTGATAACTACTTGCAAGAGCACGCGGATGTCATTCATCTCAGGCATCTGTTTTCCAAATCGTGCCTTTTCCAGCAGGACGTCACTCATGTTTATATACTATGGAGAACGTAGAGCTCACAAAAAGATAGGGATTAAATATTATGCAGAATATCTCCCAAAAGATAACCTCTTAAGTAACTATATGACATGACATAAAGTGATATTGTTGGAAGATCTTTGGACGTATTGACTTACAAAGTTTTGACAGATGAATCATGTCATCCTGAGAGAGGGGTGATCCCTTCTGTTTTAATTATTCGTGAAGCGCACATAAATTCCATTATTAATACGATACAGATTAATCTAAATAATTACAGCAAATTTTGGGTGGTGCAAAACGTGTATCCAACACTAAAAGGTACGTGCACTTGTTACGCGTCAACCCATATGCAAGTTACGGAATGCCCTTCCCACAAGTCCAGATACAGACACATTTTAGCCTTCTTTGCACAGACGGCTGAAAAGATAATGAGCGAGTCGGATACGAACAGGTCCACTAACGGAACTGAGCAATGTTCTTTACAAAGAGACGCAGTGTTGAAACTGCGGAATTGCTAACCACATATAGAGTCCTAAAAAGATTCTAATTTTTTGAAAGTCATCATATGCAGCAGCACCAAGAGCGCCGAGCAAATAACAGATGATTGTTATGGTCTTCTCTATCCTTGTTCAGCTGTATGTCCTTGGACGTCGAGTCACGCCAAAATACAAGTTAATTTTTTGTTTGACAAATTAGGCAAAAGAATGACGGGGATGATAACAATAGACATAGAAATCCGAACGACACACATGTGAAGCCGCATCGCAAACAAACAGGAAGACGAATGGCAAAATACTGCACGGTACAATAAACTACGAAAATAAAAAAAATGGTTCAAATGGCTCTGAACACTATGGGACTTAACATCTCAGGTCATCAGTCCCCTAGAACTTAGAACTTATTAAACCTAACCAACCAAAGTACATCACACACATCCATACCCGAGGCAGAATTGGAACCTGCGACCGTAGCGGTCGCGCGGTTTCAGACTGAAGCGCATAGAACCGCTCGGCCACACTGGCCGGCTACGAAAATCAAAGACACCATCAAGGAATGGCAGACGTAGCCACGAAGCATAACAAGAGACTCTATCGATTTTTGCTGTCTGTGAATTTGTATCCAAAAATTACCTCCAGAATTAATACTACACCATGGAGACATCTGGATGGCTGGTCGAACAGTGCTGTATCCATATTTGTGAGACATTCGTATGTGACAGTCACCCGATGATGGTTGCAGCGGGAACGTTTGTATAGGCATAATCGTCGTCAAGTTGAGGGACGAACATGTCGGACCCTCACAAAGAAAGATCTACTGGCACATCTCCGCCTGCTATTTGAGAACATTCTGTGTCAGCCTGCATTATTGGTCGGAGACCAGCAGCAGCGGACAAGGGAGTTACTGTCCGATGAGTGTGCGGATAGAGGTTCAGGGCACTCTCTTGTCCTATGGGTGGGAAATTGCCCCTAAAGGCGGAAGAATCAGCTATGATCAACGACATGAGGATGCAGAAGGCAATGGAAACCACTGCATTAAAGACACGTAACGTGTATCCACAGGACATGTGGCCTGTATTTGAAGAAGTGTCATGATGATCTCTCCATTGGCAAAAGATTCCGGAATAGTCCCCCATTTGGATCTCCGGGAGGGGACTGCCAAGGGGGAGGTTACCATGAGAAAAAGATTGAATAATCAACGAAAGGATAACGTTCTACGAGTCGGGGCGTGGAATGTCAGAAGCTTGAACGTGGTAGGGAAACTAGAAAATCTGAAAAGTGAAATGCAAAGGCTCAATCTAGATATACACTCCTGGAAATGGAAAAAAGAACACATTGACACCGGTGTGTCAGACCCACCATACTTGCTCCGGACACTGCGAGAGGGCTGTACAAGCAATGATCACACGCACGGCACAGCGGACACACCAGGAACCGCGGTGTTGGCCGTCGAATGGCGCTAGCTGCGCAGCATTTGTGCACCGCCGCCGTCAGTGTCAGCCAGTTTGCCGTGGCATACGGAGCTCCATCGCAGTCTTTAACACTGGTAGCATGCCGCGACAGCGTGGACGTGAACCGTATGTGCAGTTGACGGACTTTGAGCGAGGGCGTATAGTGGGCATGCGGGAGGCCGGGTGGACGTACCGCCGAATTGCTCAACACGTGGGGCGTGAGGTCTCCACAGTACATCGATGTTATCGCCAGTGGTCGGCGGAAGGTGCACGTGCCCGTCGACCTGGGACCGGACCGCAGCGACGCACGGATGCACGCCAAGACCGTAGGATCCTACGCAGTGCCGTAGGGGACCGCACCGCCACTTCCCAGCAAATTAGGGACACTGTTGCTCCTGGGGTATCGGCGAGGACCATTAGCAACCGTCTCCATGAAGCTGGGCTACGGTCCCGCACACCGTTAGGCCGTCTTCCGCTCACGCCCCAACATCGTGCGGCCCGCCACCAGTGGTGTCGCGACAGGCGTGAATGGAGGGACGAACGGAGACGTGTCGTCTTCAGCGATGAGAGTCGCTTCTGCCTTGGTGCCAATGATGGTCGTATGCGTGTTTGGCGCCGTGCAGGTGAGCGCCACAATCAGGACAACATACGACCGAGGCACACAGGGCCAACACCCGGCATCATGGTGTGGGGAGCGATCTCCTACACTGGCCGTACACCACTGGTGATCGTCGAGGGGACACTGAATAGTGCACGGTACATCCAAACCGTCATCGAACCCATCGTTCTACCATTCCTAGACCGGCAAGGGAACTTGCTGTTCCAACAGGACAATGCACGTCCGCATGTATCCCGTGCCACCCAACGTGCTCTAGAAGGTGTAAGTCAACTACCCTGGCCAGCAAGATCTCCGGATCTGTCCCCCATCGAGCATGTTTGGGACTGGATGAAGCGTCGTCTCACGCGGTCTGCACGTCCAGCACGAACGCTGGTCCAACTGAGGCGCCAGGTGGAAATGGCATGGCAAGCCGTTCCACAGGACTACATCCAGCATCTCTACGATCGTCTCCATGGGAGAATAGCAGCCTGCATTGCTGCGAAAGGTGGATATACACTGTACTAGTGCCGACATTGTGCATGCTCTGTTGCCTGTGTCTATGTGCCTGTGGTTCTGTCAGTGTGATCATGTGATGTATCTGACCCCAGGAATGTGTCAATAAAGTTTCCCCTTCCTGGGACAATGAATTCACGGTGTTCTTATTTCAATTTCCAGGAGTGTAGTAGGGGTCAGTGAAGTGAAGTGGAAGGAAGACAAGGATTTCTGGTCAGATGAGTATCGGGTAATATCAACAGCAGCAGAAAATGGTACAACAGGTGTAGGATTCGTTATGAATAGGAAGGTAGGGCAGAGGGTGTGTTACTGTGAACAGTTCAGTGACCGGGTTGTTCTAATCAGAATCGACAGCAGACCAACACCGACAACTATAGTTCACGTATACATTGCGACGTCGCAAGCTGAAGATGAACAGATAGAGAAAGCGTATGAGAATATTGAATGGGTAATGCAGTATGTAAAGGGGGACGAAAATCTAATAGTCATGGGCGACTGGAATGCAGTTGTAGGGGAAGGAGTAGAAGAAAAGGTTACAGGAGAATATGGGCTTGGGACAAGGAATGAAAGAGGGGAAAGACTAATTGAGTTCTGTAACAAGTTTGAGCTGGTAATAGCGAATACCCTGTTCAAGAATCACAAGAGGAGGAGATATACATGGAAAAGGCCGGGAGATACGGGAAGATTTCAATTAGATTGCATCATGGTCAGACAGAGATTCCGAAATCAGATACTGGATTCTAAGGCGTACCCAAGAGCAGATATAGACTCAGATCACAATATAGTAGTGATGAAGAGTAGGCTGAAGTTCAAGACATTAGTCAGGAAGAATCAATACGCAAAGAAGCGGGATACGGAGATCTAAGGAATGACGAGATACGTTTGAAGTTCTCTAACGCTATAGATACAGCAATAAGGAATAGCGCAGTAGGCAGTACAGTGGAAGAGAAATGGACATCTCTAAAAAGGGCCATCACAGAAGTTGGGAAGGAAAACGTAGGTACAAAGAAGGTAGCTGCGAAGAAACCAAGGGTAACAGAAGAAATACTTAAGCTGATTGATGAAAGGAGGAAGTACAAACATGTTCCGGGAAAATCAGGAATACAGAAATACAAGTCGCTGAGGAATGAAATAAATAGGAAGCGCAGGGAAGCTAAGACGAAATGGCTGCAGGAAAAATGTGAGACTTCTCAAAAAAGATATGATTGTCGGAAGGACAGACTCAGCATACAGGAAAGTCAAAACAACCTTTGGTGACATTAAAAGCAACGGTGGTAACATTAAGAGTGCAACGGGAATTCCACTGTGAAATGCTGAGGAGAGAGCAGATAGGTGGAAAGAATACATTGAAAGCCACTATGAGGGTGAAGATTTGTCTGATGTGATAGAAGAAGAAACAGGAGTCGATTTAGAAGAGATAGGGGATCCAGTATTAGAGTCGGAATTTAAAAGAGCTTTGGAGGACTTGCGGTCAAATAAGGCAGAAGGGATAGATAACATTCCATCAGAATTTCTAAAATCATTGGGGGAAGTGGCAACAAAACGACTATTCACGTTGGTTTGTAGAATATATGAGTCTGGCGATATACCATCTGACTTTCGGAAAAGCATCATCCACACAGTTCTGAAGACGGCAAGAGCTGACACGTCCGAGAATTATCGGTCAATCAGCTTAACAGCTCATGCATCGACGCTGCTTACAAGAATAATATACAGAAGAATGGAAAAGAAAATTGAGAATGCGCTAGGTGGCGATCAGTTTGGCTTTAGTAAAAGTAGAGGGACGAGAGAGGCAATTCTGACGTTACGGCTAATAATGGAAGCAAGGCTAAAGAAAAATCAAGACACTTTCATGGGATTTGTCGACCTGTAAAAAGCTTTCGACAATATAAAATGGTGCAAGCTGTTCGAGATTCTGAAAAAAGTAGGGGTAAGCTATTGGGAGAGACGGGTCATATACAATACGTACAATAACCAAGAGGGAATAATAAGAGTGGACGATCAAGAACGAAGCGCTCGTATTAAGAAGGGTGTAAGACAAGGCTGTAGCCTTTCGCCCTACTCTTCAATCTGTACATCGAGGAAGCAATGATGGAAATAAAAGAAAGGTTCAGGAGTGGAATTAAAATACAAGGTCAAAGGATATCAATGATACGATTCGCTGATGACATTGCTATCCTGAGTGAAAGTGAAGAAGAATTATATGATCTGCTGAACGGAATGAACAGTCTAATGAGTACACAGTATGGTTTGAGAGTAAATCGGAGAAAGACGAAGGTAATGAGAAGTAGTAGAAATGAGAACAGCGAGAAACTTAACATCAGGATTGATGGTCACGAAGTCAATGAAGTTAATGAATTCTGCTACCTAGGCAGTAAAATAACCAATGACGGACGGAGCAAGGAGGACATCAAAAGCAGACTCGCTATGGCAAAAAAGGCATTTATGGCCAAGAGAAGTCTACTAATATCAAATACCGGCCTTAATTTGAGGAAGAAATTTCTGAGGATGTACGTCTGGAGTACAGCATTGTATGGTAGTGAAACATGGACTGTGGGAAAACCGGAACAGAAGATAATCGAAGCATTTGATATGTGGTGCTATAGAAGAATGTTGAAAATTAGGTGGACTGATAAGGTAAGGAATGAGGAGGTTCTACGCAGAATCGGAGAGGAAAGGAATATGTGGAAAACACTGATAAGGAGAAGGGACAGGATGGTAGGACATCTGCTAAGACATAAGGAAATGACTTCCATGGTACTAGAGGGAGCTGTAGTGGGCAAAAACTGTAGAGGAAGACAGAGATTGGAATACGTGAAGCAGATAATTGAGAACGTATGTTGCAAGTGCTACTCTGAGATGAAGAGGTTAGCACAGGAAAGGAATCCGTGGCGGGCCGCATCAAACCAGTCAGTAGACTGATGACGAAAAAAAAAAAGAGTGGGCAGCACTCAACGTCACATACCGCTGTGCGAGGAGCGGTGCCGTGACTGGGAAGTATGCACTGCTGATAAATAGCATTCCTGCGTTTTTAGCGATAAAGCACGCTCCTGCACTATCTAGAATCATCTTCTTCGGGATTACGGCGGCCACTTGGGGAGAGGTTCCCATTTTCCCCGAGCTCTGACGAGTAACAACAGTTTTAGTTCAAAAAAATGATTCAAATGGCTCTGAGCACTATGGGAATCAACATCTTAGGTCATAAGTCCCCTAGAACTTAGAACTACTTAAACCTAACTAACCTAAGGACATCACACATACCCATGCCTGAGGCAGGATTCGAACCTGCGACCGTAGCAGTCCCGCGGTTCCGGACTGCAGCGCCAGAACCGCTAGACCACCGCGGCCGGCAAACAGTTTTAGTGCTTGCGTAATGGTGTGGGGAGCACTCGTGTATGTCTTCAGGCCATGGAGGTTAGCGATTGAGGGATCTCTGACGGCGCAGCGTGCTCACGTGTTACCTCTGATGCCACATTATTTTTGGACTATTTTTCAGTATGAAAATGCTCGCTACCCGTGGCATGTGTCTCTATGAACCCCTTGGGCAGCAAGATCTGGAGATCGGTGCCCGATAGAACACGTGTGGACCTAGCTGGAACGTCAACCACTTCCCAGTGGCACTAACAACAGCTGTGGGCTAGCTTGCCTGAGGACAGGATACAACGGTTTGAGGAGATCCTTCTAACAGAGTCACTGCACGCATCTGTGCCAACGGAGGTGCAATGTCATACTGATAATTTGGCTCATACTGCCAAGTTCTTTATAAATTTCACTATTTTTTCTAATCACTGAAGTAACGTCTCATATCCTCTCAAGTCGTGAAGTTTTTTTGGCTTTCTATGTATACACAAGTGGACCCAATATCGTTTCCTGTGGCATACAATTAATAGTAATGGTGAAACGATACCATACTTAACTGATCTCGCAAGCATCAAGATAAACTAAATGACGCTATTAGCTTCGTAATCCAACTAAGTGTGGTAAGATCCTGCCTTACGCCTTAAATCTTATTTGGATAATTGTAAACATGCAATCTGAATTTCACCCGTCATCGAACACCAGTAGTGAAAAGTTTCGGCCGGCCGGAGTGGCCGTGCGGTTGTAGGCGCTACAGTCTGTAACCGAGTGACCGCTACGGTTGCAGGTTCGAATCCTGCCTCGGGCATGGATGTGTGTGATGTCCTTTGGTTAGTTAGGCGACTGATGACCTCAGAAGTTAAGTCGCATAGTGCTCAGAGCCATTTGAACCATTTTTTTGAAAAGTTTTTATTTGCTTGCGATCCCGCTTGTGTTTCATGTCGGTGACAAACTGTAAAGGCGAGAGAGACCTCTCAGTATACTTTGATGTAATCTGAAAGAGGAAAGTCGTCTCACCTTCCATCTTTTCCCGGTAGGACCGAGAATTTGTTTCTCCCTCAACCTGCCTACAAAATGCATTCAAGTACCAGCAGAGGTTGAGTTGAGTGAGCGTGGTGTGGAACGTTTCCAGACAATGAGATACGCTGCCAGAGTTTTGTATCGTGTACAGCTATGCCGTATGTTTCCCTGTAACACGTTTATGCGTGACTTGTTGTTCCGGCCGAATAAGGTGGCTCAGTGGTTAGCACACTGGACTCACATTTGTAAGGGCGACGGTTCAAACTTGCGTCCAGCCATCCAGATTAAGTTTTATCGTGATTTTCCTAAATCGCTCAAGGGAAATGCCGGGATGGTTCCCTCGAAAGAGTACGGCCGCTTTCCTACTCAATTTTTCCCAAATCCGAGCATGTACTCCGTCTCTAATGACCTTGATGCCGACGGGACTTTAAACGTCAATCTCCTCCTCCTCTTCCTTTTTGCTTCGGCAGAGGGACACACCCTTTTGTGATGACCTGGGGTACTTGTTTCGGTGCGTCATGTTTCAACGGAGTGCCTTTTATATTGTGACGAGAGAGCAACAATAGATTTAAATGGGAATTTTTCCTCTATTTTAGCGAACGACGCGATGATTGTGCTCTGCCGTTCAAAGTTTTGTGAATTGTCCAGACTTCACCTTTAGCTTACGCGCGGAAAACGTATAAACCTAAAGTACATAGACGATATGGGACCATGAGTCACTAGCCTGTACAATGCCAGTAACGGATTATTGCTGTTCACTACTAATGACATTAAGTTAAAAATCGAAAAATGTTGTACATACACTCCTGGAAATGGAAAAAAGAACACATTGACACCGGTGTGTCAGACCCACCATACTTGCTCCGGACACTGCGAGAGGGCTGTACAACCAATGATCACACGCACGGCACAGCGGACACACCAGGAACCGCGGTGTTGGCCGTCGAATGGCGCTAGCTGCGCAGCATTTGTGCACCGCCGCCATCAGTGTCAGCCAGTTTGCCGTGGCATACGGAGCTCCATCGCAGTCTTTAACATTGGTAGCATGCCGCGACAGCGTGGACGTGAACCGTATGTGCAGTTGACGGACTTTGAGCGAGGGCGTATAGTGGGCATGCGGGAGGCCGGGTGGACGTACCGCCGAATTGCTCAACACGTGGGGCGTGAGGTCTCCACAGTACATCGATGTTGTCGCCAGTGGTCGGCGGAAGGTGCACGTGCCCGTCGACCTGGGACCGGACCGCAGCGACGCACGGATGCACGCCAAGACCGTAGGATCCTACGCAATGCCGTAGGGGACCGCACCGCCACTTCCCAGCACATTAGGGACACTGTTGCTCCTGGGGTATCGGCGAGGACCATTCGCAACCGTCTCCATGAAGCTGGGCTACGGTCCCGCACACCGTTAGGCCGTCTTCCGCTCACGCCCCAGTGGTGTCGCGACAGGCGTGAATGGAGGGACGAATGGAGACGTGTCGTCTTCAGCGATGAGAGTCGCTTCTGCCTTGGTGCCAATGATGGTCGTATGCGTGTTTGGCGCCGTGCAGGTGAGCGCCACAATCAGGACTGCATACGACCGAGGGACACAGGGCCAACACCCGGCATCATGGTGTGGGGAGCGATCTCCTACACTGGCCGTACACCACTGGTGATCGTCGAGGGGACACTGAATAGTGCACGGTACATCCAAACCGTCATCGAACCCATCGTTCTACCATTCCTAGACCGGCAAGGGAACTTGCTGTTCCAACAGGACAATGCACGTCCGCATGTATCCCGTGCCACCCAACGTGCTCTAGAAGGTGTAAGTCAACTACCCTGGCCAGCAAGATCTCCGGATCTGTCCCCCATTGAGCATGCTTGGGACTGGATGAAGCGTCGTCTCACGCGGTCTGCACGTCCAGCACGAACGCTGGTCCAACTGAGGCGCCAGGTGGAAATGGCATGGCAAGCCGTTCCACAGGACTGCATCCAGCATCTCTACGATCGTCTCCATGGGAGAATAGCAGCCTGCATTGCTGCGAAAGGTGGATATACACTGTACTAGTGCCGACATTGTGCATGCTCTGTTGCCTGTGTCTGTGTGTCTGTGGTTCTGTCAGTGTGATCATGTGATGTATCTGACCCCAGGAATGTGTCAATAAAGTTTCCCCTTCCTGGGACAATGAATTCACGGTGTTCTTATTTCAATTTCCAGGAGTGTATTTCAGTTTAAAAGAACTATAAGTAAGCGTAGAAGTAATATTTGGGGCAAGCACGATTTGTATGTTGAGTTCTCGAAGAGGTGGCATATATACAGGAGCCCCAGAAGAGGAGACACGCGGCTTCCACTTAGATTTCATCCTGGATGGTTCCTCTGTTTGAGACAGTGTACCGAACAGACGACAGTATCGTTGCATGAGTTATCAAAGAGCGGATACCAATGAAACGTTGGGTTTTATCAGTCTATTAAAATGGCGATCCACTTTATAACACCCCACTGCTTCCCGGGATTTGCGAAATTACAAGTTGACAATGACCGTGAATTATGAATTTTGTCCCGCGTCGGGATAAGGCATCCGAAGTAAATAATGATTATTCCGCGGGAAACAGGAGACGTTCTAACTTGAGCGTTATTGAATGAGTAGTTTCATTCAATAACCATCGGTAATGAAATAATGGAAACAATTTGGAAATAAATTTTGTCAGTGGAAATTTTGCCGAAAGAAATGATTAAGTTGTAAAAGAAATTAAAAAATCGGTCGCCAGCTCAACTGATGAGCGACAGTACTGTTTAGTACGTAAATAATTGTGTCAAAAATAAAGTTTACCTCTTTGTAGCGCAGCAGGTGGAACGGGAACTTTTACGTAAGTGCTGTGTCAGGCTCAGTAGTCTTATAAAACAATGTCATAACAATCTAACTACACTTATATTGTTCATAATTTGTCAGCTAAGTGCAATGCTGACAAAACAGATAATTATCTATCGAGGTTTTGAATAATGGACCGTCATTCTGTCTTTAAAATTAGGTACTTTGCACAGTTTAATCTACTGATAATGAAATATATTGCCAATAATTGATTAACTATGTTTTGAATTATAATAATTCATTAATTGGGGGATAGTCAGGTGGAATAAGCTTGATAGTTTCATGAAATATCCTTGAATTAACTTCAGCTGAATATGCATTGAACTAAATCTTAATAATCAAATTTATTACTTCAGTCTATTATTAAGTTACTACGGTTGGCGAAAACTTATTAAGTGCAACAATTAACTACGATAACCAGTCTGAAATTTACTCTTCACCATCTATGCAAATAATTTGATAATTAACATATTTTCTCTTGATAATGGCGTGACACACTCGGACCAATAAGGTAAGGATTGGAAGGAACCTACTTGGTGTTATTGTCTAGTGGAATGTAACTGCAACACTTCGACTATAAAGTGCTTGTTATTAATTGTTCAACTTCAGAGAAAAGCACAGTCACCGGCAAGCCTTCTACAATTTTATCCAACGAAAATTACGTAGATCGTACTTCCCTCGTTGTCGGTGGATCGACGGAAGTCCACGGCAGCGGCACAATGTGGCAGCAGGCTTTTACTGTTGCGACTTGAGTCCACAGTGCGCTTCACATTTAAGTCCTCGTTTCTTCAGCACTATGCCCATTAATCCATAATAACTTGCCCGGCCATGCTTCCATACATGCCGACCATTACTTCCCCGTCGTACTTAGATCCACACACTAGCCTTTATGTGTAACATAGCTAGGACTAGCAACTCTCGACTGTACTTCTCACTCCGATCACGGCGTTACTGCTACTACTACTACCCGCTGGCGCGCTCCCGCGCCCAGAGGCGCGACAAAACAATATCTCTGACTTCAACGTTAATTAAATGTGCCCTGACTTGCCAGTGTTAAATATTACATAATTTAAACATAGTATTTAGAATACATATTTACACGAGACAATACATCGTATAAAAACAGTTTCATGTGTTAAGTAAGCGAAAAAATTGATAGCAAGGACTGCGTTGTAGCGTCACAACTTGTCGCTCTACAAGGTACTTCGAAAATGGACGCACACTGACAGAGTTAGCTGTCTGCTTCTCAAGACCAGTTGGCCTCTTGTCGTACGAGAGCGCGCTGAGAAGTAATACTTCGCCGGCCGCTGTGGCCGAGTGGTCCTAGGCGTTTCAGTGTGGAACCGTGCGACCGCTACGGTCGCAGGTTCGAATCCTGCCTCGGGCGTGGATGTGTGTGATGTCCTTAGGTTAGTTAGGTTTCAGTAGTTCTAAATTCTAGGGGACTGATGACCTCGGATGTTAAGTCCCAGAGCGCTCAGAGCCATTTGAACCAATTAATACTTCTGAATTTTTTATTCCCTTCTCAACATCGGTTGAAGTATCACATGTCATGCATATTACTCGGTCGACGTTCCCACTTCGCCGACGCAAGTTGTAACCCTCTGCTGCTAGATGGAGTGTTTCCAATTGTTGCGAGCAGCATGGCGGCGCGTAACCTATCTTGGCGCGTGAGGAACAGCGTGCTGTAATCGAGTTTCGTACCGTAGAAGAGCTCGTCCACATATGGTGCAATGTCTCCTTCAGCCTGATGACGCCAGACCGTACACGACCGCCGCGATCTCTGCAACAGTCCGACGCCTTGGCTTGACTGTCATCGATCCTCCTACACAGCGTCCCGCCTAGGTACCATCCAATTTTCATGTTTTCAGAACTTACAGAACACCTCCAATGACTTCGTTTTCATAGCGCTGACGCTGTGCTAGCAGAGGTGAGGTTTGCTCTTTGTCAGCATAGTCAAACCTTCTACACTGACGAGATCAACAAATTGGTCTCTTGATGGGAGATATATTTTCGTCGCTAGTGTGATTATGTTGAGAAATAAGTATGTAGACATAACGATTAAATATCTATAATGTCAATAAAGTTTGTTTTATTTAAAAGGCGTTTAACAATTTTCAGACAAAAAATTCGGTGGCATTACTTTTCCGCATGCCCTCGCAACACTGTATGCTATGCGTATGACCTTCCTCCCGTACCGCCATAATCAGTTTCCTGTAATACATTCGTCTTTCGTCAGGCTGTGACGTTTTTTTTTATTGTAGATGTTCTTTTTCGTTCTGCAAAATGTGGGGATATTTGGCCAAAGAATGCTGTGGCTCAACTTGCTAGAACTAGCATATTAGGCCACTGCACTTCGAGCTCCGAAATTCGCAAGCAGACCCTGCAGCATCCTCAGACAAATTTTACGTACTGTGCATTTTCCAGAAAACGTACAACCGTACATTATTTATTATATTCAGCTGATAGTTACTGTGGTGCTTGTCCGACTGTAGAACGCTGTACTCATCTGGGAATTGAAATTACCGCTCTTCAACACTACTATATTACGTTAGCAGAATTACAGTTTGGTTTATAGGCCAATTGTCCACGTATCTGTTGGAGAGAATGTCTTTGTGTGTGTGTGCGTGCGAGCGTGTCTGTGCACGCGCGCGTGTGAAAAAAAGAGAGAGAGAGAGAGAGACAAGAATATAAGGGAAGAAGACTAGTTAGCAGGTGGAAGGTGGAAGAAAGGAGGTATAAAGAAGTGTAATAGAGAAAGGAAGGGACGAGAAGAACAAAAGGGGGGGGGGGGGGGAAGTGCATGCGAAAAGAGAAGGATAATTTGCTTGTAACAGGACGCATGGCTCTGGCGCAACAAACCCCTGGTTAATTGGTAATCGTCCTAATTATCAATGTAATTACATTAGCGTTCTGAAATAACAGTTCGAGTTGGATATCAACCACAGAGGACCAAATGAGGCAATCACTTTTACGCGCTGAAATTGTACTGATGTAATGGAAAATTCACAAGCATGAAAATACGATCTTTTAAAAAAAATGAGATAACATTTTGGAGGTTCTTTCATTATTTGTATTTTTGCGACACTGGCATGTGAATATTTCAGGATGCCAGAACGTGTTTCAACCCACTAGTGCTCAGCTTCAGACTATGAATAGTTAAAAAGAGGAAACAAATAATCATGACATAGTCTACATAACGACAGAACAATAAAATCATACCTAACAGTGAATCCTTCAAGGAGTTTCCGTTTATTTGGCCACAGAACTGAATGCAACAGTAGATGGAAATCGAAGTTTTTAGGTTGGGTGGAATCCCCTCTTTGTCTGTTTTCGCGAAAGGAATATCTTCTTCGTTAGGCGTTTCATTTAAATTCTTTGGGATGATGTAAGAAACGTTTTTTAAAAAGAGTCAAACTTTTCGAAACACGCTTTTCAAACTTCAGCATTTATGGGGTGGAGGAATCGTTCGTAGCCACGTGAAGACGTGGATACATTTGACATAGAAGTTACTGGATAGGAGTAACAATTAAATGTATCATAGCAGTATACAGGGTGATTTTTATTGACGTTTGAAAATCTCCGAAGTGACGTAGATGCCACTGAGACAAGTGATTTAATATAATACGAATGTCGGGAAATGCACCAAAAGTGGATGACGAATGTTTAGCCAGATGACGTGCCTCGCCGCACGTGGAGCTGTTGAACCTGTTGGTCTGCCGTACCTGATCATTCCAACATGAGTCAAATATTCACGTCGGCGTGGCTGCGGGGGCTACTGTTTGAGCAAGGCGACTCGTGCTGCGCCCAGACCATTGCGAGAGGCATTATGTGAACACTTGTTCACAGGCTAGTCTTAATTCAGAGAGAGTTAAACTGCAAAGTTTCCTAATATTGAGAATCACAATGAGCACTCACAGTTAACTCTTGCGAGCGGTTTGAGGGCGACGACGTACACGCTGTTATAGCCTGTACTTAGCTAGAGGATAAATAGGAGTCTCGGCTTCACCACAGACGTAGATAATGTATCAGAGAGATGCAGAGCTCACACTCACAGCTCTCGCTGACAGCCGCCATTGCCGCCACTCATGCAAGGTAATCACATGCGTTCGCGCTACGCCGGCTAGTGATATTCAATTGACACTCAGAACTGCAGTCGTTTCCGTCTCTGCTACTTTTTTTGTGCATTCAACCAAGACCTGTAGTTGAACATATTCACGATTGTCGGGCTTCGTTGAAGCAGGAATGCGAGATACCCGATGTAACTAAAAGGACTTATCAGCCACTGTAGAGTGATTTATACTATGGGTAGTTTAATTATTTTAATTGTGTACTTCTTTTTGATTGTTCTTTACCGCCCCCCCCATTCAATTTTGGTATTTTCGTTGTGAATTTTAGCGTAATTGATGTCTCTGGTCCCAATTGTATTCAAATTGTTTGTATTTTCATCAGCCCCCAGACATGGTCATCAACCATCTTACCATTAAACAACCTTATAATAGCTTCACAGTTGTGAACACCCAGTATCAATATTTTACCATTATGTACGTAATTTTGCTAACATTGCCATGTCATGAAGTAATACTGGGAGTAAAAATAAACCTTAATAATGAAAATCTCTGACTTATTTGAGGCTGAGACCATGGTAAACTAACTCAAGGAGGATAATGCGCAGTCGACGGAAGTTGACTGCGCAATTCGGCCAGGTTCCAGTGTGTACAATGATGGAAGTTACATAGATATAATAAGGGTATTTAGGTGCGACTATTTGGGAGTTTTCACAAAGATATAAGAGGCAGATGTAGTTGAGCTGAGGCAAGACGAAGTTAAATGTGAAGAAGAAGTTGTAGAAGAAAGATAGTGATAGAGGCGGATCCGACAGAAGGTTCTAATTCGTAGGTACAAATGCTCAAACGACTCACATATGATTCAATAGAGGATGCCTTAATGCAGGGAGATGAAGAACAGAGCAAATCGGTCAAAATACAACCAGTAGTGAAGGACATGGTAGCGAAAATCCCAACTAATGTTGTCATAGAAAGCGGAAGCGAGCTAACCGCGACTTCGGAGAACTTATTTAACCAATGTAATGCTAGTCAAGAATTACCGATCTTGCAAAAGGAGAAGATTAAAGTGAAGGGTCCTATCAAAAATTATACTGTTGATGTTAATAAACAAACATGATTAACTCTCTCGCGCCAAGGTCAAAGATCGAAGCCAATTTCACTATCATACCGAAAGTAACGGTGAACACGATAATAGGCGCGGATCTTCTGAATGAAAGACGAGCTGTGTTAAACAGGGGGAAGATAGCGTCAGTCTTGAGAGCACTATACTTCTCTTTGAGCCAGGGCTGTACAGTGTCAAACATGGGTGGAAGAGCAAGAGTCTTCCAGATCTAAGGAACACAAACAAAATGGTATAGACAGAACGAACCGAGCATAAAATGAGATAAGTAAAAGTTTAGGACTTCATCATGTGGGCCATATTAAAAGGTATGACAAATAATCACTTATAAGCATCAGTAATTAATATCAAAGAAGCCATCAAGTATGTTTCAGACAGGACGGAACCAGGAGTCTGAGGAAAAGAAGAAACAGAGGAACGAGACATACCTTAAAATTTTATATGTAGCAACTAACATTGATATGTAGAGTTTGCCAACATGATGATCTAAGAGCATGACATACTAACATGCCACACCAAGACACCGCTGGTAATGAATATAAGGAGTCTCATTAGCTTAATATATCAGGAACAAATTGGAACCTGATAGAGAAACTAGAATTGTAATACAGAGATAGGACGCCGAACCATGTAAAGAATTTCTTAAGAGCCGTAAATTAGGCATAAGGTAGATTTAAGGCAGATTAAAAGAAAAGATTTTTTGTACTCGACCTCCTACGAGAAACAATCGTCAACTGCCCACGACAAGGCGGCAGACAACTGAAAATATATATGGGATGTGACAGGACGAGATCAACGACTTTCTACGATGCGGAGGCCCCAGAAGCGGCACGAGAAGGATGGCGATTTGTGACCAACGTAACCCTTGTACCTAACTGCGGTGGATGGAGGGAGGAAGGATGAGCAGCAGAAGATTGAGGTTGGGTCCAGGCCTTGCGAAAATTCACTTTCGACCAATACTCAATTTGGAAGGACTGCAGGGAATGACGGGCCACAAAACAAAAGAAACAGCACCCAGTCCGCAGACTAAAAACAAAACACCATGCCAAAATCCCGGCTTGGCTGAGGCACAACTTGACAAAAAAAAAAAAAAAAGTGTAGAATCGCACTGTCGCCACCACACTGCGATATTATATTAATCTACCGACCTCGAGAAAAATCATTCAATCAGTGCTGATCTACACATCCAAATCAATTATTGAAACACTAATGAATGTAAAAAAAATGGTTCAAGTTGCTCTAAGCATTATGGGGTTTAACATCTGAGGTCATCAGTCCCCTAGACATAGAACTACTTATACCTAACTAACCTAAGGACATCACACACATACATGCCCGAGGCAGGATTCGAACCTGCGACCGTAGCAGCAGCGTGGTTCCGGACTAGCGCCTAGAACCGCTCGGTCACAACGGCCAGCTGAATGTAAAACTTCAAAGCAACTAACAGTCAATAATTTTCTATATCCTGCCCAGAGAAGAGACAAAGTTCAAGCCTGAAGAAAGGAAGTTGACTGGAAGAACAGAGGATGAAGAACCCCAAGACTGATGTTGAAGACAGAAGATATTTCAGCACAAACGTTTCGTTTCCAAATCCCCATCCTATTGTAAAGTAGTTGTCTGCGAAGTGCTACAAAAATATAAATACCCTCAAGAAAGTCTTGAGAAGAAAAAAACTCGTTTTTAAAGCCAATACTCCACGAGACTCCGCTCTAAAAGGTCTACATTATTATGAGGGCCACACCAAACGGCAGCAACATGCTGTTGCAAAATTCGATGAAGAACCACGCTGCCCACCCAAAAATTTGCTGACAATCATCTGGTACAAGTCTTTGAGCTTTGTGCAAAGACATTCGTCATCGACGTCACGAAAGAACATTCATAGACATAGTGTGAAAATAGTAGTTGAAACCAAGTAGAGATTGTCTGACAATGAAAAGGCTGCAAAAAGCAAAACAGTTAACATAGGACTTCGATGTATTCGTATCGGTTTCATATAATTTACATCTCTCTAGACAGTGTGTGTTAGGTGTCTGAATAAGAGATGTATTATAGTCTTTTCCCGATTTTTGTTTCACAAGAACGCAGGAGACACCTTTCTGTAAGGAAATGTTTTATGTACTTATAATGTTAATTAGAATAAGTCTACAACTGTAATATTTTTAATCTTTTATTACTTCAACATTTGTTAAAAACAACATTGTCTGTTAGAAAAATATTTTTCTAGAATAATATGTGTGCATGAATATCATTTGTGACTCTAATATTTTTGAATTTGCAAAAATTAAGAATAGAAACTTTAAAATTTTTGACATGATTAGGATTTTCCAAAGAACTGTTTTGATGCTTACATTAGCTGTTAGAATCATAATTTTGGTAAAATATACAGCAGAATGTAAATACAGCATTTCTGGATTTTGTATAAGGCATTTAAGTTTTATAAGCTGATTTAATTAGCAAGTGACCCAGAAAATTTTACTAAAAGATGATATGAGAGGCTCCTCATCATCAATATAAAATGTAAAATACACATGACACTTTTAAATAAATATGAAAATGAAATTGATATCAGTATAAAATTTTATAATATTTACTTAATAGGGACATTTAAACCAATAACAAAGTTACATAGAATAAGGACTAGTGTTCCTCCAAAATAGTGCATTCAATTAACGATTTAACAATTCAAAATTTTAGGGAATGCTTGCAACAGTTAGACTGTGATGAGATGTACAGGGAAGATGCTAATTTAAAATTTAGCCAATTTGATGATACCTTTGTGAGTATATTTGAAAACAGTTTCCCCAAGAAAACAGTGAAATATAATTGTAAGAAACCATGTAAAAAGCTATAGCTTACTAAAGGGATAAAAATATATTGTAAACAGGCAAGGAAATTGTATCTTATAGCTAGGTGGAGTAATGATCCCAAAATAGTGAAACATTATAAAAACTACTGAACTGTATTAAGAAATGTTTTTTAAAAAACCAAAAGTATGTGAATTATGTCTGAGATTAGCACATCTGATAATAAAATTAAAACAATTGGGAATATAATTAAAAGGGAAACAGGGCAACTGAGAGTATGGGAAGACTGTATTTCTATCAAACACAATGAAAAGTTTGTTAACAAGATGTCAGAAGTAGAAAACATTTGTAATAATCAGTTTTTAAGTGTTGTAGAGAAAATAGGATCCAGCTATTCATTAGAAAATGCAAGACATTATATGGAAGAGGCAGTACCTACGCAATTTGATAAAACTGCAATTCAACCCACCTCTGCAACTGAAATTAGGAAAATAATAAATTCACTCAAAAATAAAAGCTCACATGGAATTGATGGCATTTCCAACAGAGTAGTAAAAGGCTGTTCCCAACAAATAAGTAGAATTCTCAGCCACATATAGGTAGTTCACTGAAATAGGGCATTTTTCAAGGTAGACTGAAGTATGCTATTGTTAAGCCATTGCATAAAAAAGGGGATAGATCTAATGCTAACAACTATCACCCAATATCACTTGTGACAGCTTTATCCAAAAGTCTTGAAAAAGTAAGTACAGTAAATGTAATAACGCCATTGATAAATATAGACTATGAACAGAAGTCTGTTGCTAAGGCAGAATACTCAAAATTGCTGGGTGCGTCCATTGATGAGAAATTGAATTGGAAGAAACACATCCATGATCTGCTGAAACGGTTTGCTACAGCTACTTATGCTGTTAGGGTTATTGCAAATTTGGGTGATAAACATATCAGTAAATTAGAATACTATGCCTATTTTTATTCACTGCTTTCATATGGCATCATATTTTGGGGCATTTCGTCATTAAGACAGAAAATATTCATTGCACAAAAGTGTGTAATCAGAATAATAGCTGGAGCCCACCCAAGGTCACATTGGAGACATTTATTTATGGAACTCGGGATATTCACAGTGCCATAGCTGTCATTAATAACCCATCCCAAATCAAAAACAACAGTGAAGCGCATAGCTACAACTGTAGAAGAAAGGATCATCTTCTCGATTAAATCTCACAGAAAGAGGTGAATTATATTGCCACAATAATCTGTGGTCATTTGCCAAACAGTATTAACAGTCTGACAGACAGCCAACCAACATTTAAAAGCAAATTGAAAGAATTTCTGAATGACAACTCCTTCTACTCAATAGATGAATTCTTAGATATGAAGTAGTAACTGTAAAAAGAAAATAATTTCTTTGTGTTATTTTAAAGTGATTCATTCCACATCATTACGAAATGTCGTATTCATGATCTATGGAACAAGGATTAATTTATGTATGTATGTATGTATGTATGTATGTAGACCAAGTGGCTGACTAATATTTGATGCTTGAGAAAATGTATAATTTTGGCTGACTTAGACAACGCCTTATCCATTGTCTAACTGCAGTACAAAAATTATCACAGAATGGCGGTTACATGTAAGGTGTCAAACAAATAACACACTTAACATTTATTCCTAAGAGAATTCTGGTTAACTCTACATATCGCACGACCTAGTTACGTGAAAATGTACAAATTTTATTGATAGGCAAAGTGAAGCAAATAAACAAACCGACATTTCATGAATATAAACCACTAACACTCACACTAGTAATTGCATGCAAGTAATTTCCCTGACCGGAGCTATGAGACGCAGTTCTGAGGGAAAGGATAATTTTATGATGGCACGCCATTTCGCTCTGTTGAAACCCTCGCCACGGGACACCTAGCAGACACAATGAGGCGCCGCAGCCCTTGTCACTGCCGCTGACGATGAGCCTGTGGAAAGCACTCCTACAGGAACACGGCCGGAGATCGCAGATAAACGTCCAGACAAACCCAACTGAAAACATTGGTGACTCACTGTAGCCATCCGCGTTAAGAAAAAGCTCTTTATCTCAGAATTACGTAGCAGAAGTTAAGCTCTACCTACAAAAGAAACGACGCCTGTGACAGGTTACAAAAACTCTAGTAAGTGGAGATATAACAAGTAAGCATGCCGTGATTTGCCGGAAAGAAAACGCATGGCCACTAGCTTTGATTTAGGCAAATTGTAGACAGAATAATTGGCTTCTTCTCTTGTAGAAAATCGTCAAGTGTTTGAGCAAGGCGACTCTTGCTGCGCTCAGAACATTTTGAGAGGTATTATGTGAACACTTGCTCATAGGCTCGTTTTAACTCGCAAGGAAAGTCTACCAGTATGGAGAATCGCACCGAGATCTGATAGTTAACGCTTGTGAGCAATTTGAGGGCAACGTCGTAAGTGCTATTCCAGCCTAATAGTATGTACCATACAAATTAACGTAGCTAGGGAATTAATAGGAGTGTCGGCTTCACTGAAAACGTAGGTAATGTATCAGAATGGTGTTTAACAGTCGAGAGGGATTTAGAATAGATTCTCAGATTCACAGCTCACGCTGACAGCCACCACTGCCGCAACCAACGCTACATATCACACACGATCGTGCTACGCCAACAAGTGATATTCAGTTGACACTCAGAACTGCAGTCATCTCCGTCTTTTCTATTTTTTTTTTGTACATTCTACCATGATCTGTATTTAAACATATACACGACTGTTGTTCTTAAATGAAGCAGAAACGTGAGACATCTGATCTAAGAAACAGGATTATTCAGTCACTGTAGAGGGTTTTATACTATGGACTGTTCAATTGTTTTTATTATGTACTTCTTTTTGATTGCTCTTTATAGATCCCCATTCGATTTGGGTATTTTCATTGTGCATTTTAGTGTAATTGATATCTCTGACCCCAATTGTATTTTAACTGTTTGGATTTTTATCGACCCCAGGCACGCTCATCAAATATCTTACCATTAAAGAACCTTATAATAGTTAGGAATTTCCCTTCACAGTTGTGAACACCCAGCGTAAATATTTTACCATCCTGTACATAATTTTACTAACATCGCTATGTCAAGAAGTTACGCTTAAAAATAAATCTTAATACCGAAAATCTCAGATTTTCATTCTTGCTAACATATACGTACGTCTCAACCCATACACTAATTTCTGTTAGCGACAATGTTTCCTTCACTGGGGGTGGAGTGGAATCGACATTGAGATCATTGTCTGATTACATCACTGTCCGTACTGCTGCACTCTTCTGAACTCTGCATGTGGGAGCTGGTATTTTATTACCTTGCAGGCTGTAGATTCAGTGCCAAAGTCCTAAAACACTAACAGAGCGTCCTTGCGCAACTATGATAGGACGATAGAACAGAACCAGACTCACATGTGTTAGAACTGGACTCGGAAGACTCCTGGGATTTTTAAACGTGTACAGGCATCAATGAGAAGATGTGGTGGAGCCGACATTCATATGAATGTTAGCCATATGGAACAGTTGTTGTAATGTGTTTATCCTCAAGTGCGTATCTGCAGTTTGGATCCTAAGGAACTCTGTTATAAGGTGTTCATGTACTCATTGTACATTGTATCGGGAAAACCA